>NW_028255042.1:0-600000 GCF_964263255.1 Lissotriton vulgaris | reverse complement strand
TCATGCTTCCAGGGGCTCGGGAAGTGAATTAAATACTATTTGGAGGCATTTAATGTTCAAGCAAAAACGGCTGATTTTCGACAAAAGAGATAACACCCCCCCATTACGTCATGCTTCAGAAATGTGGAAAATGGTCCGTTTTCAAATGTTTTATTTTTGAACGTCAGTTCACATTTGTAGGTGGATCATCAGTGTTAGAGCTAAAATTAGCATGTTTAAAGTGGTTTTCATGCTTCCAGGGGCCCTAAACACAAGATTTATGGAATGGTTAAAAGTGCATGAAAATGGCCAATTTACTCACTCTGAGTTCTCAAAAAGGGTTTCTTCACCCAGGGAAGTTAATTAAATACCATTTGGAGGCATTTAATGTTCGAGCAAAAACGGCTGATTTTCGACAAAAGAGATAACACCCCCCCATTACGTCATGCTTCAGAAATGTGGAAAATGGTCCGTTTTCAAATGTTTTATTTTTGAACGTCAGTTCACATTTTTAGGTGGATCATCAGTGTTAGAGCTAAAATTAGCATGTTTAAAGTGATTTTCATGCTTCCAGGGGCTCGGGAAGTGAATTAAATACTATTTGGAGGCATTTAATGTTCAATCAAAAACAGCTGATTTTTGAAAAAAGAGATAACACCCCCCCATTACGTCATGCTTCAGAAATGTGGAAAATGGTCCGTTTTCAAAAGTTTTATTTTTGAACGTCAGTTCACATTTGTAGGTGGATCATCAGTTTTAGAGCTAAAATTAGCATGTTTAAAGTGATTTTCATGCTTCCAGGGGCTCAGGAAGTGAATTAAATACTATTTGGAGGCATTTAATGTTCAATCAAAAACAGCTGATTTTTGACAAAAGAGATAACACCCCCCCATTACATCATGCTTCAGAAATGTGGAAAATGGTCCGTTTTCAAATGTTTTCTTTTTGAACTTCAGTTCACATTTGTAGGTGGATCATCAGTGTTAGAGCTAAAATTAGCATGTTTAAAGTGATTTTCATGCTTCCAGGGGCCCTAAACACAAGATTTATGGAATGGTTAAAAGTGCATGAAAATGGCCAATTTACTCACTCTGAGTTCTCAAAAAGGGTTTCTTCACCCCGGGAAGTTAATTAAATACCATTTGGAGGCATTTAATGTTCGAGCAAAAACGGCTGATTTTCGACAAAAGAGATAACACCCCCCCATTACGTCATGCTTCAGAAATGTGGAAAATGGTCCGTTTTCAAATGTTGTATTTTTGAACGTCAGTTCACATTTGTAGGTGGATCATCAGTGTTAGAGCTAAAATTAGCATGTTTAAAGTGATTTTCATGCTTCCAGGGGCTCGGGAAGTGAATTAAATACTATTTGGAGGCATTTAATGTTCACGCAAAAACGGCTGATTTTCGACAAAAGAGATAACACCCCCCATTACGTCATGCTTCAGTAATGTGGAAAATGGTCCGTTTTCAAATGTTTTTTTTTTGAACGTCAGTTCACATTTGTAGGTGGATCATCAGTGTTAGAGCTAAAATTAGCATGTTTAAAGTGGTTTTCATGCTTCCAGGGGCCCTAAACACAAGATTTATGGAATCGTTAAAAGTGCATGAAAATGGCCAATTTACTCACTCTGAGTTCTCAAAAAGGGTTTCTTCACCCAGGGAAGTTAATTAAATACCATTTGGAGGCATTTAATGTTCGAGCAAAAACAGCTGATTTTCGACAAAAGTGATAACACCCCCCCATTACGTCATGCTTCAGAAATGTAGAAAATGGTCCGTTTTCAAATGTTTTATTTTTGAACGTCAGTTCACATTTGTAGGTGGATCATCAGTGTTAGAGCTAAAATTAGCATGTTTAAAGTGATTTTCATGCTTCCAGGGGCTCGGGAAGTGAATTAAATACTATTTGGAGGCATTTAATGTTCAATCAAAAACAGCTGATTTTTGACAAAAGAGATAACACCCCCCCATTACGTCATGCTTCAGAAATGTGGAAAATGGTCCATTTTCAAATGTTTTATTTTTGAACGTCAGTTCACATTTGTAGGTGGATCATCAGTGTTAGAGCTAAAATTAGCATGTTTAAAGTGATTTTCATGCTTCCAGGGTCTCGGGAAGTGAATTAAATACTATTTGGAGGCATTTAATGTTCAATCAAAAACAGCTGATTTTTGACAAAAGAGATAACACCCCCCCATTACGTCATGCTTCAGAAATGTGGAAAATGGTCCGTTTTCAAATGTTTTATTTTTGAATGTCAGTTCACATTTGTAGGTGGATCATCAGTGTTAGAGCTAAAATTAGCATGTTTAAAGTGATTTTCATGCTTCCAGGGGCCCTAAACACAAGATTTATGGAATGGTAAAAGTGCATGAAAATGGCCAATTTACTCACTCTGAGTTCTCAAAAAGGGTTTCTTCACCCTGGGAAGTTAATTAAATACCATTTGGAGGCATTTAATGTTCGAGCAAAAACGGCTGATTTTCGACAAAAGAGATAACACCCCCCATTACGTCATGCTTCAGAAATGTGGAAAATGGTCCGTTTTCAAATGTTTTATTTTTGAACGTCAGTTCACATTTGTAGGTGGATCATCAGTGTTAGAGCTAAAATTAGCATGTTTAAAGTGATTTTCATGCTTCCAGGGGCTCGGGAAGTGAATTAAATACTATTTGGAGGCATTTAATGTTCAAGCAAAAACGGCTGATTTTCGACAAAAGAGATAACACCCCCCATTACGTCATGCTTCAGAAATGTGGAAAATGGTCCGTTTTCAAATGTTTTATTTTTGAACGTCAGTTCACATTTGTAGGTGGATCATCAGTGTTAGAGCTAAAATTAGCATGTTTAAAGTGGTTTTCATGCTTCCAGGGGCCCTAAACACAAGATTTATGGAATGGTTAAAAGTGCATGAAAATGGCCAATTTACTCACTCTGAGTTCTCAAAAAGGGTTTCTTCACCCAGGGAAGTTAATTAAATACCATTTGGAAGCATTTAATGTTCGAGCAAAAACGGCTGATTTTTGACAAAAGAGATAACACCCCCCATTATGTCATGCTTCAGAAATGTGGAAAATGGTCCGTTTTCAAATGTTTTATTTTTGAACGTCAGTTCACATTTGTAGGTGGATCATCAGTGTTAGAGCTAAAATTAGCATGTTTAAAGTGATTTTCATGCTTCCAGGGGCCCTAAACGCAAGATTTATGGAATGGTTAAAAGTGCATGAAAATGGACAATTTACTCACTCTGAGATCTCAAAAAGGGTTTCTTCACCCCGGGAAGTTAATTAAATACCATTTGGAGGCATTTAATGTTCGAGCAAAAACGGCTGATTTTCGACAAAAGAGATAACACCCCCCCATTACGTCATGCTTCAGAAATGTGGAAAATGGTCTGTTTTCAAATGTTTTATTTTTGAACGTCAGTTCACATTTGTAGGTGGATCATCAGTGTTAGAGCTAAAATTAGCATGTTTAAAGTGATTTTCATGCTTCCAGGGGCCCTAAACACAAGATTTATGGAATGGTTAAAAGTGCATGAAAATTGCCAATTTACTCACTCTGAGTTCTCAAAAAGGGTTTCTTCACCCCGGGAAGTTAATTAAATAACATTTGGAGGCATTTAATGTTCGAGCAAAAACGGCTGATTTTCGACAAAAGAGATAACACCCCCCCATTACGTCAAGCTTCAGAAATGTGGAAAATGGTCCGTTTTCAAATGTTTTATTTTTGAACGTCAGTTCACATTTGTAGGTGGATCATCAGTGTTAGAGCTAAAATTTGCATGTTTAAAGTGATTTTCATGCTTCCAGGGGCTCGGGAAGTGAATTAAATACTATTTGGAGGCATTTAATGTTCAATCAAAAACAGCTGATTTTTGACAAAAGAGATAACACCCCCCCATTACGTCATGCTTCAGAAATGTGGAAAATGGTCCGTTTTCAAATGTTTTCTTTTTGAACGTCAGTTCACATTTGTAGGTGGATCATCAGTGTTAGAGCTAAAATTAGCATGTTTAAAGTGATTTTCATGCTTCCAGGGGCCCTAAACACAAGATTTATGGAATGGTTAAAAGTGCATGAAAATGGCCAATTTACTCACTCTGAGTTCTCAAAAAGGGTTTCTTCACCCAGGGAAGTTAATTAAATACCATTTGGAGGCATTTAATGTTCGAGCAAAAACGGCTGATTTTCGACAAAAGAGATAACACCCCCCCATTACGTCATGCTTCAGAAATGTGGAAAATGGTCTGTTTTCAAATGTTTTATTTTTGAACGTCAGTTCACATTTGTAGGTGGATCATCAGTGTTAGAGCTAAAATTAGCATGCTTAAAGTGATTTTCATGCTTCCAGGGGCCCTAAACACAAGATTTATGGAATGGTTAAAAGTGCATGAAAATGGCCAATTTACTCACTCTGAGTTCTCAAAAAGGGTTTCTTCACCCCGGGAAAATAATTAAATAACATTTGGAGGCATTTAATGTTCGAGCAACAACGGCTGATTTTCGTCAAAAGAGATAACACCCCCCCCATTACGTCAAGCTTCAGAAATGTGGAAAATGGTCCGTTTTCAAATGTTTTATTTTTGAACGTCAGTTCACATTTGTAGGTGGATCATCAGTGTTAGAGCTAAAATTCGCATGTTTAAAGTGATTTTCATGCTTCCAGGGGCTCGGGAAGTGAATTAATTACTATTTGGAGGCATTTAATGTTCAAGCAAAAACGGCTGATTTTCAACAAAAGAGATAACACCCCCCCCATTACGTCATGCTTCAGAAATGTGGAAAATGGTCCGTTTTCAAATGTTTTATTTTTGAACGTCAGTTCACATTTGTAGGTGGATCATTAGTGTTAGAGCTAAAATTAGCATGTTTAAAGTGATTTTCATGCTTCCAGGGGCCCTAAACACAAGATTTATGGAATGGTTAAAAGTGCATGAAAATGGCCAATTTACTCACTCTGAGTTCTCAAAAAGGGTTTCTTCACCCCGGGAAGTTAATTAAATACCATTTGGAGGCATTTAATGTTCGAGCAAAAACGGCTGATTTTCGACAAAAGAGATAACACCCCCCCATTACGTCATGCTTCAGAAATGTGGAAAATGGTCCGTTTTCAAATGTTTTATTTTTGAACGTCAGTTCACATTTGTAGGTGGATCATCAGTGTTAGAGCTAAAATTTGCATGTTTAAAGTGATTTTCATGCTTCCAGGGGCTCGGGAAGTGAATTAAATACTATTTGGAGGCATTTAATGTTCAATCAAAAACAGCTGATTTTTGACAAAAGAGATAACACCCCCCCATTACGTCATGCTTCAGAAATGTGGAAAATGGTCTGTTTTCAAATGTTTTCTTTTTGAACGTCAGTTCACATTTGTAGGTGGATCATCAGTGTTAGAGCTAAAATTAGAATGTTTAAAGTGATTTTCATGCTTCCAGGGGCCCTAAACACAAGATTTATGGAATGGTTAAAAGTGCATGAAAATGGCCAATTTACTCACTCTGAGTTCTCAAAAAGGGTTTCTTCACCCCGGGAAGTTAATTAAATACTATTTGGAGGCATTTAATGTTCGAGCAAAAACGGCTGATTTTCGACAAAAGAGATAACACCCCCCCCATTACGTCATGCTTCAGAAATGTGGAAAATGGTCCGTTTTCAAATGTTTTATTTTTGAACATCAGTTCACATTTGTAGGTGGATCATCAGTGTTAGAGCTAAAATTAGCATGTTTAAAGTGATTTTCATGCTTCCAGGGGCTCTGGAAGTGAATTAAATACTATTTGGAGGCATTTAATGTTCAAGCAAAAACGGCTTATTTTCGACAAAAGAGATAACACCCCCCCATTACGTCATGCTTCAGAAATGTGGAAAATGGTCCGTTTTCAAATGTTTTATTTTTGAACGTCAGTTCACATTTGTAGGTGGATCATCAGTGTTAGAGCTAAAATTAGCATGTTTAAAGTGATTTTCATGCTTCCAGGGGCTCGGGAAGTGAATTAAATACTATTTGGAGGCATTTAATGTTCAAGCAAAAACGGCTTATTTTCGACAAAAGAGATAACACCCCCCCATTACGTCATGCTTCAGAAATGTGGAAAATGGTCCGTTTTCAAATGTTTTATTTTTGAACGTCAGTTCACATTTGTAGGTGGATCATCAGTGTTAGAGCTAAAATTAGCATGTTTAAAGTGGTTTTCATGCTTCCACGGGCCCTAAACACAAGATTTATGGAATGGTTAAAAGTGCATGAAAATGCCCAATTTACTCACTCTGAGTTCTCAAAAAGGGTTTCTTCACCCCGGGAAGTTAATTAAATACCATTTGGAGGCATTTAATGTTCGAGCAAAAACGGCTGATTTTCGACAAGAGAGATAACCCCCCCCATTACGTCATTCTTCAGAAATGTGGAAAATGGTCCGTTTTCAAATGTTTTATTTTTGAACGTCAGTTCACATTTGTAGGTGGATCATCAGTGTTAGAGCTAAAATTAGCATGTTTAAAGTGATTTTCATGCTTCCAGGGGCTCTGGAAGTGAATTAAATACTATTTGGAGGCATTTAATGTTCAAGCAAAAACGGCTGATTTTCGACAAAAGAGATAACACCCCCCCATTATGTCATGCTTCAGAAATGTGGAAAATGGTCCGTTTTCAAATGTTTTATTTTTGAATGTCAGTTCACATTTGTAGGTGGATCATCAGTGTTAGAGCTACAATTAGCATCTTTAAAGTGGTTTTCATGCTTCCAGGGGCCCTAAACACAAGATTTATGGAATGGTTAAAAGTGCATGAAAATGGCCAATTTACTCACTCTGAGTTCTCAAAAAGGGTTTCTTCACACAGGGAAGTTAATTAAATACCATTTGGAGGCATTTAATGTTCGAGCAAAAACGGCTGATTTTCGACAAAAGAGATAACACCCCCCCATTACGTCATGCTTCAGAAATGTGGAAAATGGTCCGTTTTCAAATGTTTTATTTTTGAACGTCAGTTCACATTTGTAGGTGGATCATCAGTGTTAGAGCTAAAATTAGCATGTTTAAAGTGGTTTTCATGCTTCCAGGGGCCCTAAACACAAGATTTATGGAATGGTTAAAAGTGCATGAAAATGGCCAATTTACTCACTCTGAGTTCTCAAAAAGGGTTTCTTCACCCAGGGAAGTTAATTAAATACCATTTGGAGGCATTTAATGTTCGAGCAAAAACGGCTGATTTTCGACAAAAGAGATAACACCCCCCCATTACGTCATGCTTCAGAAATGTGGAAAATGGTCTGTTTTCAAATGTTTTATTTTTGAACGTCAGTTCACATTTGTAGGTGGATCATCAGTGTTAGAGCTAAAATTAGCATGCTTAAAGTGATTTTCATGCTTCCAGGGGCCCTAAACACAAGATTTATGGAATGGTTAAAAGTGCATGAAAATGGCCAATTTACTCACTCTGAGTTCTCAAAAAGGGTTTCTTCACCCCGGGAAAATAATTAAATAACATTTGGAGGCATTTAATGTTCGAGCAACAACGGCTGATTTTCGTCAAAAGAGATAACACCCCCCCATTACGTCAAGCTTCAGAAATGTGGAAAATGGTCCGTTTTCAAATGTTTTATTTTTGAACGTCAGTTCACATTTGTAGGTGGATCATCAGTGTTAGAGCTAAAATTCGCATGTTTAAAGTGATTTTCATGCTTCCAGGGGCTCGGGAAGTGAATTAATTACTATTTGGAGGCATTTAATGTTCAAGCAAAAACGGCTGATTTTCAACAAAAGAGATAACACCCCCCCCATTACGTCATGCTTCAGAAATGTGGAAAATGGTCCGTTTTCAAATGTTTTATTTTTGAACGTCAGTTCACATTTGTAGGTGGATCATTAGTGTTAGAGCTAAAATTAGCATGTTTAAAGTGATTTTCATGCTTCCAGGGGCCCTAAACACAAGATTTATGGAATGGTTAAAAGTGCATGAAAATGGCCAATTTACTCACTCTGAGTTCTCAAAAAGGGTTTCTTCACCCCGGGAAGTTAATTAAATACCATTTGGAGGCATTTAATGTTCGAGCAAAAACGGCTGATTTTCGACAAAAGAGATAACACCCCCCCATTACGTCATGCTTCAGAAATGTGGAAAATGGTCCGTTTTCAAATGTTTTATTTTTGAACGTCAGTTCACATTTGTAGGTGGATCATCAGTGTTAGAGCTAAAATTAGCATGTTTAAAGTGATTTTCATGCTTCCAGGGGCTCGGGAAGTGAATTAAATACTATTTGGAGGCATTTAATGTTCAATCAAAAACAGCTGATTTTTGACAAAAGAGATAACACCCCCCCATTACGTCATGCTTCAGAAATGTGGAAAATGGTCTGTTTTCAAATGTTTTCTTTTTGAACGTCAGTTCACATTTGTAGGTGGATCATCAGTGTTAGAGCTAAAATTAGCATGTTTAAAGTGATTTTCATGCTTCCAGGGGCCCTAAACACAAGATTTATGGAATGGTTAAAAGTGCATGAAAATGGCCAATTTACTCACTCTGAGTTCTCAAAAAGGGTTTCTTCACCCCGGGAAGTTAATTAAATACTATTTGGAGGCATTTAATGTTCGAGCAAAAACGGCTGATTTTCGACAAAAGAGATAACACCCCCCCCATTACGTCATGCTTCAGAAATGTGGAAAATGGTCCGTTTTCAAATGTTTTATTTTTGAACATCAGTTCACATTTGTAGGTGGATCATCAGTGTTAGAGCTAAAATTAGCATGTTTAAAGTGATTTTCATGCTTCCAGGGGCTCGGGAAGTGAATTAAATACTATTTGGAGGCATTTAATGTTCAAGCAAAAACGGCTTATTTTCGACAAAAGAGATAACACCCCCCCATTACGTCATGCTTCAGAAATGTGGAAAATGGTCCGTTTTCAAATGTTTTATTTTTGAACGTCAGTTCACATTTGTAGGTGGATCATCAGTGTTAGAGCTAAAATTAGCATGTTTAAAGTGATTTTCATGCTTCCAGGGGCTCGGGAAGTGAATTAAATACTATTTGGAGGCATTTAATGTTCAAGCAAAAACGGCTTATTTTCGACAAAAGAGATAACACCCCCCCATTACGTCATGCTTCAGAAATGTGGAAAATGGTCCGTTTTCAAATGTTTTCTTTTTGAACGTCAGTTCACATTTGTAGGTGGATCATCAGTGTTAGAGCTAAAATTAGCATGTTTAAAGTGATTTTCATGCTTCCAGGGGCCCTAAACACAAGATTTATGGAATGGTTAAAAGTGCATGAAAATGGCCAATTTACTCACTCTGAGTTCTCAAAAAGGGTTTCTTCACCCAGGGAAGTTAATTAAATACCATTTGGAGGCATTTAATGTTCGAGCAAAAACGGCTGATTTTCGACAAAAGAGATAACACCCCCCCCATTACGTCATGCTTCAGAAATGTGGAAAATGGTCCGTTTTCAAATGTTTTATTTTTGAACATCAGTTCACATTTGTAGGTGGATCATCAGTGTTAGAGCTAAAATTAGCATGTTTAAAGTGATTTTCATGCTTCCAGGGGCTCGGGAAGTGAATTAAATACTATTTGGAGGCATTTAATGTTCAAGCAAAAACGGCTTATTTTCGACAAAAGAGATAACACCCCCCCATTACGTCATGCTTCAGAAATGTGGAAAATGGTCCGTTTTCAAATGTTTTATTTTTGAACGTCAGTTCACATTTGTAGGTGGATCATCAGTGTTAGAGCTAAAATTAGCATGTTTAAAGTGATTTTCATGCTTCCAGGGGCTCGGGAAGTGAATTAAATACTATTTGGAGGCATTTAATGTTCAAGCAAAAACGGCTTATTTTCGACAAAAGAGATAACACCCCCCCATTACGTCATGCTTCAGAAATGTGGAAAATGGTCCGTTTTCAAGTGTTTTATTTTTGAACGTCAGTTCACATTTGTAGGTGGATCATCAGTGTTAGAGCTAAAATTAGCATGTTTAAAGTGGTTTTCATGCTTCCACGGGCCCTAAACACAAGATTTATGGAATGGTTAAAAGTGCATGAAAATGCCCAATTTACTCACTCTGAGTTCTCAAAAAGGGTTTCTTCACCCCGGGAAGTTAATTAAATACTATTTGGAGGCATTTAATGTTCGAGCAAAAATGGCTAGATTTTCGACAAAAGAGATAACACCCCCCCCATTACGTCATGCTTCAGAAATGTGGAAAATGGTCCGTTTTCAAATGTTTTATTTTTGAACATCAGTTCACATTTGTAGGTGGATCATCAGTGTTAGAGCTAAAATTAGCATGTTTAAAGTGATTTTCATGCTTCCAGGGGCTCGGGAAGTGAATTAAATACTATTTGGAGGCATTTAATGTTCAATCAAAAACAGCTGATTTTTGACAAAAGAGATAACACCCCCCCATTACGTCATGCTTCAGAAATGTGGAAAATGGTCTGTTTTCAAATGTTTTCTTTTTGAACGTCAGTTCACATTTGTAGGTGGATCATCAGTGTTAGAGCTAAAATTAGCATGTTTAAAGTGATTTTCATGCTTCCAGGGGCCCTAAACACAAGATTTATGGAATGGTTAAAAGTGCATGAAAATGGCCAATTTACTCACTCTGAGTTCTCAAAAAGGGTTTCTTCACCCCGGGAAGTTAATTAAATACTATTTGGAGGCATTTAATGTTCGAGCAAAAACGGCTGATTTTCGACAAAAGAGATAACACCCCCCCCATTACGTCATGCTTCAGAAATGTGGAAAATGGTCCGTTTTCAAATGTTTTATTTTTGAACATCAGTTCACATTTGTAGGTGGATCATCAGTGTTAGAGCTAAAATTAGCATGTTTAAAGTGATTTTCATGCTTCCAGGGGCTCGGGAAGTGAATTAAATACTATTTGGAGGCATTTAATGTTCAAGCAAAAACGGCTTATTTTCGACAAAAGAGATAACACCCCCCCATTACGTCATGCTTCAGAAATGTGGAAAATGGTCCGTTTTCAAATGTTTTATTTTTGAACGTCAGTTCACATTTGTAGGTGGATCATCAGTGTTAGAGCTAAAATTAGCATGTTTAAAGTGATTTTCATGCTTCCAGGGGCTCGGGAAGTGAATTAAATACTATTTGGAGGCATTTAATGTTCAAGCAAAAACGGCTTATTTTCGACAAAAGAGATAACACCCCCCCATTACGTCATGCTTCAGAAATGTGGAAAATGGTCCGTTTTCAAATGTTTTCTTTTTGAACGTCAGTTCACATTTGTAGGTGGATCATCAGTGTTAGAGCTAAAATTAGCATGTTTAAAGTGATTTTCATGCTTCCAGGGGCCCTAAACACAAGATTTATGGAATGGTTAAAAGTGCATGAAAATGGCCAATTTACTCACTCTGAGTTCTCAAAAAGGGTTTCTTCACCCAGGGAAGTTAATTAAATACCATTTGGAGGCATTTAATGTTCGAGCAAAAACGGCTGATTTTCGACAAAAGAGATAACACCCCCCCCATTACGTCATGCTTCAGAAATGTGGAAAATGGTCCGTTTTCAAATGTTTTATTTTTGAACATCAGTTCACATTTGTAGGTGGATCATCAGTGTTAGAGCTAAAATTAGCATGTTTAAAGTGATTTTCATGCTTCCAGGGGCTCGGGAAGTGAATTAAATACTATTTGGAGGCATTTAATGTTCAAGCAAAAACGGCTTATTTTCGACAAAAGAGATAACACCCCCCCATTACGTCATGCTTCAGAAATGTGGAAAATGGTCCGTTTTCAAATGTTTTATTTTTGAACGTCAGTTCACATTTGTAGGTGGATCATCAGTGTTAGAGCTAAAATTAGCATGTTTAAAGTGATTTTCATGCTTCCAGGGGCTCGGGAAGTGAATTAAATACTATTTGGAGGCATTTAATGTTCAAGCAAAAACGGCTTATTTTCGACAAAAGAGATAACACCCCCCCATTACGTCATGCTTCAGAAATGTGGAAAATGGTCCGTTTTCAAATGTTTTATTTTTGAACGTCAGTTCACATTTGTAGGTGGATCATCAGTGTTAGAGCTAAAATTAGCATGTTTAAAGTGGTTTTCATGCTTCCACGGGCCCTAAACACAAGATTTATGGAATGGTTAAAAGTGCATGAAAATGGCCAATTTACTCACTCTGAGTTCTCAAAAAGGGTTTCTTCACCCAGGGAAGTTAATTAAATACCATTTGGAGGCATTTAATGTTCGAGCAAAAACGGCTGATTTTCGACAAAAGAGATAACACCCCCCCATTACGTCATGCTTCAGAAATGTGGAAAATGGTCCGTTTTCAAATGTTTTATTTTTGAACGTCAGTTCACATTTGTAGGTGGATCATCAGTGTTAGAGCTAAAATTAGCATGTTTAAAGTGATTTTCATGCTTCCAGGGGCTCTGGAAGTGAATTAAATACTATTTGGAGGCATTTAATGTTCAAGCAAAAACGGCTGATTTTCGACAAAAGAGATAACACCCCCCCCATTACGTCATGCTTCAGAAATGTGGAAAATGGTCCGTTTTCAAATGTTTTATTTTTGAACGTCAGTTCACATTTGTAGGTGGATCATCAGTGTTGGAGTTAAATATAGCATGTTTAAAGTGATTTTCATGCTTCCAGGGGCTCGGGAAGTGAATTAAATACTATTTGGAGGCATTTAATGTTCAAGCAAAAACGGCTGATTTTCGACAAAAGAGATAACACCCCCCCATTACGACATGCTTCAGAAATGTGGAAAATGGTCCGTTTTCAAATGTTTTATTTTTGAACGTCAGTTCACATTTGTAGGTGGATCATCAGTGTTAGAGCTAAAATTAGCATGTTTAAAGTGGTTTTCATGCTTCCAGGGGCCCTAAACACAAGATTTATGGAATGGTTAAAAGTGCATGAAAATGGCCAATTTACTCACTCTGAGTTCTCAAAAAGGGTTTCTTCACCCAGGGAAGTTAATTAAATGCCATTTGGAGGCATTTAATGTTCGAGCAAAAACACCTGATTTTTGACAAAAGAGATAACACCCCCCCATTACGCCATGCTTCAGAAATGTGGAAAATGGTCCGTTTTCAAATGTTTTATTTTTGAACGTCAGTTCACATTTGTAGGTGGATCATCAGTGTTAGAGCTAAAATTAGCATGTTTAAAGTGATTTTCATGCTTCCAGGGGCTCGGGAAGTGAATTAAATACTATTTGGAGGCATTTAATGTTCAATCAAAAACAGCTGATTTTTGACAAAAGAGATAACACCCCCCCATTACGTCATGCTTCAGAAATGTGGAAAATGGTCCGTTTTCAAATGTTTTCTTTTTGAACGTCAGTTTACATTTGTAGGTGGATCATCGGTGTTAGAGCTAAAATTAGCATGTTTAAAGTGATTTTCATGCTTCCAGGGGCCCTAAACACAAGATTTATGGAATGGTTAAAAGTGCATGAAAATGGCCAATTTACTCACTCTGAGTTCTCAAAAAGGGTTTCTTCACCCCGGGAAAATAATTAAATAACATTTGGAGGCATTTAATGTTCGAGCAACAACGGCTGATTTTCGTCAAAAGAGATAACCCCCCCCCATTACGTCAAGCTTCAGAAATGTGGAAAATGGTCCGTTTTCAAATGTTTTATTTTTGAACGTCAGTTCACATTTGTAGGTGGATCATCAGTGTTAGAGCTAAAATTCGCATGTTTAAAGTGATTTTCATGCTTCCAGGGGCTCGGGAAGTGAATTAATTACTATTTGGAGGCATTTAATGTTCAAGCAAAAACGGCTGATTTTCAACAAAAGAGATAACACCCCCCCCATTACGTCATGCTTCAGAAATGTGGAAAATGGTCCGTTTTCAAATGTTTTATTTTTGAACGTCAGTTCACATTTGTAGGTGGATCATCAGAGTTAGAGCTAAAATTAGCATGTTTAAAGTGATTTTCATGCTTCCAGGGGCTCGGGAAGTGAATTAAATACTATTTGGAGGCATTTAATGTTCAATCAAAAACAGCTGATTTTTGACAAAAGAGATAACACCCCCCCATTACGTCATGCTTCAGAAATGTGGAAAATGGTCTGTTTTCAAATGTTTTCTTTTTGAACGTCAGTTCACATTTGTAGGTGGATCATCAGTGTTAGAGCTAAAATTAGCATGTTTAAAGTGATTTTCATGCTTCCAGGGGCCCTAAACACAAGATTTATGGAATGGTTAAAAGTGCATGAAAATGGCCAATTTACTCACTCTGAGTTCTCAAAAAGGGGTTCTTCACCCCGGGAAGTTAATTAAATACTATTTGGAGGCATTTAATGTTCGAGCAAAAACGGCTGATTTTCGACAAAAGAGATAACACCCCCCATTACGTCATGCTTCAGAAATGTGGAAAATGGTCCGTTTTCAAATGTTTTATTTTTGAACGTCAGTTCACATTTGTAGGTGGATCATCAGTGTTAGAGCTAAAATTAGCATGTTTAAAGTGATTTTCATGCTTCCAGGGGCTCTGGAAGTGAATTAAATACTATTTGGAGGCATTTAATGTTCAAGCAAAAACGGCTGATTTTCGACAAAAGAGATAACACCCCCCCATTACGTCATGCTTCAGAAATGTGGAAAATGATCCGTTTTCAAATGTTTTATTTTTGAATGTCAGTTCACATTTGTAGGTGGATCATCAGTGTTAGAGCTACAATTAGCATCTTTAAAGTGGTTTTCATGCTTCCAGGGGCCCTAAACACAAGATTTATGGAATGGTTAAAAGTGCATGAAAATGGCCAATTTACTCACTCTGAGTTCTCAAAAAGGGTTTCTTCACCCAGGGAAGTTAATTAAATACCATTTGGAGGCATTTAATGTTCGAGCAAAAACGGCTGATTTTCGACAAAAGAGATAACACCCCCCCATTACGTCATGCTTCAGAAATGTGGAAAATGGTCCGTTTTCAAATGTTTTATTTTTGAACGTCAGTTCACATTTGTAGGTGGATCATCAGTGTTAGAGCTAAAATTAGCATGTTTAAAGTGGTTTTCATGCTTCCAGGGGCCCTAAACACAAGATTTATGGAATGGTTAAAAGTGCATGAAAATGGCCAAATTACTCACTCTGAGTTCTCAAAAAGGGTTTCTTCACCCAGGGAAGTTAATTAAATACCATTTGGAGGCATTTAATGTTCGAGCAAAAACGGCTGATTTTCGACAAAAGAGATAACACCCCCCCATTACGTCATGCTTCAGAAATGTGGAAAATGGTCTGTTTTCAAATGTTTTATTTTTGAACGTCAGTTCACATTTGTAGGTGGATCATCAGTGTTAGAGCTAAAATTAGCATGCTTAAAGTGATTTTCATGCTTCCAGGGGCCCTAAACACAAGATTTATGGAATGGTTAAAAGTGCATGAAAATGGCCAATTTACTCACTCTGAGTTCTCAAAAAGGGTTTCTTCACCCCGGGAAAATAATTAAATAACATTTGGAGGCATTTAATGTTCGAGCAACAACGGCTGATTTTCGTCAAAAGAGATAACACCCCCCCATTACGTCAAGCTTCAGAAATGTGGAAAATGGTCCGTTTTCAAATGTTTTATTTTTGAACGTCAGTTCACATTTGTAGGTGGATCATCAGTGTTAGAGCTAAAATTCGCATGTTTAAAGTGATTTTCATGCTTCCAGGGGCTCGGGAAGTGAATTAATTACTATTTGGAGGCATTTAATGTTCAAGCAAAAACGGCTGATTTTCAACAAAAGAGATAACACCCCCCCATTACGTCATGCTTCAGAAATGTGGAAAATGGTCCGTTTTCAAATGTTTTATTTTTGAACGTCAGTTCACATTTGTAGGTGGATCATTAGTGTTAGAGCTAAAATTAGCATGTTTAAAGTGATTTTCATGCTTCCAGGGGCCCTAAACACAAGATTTATGGAATGGTTAAAAGTGCATGAAAATGGCCAATTTACTCACTCGATAGTTCTCAAAAAGGGTTTCTTCACCCCGGGAAGTTAATTAAATACCATTTGGAGGCATTTAATGTTCGAGCAAAAACAGCTGATTTTCGACAAAAGAGATAACACCCCCCCATTACGTCATGCTTCAGAAATGTGGAAAATGGTCCGTTTTCAAATGTTTTATTTTTGAACGTCAGTTCACATTTCTAGGTGGATCATCAGTGTTAGAGCTAAAATTAGCATGTTTAAAGTGATTTTCATGCTTCCAGGGGCTCGGGAAGTGAATTAAATACTATTTGGAGGCATTTAATGTTCAATCAAAAACAGCTGATTTTTGACAAAAGAGATAACACCCCCCCCATTACGTCATGCTTCAGAAATGTGGAAAATGGTCTGTTTTCAAATGTTTTCTTTTTGAACGTCAGTTCACATTTGTAGGTGGATCATCAGTGTTAGAGCTAAAATTAGCATGTTTAAAGTGATTTTCATGCTTCCAGGGGCCCTAAACACAAGATTTATGGAATGGTTAAAAGTGCATGAAAATGGCCAATTTACTCACTCTGAGTTCTCAAAAAGGGTTTCTTCACCCCGGGAAGTGAATTAAATACTATTTGGAGGCATTTAATGTTCAAGCAAAAACGGCTTATTTTCGACAAAAGAGATAACACCCCCCATTACGTCATGCTTCAGAAATGTGGAAAATGGTCCGTTTTCAAATGTTTTATTTTTGAACGTCAGTTCACATTTGTAGGTGGATCATCAGTGTTAGAGCTAAAATTAGCATGTTTAAAGTGATTTTCATGCTTCCAGGGGCTCGGGAAGTGAATTAAATACTATTTGGAGGCATTTAATGTTCAAGCAAAAACGGCTTATTTTCGACAAAAGAGATAACACCCCCCCATTACGTCATGCTTCAGAAATGTGGAAAATGGTCCGTTTTCAAATGTTTTATTTTTGAACGTCAGTTCACATTTGTAGGTGGATCATCAGTGTTAGAGCTAAAATTAGCATGTTTAAAGTGGTTTTCATGCTTCCACGGGCCCTAAACACAAGATTTATGGAATGGTTAAAAGTGCATGAAAATGGCCAATTTACTCACTCTGAGTTCTCAAAAAGGGTTTCTTCACCCAGGGAAGTTAATTAAATACCATTTGGAGGCATTTAATGTTCAAGCAAAAACGGCTTATTTTCGACAAAAGAGATAACACCCCCCATTACGTCATGCTTCAGAAATGTGGAAAATGGTCCGTTTTCAAATGTTTTATTTTTGAACGTCAGTTCACATTTGTAGGTGGATCATCAGTGTTAGAGCTAAAATTAGCATGTTTAAAGTGATTTTCATGCTTCCAGGGGCTCGGGAAGTGAATTAAATACTATTTGGAGGCATTTAATGTTCAAGCAAAAACGGCTTATTTTCGACAAAAGAGATAACACCCCCCCATTACGTCATGCTTCAGAAATGTGGAAAATGGTCCGTTTTCAAATGTTTTATTTTTGAACGTCAGTTCACATTTGTAGGTGGATCATCAGTGTTAGAGCTAAAATTAGCATGTTTAAAGTGATTTTCATGCTTCCAGGGGCTCTGGAAGTGAAGTAAATACTATTTGGAGGCATTTAATGTTCAAGCAAAAACGGCTGATTTACGACAAAAGAGATAACACCCCCCCCATTACGTCATGCTTCAGAAATGTGGAAAATGGTCCGTTTTCAAATGTTTTATTTTTGAACGTCAGTTCACATTTGAAGGTGGATCATCAGTGTTAGAGCTAAAATTAGCATGTTTAAAGTGGTTTTCATGCTTCCAGGGGCCCTAAACACAAGATTTATGGAATGGTTAAAAGTGCATGAAAATGGCCAATTTACTCACTCTGAGTTCTCAAAAAGGGTTTCTTCACCCAGGGAAGTTAATTAAATACCATTTGGAGGCATTTAATGTTCGAGCAAAAACAGCTGATTTTTGACAAAAGAGATAACACCCCCCCATTACGTCATGCTTCAGAAATGTGGAAAATGGTCCGTTTTCAAATGTTTTATTTTTGAACGTCAGTTCACATTTGTAGGTGGATCATCAGTGTTAGAGCTAAAATTAGCATGTTTAAAGTGATTTTCATGCTTCCAGGGGCTCGGGAAGTGAATTAAATACTATTTGGAGGCATTTAATGTTCAATCAAAAACAGCTGATTTTTGACAAAAGAGATAACACCCCCCCCATTACGTCATGCTTCAGAAATGTGGAAAATGGTCCGTTTTCAAATGTTTTCTTTTTGAACGTCAGTTCACATTTGTAGGTGGATCATCGGTGTTAGAGCTAAAATTAGCATGTTTAAAGTGGTTTTCATGCTTCCAGGGGCCCTAAACACAATATTTATGGAATGGTTAAAAGTGCATGAAAATGGCCAATTTACTCACTCTGAGTTCTCAAAAAGGGTTTCTTCACCCAGGGAAGTTAATTAAATACCATTTGGAGGCATTTAATGTTCAAGCAAAAACAGCTGATTTTCGACAAAAGAGATAACACCCCCCCATTACGTCATGCTTCAGAAATGTAGAAAATGGTCCGTTTTCAAATGTTTTATTTTTGAACGTCAGTTCACATTTGTAGGTGGATCATCAGTGTTAGAGCTAAAATTAGCATGTTTAAAGTGATTTTCATGCTTCCAGGGGCTCGGGAAGTGAATTAAATACTATTTGGAGGCATTTAATGTTCAATCAAAAACAGCTGATTTTTGACAAAAGATATAACACCCCCCCATTACGTCATGCTTCAGAAATGTGGAAAATGGTCCGTTTTCAAATGTTTTATTTTTGAACTTCAGTTCACATTTGTAGGTGGATCATCAGTGTTAGAGCTAAAATTAGCATGTTTAAAGTGATTTTCATGCTTCCAGGGGCTCGGGAAGTGAATTAAATACTATTTGGAGGCATTTAATGTTCAATCAAAAACAGCTGATTTTTGACAAAAGAGATAACACCCCCCCATTACGTCATGCTTCAGAAATGTGGAAAATGGTCCGTTTTCAAATGTTTTATTTTTGAATGTCAGTTCACATTTGTAGGTGGATCATCAGTGTTAGAGCTAAAATTAGCATGTTTAAAGTGATTTTCATGCTTCCAGGGGCCCTAAACACAAGATTTATGGAATGGTAAAAGTGCATGAAAATGGCCAATTTACTCACTCTGAGTTCTCAAAAAGGGTTTCTTCACCCCGGGAAGTTAATTAAATACCATTTGGAGGCATTTAATGTTCGAGCAAAAACGGCTGATTTTCGACAAAAGAGATAACACCCCCCCATTACGTCATGCTTCAGAAATGTGGAAAATGGTCCGTTTTCAAATGTTTTATTTTTGAACGTCAGTTCACATTTGTAGGTAGATCATCAGTGTTAGAGCTAAAATTAGCATGTTTAAAGTGATTTTCATGCTTCCAGGGGCTCGGGAAGTGAATTAAATACTATTTGGAGGCATTTAATGTTCAAGCAAAAACGGCTGATTTTCGACAAAAGAGATAACACCCCCCATTACGTCATGCTTCAGAAATGTGGAAAATGGTCCGTTTTCAAATGTTTTATTTTTGAACGTCAGTTCACATTTGTAGGTGGATCATCAGTGTTAGAGCTAAAATTAGCATGTTTAAAGTGGTTTTCATGCTTCCAGGGGCCCTAAACACAAGATGTATGGAATGGTTAAAAGTGCATGAAAATGGCCAATTTACTCACTCTGAGTTCTCAAAAAGGGTTTCTTCACCCAGGGAAGTTAATTAAATACCATTTGGAGGCATTTAATGTTCGAGCAAAAACGGCTGATTTTCAACAAAAGAGATAACACGCCCCCCATTACGTCATGCTTCAGAAATGTGGAAAATGGTCCGTTTTCAAATGTTTTATTTTTGAACGTCAGTTCACATTTGTAGGTGGATCATCAGTGTTAGAGCTAAAATTAGCATGTTTAAAGTGATTTTCATGCTTCCAGGGGCTCGGGAAGTGAATTAAATACTATTTGGAGGCATTTAATGTTCAATCAAAAACAGCTGATTTTTGACAAAAGAGATAACACCCCCCATTACGTCATGCTTCAGAAATGTGGAAAATGGTCCGTTTTCAAATGTTTTATTTTTGAACGTCAGTTCACATTTGTAGGTGGATCATCAGTGTTAGAGCTAAAATTAGCATGTTTAAAGTGATTTTCATGCTTCCAGGGGCCCTAAACACAAGATTTATGGAATGGTTAAAAGTGCATGAAAATGGCCAATTTACTCACTCTGAGTTCTCAAAAAGGGTTTCTTCACCCCGGGAAGTTAATTAAATACCATTTGGAGGCATTTAATGTTCGAGCAAAAACGGCTGATTTTCGACAAAAGAGATAACACCACCCCATTACGTCATGCTTCAGAAATGTGGAAAATGGTCTGTTTTCAAATGTTTTATTTTTGAACGTCAGTTCACATTTGTAGGTGGATCATCAGTGTTAGAGCTAAAATTAGCATGTTTAAAGTGATTTTCATGCTTCCAGGGGCTCGGGAAGTGAATTAAATACTATTTGGAGGCATTTAATGTTCAAGCAAAAACGGCTGATTTTCGACAAAAGAGATAACACCCCCCATTACGTCATGCTTCAGAAATGTGGAAAATGGTCCGTTTTCAAATGTTTTATTTTTGAACGTCAGTTCACATTTGTAGGTGGATCATCAGTGTTAGAGCTAAAATTAGCATGTTTAAAGTGGTTTTCATGCTTCCAGGGGCCCTAAACACAAGATTTATGGAATGGTTAAAAGTGCATGAAAATGGCCAATTTACTCACTCTGAGTTCTCAAAAAGGGTTTCTTCACCCAGGGAAGTTAATTAAATACCATTTGGAGGCATTTAATGTTCGAGCAAAAACGGCTGATTTTCAACAAAAGAGATAACACGCCCCCCATTACGTCATGCTTCAGAAATGTGGAAAATGGTCCGTTTTCAAATGTTTTATTTTTGAACGTCAGTTCACATTTGTAGGTGGATCATCAGTGTTAGAGCTAAAATTAGCATGTTTAAAGTGATTTTCATGCTTCCAGGGGCTCGGGAAGTGAATTAAATACTATTTGGAGGCATTTAATGTTCAATCAAAAACAGCTGATTTTTGACAAAAGAGATAACACCCCCCATTACGTCATGCTTCAGAAATGTGGAAAATGGTCCGTTTTCAAATGTTTTATTTTTGAACGTCAGTTCACATTTGTAGGTGGATCATCAGTGTTAGAGCTAAAATTAGCATGTTTAAAGTGATTTTCATGCTTCCAGGGGCCCTAAACACAAGATTTATGGAATGGTTAAAAGTGCATGAAAATGGCCAATTTACTCACTCTGAGTTCTCAAAAAGGGTTTCTTCACCCCGGGAAGTTAATTAAATACCATTTGGAGGCATTTAATGTTCGAGCAAAAACGGCTGATTTTCGACAAAAGAGATAACACCACCCCATTACGTCATGCTTCAGAAATGTGGAAAATGGTCTGTTTTCAAATGTTTTATTTTTGAACGTCAGTTCACATTTGTAGGTGGATCATCAGTGTTAGAGCTAAAATTAGCATGTTTAAAGTGATTTTCATGCTTCCAGGGGCTCGGGAAGTGAATTAAATACTATTTGGAGGCATTTAATGTTCAAGCAAAAACGGCTGATTTTCGACAAAAGAGATAACACCCCCCATTACGTCATGCTTCAGAAATGTGGAAAATGGTCCGTTTTCAAATGTTTTATTTTTGAACGTCAGTTCACATTTGTAGGTGGATCATCAGTGTTAGAGCTAAAATTAGCATGTTTAAAGTGGTTTTCATGCTTCCAGGGGCCCTAAACACAAGATTTATGGAATGGTTAAAAGTGCATGAAAATGGCCAATTTACTCACTCTGAGTTCTCAAAAAGGGTTTCTTCACCCAGGGAAGTTAATTAAATACCATTTGGAGGCATTTAATGTTCGAGCAAAAACGGCTGATTTTCAACAAAAGAGATAACACGCCCCCCATTACGTCATGCTTCAGAAATGTGGAAAATGGTCCGTTTTCAAATGTTTTATTTTTGAACGTCAGTTCACATTTGTAGGTGGATCATCAGTGTTAGAGCTAAAATTAGCATGTTTAAAGTGATTTTCATGCTTCCAGGGGCTCGGGAAGTGAATTAAATACTATTTGGAGGCATTTAATGTTCAATCAAAAACAGCTGATTTTTGACAAAAGAGATAACACCCCCCATTACGTCATGCTTCAGAAATGTGGAAAATGGTCCGTTTTCAAATGTTTTATTTTTGAACGTCAGTTCACATTTGTAGGTGGATCATCAGTGTTAGAGCTAAAATTAGCATGTTTAAAGTGATTTTCATGCTTCCAGGGGCCCTAAACACAAGATTTATGGAATGGTTAAAAGTGCATGAAAATGGCCAATTTACTCACTCTGAGTTCTCAAAAAGGGTTTCTTCACCCCGGGAAGTTAATTAAATACCATTTGGAGGCATTTAATGTTCGAGCAAAAACGGCTGATTTTCGACAAAAGAGATAACACCACCCCATTACGTCATGCTTCAGAAATGTGGAAAATGGTCTGTTTTCAAATGTTTTATTTTTGAACGTCAGTTCACATTTGTAGGTGGATCATCAGTGTTACAGCTAAAATTAGCATGTTTAAAGTGATTTTCATGCTTCCAGGGGCCCTAAACACAAGATTTATGGAATGGTTAAAAGTGCATGAAAATGGCCAATTTACTCACTCTGAGTTCTCAAAAAGGGTTTCTTCACCCAGGGAAGTTAATTAAATACCATTTGGAGGCATTTAATGTTCAAGCAAAAACAGCTGATTTTCGACAAAAGAGATAACACCCCCCCATTACGTCATGCTTCAGAAATGTAGAAAATGGTCCGTTTTCAAATGTTTTATTTTTGAAAGTCAGTTCACATTTGTAGGTGGATCATCAGTGTTAGAGCTAAAATTAGCATGTTTAAAGTGATTTTCATGCTTCCAGGGGCTCGGGAAGTGAATTAAATACTATTTGGAGGCATTTAATGTTCAATCAAAAACAGCTGATTTTTGACAAAAGATATAACACCCCCCCATTACGTCATGCTTCAGAAATGTGGAAAATGGTCCGTTTTCAAATGTTTTATTTTTGAACTTCAGTTCACATTTGTAGGTGGATCATCAGTGTTAGAGCTAAAATTAGCATGTTTAAAGTGATTTTCATGCTTCCAGGGGCTCGGGAAGTGAATTAAATACTATTTGGAGGCATTTAATGTTCAATCAAAAACAGCTGATTTTTGACAAAAGAGATAACACCCCCCCATTACGTCATGCTTCAGAAATGTGGAAAATGGTCCGTTTTCAAATGTTTTATTTTTGAATGTCAGTTCACATTTGTAGGTGGATCATCAGTGTTAGAGCTAAAATTAGCATGTTTAAAGTGATTTTCATGCTTCCAGGGGCCCTAAACACAAGATTTATGGAATGGTAAAAGTGCATGAAAATGGCCAATTTACTCACTCTGAGTTCTCAAAAAGGGTTTCTTCACCCCGGGAAGTTAATTAAATACCATTTGGAGGCATTTAATGTTCGAGCAAAAACGGCTGATTTTCAACAAAAGAGATAACACGCCCCCCATTACGTCATGCTTCAGAAATGTGGAAAATGGTCCGTTTTCAAATGTTTTATTTTTGAACGTCAGTTCACATTTGTAGGTGGATCATCAGTGTTAGAGCTAAAATTAGCATGTTTAAAGTGATTTTCATGCTTCCAGGGGCTCGGGAAGTGAATTAAATACTATTTGGAGGCATTTAATGTTCAATCAAAAACAGCTGATTTTTGACAAAAGAGATAACACCCCCCATTACGTCATGCTTCAGAAATGTGGAAAATGGTCCGTTTTCAAATGTTTTATTTTTGAACGTCAGTTCACATTTGTAGGTGGATCATCAGTGTTAGAGCTAAAATTAGCATGTTTAAAGTGATTTTCATGCTTCCAGGGGCCCTAAACACAAGATTTATGGAATGGTTAAAAGTGCATGAAAATGGCCAATTTACTCACTCTGAGTTCTCAAAAAGGGTTTCTTCACCCCGGGAAGTTAATTAAATACCATTTGGAGGCATTTAATGTTCGAGCAAAAACGGCTGATTTTCGACAAAAGAGATAACACCACCCCATTACGTCATGCTTCAGAAATGTGGAAAATGGTCTGTTTTCAAATGTTTTATTTTTGAACGTCAGTTCACATTTGTAGGTGGATCATCAGTGTTAGAGCTAAAATTAGCATGTTTAAAGTGATTTTCATGCTTCCAGGGGCCCTAAACACAAGATTTATGGAATGGTTAAAAGTGCATGAAAATGGCCAATTTACTCACTCTGAGTTCTCAAAAAGGGTTTCTTCACCCAGGGAAGTTAATTAAATACCATTTGGAGGCATTTAATGTTCAAGCAAAAACAGCTGATTTTCGACAAAAGAGATAACACCCCCCCCATTACGTCATGCTTCAGAAATGTAGAAAATGGTCCGTTTTCAAATGTTTTATTTTTGAAAGTCAGTTCACATTTGTAGGTGGATCATCAGTGTTAGAGCTAAAATTAGCATGTTTAAAGTGATTTTCATGCTTCCAGGGGCTCGGGAAGTGAATTAAATACTATTTGGAGGCATTTAATGTTCAATCAAAAACAGCTGATTTTTGACAAAAGATATAACACCCCCCCATTACGTCATGCTTCAGAAATGTGGAAAATGGTCCGTTTTCAAATGTTTTATTTTTGAACTTCAGTTCACATTTGTAGGTGGATCATCAGTGTTAGAGCTAAAATTAGCATGTTTAAAGTGATTTTCATGCTTCCAGGGGCTCGGGAAGTGAATTAAATACTATTTGGAGGCATTTAATGTTCAATCAAAAACAGCTGATTTTTGACAAAAGAGATAACACCCCCCCATTACGTCATGCTTCAGAAATGTGGAAAATGGTCCGTTTTCAAATGTTTTATTTTTGAATGTCAGTTCACATTTGTAGGTGGATCATCAGTGTTAGAGCTAAAATTAGCATGTTTAAAGTGATTTTCATGCTTCCAGGGGCCCTAAACACAAGATTTATGGAATGGTAAAAGTGCATGAAAATGGCCAATTTACTCACTCTGAGTTCTCAAAAAGGGTTTCTTCACCCCGGGAAGTTAATTAAATACCATTTGGAGGCATTTAATGTTCGAGCAAAAACGGCTGATTTTCGACAAAAGAGATAACACCCCCCCCATTACGTCATGCTTCAGAAATGTGGAAAATGGTCCGTTTTCAAATGTTTTATTTTTGAACGTCAGTTCACATTTGTAGGTAGATCATCAGTGTTAGGGCTAAAATTAGCATGTTTAAAGTGATTTTCATGCTTCCAGGGGCTCGGGAAGTGAATTAAATACTATTTGGAGGCATTTAATGTTCAAGCAAAAACGGCTGATTTTCGACAAAAGAGATAACACCCCCCATTACGTCATGCTTCAGAAATGTGGAAAATGGTCCGTTTTCAAATGTTTTATTTTTGAACGTCAGTTCACATTTGTAGGTGGATCATCAGTGTTAGAGCTAAAATTAGCATGTTTAAAGTGGTTTTCATGCTTCCAGGGGCCCTAAACACAAGATTTATGGAATGGTTAAAAGTGCATGAAAATGGCCAATTTACTCACTCTGAGTTCTCAAAAAGGGTTTCTTCACCCAGGGAAGTTAATTAAATACCATTTGGAGGCATTTAATGTTCGAGCAAAAACGGCTGATTTTCAACAAAAGAGATAACACGCCCCCCATTACGTCATGCTTCAGAAATGTGGAAAGTGGTCCGTTTTCAAATGTTTTATTTTTGAACGTCAGTTCACATTTGTAGGTGGATCATCAGTGTTAGAGCTAAAATTAGCATGTTTAAAGTGATTTTCATGCTTCCAGGGGCTCGGGAAGTGAATTAAATACTATTTGGAGGCATTTAATGTTCAATCAAAAACAGCTGATTTTTGACAAAAGAGATAACACCCCCCATTACGTCATGCTTCAGAAATGTGGAAAATGGTCCGTTTTCAAATGTTTTATTTTTGAACGTCAGTTCACATTTGTAGGTGGATCATCAGTGTTAGAGCTAAAATTAGCATGTTTAAAGTGATTTTCATGCTTCCAGGGGCCCTAAACACAAGATTTATGGAATGGTTAAAAGTGCATGAAAATGGCCAATTTACTCACTCTGAGTTCTCAAAAAGGGTTTCTTCACCCCGGGAAGTTAATTAAATACCATTTGGAGGCATTTAATGTTCGAGCAAAAACGGCTGATTTTCGACAAAAGAGATAACACCACCCCATTACGTCATGCTTCAGAAATGTGGAAAATGGTCTGTTTTCAAATGTTTTATTTTTGAACGTCAGTTCACATTTGTAGGTGGATCATCAGTGTTAGAGCTAAAATTAGCATGTTTAAAGTGATTTTCATGCTTCCAGGGGCCCTAAACACAAGATTTATGGAATGGTTAAAAGTGCATGAAAATTGCCAATTTACTCACTCTGAGTTCTCAAAAAGGGTTTCTTCACCCCGGGAAGTTAATAAATAACATTTGGAGGCATTTAATGTTCGAGCAAAAACGGCTGATTTTCGACAAAAGAGATAACACCCCCCCATTACGTCAAGCTTCAGAAATGTGGAAAATGGTCCGTTTTCAAATGTTTTATTTTTGAACGTCAGTTCACATTTGTAGGTGGATCATCAGTGTTAGAGCTAAAATTCGCATGTTTAAAGTGATTTTCATGCTTCCAGGGGCTCGGGAAGTGAATTAAATACTATTTGGAGGCATTTAATGTTCAAGCAAAAACGGCTGATTTTCGACAAAAGAGATAACACACCCCCCATTACGTCATGCTTCAGAAATGTGGAAAATGGTCAGTTTTCAAATGTTTTATTTTTGAACGTCAGTTCACATTTGTAGGTGGATCATCAGTGTTAGAGCTAAAATTAGCATGTTTAAAGTGATTTTCATTCTTCCAGGGGCCCTAAACACAAGATTTATGGAATGGTTAAAAGTGCATGAAAATGGCCAATTTACTCACTCTGAGTTCTCAAAAAGGGTTTCTTCACCCCGGGAAGTTAATTAAATACCATTTGGAGGCATTTAATGTTCAAGCAAAAACGGCTGATTTTCGACAAAAGAGATAACACCCCCCCATTACGTCATGCTTCAGAAATGTGGAAAATGGTCAGTTTTCAAATGTTTTATTTTTGAACGTCAGTTCACATTTGTAGGTGGATCATCAGTGTTAGAGCTAAAATTAGCATGTTTAAAGTGATTTTCATTCTTCCAGGGGCCCTAAACACAAGATTTATGGAATGGTTAAAAGTGCATGAAAATGGCCAATTTACTCACTCTGAGTTCTCAAAAAGGGTTTCTTCACCCCGGGAAGTTAATTAAATACCATTTGGAGGCATTTAATGTTCGAGCAAAAACGGCTGATTTTCGACAAAAGAGATAACACCCCCCCCATTACGTCATGCTTCAGAAATGTGGAAAATGGTCCGTTTTCAAATGTTTTATTTTTGAACGTCAGTTCACATTTGTAGGTGGATCATCAGTGTTAGAGCTAAAATTAGCATTTTTAAAGTGATTTTCATGCTTCCAGGGGCTCGGGAAGTGAATTAAATACTATTTGGAGGCATTTAATGTTCAATCAAAAACAGCTGATTTTTGACAAAAGAGATAACACCCCCCCATTACGTCATGCTTCAGAAATGTGGAAAATGGTCCGTTTTCAAATGTTTTCTTTTTGAACGTCAGTTCACATTTGTAGGTGGATCATCAGTGTTAGAGCTAAAATTAGCATGTTTAAAGTGATTTTCATGCTTCCAGGGGCCCTAAACACAAGATTTATGGAATGGTTAAAAGTGCATGAAAATGGCCAATTTACTCACTCTGAGTTCTCAAAAAGGGTTTCTTCACCCAGGGAAGTTAATTAAATACCATTTGGAGGCATTTAATGTTCGAGCAAAAACGGCTGATTTTCGACAAAAGAGATAACACCCCCCCCATTACGTCATGCTTCAGAAATGTGGAAAATGGTCTGTTTTCAAATGTTTTATTTTTGAACGTCAGTTCACATTTGTAGGTGGATCATCAGTGTTAGAGCTAAAATTAGCATGCTTAAAGTGATTTTCATGCTTCCAGGGGCCCTAAACACAAGATTTATGGAATGGTTAAAAGTGCATGAAAATGGCCAATTTACTCACTCTGAGTTCTCAAAAAGGGTTTCTTCACCCCGGGAAAATAATTAAATAACATTTGGAGGCATTTAATGTTCGAGCAACAACGGCTGATTTTCATCAAAAGAGATAACACCCCCCCATTACGTCAAGCTTCAGAAATGTGGAAAATGGTCCGTTTTCAAATGTTTTATTTTTGAACGTCAGTTCACATTTGTAGGTGGATCATCAGTGTTAGAGCTAAAATTAGCATGTTTAAAGTGATTTTCATGCTTCCAGGGGCCCTAAACACAAGATTTATGGAATGGTTAAAAGTGCATGAAAATGGCCAATTTACTCACTCTGAGTTCTCAAAAAGGGTTTCTTCACCCCGGGAAGTTAATTAAATACCATTTGGAGGCATTTAATGTTCGAGCAAAAACGGCTGATTTTCGACAAAAGAGATAACACCACCCCATTACGTCATGCTTCAGAAATGTGGGAAATGGTCTGTTTTCAAATGTTTTATTTTTGAACGTCAGTTCACATTTGTAGGTGGATCATCAGTGTTAGAGCTAAAATTAGCATGTTTAAAGTGATTTTCATGCTTCCAGGGGCCCTAAACACAAGATTTATGGAATGGTTAAAAGTGCATGAAAATGGCCAATTTACTCACTCTGAGTTCTCAAAAAGGGTTTCTTCACCCAGGGAAGTTAATTAAATACCATTTGGAGGCATTTAATGTTCAAGCAAAAACAGCTGATTTTCGACAAAAGAGATAACACCCCCCATTACGTCATGCTTCAGAAATGTGGAAAATGGTCCGTTTTCAAATGTTTTATTTTTGAACGTCAGTTCACATTTGTAGGTGGATCATCAGTGTTAGAGCTAAAATTAGCATGTTTAAAGTGATTTTCATGCTTCCAGGGGCCCTAAACACAAGATTTATGGAATGGTTAAAAGTGCATGAAAATGGCCAATTTACTCACTCTGAGTTCTCAAAAAGGGTTTCTTCACCCCGGGAAGTTAATTAAATACCATTTGGAGGCATTTAATGTTCGAGCAAAAACGGCTGATTTTCGACAAAAGAGATAACACCACCCCATTACGTCATGCTTCAGAAATGTGGAAAATGGTCTGTTTTCAAATGTTTTATTTTTGAACGTCAGTTCACATTTGTAGGTGGATCATCAGTGTTAGAGCTAAAATTAGCATGTTTAAAGTGATTTTCATGCTTCCAGGGGCCCTAAACACAAGATTTATGGAATGGTTAAAAGTGCATGAAAATGGCCAATTTACTCACTCTGAGTTCTCAAAAAGGGTTTCTTCACCCAGGGAAGTTAATTAAATACCATTTGGAGGCATTTAATGTTCAAGCAAAAACAGCTGATTTTCGACAAAAGAGATAACACCCCCCCATTACGTCATGCTTCAGAAATGTAGAAAATGGTCCGTTTTCAAATGTTTTATTTTTGAACGTCAGTTCACATTTGTAGGTGGATCATCAGTGTTAGAGCTAAAATTAGCATGTTTAAAGTGATTTTCATGCTTCCAGGGGCTCGGGAAGTGAATTAAATACTATTTGGAGGCATTTAATGTTCAATCAAAAACAGCTGATTTTTGACAAAAGATATAACACCCCCCCATTACGTCATGCTTCAGAAATGTGGAAAATGGTCCGTTTTCAAATGTTTTATTTTTGAACTTCAGTTCACATTTGTAGGTGGATCATCAGTGTTAGAGCTAAAATTAGCATGTTTAAAGTGATTTTCATGCTTCCAGGGGCTCGGGAAGTGAATTAAATACTATTTGGAGGCATTTAATGTTCAATCAAAAACAGCTGATTTTTGACAAAAGAGATAACACCCCCCCATTACGTCATGCTTCAGAAATGTGGAAAATGGTCCGTTTTCAAATGTTTTATTTTTGAATGTCAGTTCACATTTGTAGGTGGATCATCAGTGTTAGAGCTAAAATTAGCATGTTTAAAGTGATTTTCATGCTTCCAGGGGCCCTAAACACAAGATTTATGGAATGGTAAAAGTGCATGAAAATGGCCAATTTACTCACTCTGAGTTCTCAAAAAGGGTTTCTTCACCCCGGGAAGTTAATTAAATACCATTTGGAGGCATTTAATGTTCGAGCAAAAACGGCTGATTTTCGACAAAAGAGATAACACCCCCCCATTACGTCATGCTTCAGAAATGTGGAAAATGGTCCGTTTTCAAATGTTTTATTTTTGAACGTCAGTTCACATTTGTAGGTAGATCATCAGTGTTAGAGCTAAAATTAGCATGTTTAAAGTGATTTTCATGCTTCCAGGGGCTCGGGAAGTGAATTAAATACTATTTGGAGGCATTTAATGTTCAAGCAAAAACGGCTGATTTTCGACAAAAGAGATAACACCCCCCATTACGTCATGCTTCAGAAATGTGGAAAATGGTCCGTTTTCAAATGTTTTATTTTTGAACGTCAGTTCACATTTGTAGGTGGATCATCAGTGTTAGAGCTAAAATTAGCATGTTTAAAGTGGTTTTCATGCTTCCAGGGGCCCTAAACACAAGATTTATGGAATGGTTAAAAGTGCATGAAAATGGCCAATTTACTCACTCTGAGTTCTCAAAAAGGGTTTCTTCACCCAGGGAAGTTAATTAAATACCATTTGGAGGCATTTAATGTTCGAGCAAAAACGGCTGATTTTCAACAAAAGAGATAACACGCCCCCCATTACGTCATGCTTCAGAAATGTGGAAAATGGTCCGTTTTCAAATGTTTTATTTTTGAACGTCAGTTCACATTTGTAGGTGGATCATCAGTGTTAGAGCTAAAATTAGCATGTTTAAAGTGATTTTCATGCTTCCAGGGGCTCGGGAAGTGAATTAAATACTATTTGGAGGCATTTAATGTTCAATCAAAAACAGCTGATTTTTGACAAAAGAGATAACACCCCCCATTACGTCATGCTTCAGAAATGTGGAAAATGGTCCGTTTTCAAATGTTTTATTTTTGAACGTCAGTTCACATTTGTAGGTGGATCATCAGTGTTAGAGCTAAAATTAGCATGTTTAAAGTGATTTTCATGCTTCCAGGGGCCCTAAACACAAGATTTATGGAATGGTTAAAAGTGCATGAAAATGGCCAATTTACTCACTCTGAGTTCTCAAAAAGGGTTTCTTCACCCGGGAAGTTAATTAAATACCATTTGGAGGCATTTAATGTTCGAGCAAAAACGGCTGATTTTCGACAAAAGAGATAACACCACCCCATTACGTCATGCTTCAGAAATGTGGAAAATGGTCTGTTTTCAAATGTTTTATTTTTGAACGTCAGTTCACATTTGTAGGTGGATCATCAGTGTTAGAGCTAAAATTAGCATGTTTAAAGTGATTTTCATGCTTCCAGGGGCCCTAAACACAAGATTTATGGAATGGTTAAAAGTGCATGAAAATTGCCAATTTACTCACTCTGAGTTCTCAAAAAGGGTTTCTTCACCCCGGGAAGTTAATAAATAACATTTGGAGGCATTTAATGTTCGAGCAAAAACGGCTGATTTTCGACAAAAGAGATAACACCCCCCCATTACGTCAAGCTTCAGAAATGTGGAAAATGGTCCGTTTTCAAATGTTTTATTTTTGAACGTCAGTTCACATTTGTAGGTGGATCATCAGTGTTAGAGCTAAAATTCGCATGTTTAAAGTGATTTTCATGCTTCCAGGGGCTCGGGAAGTGAATTAAATACTATTTGGAGGCATTTAATGTTCAAGCAAAAACGGCTGATTTTCGACAAAAGAGATAACACCCCCCCATTACGTCATGCTTCAGAAATGTGGAAAATGGTCAGTTTTCAAATGTTTTATTTTTGAACGTCAGTTCACATTTGTAGGTGGATCATCAGTGTTAGAGCTAAAATTAGCATGTTTAAAGTGATTTTCATTCTTCCAGGGGCCCTAAACACAAGATTTATGGAATGGTTAAAAGTGCATGAAAATGGCCAATTTACTCACTCTGAGTTCTCAAAAAGGGTTTCTTCACCCCGGGAAGTTAATTAAATACCATTTGGAGGCATTTAATGTTCAAGCAAAAACGGCTGATTTTCGACAAAAGAGATAACACCCCCCCATTACGTCATGCTTCAGAAATGTGGAAAATGGTCAGTTTTCAAATGTTTTATTTTTGAACGTCAGTTCACATTTGTAGGTGGATCATCAGTGTTAGAGCTAAAATTAGCATGTTTAAAGTGATTTTCATTCTTCCAGGGGCCCTGAACACAAGATTTATGGAATGGTCAAAAGTGCATGAAAATGGCCAATTTACTCACTCTGAGTTCTCAAAAAGGGTTTCTTCACCCCGGGAAGTTAATTAAATACCATTTGGAGGCATTTAATGTTCGAGCAAAAACGGCTGATTTTCGACAAAAGAGATAACACCCCCCCCATTACGTCATGCTTCAGAAATGTGGAAAATGGTCCGTTTTCAAATGTTTTATTTTTGAACGTCAGTTCACATTTGTAGGTGGATCATCAGTGTTAGAGCTAAAATTAGCATGTTTAAAGTGATTTTCATGCTTCCAGGGGCTCGGGAAGTGAATTAAATACTATTTGGAGGCATTTAATGTTCAATCAAAAACAGCTGATTTTTGACAAAAGAGATAACACCCCCCCATTACGTCATGCTTCAGAAATGTGGAAAATGGTCCGTTTTCAAATGTTTTCTTTTTGAACGTCAGTTCACATTTGTAGGTGGATCATCAGTGTTAGAGCTAAAATTAGCATGTTTAAAGTGATTTTCATGCTTCCAGGGGCCCTAAACACAAGATTTATGGAATGGTTAAAAGTGCATGAAAATGGCCAATTTACTCACTCTGAGTTCTCAAAAAGGGTTTCTTCACCCAGGGAAGTTAATTAAATACCATTTGGAGGCATTTAATGTTCGAGCAAAAACGGCTGATTTTCGACAAAAGAGATAACACCCCCCCATTACGTCATGCTTCAGAAATGTGGAAAATGGTCTGTTTTCAAATATTTTATTTTTGAACGTCAGTTCACATTTGTAGGTGGATCATCAGTGTTAGAGCTAAAATTAGCATGCTTAAAGTGATTTTCATGCTTCCAGGGGCCCTAAACACAAGATTTATGGAATGGTTAAAAGTGCATGAAAATGGCCAATTTACTCACTCTGAGTTCTCAAAAAGGGTTTCTTCACCCCGGGAAAATAATTAAATAACATTTGGAGGCATTTAATGTTCGAGCAACAACGGCTGATTTTCATCAAAAGAGATAACACCCCCCCATTACGTCAAGCTTCAGAAATGTGGAAAATGGTCCGTTTTCAAATGTTTTATTTTTGAACGTCAGTTCACATTTGTAGGTGGATCATCAGTGTTAGAGCTAAAATTCGCATGTTTAAAGTGATTTTCATGCTTCCAGGGGCTCGGGAAGTGAATTAATTACTATTTGGAGGCATTTAATGTTCAAGCAAAAACGGCTGATTTTCAACAAAAGAGATAACACCCCCCCCCATTACGTTATGCTTCAGAAATGTGGAAAATGGTCCGTTTTCAAATGTTTTATTTTTGAACGTCAGTTCACATTTGTAGGTGGATCATTAGTGTTAGAGCTAAAATTAGCATGTTTAAAGTGATTTTCATGCTTCCAGGGGCCCTAAACACAAGATTTATGGAATGGTTAAAAGTGCATGAAAATGGCCAATTTACTCACTCTGAGTTCTCAAAAAGGGTTTCTTCACCCCGGGAAGTTAATTAAATACCATTTGGAGGCATTTAATGTTCGAGCAAAAACGGCTGATTTTCGACAAAAGAGATAACACCCCCCCATTACGTCATGCTTCAGAAATGTGGAAAATGGTCCGTTTTCAAATGTTTTATTTTTGAACGTCAGTTCACATTTGTAGGTGGATCATCAGTGTTAGAGCTAAAATTAGCATGTTTAAAGTGATTTTCATGCTTCCAGGGGCTCGGGAAGTGAATTAAATACTATTTGGATGCATTTAATGTTCAATCAAAAACAGCTGATTTTTGACAAAAGAGATAACACCCCCCCATTACGTCATGCTTCAGAAATGTGGAAAATGGTCTGTTTTCAAATGTTTTCTTTTTGAACGTCAGTTCACATTTGTAGGTGGATCATCAGTGTTAGAGCTAAAATTAGCATGTTTAAAGTGATTTTCATGCTTCCAGGGGCCCTAAACACAAGATTTATCGAATGGTTAAAAGTGCATTAAAATGGCCAATTTACTCACTCTGAGTTCTCAAAAAGGGTTTCTTCACCCCGGGAAGTTAATTAAATACTATTTGGAGGCATTTAATGTTCGAGCAAAAACGGCTGATTTTCGACAAAAGAGATAACACCCCCCCCCATTACATCATGCTTCAGAAATGTGGAAAATGGTCCGTTTTCAAATGTTTTATTTTTGAACATCAGTTCACATTTGTAGGTGGATCATCAGTGTTAGAGCTAAAATTAGCATGTTTAAAGTGATTTTCATGCTTCCAGGGGCTCGGGAAGTGAATTAAATACTATTTGGAGGCATTTAATGTTCAAGCAAAAACGGCTTATTTTCGACAAAAGAGATAACACCCCCCCATTACGTCATGCTTCAGAAATGTGGAAAATGGTCCGTTTTCAAATGTTTTATTTTTGAACGTCAGTTCACATTTGTAGGTGGATCATCAGTGTTAGAGCTAAAATTAGCATGTTTAAAGTGATTTTCATGCTTCCAGGGGCTCGGGAAGTGAATTAAATACTATTTGGAGGCATTTAATGTTCAAGCAAAAACGGCTTATTTTCGACAAAAGAGATAACACCCCCCCATTACGTCATGCTTCAGAAATGTGGAAAATGGTCCGTTTTCAAATGTTTTATTTTTGAACGTCAGTTCACATTTGTAGGTGGATCATCAGTGTTAGAGCTAAAATTAGCATGTTTAAAGTGGTTTTCATGCTTCCACGGGCCCTAAACACAAGATTTATGGAATGGTTAAAAGTGCATGAAAATGCCCAATTTACTCACTCTGAGTTCTCAAAAAGGGTTTCTTCACCCCGGGAAGTTAATTAAATACCATTTGGAGGCATTTAATGTTCGAGCAAAAACGGCTGATTTTCGACAAGAGAGATAACCCCCCCCCATTACGTCATGCTTCAGAAATGTGGAAAATGGTCCGTTTTCAAATGTTTTATTTTTGAACGTCAGTTCACATTTGTAGGTGGATCATCAGTGTTAGAGCTAAAATTAGCATGTTTAAAGTGATTTTCATGCTTCCAGGGGCTCTGGAAGTGAATTAAATACTATTTGGAGGCATTTAATGTTCAAGCAAAAACGGCTGATTTTCGACAAAAGAGATAACACCCCCCCATTACGTCATGCTTCAGAAATGTGGAAAATGGTCCGTTTTCAAATGTTTTATTTTTGAATGTCAGTTCACATTTGTAGGTGGATCATCAGTGTTAGAGCTACAATTAGCATCTTTAAAGTGGTTTTCATGCTTCCAGGGGCCCTAAACACAAGATTTATGGAATGGTTAAAAGTGCATGAAAATGGCCAATTTACTCACTCTGAGTTCTCAAAAAGGGTTTCTTCACCCAGGGAAGTTAATTAAATACCATTTGGAGGCATTTAATGTTCGAGCAAAAACGGCTGATTTTCGACAAAAGAGATAACACCCCCCCATTACGTCATGCTTCAGAAATGTGGAAAATGGTCCGTTTTCAAATGTTTTATTTTTGAACGTAGGTTCACATTTGTAGGTGGATCATCAGTGTTAGAGCTAAAATTAGCATGTTTAAAGTGGTTTTCATGCTTCCAGGGGCCCTAAACACAAGATTTATGGAATGGTTAAAAGTGCATGAAAATGGCCAATTTACTCACTCTGAGTTCTCAAAAAGGGTTTCTTCACCCAGGGAAGTTAATTAAATACCATTTGGAGGCATTTAATGTTCGAGCAAAAACGGCTGATTTTCGACAAAAGAGATAACACCCCCCCATTACGTCATGCTTCAGAAATGTGGAAAATGGTCCGTTTTCAAATGTTTTATTTTTGAACGTCAGTTCACATTTGTAGGTGGATCATCAGTGTTAGAGCTAAAATTAGCATGTTTAAAGTGATTTTCATGCTTCCAGGGGCTCGGGAAGTGAATTAAATACTATTTGGAGGAATTTAATGTTCAAGCAAAAACGGCTGATTTTCGACAAAAGAGATAACACCCCCCCATTACGACATGCTTCAGAAATGTGGAAAATGGTCCGTTTTCAAATGTTTTATTTTTGAACGTCAGTTCACATTTGTAGGTGGATCATCAGTGTTAGAGCTAAAATTAGCATGTTTAAAGTGGTTTTCATGCTTCCAGGGGCCCTAAACACAAGATTAATGGAATGGTTAAAAGTGCATGAAAATGGCCAATTTACTCACTCTGAGTTCTCAAAAAGGGTTTCTTCACCCAGGGAAGTTAATTAAATACAATTTGGAGGCATTTAATGTTCGAGCAAAAACAGCTGATTTTTGACAAAAGAGATAACACCCCCCCATTACGTCATGCTTCAGAAATGTGGAAAATGGTCCGTTTTCAAATGTTTTATTTTTGAACGTCAGTTCACATTTGTAGGTGGATCATCAGTGTTAGAGCTAAAATTAGCATGTTTAAAGTGATTTTCATGCTTCCAGGGTCTCGGGAAGTGAATTAAATACTATTTGGAGGCATTTAATGTTCAATCAAAAACAGCTGATTTTTGACAAAAGAGATAACACCCCCCCATTACGTCATGCTTCAGAAATGTGGAAAATGGTCCGTTTTCAAATGTTTTCTTTTTGAACGTCAGTTCACATTTGTAGGTGGATCATCAGTGTTAGAGCTAAAATTAGCATGTTTAAAGTGATTTTCATGCTTCCAGGGGCCCTAAACACAAGATTTATGGAATGGTTAAAAGTGCATGAAAATGGCCAATTTACTCACTCTGAGTTCTCAAAAAGGGTTTCTTCACCCCGGGAAGTTAATTAAATACCATTTGGAGGCATTTAATGTTCGAGCAAAAACGGCTGATTTTCGACAAAAGAGATAACACCCCCCCATTACGTCATGCTTCAGAAATGTGGAAAATGGTCCGTTTTCAAATGTTTTATTTTTGAACGTCAGTTCACATTTGTAGGTGGATCATCAGTGTTAGAGCTAAAATTAGCATGTTTAAAGTGATTTTCATGCTTCCAGGGGCTCTGGAAGTGAATTAAATACTATTTGGAGGCATTTAATGTTCAAGCAAAAACGGCTGATTTTCGACAAAAGAGATAACACCCCCCCATTACGTCATGCTTCAGAAATGTGGAAAATGGTCCGTTTTCAAATGTTTTATTTTTGAATGTCAGTTCACATTTGTAGGTGGATCATCAGTGTTAGAGCTACAATTAGCATCTTTAAAGTGGTTTTCATGCTTCCAGGGGCCCTAAACACAAGATTTATGGAATGGTTAAAAGTGCATGAAAATGGCCAATTTACTCACTCTGAGTTCTCAAAAAGGGTTTCTTCACCCAGGGAAGTTAATTAAATACCATTTGGAGGCATTTAATGTTCGAGCAAAAACGGCTGATTTTCGACAAAAGAGATAACACCCCCCCATTACGTCATGCTTCAGAAATGTGGAAAATGGTCCGTTTTCAAATGTTTTATTTTTGAACGTAGGTTCACATTTGTAGGTGGATCATCAGTGTTAGAGCTAAAATTAGCATGTTTAAAGTGGTTTTCATGCTTCCAGGGGCCCTAAACACAAGATTTATGGAATGGTTAAAAGTGCATGAAAATGGCCAATTTACTCACTCTGAGTTCTCAAAAAGGGTTTCTTCACCCAGGGAAGTTAATTAAATACCATTTGGAGGCATTTAATGTTCGAGCAAAAACGGCTGATTTTCGACAAAAGAGATAACACCCCCCCATTACGTCATGCTTCAGAAATGTGGAAAATGGTCCGTTTTCAAATGTTTTATTTTTGAACGTCAGTTCACATTTGTAGGTGGATCATCAGTGTTAGAGCTAAAATTAGCATGTTTAAAGTGATTTTCATGCTTCCAGGGGCTCGGGAAGTGAATTAAATACTATTTGGAGGAATTTAATGTTCAAGCAAAAACGGCTGATTTTCGACAAAAGAGATAACACCCCCCCATTACGACATGCTTCAGAAATGTGGAAAATGGTCCGTTTTCAAATGTTTTATTTTTGAACGTCAGTTCACATTTGTAGGTGGATCATCAGTGTTAGAGCTAAAATTAGCATGTTTAAAGTGGTTTTCATGCTTCCAGGGGCCCTAAACACAAGATTAATGGAATGGTTAAAAGTGCATGAAAATGGCCAATTTACTCACTCTGAGTTCTCAAAAAGGGTTTCTTCACCCAGGGAAGTTAATTAAATACAATTTGGAGGCATTTAATGTTCGAGCAAAAACAGCTGATTTTTGACAAAAGAGATAACACCCCCCCATTACGTCATGCTTCAGAAATGTGGAAAATGGTCCGTTTTCAAATGTTTTATTTTTGAACGTCAGTTCACATTTGTAGGTGGATCATCAGTGTTAGAGCTAAAATTAGCATGTTTAAAGTGATTTTCATGCTTCCAGGGTCTCGGGAAGTGAATTAAATACTATTTGGAGGCATTTAATGTTCAATCAAAAACAGCTGATTTTTGACAAAAGAGATAACACCCCCCCATTACGTCATGCTTCAGAAATGTGGAAAATGGTCAGTTTTCAAATGTTTTCTTTTTGAACGTCAGTTCACATTTGTAGGTGGATCATCAGTGTTAGAGCTAAAATTAGCATGTTTAAAGTGATTTTCATGCTTCCAGGGGCCCTAAACACAAGATTTATGGAATGGTTAAAAGTGCATGAAAATGGCCAATTTACTCACTCTGAGTTCTCAAAAAGGGTTTCTTCACCCCGGGAAGTTAATTAAATACCATTTGGAGGCATTTAATGTTCGAGCAAAAACGGCTGATTTTCGACAAAAGAGATAACACCCCCCCATTACGTCATGCTTCAGAAATGTGGAAAATGGTCCGTTTTCAAATGTTTTATTTTTGAACGTCAGTTCACATTTGTAGGTGGATCATCAGTGTTAGAGCTAAAATTAGCATGTTTAAAGTGATTTTCATGCTTCCAGGGGCTCGGGAAGTGAATTAAATACTATTTGGAGGCATTTAATGTTCACGCAAAAACGGCTGATTTTTCGACAAAAGAGATAACACCCCCCATTACGTCATGCTTCAGAAATGTGGAAAATGGTCCGTTTTCAAATGTTTTATTTTTGAACATCAGTTCACATTTGTAGGTGGATCATCAGTGTTAGAGCTAAAATTAGCATGTTTAAAGTGATTTTCATGCTTCCAGGGGCTCGGGAAGTGAATTAAATACTATTTGGAGGCATTTAATGTTCAATCAAAAACAGCTGATTTTTGACAAAAGAGATAACACCCCCCCATTACGTCATGCTTCAGAAATGTGGAAAATGGTCCGTTTTCAAATGTTTTCTTTTTGAACGTCAGTTCACATTTGTAGGTGGATCATCAGTGTTAGAGCTAAAATTAGCATGTTTAAAGTGATTTTCATGCTTCCAGGGGCCCTAAACACAAGATTTATGGAATGGTTAAAAGTGCATGAAAATGGCCAATTTACTCACTCTGAGTTCTCAAAAAGGGTTTCTTCACCCAGGGAAGTTAATTAAATACCATTTGGAGGCATTTAATGTTCGAGCAAAAACGGCTGATTTTCGACAAAAGAGATAACACCCCCCCATTACGTCATGCTTCAGAAATGTGGAAAATGGTCTGTTTTCAAATATTTTATTTTTGAACGTCAGTTCACATTTGTAGGTGGATCATCAGTGTTAGAGCTAAAATTAGCATGCTTAAAGTGATTTTCATGCTTCCAGGGGCCCTAAACACAAGATTTATGGAATGGTTAAAAGTGCATGAAAATGGCCAATTTACTCACTCTGAGTTCTCAAAAAGGGTTTCTTCACCCCGGGAAAATAATTAAATAACATTTGGAGGCATTTAATGTTCGAGCAACAACGGCTGATTTTCATCAAAAGAGATAACACCCCCCCATTACGTCAAGCTTCAGAAATGTGGAAAATGGTCCGTTTTCAAATGTTTTATTTTTGAACGTCAGTTCACATTTGTAGGTGGATCATCAGTGTTAGAGCTAAAATTTGCATGTTTAAAGTGATTTTCATGCTTCCAGGGGCTCGGGAAGTGAATTAATTACTATTTGGAGGCATTTAATGTTCAAGCAAAAACGGCTGATTTTCAACAAAAGAGATAACACCCCCCCCCATTACGTTATGCTTCAGAAATGTGGAAAATGGTCCGTTTTCAAATGTTTTATTTTTGAACGTCAGTTCACATTTGTAGGTGGATCATTAGTGTTAGAGCTAAAATTAGCATGTTTAAAGTGATTTTCATGCTTCCAGGGGCCCTAAACACAAGATTTATGGAATGGTTAAAAGTGCATGAAAATGGCCAATTTACTCACTCTGAGTTCTCAAAAAGGGTTTCTTCACCCCGGGAAGTTAATTAAATACCATTTGGAGGCATTTAATGTTCGAGCAAAAACGGCTGATTTTCGACAAAAGAGATAACACCCCCCCATTACATCATGCTTCAGAAATGTGGAAAATGGTCCGTTTTCAAATGTTTTATTTTTGAACGTCAGTTCACATTTGTAGGTGGATCATCAGTGTTAGAGCTAAAATTAGCATGTTTAAAGTGATTTTCATGCTTCCAGGGGCTCGGGAAGTGAATTAAATACTATTTGGAGGCATTTAATGTTCAATCAAAAACAGCTGATTTTTGACAAAAGAGATAACACCCCCCCATTACGTCATGCTTCAGAAATGTGGAAAATGGTCTGTTTTCAAATGTTTTCTTTTTGAACGTCAGTTCACATTTGTAGGTGGATCATCAGTGTTAGAGCTAAAATTAGCATGTTTAAAGTGATTTTCATGCTTCCAGGGGCCCTAAACACAAGATTTATCGAATGGTTAAAAGTGCATGAAAATGGCCAATTTACTCACTCTGAGTTCTCAAAAAGGGTTTCTTCACCCCGGGAAGTTAATTAAATACTATTTGGAGGCATTTAATGTTCGAGCAAAAACGGCTGATTTTCGACAAAAGAGATAACACCCCCCCCCATTACGTCATGCTTCAGAAATGTGGAAAATGGTCCGTTTTCAAATGTTTTATTTTTGAACATCAGTTCACATTTGTAGGTGGATCATCAGTGTTAGAGCTAAAATTAGCATGTTTAAAGTGATTTTCATGCTTCCAGGGGCTCGGGAAGTGAATTAAATACTATTTGGAGGCATTTAATGTTCAAGCAAAAACGGCTTATTTTCGACAAAAGAGATAACACCCCCCCATTACGTCATGCTTCAGAAATGTGGAAAATGGTCCGTTTTCAAATGTTTTATTTTTGAACGTCAGTTCACATTTGTAGGTGGATCATCAGTGTTAGAGCTAAAATTAGCATGTTTAAAGTGATTTTCATGCTTCCAGGGGCTCGGGAAGTGAATTAAATACTATTTGGAGGCATTTAATGTTCAAGCAAAAACGGCTTATTTTCGACAAAAGAGATAACACCCCCCCATTACGTCATGCTTCAGAAATGTGGAAAATGGTCCGTTTTCAAATGTTTTATTTTTGAACGTCAGTTCACATTTGTAGGTGGATCATCAGTGTTAGAGCTAAAATTAGCATGTTTAAAGTGGTTTTCATGCTTCCACGGGCCCTAAACACAAGATTTATGGAATGGTTAAAAGTGCATGAAAATGCCCAATTTACTCACTCTGAGTTCTCAAAAAGGGTTTCTTCACCCCGGGAAGTTAATTAAATACCATTTGGAGGCATTTAATGTTCGAGCAAAAACGGCTGATTTTCGACAAGAGAGATAACCCCCCCCCATTACGTCATGCTTCAGAAATGTGGAAAATGGTCCGTTTTCAAATGTTTTATTTTTGAACGTCAGTTCACATTTGTAGGTGGATCATCAGTGTTAGAGCTAAAATTAGCATGTTTAAAGTGATTTTCATGCTTCCAGGGGCTCTGGAAGTGAATTAAATACTATTTGGAGGCATTTAATGTTCAAGCAAAAACGGCTGATTTTCGACAAAAGAGATAACACCCCCCCATTACGTCATGCTTCAGAAATGTGGAAAATGGTCCGTTTTCAAATGTTTTATTTTTGAATGTCAGTTCACATTTGTAGGTGGATCATCAGTGTTAGAGCTACAATTAGCATCTTTAAAGTGGTTTTCATGCTTCCAGGGGCCCTAAACACAAGATTTATGGAATGGTTAAAAGTGCATGAAAATGGCCAATTTACTCACTCTGAGTTCTCAAAAAGGGTTTCTTCACCCAGGGAAGTTAATTAAATACCATTTGGAGGCATTTAATGTTCGAGCAAAAACGGCTGATTTTCGACAAAAGAGATAACACCCCCCCATTACGTCATGCTTCAGAAATGTGGAAAATGGTCCGTTTTCAAATGTTTTATTTTTGAACGTAGGTTCACATTTGTAGGTGGATCATCAGTGTTAGAGCTAAAATTAGCATGTTTAAAGTGGTTTTCATGCTTCCAGGGGCCCTAAACACAAGATTTATGGAATGGTTAAAAGTGCATGAAAATGGCCAATTTACTCACTCTGAGTTCTCAAAAAGGGTTTCTTCACCCAGGGAAGTTAATTAAATACCATTTGGAGGCATTTAATGTTCGAGCAAAAACGGCTGATTTTCGACAAAAGAGATAACACCCCCCCATTACGTCATGCTTCAGAAATGTGGAAAATGGTCCGTTTTCAAATGTTTTATTTTTGAACGTCAGTTCACATTTGTAGGTGGATCATCAGTGTTAGAGCTAAAATTAGCATGTTTAAAGTGATTTTCATGCTTCCAGGGGCTCGGGAAGTGAATTAAATACTATTTGGAGGAATTTAATGTTCAAGCAAAAACGGCTGATTTTCGACAAAAGAGATAACACCCCCCCATTACGACATGCTTCAGAAATGTGGAAAATGGTCCGTTTTCAAATGTTTTATTTTTGAACGTCAGTTCACATTTGTAGGTGGATCATCAGTGTTAGAGCTAAAATTAGCATGTTTAAAGTGGTTTTCATGCTTCCAGGGGCCCTAAACACAAGATTTATGGAATGGTTAAAAGTGCATGAAAATGGCCAATTTACTCACTCTGAGTTCTCAAAAAGGGTTTCTTCACCCAGGGAAGTTAATTAAATACAATTTGGAGGCATTTAATGTTCGAGCAAAAACAGCTGATTTTTGACAAAAGAGATAACACCCCCCCATTACGTCATGCTTCAGAAATGTGGAAAATGGTCCGTTTTCAAATGTTTTATTTTTGAACGTCAGTTCACATTTGTAGGTGGATCATCAGTGTTAGAGCTAAAATTAGCATGTTTAAAGTGATTTTCATGCTTCCAGGGTCTCGGGAAGTGAATTAAATACTATTTGGAGGCATTTAATGTTCAATCAAAAACAGCTGATTTTTGACAAAAGAGATAACACCCCCCCATTACGTCATGCTTCAGAAATGTGGAAAATGGTCCGTTTTCAAATGTTTTCTTTTTGAACGTCAGTTCACATTTGTAGGTGGATCATCAGTGTTAGAGCTAAAATTAGCATGTTTAAAGTGATTTTCATGCTTCCAGGGGCCCTAAACACAAGATTTATGGAATGGTTAAAAGTGCATGAAAATGGCCATTTTACTCACTCTGAGTTCTCAAAAAGGGTTTCTTCACCCCGGGAAGTTAATTAAATACCATTTGGAGGCATTTAATGTTCGAGCAAAAACGGCTGATTTTCGACAAAAGAGATAACACCCCCCCATTACGTCATGCTTCAGAAATGTGGAAAATGGTCCGTTTTCAAATGTTTTATTTTTGAACGTCAGTTCACATTTGTAGGTGGATCATCAGTGTTAGAGCTAAAATTAGCATGTTTAAAGTGATTTTCATGCTTCCAGGGGCTCGGGAAGTGAATTAAATACTATTTGGAGGCATTTAATGTTCACGCAAAAACGGCTGATTTTTCGACAAAAGAGATAACACCCCCCATTACGTCATGCTTCAGAAATGTGGAAAATGGTCCGTTTTCAAATGTTTTATTTTTGAACATCAGTTCACATTTGTAGGTGAATCATCAGTGTTAGAGCTAAAATTAGCATGTTTAAAGTGGTTTTCATGCTTCCAGGGGCCCTAAACACAAGATTTATGGAATGGTTAAAAGTGCATGAAAATGGCCAATTTACTCACTCTGAGTTCTCAAAAAGGGTTTCTTCACCCAGGGAAGTTAATTAAATACCATTTGGAGGCATTTAATGTTCGAGCAAAAACGGCTGATTTTCAACAAAAGAGATAACACGCCTCCCATTACGTCATGCTTCAGAAATGTGGAAAATGGTCCGTTTTCAAATGTTTTATTTTTGAACGTCAGTTCACATTTGTAGGTGGATCATCAGTGTTAGAGCTAAAATTAGCATGTTTAAAGTGATTTTCATGCTTCCAGGGGCTCGGGAAGTGAATTAAATACTATTTGGAGGCATTTAATGTTCAATCAAAAACAGCTGATTTTTGACAAAAGAGATAACACCCCCCATTACGTCATGCTTCAGAAATGTGGAAAATGGTCCGTTTTCAAATGTTTTATTTTTGAACGTCAGTTCACATTTGTAGGTGGATCATCAGTGTTAGAGCTAAAATTAGCATGTTTAAAGTGATTTTCATGCTTCCAGGGGCCCTAAACACAAGATTTATGGAATGGTTAAAAGTGCATGAAAATGGCCAATTTACTCACTCTGAGTTCTCAAAAAGGGTTTCTTCACCCGGGAAGTTAATTAAATACCATTTGGAGGCATTTAATGTTCGAGCAAAAACGGCTGATTTTCGACAAAAGAGATAACACCACCCCATTACGTCATGCTTCAGAAATGTGGAAAATGGTCTGTTTTCAAATGTTTTATTTTTGAACGTCAGTTCACATTTGTAGGTGGATCATCAGTGTTAGAGCTAAAATTAGCATGTTTAAAGTGATTTTCATGCTTCCAGGGGCCCTAAACACAAGATTTATGGAATGGTTAAAAGTGCATGAAAATTGCCAATTTACTCACTCTGAGTTCTCAAAAAGGGTTTCTTCACCCCGGGAAGTTAATAAATAACATTTGGAGGCATTTAATGTTCAAGCAAAAACGGCTGATTTTCGACAAAAGAGATAACACCCCCCCATTACGTCAAGCTTCAGAAATGTGGAAAATGGTCCGTTTTCAAATGTTTTATTTTTGAACGTCAGTTCACATTTGTAGGTGGATCATCAGTGTTAGAGCTAAAATTCGCATGTTTAAAGTGATTTTCATGCTTCCAGGGGCTCGGGAAGTGAATTAAATACTATTTGGAGGCATTTAATGTTCAAGCAAAAACGGCTGATTTTCGACAAAAGAGATAACACCCCCCCATTACGTCATGCTTCAGAAATGTGGAAAATGGTCAGTTTTCAAATGTTTTATTTTTGAACGTCAGTTCACATTTGTAGGTGGATCATCAGTGTTAGAGCTAAAATTAGCATGTTTAAAGTGATTTTCATTCTTCCAGGGGCCCTAAACACAAGATTTATGGAATGGTTAAAAGTGCATGAAAATGGCCAATTTACTCACTCTGAGTTCTCAAAAAGGGTTTCTTCACCCCGGGAAGTTAATTAAATACCATTTGGAGGCATTTAATGTTCAAGCAAAAACGGCTGATTTTCGACAAAAGAGATAACACCCCCCCATTACGTCATGCTTCAGAAATGTGGAAAATGGTCAGTTTTCAAATGTTTTATTTTTGAACGTCAGTTCACATTTGTAGGTGGATCATCAGTGTTAGAGCTAAAATTAGCATGTTTAAAGTGATTTTCATTCTTCCAGGGGCCCTAAACACAAGATTTATGGAATGGTTAAAAGTGCATGAAAATGGCCAATTTACTCACTCTGAGTTCTCAAAAAGGGTTTCTTCACCCCGGGAAGTTAATTAAATACCATTTGGAGGCACTTAATGTTCGAGCAAAAACGGCTGATTTTCGACAAAAGAGATAACACCCCCCCCATTACGTCATGCTTCAGAAATGTGGAAAATGGTCCGTTTTCAAATGTTTTATTTTTGAACCTCAGTTCACATTTGTAGGTGGATCATCAGTGTTAGAGCTAAAATTAGCATGTTTAAAGTGATTTTCATGCTTCCAGGGGCTCGGGAAGTGAATTAAATACTATTTGGAGGCATTTAATGTTCAATCAAAAACAGCTGATTTTTGACAAAAGAGATAACACCCCCCCATTACGTCATGCTTCAGAAATGTGGAAAATGGTCCGTTTTCAAATGTTTTCTTTTTGAACGTCAGTTCACATTTGTAGGTGGATCATCAGTGTTAGAGCTAAAATTAGCATGTTTAAAGTGATTTTCATGCTTCCAGGGGCCCTAAACACAAGATTTATGGAATGGTTAAAAGTGCATGAAAATGGCCAATTTACTCACTCTGAGTTCTCAAAAAGGGTTTCTTCACCCAGGGAAGTTAATTAAATACCATTTGGAGGCATTTAATGTTCGAGCAAAAACGGCTGATTTTCGACAAAAGAGATAACACCCCCCCATTACGTCATGCTTCAGAAATGTGGAAAATGGTCTGTTTTCAAATGTTTTATTTTTGAACGTCAGTTCACATTTGTAGGTGGATCATCAGTGTTAGAGCTAAAATTAGCATGCTTAAAGTGATTTTCATGCTTCCAGGGGCCCTAAACACAAGATTTATGGAATGGTTAAAAGTGCATGAAAATGGCCAATTTACTCACTCTGAGTTCTCAAAAAGGGTTTCTTCACCCCGGGAAAATAATTAAATAACATTTGGAGGCATTTAATGTTCGAGCAACAACGGCTGATTTTCATCAAAAGAGATAACACCCCCCCATTACGTCAAGCTTCAGAAATGTGGAAAATGGTCCGTTTTCAAATGTTTTATTTTTGAACGTCAGTTCACATTTGTAGGTGGATCATCAGTGTTAGAGCTAAAATTCGCATGTTTAAAGTGATTTTCATGCTTCCAGGGGCTCGGGAAGTGAATTAATTACTATTTGGAGGCATTTAATGTTCAAGCAAAAACGGCTGATTTTCAACAAAAGAGATAACACCCCCCCCCATTACGTCATGCTTCAGAAATGTGGAAAATGGTCCGTTTTCAAATGTTTTATTTTTGAACGTCAGTTCACATTTGTAGGTGGATCATTAGTGTTAGAGCTAAAATTAGCATGTTTAAAGTGATTTTCATGCTTCCAGGGGCCCTAAACACAAGATTTATGGAATGGTTAAAAGTGCATGAAAATGGCCAATTTACTCACTCTGAGTTCTCAAAAAGGGTTTCTTCACCCCGGGAAGTTAATTAAATACCATTTGGAGGCATTTAATGTTCGAGCAAAAACGGCTGATTTTCGACAAAAGAGATAACACCCCCCCATTACGTCATGCTTCAGAAATGTGGAAAATGGTCCGTTTTCAAATGTTTTATTTTTGAACGTCAGTTCACATTTGTAGGTGGATCATCAGTGTTAGAGCTAAAATTAGCATGTTTAAAGTGATTTTCATGCTTCCAGGGGCTCGGGAAGTGAATTAAATACTATTTGGAGGCATTTAATGTTCAATCAAAAACAGCTGATTTTTGACAAAAGAGATAACACCCCCCCATTACGTCATGCTTCAGAAATGTGGAAAATGGTCTGTTTTCAAATGTTTTCTTTTTGAACGTCAGTTCACATTTGTAGGTGGATCATCAGTGTTAGAGCTAAAATTAGCATGTTTAAAGTGATTTTCATGCTTCCAGGGGCCCTAAACACAAGATTTATCGAATGGTTAAAAGTGCATGAAAATGGCCAATTTACTCACTCTGAGTTCTCAAAAAGGGTTTCTTCACCCCGGGAAGTTAATTAAATACTATTTGGAGGCATTTAATGTTCGAGCAAAAACGGCTGATTTTCGACAAAAGAGATAACACCCCCCCCATTACGTCATGCTTCAGAAATGTGGAAAATGGTCCGTTTTCAAATGTTTTATTTTTGAACATCAGTTCACATTTGTAGGTGGATCATCAGTGTTAGAGCTAAAATTAGCATGTTTAAAGTGATTTTCATGCTTCCAGGGGCTCGGGAAGTGAATTAAATACTATTTGGAGGCATTTAATGTTCAAGCAAAAACGGCTTATTTTCGACAAAAGAGATAACACCCCCCCATTACGTCATGCTTCAGAAATGTGGAAAATGGTCCGTTTTCAAATGTTTTATTTTTGAACGTCAGTTCACATTTGTAGGTGGATCATCAGTGTTAGAGCTAAAATTAGCATGTTTAAAGTGATTTTCATGCTTCCAGGGGCTCGGGAAGTGAATTAAATACTATTTGGAGGCATTTAATGTTCAAGCAAAAACGGCTTATTTTCGACAAAAGAGATAACACCCCCCCATTACGTCATGCTTCAGAAATGTGGAAAATGGTCCGTTTTCAAATGTTTTATTTTTGAACGTCAGTTCACATTTGTAGGTGGATCATCAGTGTTAGAGCTAAAATTAGCATGTTTAAAGTGGTTTTCATGCTTCCACGGGCCCTAAACACAAGATTTATGGAATGGTTAAAAGTGCATGAAAATGCCCAATTTACTCACTCTGAGTTCTCAAAAAGGGTTTCTTCACCCCGGGAAGTTAATTAAATACCATTTGGAGGCATTTAATGTTCGAGCAAAAACGGCTGATTTTCGACAAGAGAGATAACCCCCCCCCCATTACGTCATGCTTCAGAAATGTGGAAAATGGTCCGTTTTCAAATGTTTTATTTTTGAACGTCAGTTCACATTTGTAGGTGGATCATCAGTGTTAGAGCTAAAATTAGCATGTTTAAAGTGATTTTCATGCTTCCAGGGGCTCTGGAAGTGAATTAAATACTATTTGGAGGCATTTAATGTTCAAGCAAAAACGGCTGATTTTCGACAAAAGAGATAACACCCCCCCATTACGTCATGCTTCAGAAATGTGGAAAATGGTCCGTTTTCAAATGTTTTATTTTTGAATGTCAGTTCACATTTGTAGGTGGATCATCAGTGTTAGAGCTACAATTAGCATCTTTAAAGTGGTTTTCATGCTTCCAGGGGCCCTAAACACAAGATTTATGGAATGGTTAAAAGTGCATGAAAATGGCCAATTTACTCACTCTGAGTTCTCAAAAAGGGTTTCTTCACCCAGGGAAGTTAATTAAATACCATTTGGAGGCATTTAATGTTCGAGCAAAAACGGCTGATTTTCGACAAAAGAGATAACACCCCCCCATTACGTCATGCTTCAGAAATGTGGAAAATGGTCCGTTTTCAAATGTTTTATTTTTGAACGTCAGTTCACATTTGTAGGTGGATCATCAGTGTTAGAGCTAAAATTAGCATGTTTAAAGTGGTTTTCATGCTTCCAGGGGCCCTAAACACAAGATTTATGGAATGGTTAAAAGTGCATGAAAATGGCCAATTTACTCACTCTGAGTTCTCAAAAAGGGTTTCTTCACCCAGGGAAGTTAATTAAATACCATTTGGAGGCATTTAATGTTCGAGCAAAAACGGCTGATTTTCGACAAGAGAGATAACCCCCCCCCATTACGTCATGCTTCAGAAATGTGGAAAATGGTCCGTTTTCAAATGTTTTATTTTTGAACGTCAGTTCACATTTGTAGGTGGATCATCAGTGTTAGAGCTAAAATTAGCATGTTTAAAGTGATTTTCATGCTTCCAGGGGCTCTGGAAGTGAATTAAATACTATTTGGAGGCATTTAATGTTCAAGCAAAAACGGCTGATTTTCGACAAAAGAGATAACACCCCCCCATTACGTCATGCTTCAGAAATGTGGAAAATGGTCCGTTTTCAAATGTTTTATTTTTGAATGTCAGTTCACATTTGTAGGTGGATCATCAGTGTTAGAGCTACAATTAGCATCTTTAAAGTGGTTTTCATGCTTCCAGGGGCCCTAAACACAAGATTTATGGAATGGTTAAAAGTGCATGAAAATGGCCAATTTACTCACTCTGAGTTCTCAAAAAGGGTTTCTTCACCCAGGGAAGTTAATTAAATACCATTTGGAGGCATTTAATGTTCGAGCAAAAACGGCTGATTTTCGACAAAAGAGATAACACCCCCCCATTACGTCATGCTTCAGAAATGTGGAAAATGGTCCGTTTTCAAATGTTTTATTTTTGAACGTCAGTTCACATTTGTAGGTGGATCATCAGTGTTAGAGCTAAAATTAGCATGTTTAAAGTGGTTTTCATGCTTCCAGGGGCCCTAAACACAAGATTTATGGAATGGTTAAAAGTGCATGAAAATGGCCAATTTACTCACTCTGAGTTCTCAAAAAGGGTTTCTTCACCCAGGGAAGTTAATTAAATACCATTTGGAGGCATTTAATGTTCGAGCAAAAACGGCTGATTTTCGACAAAAGAGATAACACCCCCCCATTACGTCATGCTTCAGAAATGTGGAAAATGGTCCGTTTTCAAATGTTTTATTTTTGAACGTCAGTTCACATTTGTAGGTGGATCATCAGTGTTAGAGCTAAAATTAGCATGTTTAAAGTGATTTTCATGCTTCCAGGGGCTCGGGAAGTGAATTAAATACTATTTGGAGGAATTTAATGTTCAAGCAAAAACGGCTGATTTTCGACAAAAGAGATAACACCCCCCCATTACGACATGCTTCAGAAATGTGGAAAATGGTCCGTTTTCAAATGTTTTATTTTTGAACGTCAGTTCACATTTGTAGGTGGATCATCAGTGTTAGAGCTAAAATTAGCATGTTTAAAGTGGTTTTCATGCTTCCAGGGGCCCTAAACACAAGATTTATGGAATGGTTAAAAGTGCATGAAAATGGCCAATTTACTCACTCTGAGTTCTCAAAAAGGGTTTCTTCACCCAGGGAAGTTAATTAAATACAATTTGGAGGCATTTAATGTTCGAGCAAAAACAGCTGATTTTTGACAAAAGAGATAACACCCCCCCATTACGTCATGCTTCAGAAATGTGGAAAATGGTCCGTTTTCAAATGTTTTATTTTTGAACCTCAGTTCACATTTGTAGGTGGATCATCAGTGTTAGAGCTAAAATTAGCATGTTTAAAGTGATTTTCATGCTTCCAGGGGCTCGGGAAGTGAATTAAATACTATTTGGAGGCATTTAATGTTCAATCAAAAACAGCTGATTTTTGACAAAAGAGATAACACCCCCCCATTACGTCATGCTTCAGAAATGTGGAAAATGGTCCGTTTTCAAATGTTTTCTTTTTGAACGTCAGTTCACATTTGTAGGTGGATCATCAGTGTTAGAGCTAAAATTAGCATGTTTAAAGTGATTTTCATGCTTCCAGGGGCCCTAAACACAAGATTTATGGAATGGTTAAAAGTGCATGAAAATGGCCAATTTACTCACTCTGAGTTCTCAAAAAGGGTTTCTTCACCCAGGGAAGTTAATTAAATACCATTTGGAGGCATTTAATGTTCGAGCAAAAACGGCTGATTTTCGACAAAAGAGATAACACCCCCCCATTACGTCATGCTTCAGAAATGTGGAAAATGGTCTGTTTTCAAATGTTTTATTTTTGAACGTCAGTTCACATTTGTAGGTGGATCATCAGTGTTAGAGCTAAAATTAGCATGCTTAAAGTGATTTTCATGCTTCCAGGGGCCCTAAACACAAGATTTATGGAATGGTTAAAAGTGCATGAAAATGGCCAATTTACTCACTCTGAGTTCTCAAAAAGGGTTTCTTCACCCCGGGAAAATAATTAAATAACATTTGGAGGCATTTAATGTTCGAGCAACAACGGCTGATTTTCATCAAAAGAGATAACACCCCCCCATTACGTCAAGCTTCAGAAATGTGGAAAATGGTCCGTTTTCAAATGTTTTATTTTTGAACGTCAGTTCACATTTGTAGGTGGATCATCAGTGTTAGAGCTAAAATTCGCATGTTTAAAGTGATTTTCATGCTTCCAGGGGCTCGGGAAGTGAATTAATTACTATTTGGAGGCATTTAATGTTCAAGCAAAAACGGCTGATTTTCAACAAAAGAGATAACACCCCCCCCCATTACGTCATGCTTCAGAAATGTGGAAAATGGTCCGTTTTCAAATGTTTTATTTTTGAACGTCAGTTCACATTTGTAGGTGGATCATTAGTGTTAGAGCTAAAATTAGCATGTTTAAAGTGATTTTCATGCTTCCAGGGGCCCTAAACACAAGATTTATGGAATGGTTAAAAGTGCATGAAAATGGCCAATTTACTCACTCTGAGTTCTCAAAAAGGGTTTCTTCACCCCGGGAAGTTAATTAAATACCATTTGGAGGCATTTAATGTTCGAGCAAAAACGGCTGATTTTCGACAAAAGAGATAACACCCCCCCATTACGTCATGCTTCAGAAATGTGGAAAATGGTCCGTTTTCAAATGTTTTATTTTTGAACGTCAGTTCACATTTGTAGGTGGATCATCAGTGTTAGAGCTAAAATTAGCATGTTTAAAGTGATTTTCATGCTTCCAGGGGCTCGGGAAGTGAATTAAATACTATTTGGAGGCATTTAATGTTCAATCAAAAACAGCTGATTTTTGACAAAAGAGATAACACCCCCCCATTACGTCATGCTTCAGAAATGTGGAAAATGGTCTGTTTTCAAATGTTTTCTTTTTGAACGTCAGTTCACATTTGTAGGTGGATCATCAGTGTTAGAGCTAAAATTAGCATGTTTAAAGTGATTTTCATGCTTCCAGGGGCCCTAAACACAAGATTTATCGAATGGTTAAAAGTGCATGAAAATGGCCAATTTACTCACTCTGAGTTCTCAAAAAGGGTTTCTTCACCCCGGGAAGTTAATTAAATACTATTTGGAGGCATTTAATGTTCGAGCAAAAACGGCTGATTTTCGACAAAAGAGATAACACCCCCCCCCATTACGTCATGCTTCAGAAATGTGGAAAATGGTCCGTTTTCAAATGTTTTATTTTTGAACATCAGTTCACATTTGTAGGTGGATCATCAGTGTTAGAGCTAAAATTAGCATGTTTAAAGTGATTTTCATGCTTCCAGGGGCTCGGGAAGTGAATTAAATACTATTTGGAGGCATTTAATGTTCAAGCAAAAACGGCTTATTTTCGACAAAAGAGATAACACCCCCCCATTACGTCATGCTTCAGAAATGTGGAAAATGGTCCGTTTTCAAATGTTTTATTTTTGAACGTCAGTTCACATTTGTAGGTGGATCATCAGTGTTAGAGCTAAAATTAGCATGTTTAAAGTGATTTTCATGCTTCCAGGGGCTCGGGAAGTGAATTAAATACTATTTGGAGGCATTTAATGTTCAAGCAAAAACGGCTTATTTTCGACAAAAGAGATAACACCCCCCCATTACGTCATGCTTCAGAAATGTGGAAAATGGTCCGTTTTCAAATGTTTTATTTTTGAACGTCAGTTCACATTTGTAGGTGGATCATCAGTGTTAGAGCTAAAATTAGCATGTTTAAAGTGGTTTTCATGCTTCCACGGGCCCTAAACACAAGATTTATGGAATGGTTAAAAGTGCATGAAAATGCCCAATTTACTCACTCTGAGTTCTCAAAAAGGGTTTCTTCACCCCGGGAAGTTAATTAAATACCATTTGGAGGCATTTAATGTTCGAGCAAAAACGGCTGATTTTCGACAAGAGAGATAACCCCCCCCCATTACGTCATGCTTCAGAAATGTGGAAAATGGTCCGTTTTCAAATGTTTTATTTTTGAACGTCAGTTCACATTTGTAGGTGGATCATCAGTGTTAGAGCTAAAATTAGCATGTTTAAAGTGATTTTCATGCTTCCAGGGGCTCTGGAAGTGAATTAAATACTATTTGGAGGCATTTAATGTTCAAGCAAAAACGGCTGATTTTCGACAAAAGAGATAACACCCCCCCATTACGTCATGCTTCAGAAATGTGGAAAATGGTCTGTTTTCAAATGTTTTATTTTTGAACGTCAGTTCACATTTGTAGGTGGATCATCAGTGTTAGAGCTAAAATTAGCATGTTTAAAGTGATTTTCATGCTTCCAGGGGCTCTGGAAGTGAATTAAATACTATTTGGAGGCATTTAATGTTCAAGCAAAAACGGCTGATTTTCGACAAAAGAGATAACACCCCCCCATTACGTCATGCTTCAGAAATGTGGAAAATGGTCCGTTTTCAAATGTTTTATTTTTGAATGTCAGTTCACATTTGTAGGTGGATCATCAGTGTTAGAGCTACAATTAGCATCTTTAAAGTGGTTTTCATGCTTCCAGGGGCCCTAAACACAAGATTTATGGAATGGTTAAAAGTGCATGAAAATGGCCAATTTACTCACTCTGAGTTCTCAAAAAGGGTTTCTTCACCCAGGGAAGTTAATTAAATACCATTTGGAGGCATTTAATGTTCGAGCAAAAACGGCTGATTTTCGACAAAAGAGATAACACCCCCCCATTACGTCATGCTTCAGAAATGTGGAAAATGGTCCGTTTTCAAATGTTTTATTTTTGAACGTCAGTTCACATTTGTAGGTGGATCATCAGTGTTAGAGCTAAAATTAGCATGTTTAAAGTGGTTTTCATGCTTCCAGGGGCCCTAAACACAAGATTTATGGAATGGTTAAAAGTGCATGAAAATGGCCAATTTACTCACTCTGAGTTCTCAAAAAGGGTTTCTTCACCCAGGGAAGTTAATTAAATACCATTTGGAGGCATTTAATGTTCGAGCAAAAACGGCTGATTTTCGACAAGAGAGATAACCCCCCCCCATTACGTCATGCTTCAGAAATGTGGAAAATGGTCCGTTTTCAAATGTTTTATTTTTGAACGTCAGTTCACATTTGTAGGTGGATCATCAGTGTTAGAGCTAAAATTAGCATGTTTAAAGTGATTTTCATGCTTCCAGGGGCTCTGGAAGTGAATTAAATACTATTTGGAGGCATTTAATGTTCAAGCAAAAACGGCTGATTTTCGACAAAAGAGATAACACCCCCCCATTACGTCATGCTTCAGAAATGTGGAAAATGGTCTGTTTTCAAATGTTTTATTTTTGAATGTCAGTTCACATTTGTAGGTGGATCATCAGTGTTAGAGCTACAATTAGCATCTTTAAAGTGGTTTTCATGCTTCCAGGGGCCCTAAACACAAGATTTATGGAATGGTTAAAAGTGCATGAAAATGGCCAATTTACTCACTCTGAGTTCTCAAAAAGGGTTTCTTCACCCAGGGAAGTTAATTAAATACCATTTGGAGGCATTTAATGTTCGAGCAAAAACGGCTGATTTTCGACAAAAGAGATAACACCCCCCCATTACGTCATGCTTCAGAAATGTGGAAAATGGTCCGTTTTCAAATGTTTTATTTTTGAACGTCAGTTCACATTTGTAGGTGGATCATCAGTGTTAGAGCTAAAATTAGCATGTTTAAAGTGGTTTTCATGCTTCCAGGGGCCCTAAACACAAGATTTATGGAATGGTTAAAAGTGCATGAAAATGGCCAATTTACTCACTCTGAGTTCTCAAAAAGGGTTTCTTCACCCAGGGAAGTTAATTAAATACCATTTGGAGGCATTTAATGTTCGAGCAAAAACGGCTGATTTTCGACAAAAGAGATAACACCCCCCCATTACGTCATGCTTCAGAAATGTGGAAAATGGTCCGTTTTCAAATGTTTTATTTTTGAACGTCAGTTCACATTTGTAGGTGGATCATCAGTGTTAGAGCTAAAATTAGCATGTTTAAAGTGATTTTCATGCTTCCAGGGGCTCGGGAAGTGAATTAAATACTATTTGGAGGAATTTAATGTTCAAGCAAAAACGGCTGATTTTCGACAAAAGAGATAACACCCCCCCATTACGACATGCTTCAGAAATGTGGAAAATGGTCCATTTTCAAATGTTTTATTTTTGAACGTCAGTTCACATTTGTAGGTGGATCATCAGTGTTAGAGCTAAAATTAGCATGTTTAAAGTGGTTTTCATGCTTCCAGGGGCCCTAAACACAAGATTTATGGAATGGTTAAAAGTGCATGAAAATGGCCAATTTACTCACTCTGAGTTCTCAAAAAGGGTTTCTTCACCCAGGGAAGTTAATTAAATACAATTTGGAGGCATTTAATGTTCGAGCAAAAACAGCTGATTTTTGACAAAAGAGATAACACCCCCCCATTACGTCATGCTTCAGAAATGTGGAAAATGGTCCGTTTTCAAATGTTTTATTTTTGAAGGTCAGTTCACATTTGTAGGTGGATCATCAGTGTTAGAGCTAAAATTAGCATGTTTAAAGTGATTTTCATGCTTCCAGGGTCTCGGGAAGTGAATTAAATACTATTTGGAGGCATTTAATGTTCAATCAAAAACAGCTGATTTTTGACAAAAGAGATAACACCCCCCCATTACGTCATGCTTCAGAAATGTGGAAAATGGTCCGTTTTCAAATGTTTTCTTTTTGAACGTCAGTTCACATTTGTAGGTGGATCATCAGTGTTAGAGCTAAAATTAGCATGTTTAAAGTGATTTTCATGCTTCCAGGGGCCCTAAACACAAGATTTATGGAATGGTTAAAAGTGCATGAAAATGGCCAATTTACTCACTCTGAGTTCTCAAAAAGGGTTTCTTCACCCCGGGAAGTTAATTAAATACCATTTGGAGGCATTTAATGTTCGAGCAAAAACGGCTGATTTTCGACAAAAGAGATAACACCCCCCCATTACGTCATGCTTCAGAAATGTGGAAAATGGTCCGTTTTCAAATGTTTTATTTTTGAACGTCAGTTCACATTTGTAGGTGGATCATCAGTGTTAGAGCTAAAATTAGCATGTTTAAAGTGATTTTCATGCTTCCAGGGGCTCGGGAAGTGAATTAAATACTATTTGGAGGCATTTAATGTTCACGCAAAAACGGCTGATTTTTCGACAAAAGAGATAACACCCCCCATTACGTCATGCTTCAGAAATGTGGAAAATGGTCCGTTTTCAAATGTTTTATTTTTGAACATCAGTTCACATTTGTAGGTGAATCATCAGTGTTAGAGCTAAAATTAGCATGTTTAAAGTGGTTTTCATGCTTCCAGGGGCCCTAAACACAAGATTTATGGAATGGTTAAAAGTGCATGAAAATGGCCAATTTACTCACTCTGAGTTCTCAAAAAGGGTTTCCTCACCCAGGGAAGTTAATTAAATACCATTTGGAGGCATTTAATGTTTGAGCAAAAACGGCTGATTTTCGACAAAAGAGATAACACCCCCCATTACGTCATGCTTCAGTAATGTGGAAAATGGTCCGTTTTCAAATGTTTTATTTTTGAACGTCAGTTCACATTTGTAGGTGGATCATCAGTGTTAGAGCTAAAATTAGCATGTTTAAAGTGGTTTTCATGCTTCCAGGGGCCCTAAACACAAGATTTATGGAATGGTTAAAAGTGCATGAAAATGGCCAATTTACTCACTCTGAGTTCTCAAAAAGGGTTTCTTCACCCAGGGAAGTTAATTAAATACCATTTGGAGGCATTTAATGTTCGAGCAAAAACAGCTGATTTTCGACAAAAGAGATAACACCCCCCATTACGTCATGCTTCAGAAATGTAGAAAATGGTCCGTTTTCAAATGTTTTATTTTTGAACGTCAGTTCACATTTGTAGGTGGATCATCAGTGTTAGAGCTAAAATTAGCATGTTTAAAGTGATTTTCTTGCTTCCAGGGGCTCGGGAAGTGAATTAAATACTATTTGGAGGCATTTAATGTTCAATCAAAAACATCTGATTTTTGACAAAAGAGATAACACCCCCCCATTACGTCATGCTTCAGAAATGTGGAAAATGGTCCGTTTTCAAATGTTTTATTTTTGAACGTCAGTTCACATTTGTAGGTGGATCATCAGTGTTAGAGCTAAAATTAGCATGTTTAAAGTGATTTTCATGCTTCCAGGGGCTCGGGAAGTGAATTAAATACTATTTGGAGGCATTTAATGTTCAAGCAAAAACGGCTGATTTTCGACAAAAGAGATAACACCCCCCCATTACGTCATGCTTCAGAAATGTGGAAAATGCTCCGTTTTCAAATGTTTTATTTTTGAATGTCAGTTCACATTTGTAGGTGGATCATCAGTGTTAGAGCTAAAATTAGCATGTTTAAAGTGATTTTCATGCTTCCAGGGGCCCTAAACACAAGATTTATGGAATGGTAAAAGTGCATGAAAATGGCCAATTTACTCACTCTGAGTTCTCAAAAAGGGTTTCTTCACCCCGGGAAGTTAATTAAATACCATTTGGAGGCATTTAATGTTCGAGCAAAAACGGCTGATTTTCGACAAAAGAGATAACACCCCCCCATTACGTCATGCTTCAGAAATGTGGAAAATGGTCCGTTTTCAAATGTTTTTTTTTTGAACGTCAGTTCACATTTGTAGGTGGATCATCAGTGTTAGAGCTAAAATTAGCATGTTTAAAGTGATTTTCATGCTTCCAGGGGCTCGGGAAGTGAATTAAATACTATTTGGAGGCATTTAATGTTCAAGCAAAAACGGCTGATTTTCGACAAAAGAGATAACACCCCCCATTACGTCATGCTTCAGAAATGTGGAAAATGGTCCGTTTTCAAATGTTTTATTTTTGAACGTCAGTTCACATTTGTAGGTGGATCATCAGTGTTAGAGCTAAAATTAGCATGTTTAAAGTGGTTTTCATGCTTCCAGGGGCCCTAAACACAAGATTTATGGAATGGTTAAAAGTGCATGAAAATGGCCAATTTACTCACTCTGAGTTCTCAAAAAGGGTTTCTTCACCCAGGGAAGTTAATTAAATACCATTTGGAGGCATTTAATGTTCGAGCAAAAACGGCTGATTTTCAACAAAAGAGATAACACCCCCCCATTACGTCATGCTTCAGAAATGTGGAAAATGGTCCGTTTTCAAATGTTTTATTTTTGAACGTCAGTTCACATTTGTAGGTGGATCATCAGTGTTAGAGCTAAAATTAGCATGTTTAAAGTGATTTTCATGCTTCCAGGGGCTCGGGAAGTGAATTAAATACTATTTGGAGGCATTTAATGTTCAATCAAAAACAGCTGATTTTTGACAAAAGAGATAACACCCCCCATTACGTCATGCTTCAGAAATGTGGAAAATGGTCTGTTTTCAAATGTTTTATTTTTGAACGTCAGTTCACATTTGTAGGTGGATCATCAGTGTTAGAGCTAAAATTCGCATGTTTAAAGTGATTTTCATGCTTCCAGGGGCCCTAAACACAAGATTTATGGAATGGTTAAAAGTGCATGAAAATGGCCAATTTACTCACTCTGAGTTCTCAAAAAGGGTTTCTTCACCCCGGGAAGTTAATTAAATACCATTTGGAGGCATTTAATGTTCGAGCAAAAACGGCTGATTTTCGACAAAAGAGATAACACCCCCCCATTACGTCATGCTTCAGAAATGTGGAAAATGGTCTGTTTTCAAATGTTTTATTTTTGAACGTCAGTTCACATTTGTAGGTGGATCATCAGTGTTAGAGCTAAAATTAGCATGTTTAAAGTGATTTTCAAGCTTCCAGGGGCCCTAAACACAAGATTTATGGAATGGTTAAAAGTGCATGAAAATTGCCAATTTACTCACTCTGAGTTCTCAAAAAGGGTTTCTTCACCCCGGGAAGTTAATAAATAACATTTGGAGGCATTTAATGTTCGAGCAAAAACGGCTGATTTTCGACAAAAGAGATAACACCCCCCCATTACGTCAAGCTTCAGAAATGTGGAAAATGGTCCGTTTTCAAATGTTTTATTTTTGAACGTCAGTTCACATTTGTAGGTGGATCATCAGTGTTAGAGCTAAAATTCGCATGTTTAAAGTGATTTTCATGCTTCCAGGGGCTCGGGAAGTGAATTAAATACTATTTGGAGGCATTTAATGTTCAAGCAAAAACGGCTGATTTTCGACAAAAGAGATAACACCCCCCCATTACGTCATGCTTCAGAAATGTGGAAAATGGTCAGTTTTCAAATGTTTTATTTTTGAACGTCAGTTCACATTTGTAGGTGGATCATCAGTGTTAGAGCTAAAATTAGCATGTTTAAAGTGATTTTCATTCTTCCAGGGGCCCTAAACACAAGATTTATGGAATGGTTAAAAGTGCATGAAAATGGCCAATTTACTCACTCTGAGTTCTCAAAAAGGGTTTCTTCACCCCGGGAAGTTAATTAAATACCATTTGGAGGCATTTAATGTTCAAGCAAAAACGGCTGATTTTCGACAAAAGAGATAACACCCCCCCATTACGTCATGCTTCAGAAATGTGGAAAATGGTCAGTTTTCAAATGTTTTATTTTTGAACGTCAGTTCACATTTGTAGGTGGATCATCAGTGTTAGAGCTAAAATTAGCATGTTTAAAGTGATTTTCATTCTTCCAGGGGCCCTAAACACAAGATTTATGGAATGGTTAAAAGTGCATGAAAATGGCCAATTTACTCACTCTGAGTTCTCAAAAAGGGTTTCTTCACCCCGGGAAGTTAATTAAATACCATTTGGAGGCATTTAATGTTCGAGCAAAAACGGCTGATTTTCGACAAAAGAGATAACACCCCCCCCATTACGTCATGCTTCAGAAATGTGGAAAATGGTCCGTTTTCAAATGTTTTATTTTTGAACGTCAGTTCACATTTGTAGGTGGATCATCAGTGTTAGAGCTAAAATTAGCATGTTTAAAGTGATTTTCATGCTTCCAGGGGCTCGGGAAGTGAATTAAATACTATTTGGAGGCATTTAATGTTCAATCAAAAACAGCTGATTTTTGACAAAAGAGATAACACCCCCCCCATTACGTCATGCTTCAGAAATGTGGAAAATGGTCCGTTTTCAAATGTTTTATTTTTGAACGTCAGTTCACATTTGTAGGTGGATCATTAGTGTTAGAGCTAAAATTAGCATGTTTAAAGTGATTTTCATGCTTCCAGGGGCCCTAAACACAAGATTTATGGAATGGTTAAAAGTGCATGAAAATGGCCAATTTACTCACTCTGAGTTCTCAAAAAGGGTTTCTTCACCCCGGGAAGTTAATTAAATACCATTTGGAGGCATTTAATGTTCGAGCAAAAACGGCTGATTTTCGACAAAAGAGATAACACCCCCCCATTACGTCATGCTTCAGAAATGTGGAAAATGGTCCGTTTTCAAATGTTTTATTTTTGAACGTCAGTTCACATTTGTAGGTGGATCATCAGTGTTAGAGCTAAAATTAGCATGTTTAAAGTGATTTTCATGCTTCCAGGGGCTCGGGAAGTGAATTAAATACTATTTGGAGGCATTTAATGTTCAATCAAAAACAGCTGATTTTTGACAAAAGAGATAACACCCCCCCATTACGTCATGCTTCAGAAATGTGGAAAATGGTCTGTTTTCAAATGTTTTCTTTTTGAACGTCAGTTCACATTTGTAGGTGGATCATCAGTGTTAGAGCTAAAATTAGCATGTTTAAAGTGATTTTCATGCTTCCAGGGGCCCTAAACACAAGATTTATGGAATGGTTAAAAGTGCATGAAAATGGCCAATGTACTCACTCTGAGTTCTCAAAAAGGGTTTCTTCACCCCGGGAAGTTAATTAAATACTATTTGGAGGCATTTAATGTTCGAGCAAAAACGGCTGATTTTCGACAAAAGAGATAACACCCCCCCCATTACGTCATGCTTCAGAAATGTGGAAAATGGTCCGTTTTCAAATGTTTTATTTTTGAACATCAGTTCACATTTGTAGGTGGATCATCAGTGTTAGAGCTAAAATTAGCATGTTTAAAGTGATTTTCATGCTTCCAGGGGCTCGGGAAGTGAATTAAATACTATTTGGAGGCATTTAATGTTCAAGCAAAAACGGCTTATTTTCGACAAAAGAGATAACACCCCCCCATTACGTCATGCTTCAGAAATGTGGAAAATGGTCCGTTTTCAAATGTTTTATTTTTGAACGTCAGTTCACATTTGTAGGTGGATCATCAGTGTTAGAGCTAAAATTAGCATGTTTAAAGTGATTTTGATGCTTCCAGGGGCTCGGGAAGTGAATTAAATACTATTTGGAGGCATTTAATGTTCAAGCAAAAACGGCTTATTTTCGACAAAAGAGATAACACCCCCCCATTACGTCATGCTTCAGAAATGTGGAAAATGGTCCGTTTTCAAATGTTTTATTTTTGAACGTCAGTTCACATTTGTAGGTGGATCATCAGTGTTAGAGCTAAAATTAGCATGTTTAAAGTGGTTTTCATGCTTCCACAGGCCCTAAACACAAGATTTATGGAATGGTTAAAAGTGCATGAAAATGCCCAATTTACTCACTCTGAGTTCTCAAAAAGGGTTTCTTCACCCCGGGAAGTTAATTAAATACTATTTGGAGGCATTTAATGTTCGAGCAAAAACGGCTGATTTTCGACAAAAGAGATAACACCCCCCCCATTACGTCATGCTTCAGAAATGTGGAAAATGGTCCGTTTTCAAATGTTTTATTTTTGAACATCAGTTCACATTTGTAGGTGGATCATCAGTGTTAGAGCTAAAATTAGCATGTTTAAAGTGATTTTCATGCTTCCAGGGGCTCGGGAAGTGAATTAAATACTATTTGGAGGCATTTAATGTTCAAGCAAAAACGGCTTATTTTCGACAAAAGAGATAACACCCCCCCATTACGTCATGCTTCAGAAATGTGGAAAATGGTCCGTTTTCAAATGTTTTATTTTTGAACGTCAGTTCACATTTGTAGGTGGATCATCAGTGTTAGAGCTAAAATTAGCATGTTTAAAGTGATTTTCATGCTTCCAGGGGCTCGGGAAGTGAATTAAATACTATTTGGAGGCATTTAATGTTCAAGCAAAAACGGCTTATTTTCGACAAAAGAGATAACACCCCCCCATTACGTCATGCTTCAGAAATGTGGAAAATGGTCCGTTTTCAAATGTTTTATTTTTGAACGTCAGTTCACATTTGTAGGTGGATCATCAGTGTTAGAGCTAAAATTAGCATGTTTAAAGTGATTTTCATGCTTCCAGGGGCTCGGGAAGTGAATTAAATACTATTTGGAGGCATTAAATGTTCAAGCAAAAACGGCTTATTTTCGACAAAAGAGATAACACCCCCCCATTACGTCATGCTTCAGAAATGTGGAAAATGGTCCGTTTTCAAATGTTTTATTTTTGAACGTCAGTTCACATTTGTAGGTGGATCATCAGTGTTAGAGCTAAAATTAGCATGTTTAAAGTGGTTTTCATGCTTCCACGGGCCCTAAACACAAGATTTATGGAATGGTTAAAAGTGCATGAAAATGCCCAATTTACTCACTCTGAGTTCTCAAAAAGGGTTTCTTCACCCCGGGAAGTTAATTAAATACTATTTGGAGGCATTTAATGTTCGAGCAAAAACGGCTGATTTTCGACAAAAGAGATAACACCCCCCCATTACGTCATGCTTCAGAAATGTGGAAAATGGTCCGTTTTCAAATGTTTTATTTTTGAACGTCAGTTCACATTTGTAGGTGGATCATCAGTGTTAGAGCTAAAATTAGCATGTTTAAAGTGATTTTCATGCTTCCAGGGGCTCGGGAAGTGAATTAAATACTATTTGGAGGCATTAAATGTTCAAGCAAAAACGGCTTATTTTCGACAAAAGAGATAACACCCCCCCATTACGTCATGCTTCAGAAATGTGGAAAATGGTCCGTTTTCAAATGTTTTATTTTTGAACGTCAGTTCACATTTGTAGGTGGATCATCAGTGTTAGAGCTAAAATTAGCATGTTTAAAGTGATTTTCATGCTTCCAGGGGCTCGGGAAGTGAATTAAATACTATTTGGAGGCATTTAATGTTCAAGCAAAAACGGCTTATTTTCGACAAAAGAGATAACACCCCCCCATTACGTCATGCTTCAGAAATGTGGAAAATGGTCCGTTTTTAAATGTTTTATTTTTGAACGTCAGTTCACATTTGTAGGTGGATCATCAGTGTTAGAGCTAAAATTAGCATGTTTAAAGTGATTTTCATGCTTCCAGGGGCTCGGGAAGTGAATTAAATACTATTTGGAGGCATTTAATGTTCGAGCAAAAACGGCTGATTTTCGACAAAAGAGATAACACCCCCCCCATTACGTCATGCTTCAGAAATGTGGAAAATGGTCCGTTTTCAAATGTTTTATTTTTGAACATCAGTTCACATTTGTAGGTGGATCATCAGTGTTAGAGCTAAAATTAGCATGTTTAAAGTGATTTTCATGCTTCCAGGGGCTCGGGAAGTGAATTAAATACTATTTGGAGGCATTTAATGTTCAATCAAAAACAGCTGATTTTTGACAAAAGAGATAACACCCCCCCATTACGTCATGCTTCAGAAATGTGGAAAATGGTCTGTTTTCAAATGTTTTCTTTTTGAACGTCAGTTCACATTTGTAGGTGGATCATCAGTGTTAGAGCTAAAATTAGCATGTTTAAAGTGATTTTCATGCTTCCAGGGGCCCTAAACACAAGATTTATGGAATGGTTAAAAGTGCATGAAAATGACCAATTTACTCACTCTGAGTTCTCAAAAAGGGTTTCTTCACCCCGGGAAGTTAATTAAATACTATTTGGAGGCATTTAATGTTCGAGCAAAAACGGCTGATTTTCGACAAAAGAGATAACACCCCCCCCATTACGTCATGCTTCAGAAATGTGGAAAATGGTCCGTTTTCAAATGTTTTATTTTTGAACATCAGTTCACATTTGTAGGTGGATCATCAGTGTTAGAGCTAAAATTAGCATGTTTAAAGTGATTTTCATGCTTCCAGGGGCTCGGGAAGTGAATTAAATACTATTTGGAGGCATTTAATGTTCAAGCAAAAACGGCTTATTTTCGACAAAAGAGATAACACCCCCCCATTACGTCATGCTTCAGAAATGTGGAAAATGGTCCGTTTTCAAATGTTTTATTTTTGAACGTCAGTTCACATTTGTAGGTGGATCATCAGTGTTAGAGCTAAAATTAGCATGTTTAAAGTGATTTTCATGCTTCCAGGGGCTCGGAAGTGAATTAAATACTATTTGGAGGCATTTAATGTTCAAGCAAAAACGGCTTATTTTCGACAAAAGAGATAACACCCCCCCATTACGTCATGCTTCAGAAATGTGGAAAATGGTCCGTTTTCAAATGTTTTATTTTTGAACGTCAGTTCACATTTGTAGGTGGATCATCAGTGTTAGAGCTAAAATTAGCATGTTTAAAGTGGTTTTCATGCTTCCACGGGCCCTAAACACAAGATTCATGGAATGGTTAAAAGTGCATGAAAATGCCCAATTTACTCACTCTGAGTTCTCAAAAAGGGTTTCTTCACCCCGGGAAGTTAATTAAATACTATTTGGAGGCATTTAATGTTCGAGCAAAAACGGCTAGATTTTCGACAAAAGAGATAACACCCCCCCCATTACGTCATGCTTCAGAAATGTGGAAAATGGTCCGTTTTCAAATGTTTTATTTTTGAACATCAGTTCACATTTGTAGGTGGATCATCAGTGTTAGAGCTAAAATTAGCATGTTTAAAGTGATTTTCATGCTTCCAGGGGCTCGGGAAGTGAATTAAATACTATTTGGAGGCATTTAATGTTCAAGCAAAAACGGCTTATTTTCGACAAAAGAGATAACACCCCCCCATTACGTCATGCTTCAGAAATGTGGAAAATGGTCCGTTTTCAAATGTTTTATTTTTGAACATCAGTTCACATTTGTAGGTGGATCATCAGTGTTAGAGCTAAAATTAGCATGTTTAAAGTGATTTTCATGCTTCCAGGGGCTCGGGAAGTGAATTAAATACTATTTGGAGGCATTTAATGTTCAAGCAAAAACGGCTTATTTTCGACAAAAGAGATAACACCCCCCCATTACGTCATGCTTCAGAAATGTGGAAAATGGTCCGTTTTCAAATGTTTTATTTTTGAACGTCAGTTCACATTTGTAGGTGGATCATCAGTGTTAGAGCTAAAATTAGCATGTTTAAAGTGATTTTCATGCTTCCAGGGGCTCGGAAGTGAATTAAATACTATTTGGAGGCATTTAATGTTCAAGCAAAAACGGCTTATTTTCGACAAAAGAGATAACACCCCCCCATTACGTCATGCTTCAGAAATGTGGAAAATGGTCCGTTTTCAAATGTTTTATTTTTGAACGTCAGTTCACATTTGTAGGTGGATCATCAGTGTTAGAGCTAAAATTAGCATGTTTAAAGTGGTTTTCATGCTTCCACGGGCCCTAAACACAAGATTCATGGAATGGTTAAAAGTGCATGAAAATGCCCAATTTACTCACTCTGAGTTCTCAAAAAGGGTTTCTTCACCCCGGGAAGTTAATTAAATACTATTTGGAGGCATTTAATGTTCGAGCAAAAACGGCTAGATTTTCGACAAAAGAGATAACACCCCCCCCATTACGTCATGCTTCAGAAATGTGGAAAATGGTCCGTTTTCAAATGTTTTATTTTTGAACATCAGTTCACATTTGTAGGTGGATCATCAGTGTTAGAGCTAAAATTAGCATGTTTAAAGTGATTTTCATGCTTCCAGGGGCTCGGGAAGTGAATTAAATACTATTTGGAGGCATTTAATGTTCAAGCAAAAACGGCTTATTTTCGACAAAAGAGATAACACCCCCCCATTACGTCATGCTTCAGAAATGTGGAAAATGGTCCGTTTTCAAATGTTTTATTTTTGAACGTCAGTTCACATTTGTAGGTGGATCATCAGTGTTAGAGCTAAAATTAGCATGTTTAAAGTGATTTTCATGCTTCCAGGGGCTCTGGAAGTGAATTAAATACTATTTGGAGGCATTTAATGTTCAAGCAAAAACGGCTGATTTTTGACAAAAGAGATAACACCCCCCCATTACGTCATGCTTCAGAAATGTGGAAAATGGTCCGTTTTCAAATGTTTTATTTTTGAATGTCAGTTCACATTTGTAGGTGGATCATCAGTGTTAGAGCTACAATTAGCATCTTTAAAGTGGTTTTCATGCTTCCAGGGGCCCTAAACACAAGATTTATGGAATGGTTAAAAGTGCATGAAAATGGCCAATTTACTCACTCTGAGTTCTCAAAAAGGGTTTCTTCACCCAGGGAAGTTAATTAAATACCATTTGGAGGCATTTAATGTTCGAGCAAAAACGGCTGATTTTCGACAAAAGAGATAACACCCCCCCATTACGTCATGCTTCAGAAATGTGGAAAATGGTCCGTTTTCAAATGTTTTATTTTTGAACGTCAGTTCACATTTGTAGGTGGATCATCAGTGTTAGAGCTAAAATTAGCATGTTTAAAGTGGTTTTCATGCTTCCAGGGGCCCTAAACACAAGATTTATGGAATGGTTAAAAGTGCATGAAAATGGCCAATTTACTCACTCTGAGTTCTCAAAAAGGGTTTCTTCACCCCGGGAAAATAATTAAATAACATTTGGAGGCATTTAATGTTCGAGCAACAACGGCTGATTTTTGTCAAAAGAGATAACACCCCCCCATTACGTCAAGCTTCAGAAATGTGGAAAATGGTCCGTTTTCAAATGTTTTATTTTTGAACGTCAGTTCACATTTGTAGGTGGATCATCAGTGTTAGAGCTAAAATTCGCATGTTTAAAGTGATTTTCATGCTTCCAGGGGCTCGGGAAGTGAATTAATTACTATTTGGAGGCATTTAATGTTCAAGCAAAAACGGCTGATTTTCAACAAAAGAGATAACACCCCCCCCATTACGTCATGCTTCAGAAATGTGGAAAATGGTCCGTTTTCAAATGTTTTATTTTTGAACGTCAGCTCACATTTGTAGGTGGATCATTAGTGTTAGAGCTAAAATTAGCATGTTTAAAGTGATTTTCATGCTTCCAGGGGCCCTAAACACAAGATTTATGGAATGGTTAAAAGTGCATGAAAATGGCCAATTTACTCACTCTGAGTTCTCAAAAAAGGTTTCTTCACCCCGGGAAGTTAATTAAATACCATTTGGAGGCATTTAATGTTCGAGCAAAAACGGCTGATTTTCGACAAAAGAGATAACACCCCCCCATTACGTCATGCTTCAGAAATGTGGAAAATGGTCCGTTTTCAAATGTTTTATTTTTGAACGTCAGTTCACATTTGTAGGTGGATCATCAGTGTTAGAGCTAAAATTAGCATGTTTAAAGTGATTTTCATGCTTCCAGGGGCTCGGGAAGTGAATTAAATACTATTTGGAGGCATTTAATGTTCAATCAAAAACAGCTGATTTTTGACAAAAGAGATAACACCCCCCCATTACGTCATGCTTCAGAAATGTGGAAAATGGTCTGTTTTCAAAAGTTTTCTTTTTGAACGTCAGTTCACATTTGTAGGTGGATCATCAGTGTTAGAGCTAAAATTAGCATGTTTAAAGTGATTTTCATGCTTCCAGGGGCCCTTAACACAAGATTTATGGAATGGTTAAAAGTGCATGAAAATGGCCAATTTACTCACTCTGAGTTCTCAAAAAGGGTTTCTTCACCCCGGGAAGTTAATTAAATACTATTTGGAGGCATTTAATGTTCGAGCAAAAACGGCTGATTTTCGACAAAAGAGATAACACCCCCCCCATTACGTCATGCTTCAGAAATGTGGAAAATGGTCCGTTTTCAAATGTTTTATTTTTGAACATCAGTTCACATTTGTAGGTGGATCATCAGTGTTAGAGCTAAAATTAGCATGTTTAAAGTGATTTTCATGCTTCCAGGGGCTCGGGAAGTGAATTAAATACTATTTGGAGGCATTTAATGTTCAAGCAAAAACGGCTTATTTTCGACAAAAGAGATAACACCCCCCCATTACGTCATGCTTCAGAAATGTGGAAAATGGTCCGTTTTCAAATGTTTTATTTTTGAACGTCAGTTCACATTTGTAGGTGGATCATCAGTGTTAGAGCTAAAATTAGCATGTTTAAAGTGATTTTCATGCTTCCAGGGGCTCGGGAAGTGAATTAAATACTATTTGGAGGCATTTAATGTTCAAGCAAAAACGGCTTATTTTCGACAAAAGAGATAACACCCCCCCATTACGTCATGCTTCAGAAATGTGGAAAATGGTCCGTTTTCAAATGTTTTATTTTTGAACGTCAGTTCACATTTGTAGGTGGATCATCAGTGTTAGAGCTAAAATTAGCATGTTTAAAGTGGTTTTCATGCTTCCACGGGCCCTAAACACAAGATTTATGGAATGGTTAAAAGTGCATGAAAATGCCCAATTTACTCACTCTGAGTTCTCAAAAAGGGTTTCTTCACCCCGGGAAGTTAATTAAATACTATTTGGAGGCATTTAATGTTCGAGCAAAAACGGCTGATTTTCGACAAAAGAGATAACACCCCCCCCATTACGTCATGCTTCAGAAATGTGGAAAATGGTCCGTTTTCAAATGTTTTATTTTTTAACATCAGTTCACATTTGTAGGTGGATCATCAGTGTTAGAGCTAAAATTAGCATGTTTAAAGTGATTTTCATGCTTCCAGGGGCTCGGGAAGTGAATTAAATACTATTTGGAGGCATTTAATGTTCAAGCAAAAACGGCTTATTTTCGACAAAAGAGATAACACCCCCCCATTACGTCATGCTTCAGAAATGTGGAAAATGGTCCGTTTTCAAATGTTTTATTTTTGAACGTCAGTTCACATTTGTAGGTGGATCATCAGTGTTAGAGCTAAAATTAGCATGTTTAAAGTGGTTTTCATGCTTCCACGGGCCCTAAACACAAGATTCATGGAATGGTTAAAAGTGCATGAAAATGCCCAATTTACTCACTCTGAGTTCTCAAAAAGGGTTTCTTCACCCCGGGAAGTTAATTAAATACTATTTGGAGGCATTTAATGTTCGAGCAAAAACGGCTAGATTTTCGACAAAAGAGATAACACCCCCCCCATTACGTCATGCTTCAGAAATGTGGAAAATGGTCCGTTTTCAAATGTTTTATTTTTGAACATCAGTTCACATTTGTAGGTGGATCATCAGTGTTAGAGCTAAAATTAGCATGTTTAAAGTGATTTTCATGCTTCCAGGGGCTCGGGAAGTGAATTAAATACTATTTGGAGGCATTTAATGTTCAAGCAAAAACGGCTTATTTTCGACAAAAGAGATAACACCCCCCCATTACGTCATGCTTCAGAAATGTGGAAAATGGTCCGTTTTCAAATGTTTTATTTTTGAACATCAGTTCACATTTGTAGGTGGATCATCAGTGTTAGAGCTAAAATTAGCATGTTTAAAGTGATTTTCATGCTTCCAGGGGCTCGGGAAGTGAATTAAATACTATTTGGAGGCATTTAATGTTCAAGCAAAAACGGCTTATTTTCGACAAAAGAGATAACACCCCCCCATTACGTCATGCTTCAGAAATGTGGAAAATGGTCCGTTTTCAAATGTTTTATTTTTGAACGTCAGTTCACATTTGTAGGTGGATCATCAGTGTTAGAGCTAAAATTAGCATGTTTAAAGTGATTTTCATGCTTCCAGGGGCTCGGAAGTGAATTAAATACTATTTGGAGGCATTTAATGTTCAAGCAAAAACGGCTTATTTTCGACAAAAGAGATAACACCCCCCCATTACGTCATGCTTCAGAAATGTGGAAAATGGTCCGTTTTCAAATGTTTTATTTTTGAACGTCAGTTCACATTTGTAGGTGGATCATCAGTGTTAGAGCTAAAATTAGCATGTTTAAAGTGGTTTTCATGCTTCCACGGGCCCTAAACACAAGATTCATGGAATGGTTAAAAGTGCATGAAAATGCCCAATTTACTCACTCTGAGTTCTCAAAAAGGGTTTCTTCACCCCGGGAAGTTAATTAAATACTATTTGGAGGCATTTAATGTTCGAGCAAAAACGGCTAGATTTTCGACAAAAGAGATAACACCCCCCCCATTACGTCATGCTTCAGAAATGTGGAAAATGGTCCGTTTTCAAATGTTTTATTTTTGAACATCAGTTCACATTTGTAGGTGGATCATCAGTGTTAGAGCTAAAATTAGCATGTTTAAAGTGATTTTCATGCTTCCAGGGGCTCGGGAAGTGAATTAAATACTATTTGGAGGCATTTAATGTTCAAGCAAAAACGGCTTATTTTCGACAAAAGAGATAACACCCCCCCATTACGTCATGCTTCAGAAATGTGGAAAATGGTCCGTTTTCAAATGTTTTATTTTTGAACGTCAGTTCACATTTGTAGGTGGATCATCAGTGTTAGAGCTAAAATTAGCATGTTTAAAGTGATTTTCATGCTTCCAGGGGCTCTGGAAGTGAATTAAATACTATTTGGAGGCATTTAATGTTCAAGCAAAAACGGCTGATTTTTGACAAAAGAGATAACACCCCCCCATTACGTCATGCTTCAGAAATGTGGAAAATGGTCCGTTTTCAAATGTTTTATTTTTGAATGTCAGTTCACATTTGTAGGTGGATCATCAGTGTTAGAGCTACAATTAGCATCTTTAAAGTGGTTTTCATGCTTCCAGGGGCCCTAAACACAAGATTTATGGAATGGTTAAAAGTGCATGAAAATGGCCAATTTACTCACTCTGAGTTCTCAAAAAGGGTTTCTTCACCCAGGGAAGTTAATTAAATACCATTTGGAGGCATTTAATGTTCGAGCAAAAACGGCTGATTTTCGACAAAAGAGATAACACCCCCCCATTACGTCATGCTTCAGAAATGTGGAAAATGGTCCGTTTTCAAATGTTTTATTTTTGAACGTCAGTTCACATTTGTAGGTGGATCATCAGTGTTAGAGCTAAAATTAGCATGTTTAAAGTGGTTTTCATGCTTCCAGGGGCCCTAAACACAAGATTTATGGAATGGTTAAAAGTGCATGAAAATGGCCAATTTACTCACTCTGAGTTCTCAAAAAGGGTTTCTTCACCCCGGGAAAATAATTAAATAACATTTGGAGGCATTTAATGTTCGAGCAACAACGGCTGATTTTCGTCAAAAGAGATAACACCCCCCCATTACGTCAAGCTTCAGAAATGTGGAAAATGGTCCGTTTTCAAATGTTTTATTTTTGAACGTCAGTTCACATTTGTAGGTGGATCATCAGTGTTAGAGCTAAAATTCGCATGTTTAAAGTGATTTTCATGCTTCCAGGGGCTCGGGAAGTGAATTAATTACTATTTGGAGGCATTTAATGTTCAAGCAAAAACGGCTGATTTTCAACAAAAGAGATAACACCCCCCCCATTACGTCATGCTTCAGAAATGTGGAAAATGGTCCGTTTTCAAATGTTTTATTTTTGAACGTCAGCTCACATTTGTAGGTGGATCATTAGTGTTAGAGCTAAAATTAGCATGTTTAAAGTGATTTTCATGCTTCCAGGGGCCCTAAACACAAGATTTATGGAATGGTTAAAAGTGCATGAAAATGGCCAATTTACTCACTCTGAGTTCTCAAAAAGGGTTTCTTCACCCCGGGAAGTTAATTAAATACCATTTGGAGGCATTTAATGTTCGAGCAAAAACGGCTGATTTTCGACAAAAGAGATAACACCCCCCCATTACGTCATGCTTCAGAAATGTGGAAAATGGTCCGTTTTCAAATGTTTTATTTTTGAACGTCAGTTCACATTTGTAGGTGGATCATCAGTGTTAGAGCTAAAATTAGCATGTTTAAAGTGATTTTCATGCTTCCAGGGGCTCGGGAAGTGAATTAAATACTATTTGGAGGCATTTAATGTTCAATCAAAAACAGCTGATTTTTGACAAAAGAGATAACACCCCCCCATTACGTCATGCTTCAGAAATGTGGAAAATGGTCTGTTTTCAAAAGTTTTCTTTTTGAACGTCAGTTCACATTTGTAGGTGGATCATCAGTGTTAGAGCTAAAATTAGCATGTTTAAAGTGATTTTCATGCTTCCAGGGGCCCTAAACACAAGATTTATGGAATGGTTAAAAGTGCATGAAAATGGCCAATTTACTCACTCTGAGTTCTCAAAAAGGGTTTCTTCACCCCGGGAAGTTAATTAAATACTATTTGGAGGCATTTAATGTTCGAGCAAAAACGGCTGATTTTCGACAAAAGAGATAACACCCCCCCCATTACGTCATGCTTCAGAAATGTGGAAAATGGTCCGTTTTCAAATGTTTTATTTTTGAACATCAGTTCACATTTGTAGGTGGATCATCAGTGTTAGAGCTAAAATTAGCATGTTTAAAGTGATTTTCATGCTTCCAGGGGCTCGGGAAGTGAATTAAATACTATTTGGAGGCATTTAATGTTCAAGCAAAAACGGCTTATTTTCGACAAAAGAGATAACACCCCCCCATTACGTCATGCTTCAGAAATGTGGAAAATGGTCCGTTTTCAAATGTTTTATTTTTGAACGTCAGTTCACATTTGTAGGTGGATCATCAGTGTTAGAGCTAAAATTAGCATGTTTAAAGTGATTTTCATGCTTCCAGGGGCTCGGGAAGTGAATTAAATACTATTTGGAGGCATTTAATGTTCAAGCAAAAACGGCTTATTTTCGACAAAAGAGATAACACCCCCCCATTACGTCATGCTTCAGAAATGTGGAAAATGGTCCGTTTTCAAATGTTTTATTTTTGAACGTCAGTTCACATTTGTAGGTGGATCATCAGTGTTAGAGCTAAAATTAGCATGTTTAAAGTGGTTTTCATGCTTCCACGGGCCCTAAACACAAGATTTATGGAATGGTTAAAAGTGCATGAAAATGCCCAATTTACTCACTCTGAGTTCTCAAAAAGGGTTTCTTCACCCCGGGAAGTTAATTAAATACTATTTGGAGGCATTTAATGTTCGAGCAAAAACGGCTGATTTTCGACAAAAGAGATAACACCCCCCCCATTACGTCATGCTTCAGAAATGTGGAAAATGGTCCGTTTTCAAATGTTTTATTTTTTAACATCAGTTCACATTTGTAGGTGGATCATCAGTGTTAGAGCTAAAATTAGCATGTTTAAAGTGATTTTCATGCTTCCAGGGGCTCGGGAAGTGAATTAAATACTATTTGGAGGCATTTAATGTTCAAGCAAAAACGGCTTATTTTCGACAAAAGAGATAACACCCCCCCATTACGTCATGCTTCAGAAATGTGGAAAATGGTCCGTTTTCAAATGTTTTATTTTTGAACGTCAGTTCACATTTGTAGGTGGATCATCAGTGTTAGAGCTAAAATTAGCATGTTTAAAGTGATTTTCATGCTTCCAGGGGCTCTGGAAGTGAATTAAATACTATTTGGAGGCATTTAATGTTCAAGCAAAAACGGCTGATTTTCGACAAAAGAGATAACACCCCCCCATTACGTCATGCTTCAGAAATGTGGAAAATGGTCCGTTTTCAAATGTTTTATTTTTGAATGTCAGTTCACATTTGTAGGTGGATCATCAGTGTTAGAGCTACAATTAGCATCTTTAAAGTGGTTTTCATGCTTCCAGGGGCCCTAAACACAAGATTTATGGAATGGTTAAAAGTGCATGAAAATGGCCAATTTACTCACTCTGAGTTCTCAAAAAGGGTTTCTTCACCCAGGGAAGTTAATTAAATACCATTTGGAGGCATTTAATGTTCGAGCAAAAACGGCTGATTTTCGACAAAAGAGATAACACCCCCCCATTACGTCATGCTTCAGAAATGTGGAAAATGGTCCGTTTTCAAATGTTTTATTTTTGAACGTCAGTTCACATTTGTAGGTGGATCATCAGTGTTAGAGCTAAAATTAGCATGTTTAAAGTGGTTTTCATGCTTCCAAGGGCCCTAAACACAAGATTTATGGAATGGTTAAAAGTGCATGAAAATGGCCAATTTACTCACTCTGAGTTCTCAAAAAGGGTTTCTTCACCCAGGGAAGTTAATTAAATACCATTTGGAGGCATTTAATGTTCGAGCAAAAACGGCTGATTTTCGACAAAAGAGATAACACCCCCCCATTACGTCATGCTTCAGAAATGTGGAAAATGGTCCGTTTTCAAATGTTTTATTTTTGAACGTCAGTTCACATTTGTAGGTGGATCATCAGTGTTAGAGCTAAAATTAGCATGTTTAAAGTGATTTTCATGCTTCCAGGGGCTCGGGAAGTGAATTAAATACTATTTGGAGGAATTTAATGTTCAAGCAAAAACGGCTGATTTTCGACAAAAGAGATAACACCCCCCCATTACGACATGCTTCAGAAATGTGGAAAATGGTCCGTTTTCAAATGTTTTATTTTTGAACGTCAGTTCACATTTGTAGGTGGATCATCAGTGTTAGAGCTAAAATTAGCATGTTTAAAGTGATTTTCATGCTTCCAGGGGCTCGGGAAGTGAATTAAATACTATTTGGAGGCATTTAATGTTCAATCAAAAACAGCTGATTTTTGACAAAAGAGATAACACCCCCCATTACGTCATGCTTCAGAAATGTGGAAAATGGTCCGTTTTCAAATGTTTTATTTTTGAACGTCAGTTCACATTTGTAGGTGGATCATCAGTGTTAGAGCTAAAATTCGCATGTTTAAAGTGATTTTCATGCTTCCAGGGGCCCTAAACACAAGATTTATGGAATGGTTAAAAGTGCATGCAAATGGCCAATTTACTCACTCTGAGTTCTCAAAAAGGGTTTCTTCACCCCGGGAAGTTAATTAAATACCATTTGGAGGCATTTAATGTTCGAGCAAAAACGGCTGATTTTCGACAAAAGAGATAACACCCCCCCATTACGTCATGCTTCAGAAATGTGGAAAATGGTCTGTTTTCAAATGTTTTATTTTTGAACGTCAGTTCACATTTGTAGGTGGATCATCAGTGTTAGAGCTAAAATTAGCATGTTTAAAGTGATTTTCATGCTTCCAGGGGCCCTAAACACAAGATTTATGGAATGGTTAAAAGTGCATGAAAATTGCCAATTTACTCACTCTGAGTTCTCAAAAAGGGTTTCTTCACCCCGGGAAGTTAATAAATAACATTTGGAGGCATTTAATGTTCGAGCAAAAACGGCTGATTTTCGACAAAAGAGATAACACCCCCCCATTACGTCAAGCTTCAGAAATGTGGAAAATGGTCCGTTTTCAAATGTTTTATTTTTGAACGTCAGTTCACATTTGTAGGTGGATCATCAGTGTTAGAGCTAAAATTCGCATGTTTAAAGTGATTTTCATGCTTCCAGGGGCTCGGGAAGTGAATTAAATACTATTTGGAGGCATTTAATGTTCAAGCAAAAACGGCTGATTTTCGACAAAAGAGATAACACCCCCCCATTACGTCATGCTTCAGAAATGTGGAAAATGGTCAGTTTTCAAATGTTTTATTTTTGAACGTCAGTTCACATTTGTAGGTGGATCATCAGTGTTAGAGCTAAAATTAGCATGTTTAAAGTGATTTTCATTCTTCCATGGGCCCTAAACACAAGATTTATGGAATGGTTAAAAGTGCATGAAAATGGCCAATTTACTCACTCTGAGTTCTCAAAAAGGGTTTCTTCACCCCGGGAAGTTAATTAAATACCATTTGGAGGCATTTAATGTTCAAGCAAAAACGGCTGATTTTCGACAAAAGAGATAACACCCCCCCATTACGTCATGCTTCAGAAATGTGGAAAATGGTCAGTTTTCAAATGTTTTATTTTTGAACGTCAGTTCACATTTGTAGGTGGATCATCAGTGTTAGAGCTAAAATTAGCATGTTTAAAGTGATTTTCATTCTTCCAGGGGCCCTAAACACAAGATTTATGGAATGGTTAAAAGTGCATGAAAATGGCCAATTTACTCACTCTGAGTTCTCAAAAAGGGTTTCTTCACCCCGGGAAGTTAATTAAATACCATTTGGAGGCATTTAATGTTCGAGCAAAAACGGCTGATTTTCGACAAAAGAGATAACACCCCCCCCATTACGTCATGCTTCAGAAATGTGGAAAATGGTCCGTTTTCAAATGTTTTATTTTTGAACGTCAGTTCACATTTGTAGGTGGATCATCAGTGTTAGAGCTAAAATTAGCATGTTTAAAGTGATTTTCATGCTTCCAGGGGCTCGGGAAGTGAATTAAATACTATTTGGAGGCATTTAATGTTCAAGCAAAAACGGCTTATTTTCGACAAAAGAGATAACACCCCCCCATTACGTCATGCTTCAGAAATGTGGAAAATGGTCCGTTTTCAAATGTTTTATTTTTGAACGTCAGTTCACATTTGTAGGTGGATCATCAGTGTTAGAGCTAAAATTAGCATGTTTAAAGTGATTTTCATGCTTCCAGGGGCTCTGGAAGTGAATTAAATACTATTTGGAGGCATTTAATGTTCAAGCAAAAACGGCTGATTTTCGACAAAAGAGATAACACCCCCCCATTACGTCATGCTTCAGAAATGTGGAAAATGGTCCGTTTTCAAATGTTTTATTTTTGAATGTCAGTTCACATTTGTAGGTGGATCATCAGTGTTAGAGCTACAATTAGCATCTTTAAAGTGGTTTTCATGCTTCCAGGGGCCCTAAACACAAGATTTATGGAATGGTTAAAAGTGCATGAAAATGGCCAATTTACTCACTCTGAGTTCTCAAAAAGGGTTTCTTCACCCAGGGAAGTTAATTAAATACCATTTGGAGGCATTTAATGTTCGAGCAAAAACGGCTGATTTTCGACAAAAGAGATAACACCCCCCCATTACGTCATGCTTCAGAAATGTGGAAAATGGTCCGTTTTCAAATGTTTTATTTTTGAACGTCAGTTCACATTTGTAGGTGGATCATCAGTGTTAGAGCTAAAATTAGCATGTTTAAAGTGGTTTTCATGCTTCCAGGGGCCCTAAACACAAGATTTATGGAATGGTTAAAAGTGCATGAAAATGGCCAATTTACTCACTCTGAGTTCTCAAAAAGGGTTTCTTCACCCCGGGAAAATAATTAAATAACATTTGGAGGCATTTAATGTTCGAGCAACAACGGCTGATTTTCGTCAAAAGAGATAACACCCCCCCATTACGTCAAGCTTCAGAAATGTGGAAAATGGTCCGTTTTCAAATGTTTTATTTTTGAACGTCAGTTCACATTTGTAGGTGGATCATCAGTGTTAGAGCTAAAATTAGCATGTTTAAAGTGATTTTCATGCTTCCAGGGGCTCGGGAAGTGAATTAAATACTATTTGGAGGCATTTAATGTTCAATCAAAAACAGCTGATTTTTGACAAAAGAGATAACACCCCCCCATTACGTCATGCTTCAGAAATGTGGAAAATGGTCTGTTTTCAAATGTTTTCTTTTTGAACGTCAGTTCACATTTGTAGGTGGATCATCAGTGTTAGAGCTAAAATTAGCATGTTTAAAGTGATTTTCATGCTTCCAGGGGCCCTAAACACAAGATTTATGGAATGGTTAAAAGTGCATGAAAATGGCCAATTTACTCACTCTGAGTTCTCAAAAAGGGTTTCTTCACCCCGGGAAGTTAATTAAATACTATTTGGAGGCATTTAATGTTCGAGCAAAAACGGCTGATTTTCGACAAAAGAGATAACACCCCCCCATTACGTCATGCTTCAGAAATGTGGAAAATGGTCCGTTTTCAAATGTTTTATTTTTGAACATCAGTTCACATTTGTAGGTGGATCATCAGTGTTAGAGCTAAAATTAGCATGTTTAAAGTGATTTTCATGCTTCCAGGGGCTCGGGAAGTGAATTAAATACTATTTGGAGGCATTTAATGTTCAAGCAAAAACGGCTTATTTTCGACAAAAGAGATAACACCCCCCCATTACGTCATGCTTCAGAAATGTGGAAAATGGTCCGTTTTCAAATGTTTTATTTTTGAACGTCAGTTCACATTTGTAGGTGGATCATCAGTGTTAGAGCTAAAATTAGCATGTTTAAAGTGATTTTGATGCTTCCAGGGGCTCGGGAAGTGAATTAAATACTATTTGGAGGCATTTAATGTTCAAGCAAAAACGGCTTATTTTCGACAAAAGAGATAACACCCCCCCATTACGTCATGCTTCAGAAATGTGGAAAATGGTCCGTTTTCAAATGTTTTATTTTTGAACGTCAGTTCACATTTGTAGGTGGATCATCAGTGTTAGAGCTAAAATTAGCATGTTTAAAGTGGTTTTCATGCTTCCACGGGCCCTAAACACAAGATTTATGGAATGGTTAAAAGTGCATGAAAATGCCCAATTTACTCACTCTGAGTTCTCAAAAAGGGTTTCTTCACCCCGGGAAGTTAATTAAATACTATTTGGAGGCATTTAATATTCGAGCTAAAACGGCTGATTTTCGACAAAAGAGATAACACCCCCCCCATTACGTCATGCTTCAGAAATGTGGAAAATGGTCCGTTTTCAAATGTTTTATTTTTGAACATCAGTTCACATTTGTAGGTGGATCATCAGTGTTAGAGCTAAAATTAGCATGTTTAAAGTGATTTTCATGCTTCCAGGGGCTCGGGAAGTGAATTAAATACTATTTGGAGGCATTTAATGTTCAAGCAAAAACGGCTTATTTTCGACAAAAGAGATAACACCCCCCCATTACGTCATGCTTCAGAAATGTGGAAAATGGTCCGTTTTCAAATGTTTTATTTTTGAACGTCAGTTCACATTTGTAGGTGGATCATCAGTGTTAGAGCTAAAATTAGCATGTTTAAAGTGATTTTCATGCTTCCAGGGGCTCGGGAAGTGAATTAAATACTATTTGGAGGCATTTAATGTTCAAGCAAAAACGGCTTATTTTCGACAAAAGAGATAACACCCCCCCATTACGTCATGCTTCAGAAATGTGGAAAATGGTCCGTTTTCAAATGTTTTATTTTTGAACGTCAGTTCACATTTGTAGGTGGATCATCAGTGTTAGAGCTAAAATTAGCATGTTTAAAGTGATTTTCATGCTTCCAGGGGCTCGGGAAGTGAATTAAATACTATTTGGAGGCATTAAATGTTCAAGCAAAAACGGCTTATTTTCGACAAAAGAGATAACACCCCCCCATTACGTCATGCTTCAGAAATGTGGAAAATGGTCCGTTTTCAAATGTTTTATTTTTGAACGTCAGTTCACATTTGTAGGTGGATCATCAGTGTTAGAGCTAAAATTAGCATGTTTAAAGTGGTTTTCATGCTTCCACGGGCCCTAAACACAAGATTTATGGAATGGTTAAAAGTGCATGAAAATGCCCAATTTACTCACTCTGAGTTCTCAAAAAGGGTTTCTTCACCCCGGGAAGTTAATTAAATACTATTTGGAGGCATTTAATGTTCGAGCAAAAACGGCTGATTTTCGACAAAAGAGATAACACCCCCCCATTACGTCATGCTTCAGAAATGTGGAAAATGGTCCGTTTTCAAATGTTTTATTTTTGAACGTCAGTTCACATTTGTAGGTGGATCATCAGTGTTAGAGCTAAAATTAGCATGTTTAAAGTGATTTTCATGCTTCCAGGGGCTCGGGAAGTGAATTAAATACTATTTGGAGGCATTAAATGTTCAAGCAAAAACGGCTTATTTTCGACAAAAGAGATAACACCCCCCCATTACGTCATGCTTCAGAAATGTGGAAAATGGTCCGTTTTCAAATGTTTTATTTTTGAACGTCAGTTCACATTTGTAGGTGGATCATCAGTGTTAGAGCTAAAATTAGCATGTTTAAAGTGATTTTCATGCTTCCAGGGGCTCGGGAAGTGAATTAAATACTATTTGGAGGCATTTAATGTTCAAGCAAAAACGGCTTATTTTCGACAAAAGAGATAACACCCCCCCATTACGTCATGCTTCAGAAATGTGGAAAATGGTCCGTTTTCAAATGTTTTATTTTTGAACGTCAGTTCACATTTGTAGGTGGATCATCAGTGTTAGAGCTAAAATTAGCATGTTTAAAGTGATTTTCATGCTTCCAGGGGCTCGGGAAGTGAATTAAATACTATTTGGAGGCATTTAATGTTCGAGCAAAAACGGCTGATTTTCGACAAAAGAGATAACACCCCCCCATTACGTCATGCTTCAGAAATGTGGAAAATGGTCCGTTTTCAAATGTTTTATTTTTGAACATCAGTTCACATTTGTAGGTGGATCATCAGTGTTAGAGCTAAAATTAGCATGTTTAAAGTGGTTTTCATGCTTCCACGGGCCCTAAACACAAGATTTATGGAATGGTTAAAAGTGCATGAAAATGCCCAATTTACTCACTCTGAGTTCTCAAAAAGGGTTTCTTCACCCCGGGAAGTTAATTAAATACTATTTGGAGGCATTTAATGTTCGAGCAAAAACGGCTAGATTTTCGACAAAAGAGATAACACCCCCCCCATTACGTCATGCTTCAGAAATGTGGAAAATGGTCCGTTTTCAAATGTTTTATTTTTGAACATCAGTTCACATTTGTAGGTGGATCATCAGTGTTAGAGCTAAAATTAGCATGTTTAAAGTGATTTTCATGCTTCCAGGGGCTCGGGAAGTGAATTAAATACTATTTGGAGGCATTTAATGTTCAAGCAAAAACGGCTTATTTTCGACAAAAGAGATAACACCCCCCCATTACGTCATGCTTCAGAAATGTGGAAAATGGTCCGTTTTCAAATGTTTTATTTTTGAACGTCAGTTCACATTTGTAGGTGGATCATCAGTGTTAGAGCTAAAATTAGCATGTTTAAAGTGATTTTCATGCTTCCAGGGGCTCTGGAAGTGAATTAAATACTATTTGGAGGCATTTAATGTTCAAGCAAAAACGGCTGATTTTTGACAAAAGAGATAACACCCCCCCATTACGTCATGCTTCAGAAATGTGGAAAATGGTCCGTTTTCAAATGTTTTATTTTTGAATGTCAGTTCACATTTGTAGGTGGATCATCAGTGTTAGAGCTACAATTAGCATCTTTAAAGTGGTTTTCATGCTTCCAGGGGCCCTAAACACAAGATTTATGGAATGGTTAAAAGTGCATGAAAATGGCCAATTTACTCACTCTGAGTTCTCAAAAAGGGTTTCTTCACCCAGGGAAGTTAATTAAATACCATTTGGAGGCATTTAATGTTCGAGCAAAAACGGCTGATTTTCGACAAAAGAGATAACACCCCCCCATTACGTCATGCTTCAGAAATGTGGAAAATGGTCCGTTTTCAAATGTTTTATTTTTGAACGTCAGTTCACATTTGTAGGTGGATCATCAGTGTTAGAGCTAAAATTAGCATGTTTAAAGTGGTTTTCATGCTTCCAGGGGCCCTAAACACAAGATTTATGGAATGGTTAAAAGTGCATGAAAATGGCCAATTTACTCACTCTGAGTTCTCAAAAAGGGTTTCTTCACCCCGGGAAAATAATTAAATAACATTTGGAGGCATTTAATGTTCGAGCAACAACGGCTGATTTTCGTCAAAAGAGATAACACCCCCCCATTACGTCAAGCTTCAGAAATGTGGAAAATGGTCCGTTTTCAAATGTTTTATTTTTGAACGTCAGTTCACATTTGTAGGTGGATCATCAGTGTTAGAGCTAAAATTCGCATGTTTAAAGTGATTTTCATGCTTCCAGGGGCTCGGGAAGTGAATTAATTACTATTTGGAGGCATTTAATGTTCAAGCAAAAACGGCTGATTTTCAACAAAAGAGATAACACCCCCCCCATTACGTCATGCTTCAGAAATGTGGAAAATGGTCCGTTTTCAAATGTTTTATTTTTGAACGTCAGTTCACATTTGTAGGTGGATCATTAGTGTTAGAGCTAAAATTAGCATGTTTAAAGTGATTTTCATGCTTCCAGGGGCCCTAAACACAAGATTTATGGAATGGTTAAAAGTGCATGAAAATGGCCAATTTACTCACTCTGAGTTCTCAAAAAGGGTTTCTTCACCCCGGGAAGTTAATTAAATACCATTTGGAGGCATTTAATGTTCGAGCAAAAACGGCTGATTTTCGACAAAAGAGATAACACCCCCCCATTACGTCATGCTTCAGAAATGTGGAAAATGGTCCGTTTTCAAATGTTTTATTTTTGAACGTCAGTTCACATTTGTAGGTGGATCATCAGTGTTAGAGCTAAAATTAGCATGTTTAAAGTGATTTTCATGCTTCCAGGGGCTCGGGAAGTGAATTAAATACTATTTGGAGGCATTTAATGTTCAATCAAAAACAGCTGATTTTTGACAAAAGAGATAACACCCCCCCATTACGTCATGCTTCAGAAATGTGGAAAATGGTCTGTTTTCAAATGTTTTCTTTTTGAACGTCAGTTCACATTTGTAGGTGGATCATCAGTGTTAGAGCTAAAATTAGCATGTTTAAAGTGATTTTCATGCTTCCAGGGGCCCTAAACACAAGATTTATCGAATGGTTAAAAGTGCATGAAAATGGCCAATTTACTCACTCTGAGTTCTCAAAAAGGGTTTCTTCACCCCGGGAAGTTAATTAAATACTATTTGGAGGCATTTAATGTTCGAGCAAAAACGGCTGATTTTCGACAAAAGAGATAACACCCCCCCCCATTACGTCATGCTTCAGAAATGTGGAAAATGGTCCGTTTTCAAATGTTTTATTTTTGAACATCAGTTCACATTTGTAGGTGGATCATCAGTGTTAGAGCTAAAATTAGCATGTTTAAAGTGATTTTCATGCTTCCAGGGGCTCGGGAAGTGAATTAAATACTATTTGGAGGCATTTAATGTTCAAGCAAAAACGGCTTATTTTCGACAAAAGAGATAACACCCCCCCATTACGTCATGCTTCAGAAATGTGGAAAATGGTCCGTTTTCAAATGTTTTATTTTTGAACGTCAGTTCACATTTGTAGGTGGATCATCAGTGTTAGAGCTAAAATTAGCATGTTTAAAGTGATTTTCATGCTTCCAGGGGCTCGGGAAGTGAATTAAATACTATTTGGAGGCATTTAATGTTCAAGCAAAAACGGCTTATTTTCGACAAAAGAGATAACACCCCCCCATTACGTCATGCTTCAGAAATGTGGAAAATGGTCCGTTTTCAAATGTTTTATTTTTGAACGTCAGTTCACATTTGTAGGTGGATCATCAGTGTTAGAGCTAAAATTAGCATGTTTAAAGTGGTTTTCATGCTTCCACGGGCCCTAAACACAAGATTTATGGAATGGTTAAAAGTGCATGAAAATGCCCAATTTACTCACTCTGAGTTCTCAAAAAGGGTTTCTTCACCCCGGGAAGTTAATTAAATACTATTTGGAGGCATTTAATGTTCGAGCAAAAACGGCTGATTTTCGACAAAAGAGATAACACCCCCCCCATTACGTCATGCTTCAGAAATGTGGAAAATGGTCCGTTTTCAAATGTTTTATTTTTTAACATCAGTTCACATTTGTAGGTGGATCATCAGTGTTAGAGCTAAAATTAGCATGTTTAAAGTGATTTTCATGCTTCCAGGGGCTCGGGAAGTGAATTAACTCCATGGCTGCTAAGGCAATTCCCCTCCTGTGCTGGGAATTGCTTATTTTCATTGTTTTTTGACGAGCTGGGCTCGTCATCAGTGTATGAGGAGGCTACACCATGACGAGCCCAGCTCGTCATGAGTGTCGAAGGGGTTAAATACTATTTGGAGGCATTTAATGTTCAAGCAAAAACGGCTTATTTTCGACAAAAGAGATAACACCCCCCCATTACGTCATGCTTCAGAAATGTGGAAAATGGTCCGTTTTCAAATGTTTTATTTTTGAACGTCAGTTCACATTTGTAGGTGGATCATCAGTGTTAGAGCTAAAATTAGCATGTTTAAAGTGATTTTCATGCTTCCAGGGGCTCTGGAAGTGAATTAAATACTATTTGGAGACATTTAATGTTCAAGCAAAAACGGCTGATTTTCGACAAAAGAGATAACACCCCCCCATTACGTCATGCTTCAGAAATGTGGAAAATGGTCCGTTTTCAAATGTTTTATTTTTGAATGTCAGTTCACATTTGTAGGTGGATCATCAGTGTTAGAGCTACAATTAGCATCTTTAAAGTGGTTTTCATGCTTCCAGGGGCCCTAAACACAAGATTTATGGAATGGTTAAAAGTGCATGAAAATGGCCAATTTACTCACTCTGAGTTCTCAAAAAGGGTTTCTTCACCCAGGGAAGTTAATTAAATACCATTTGGAGGCATTTAATGTTCGAGCAAAAACGGCTGATTTTCGACAAAAGAGATAACACCCCCCCATTACGTCATGCTTCAGAAATGTGGAAAATGGTCCGTTTTCAAATGTTTTATTTTTGAACGTCAGTTCACATTTGTAGGTGGATCATCAGTGTTAGAGCTAAAATTAGCATGTTTAAAGTGGTTTTCATGCTTCCAGGGGCCCTAAACACAAGATTTATGGAATGGTTAAAAGTGCATGAAAATGGCCAATTTACTCACTCTGAGTTCTCAAAAAGGGTTTCTTCACCCAGGGAAGTTAATTAAATACCATTTGGAGGCATTTAATGTTCGAGCAAAAACGGCTGATTTTCGACAAAAGAGATAACACCCCCCCATTACGTCATGCTTCAGAAATGTGGAAAATGGTCCGTTTTCAAATGTTTTATTTTTGAACGTCAGTTCACATTTGTAGGTGGATCATCAGTGTTGGAGCTAAAATTAGCATGTTTAAAGTGATTTTCATGCTTCCAGGGGCTCGGGAAGTGAATTAAATACTATTTGGAGGCATTTAATGTTCAAGCAAAAACGGCTGATTTTCGACAAAAGAGATAACACCCCCCCCATTACGACATGCTTCAGAAATGTGGAAAATGGTCCGTTTTCAAATGTTTTATTTTTGAACTTCAGTTCACATTTGTAGGTGGATCATCAGTGTTAGAGCTAAAATTAGCATGTTTAAAGTGGTTTTCATGCTTCCAGGGGCCCTAAACACAAGATTTATGGAATGGTTAAAAGTGCATGAAAATGGCCAATTTACTCACTCTGAGTTCTCAAAAAGGGTTTCTTCACCCAGGGAAGTTAATTAAATACCATTTGGAGGCATTTAATGTTCGAGCAAAAACAGCTGATTTTTGACAAAAGAGATAACACCCCCCCATTACGTCATGCTTCAGAAATGTGGAAAATGGTCCGTTTTCAAATGTTTTATTTTTGAACGTCAGTTCACATTTGTAGGTGGATCATCAGTGTTAGAGCTAAAATTAGCATGTTTAAAGTGATTTTCATGCTTCCAGGGGCTCGGGAAGTGAATTAAATACTATTTGGAGGCATTTAATGTTCAATCAAAAACAGCTGATTTTTGACAAAAGAGATAACACCCCCCCATTACGTCATGCTTCAGAAATGTGGAAAATGGTCCGTTTTCAAATGTTTTCTTTTTGAACGTCAGTTCACATTTGTAGGTGGATCATCGGTGTTAGAGCTAAAATTAGCATGTTTAAAGTGGTTTTCATGCTTCCAGGGGCCCTAAACACAAGATTTATGGAATGGTTAAAAGTGCATGAAAATGGCCAATTTACTCACTCTGAGTTCTCAAAAAGGGTTTCTTCACCCAGGGAAGTTAATTAAATACCATTTGGAGGCATTTAATGTTCAAGCAAAAACAGCAGATTTTCGACAAAAGAGATAACACCCCCCCATTACGTCATGCTTCAGAAATGTAGAAAATGGTCCGTTTTCAAATGTTTTATTTTTGAACGTCAGTTCACATTTGTAGGTGGATCATCAGTGTTAGAGCTAAAATTAGCATGTTTAAAGTGATTTTCATGCTTCCAGGGGCTCGGGAAGTGAATTAAATACTATTTGGAGGCATTTAATGTTCAATCAAAAACAGCTGATTTTTGACAAAAGAGATAACACCCCCCCATTACGTCATGCTTCAGAAATGTGGAAAATGGTCCGTTTTCAAATGTTTTATTTTTGAACTTCAGTTCACATTTGTAGGTGGATCATCAGTGTTAGAGCTAAAATTAGCATGTTTAAAGTGATTTTCATGCTTCCAGGGGCTCGGGAAGTGAATTAAATACTATTTGGAGGCATTTAATGTTCAATCAAAAACAGCTGATTTTTGACAAAAGAGATAACACCCCCCCATTACGTCATGCTTCAGAAATGTGGAAAATGGTCCGTTTTCAAATGTTTTATTTTTGAATGTCAGTTCACATTTGTAGGTGGATCATCAGTGTTAGAGCTAAAATTAGCATGTTTAAAGTGATTTTCATGCTTCCAGGGGCCCTAAACACAAGATTTATGGAATGGTAAAAGTGCATGAAAATGGCCAATTTACTCACTCTGAGTTCTCAAAAAGGGTTTCTTCACCCCGGGAAGTTAATTAAATACCATTTGGAGGCATTTAATGTTCGAGCAAAAACGGCTGATTTTCGACAAAAGAGATAACACCCCCCCATTACGTCATGCTTCAGAAATGTGGAAAATGGTCCGTTTTCAAATGTTTTATTTTTGAACGTCAGTTCACATTTGTAGGTAGATCATCAGTGTTAGAGCTAAAATTAGCATGTTTAAAGTGATTTTCATGCTTCCAGGGGCTCGGGAAGTGAATTAAATACTATTTGGAGGCATTTAATGTTCAAGCAAAAACGGCTGATTTTCGACAAAAGAGATAACACCCCCCATTACGTCATGCTTCAGAAATGTGGAAAATGGTCCGTTTTCAAATGTTTTATTTTTGAACGTCAGTTCACATTTGTAGGTGGATCATCAGTGTTAGAGCTAAAATTAGCATGTTTAAAGTGGTTTTCATGCTTCCAGGGGCCCTAAACACAAGATTTATGGAATGGTTAAAAGTGCATGAAAATGGCCAATTTACTCACTCTGAGTTCTCAAAAAGGGTTTCTTCACCCAGGGAAGTTAATTAAATACCATTTGGAGGCATTTAATGTTCGAGCAAAAACGGCTGATTTTCAACAAAAGAGATAACACGCCCCCCATTACGTCATGCTTCAGAAATGTGGAAAATGGTCCGTTTTCAAATGTTTTATTTTTGAACGTCAGTTCACATTTGTAGGTGGATCATCAGTGTTAGAGCTAAAATTAGCATGTTTAAAGTGATTTTCATGCTTCCAGGGGCTCGGGAAGTGAATTAAATACTATTTGGAGGCATTTAATGTTCAATCAAAAACAGCTGATTTTTGACAAAAGAGATAACACCCCCCATTACGTCATGCTTCAGAAATGTGGAAAATGGTCCGTTTTCAAATGTTTTATTTTTGAACGTCAGTTCACATTTGTAGGTGGATCATCAGTGTTAGAGCTAAAATTAGCATGTTTAAAGTGATTTTCATGCTTCCAGGGGCCCTAAACACAAGATTTATGGAATGGTTAAAAGTGCATGAAAATGGCCAATTTACTCACTCTGAGTTCTCAAAAAGGGTTTCTTCACCCCGGGAAGTTAATTAAATACCATTTGGAGGCATTTAATGTTCGAGCAAAAACGGCAGATTTTCGACAAAAGAGATAACACCACCCCATTACGTCATGCTTCAGAAATGTGGAAAATGGTCTGTTTTCAAATGTTTTATTTTTGAACGTCAGTTCACATTTGTAGGTGGATCATCAGTGTTAGAGCTAAAATTAGCATGTTTAAAGTGATTTTCATGCTTCCAGGGGCCCTAAACACAAGATTTATGGAATGGTTAAAAGTGCATGAAAATTGCCAATTTACTCACTCTGAGTTCTCAAAAAGGGTTTCTTCACCCCGGGAAGTTAATAAATAACATTTGGAGGCATTTAATGTTCGAGCAAAAACGGCTGATTTTCGACAAAAGAGATAACACCCCCCCATTACGTCAAGCTTCAGAAATGTGGAAAATGGTCCGTTTTCAAATGTTTTATTTTTGAACGTCAGTTCACATTTGTAGGTGGATCATCAGTGTTAGAGCTAAAATTCGCATGTTTAAAGTGATTTTCATGCTTCCAGGGGCTCGGGAAGTGAATTAAATACTATTTGGAGGCATTTAATGTTCAAGCAAAAACGGCTGATTTTCGACAAAAGAGATAACACCCCCCCATTACGTCATGCTTCAGAAATGTGGAAAATGGTCAGTTTTCAAATGTTTTATTTTTGAACGTCAGTTCACATTTGTAGGTGGATCATCAGTGTTAGAGCTAAAATTAGCATGTTTAAAGTGATTTTCATTCTTCCAGGGGCCCTAAACACAAGATTTATGGAATGGTTAAAAGTGCATGAAAATGGCCAATTTACTCACTCTGAGTTCTCAAAAAGGGTTTCTTCACCCCGGGAAGTTAATTAAATACCATTTGGAGGCATTTAATGTTCAAGCAAAAACGGCTGATTTTCGACAAAAGAGATAACACCCCCCCATTACGTCATGCTTCAGAAATGTGGAAAATGGTCAGTTTTCAAATGTTTTATTTTTGAACGTCAGTTCACATTTGTAGGTGGATCATCAGTGTTAGAGCTAAAATTAGCATGTTTAAAGTGATTTTCATTCTTCCAGGGGCCCTAAACACAAGATTTATGGAATGGTTAAAAGTGCATGAAAATGGCCAATTTACTCACTCTGAGTTCTCAAAAAGGGTTTCTTCACCCCGGGAAGTTAATTAAATACCATTTGGAGGCATTTAATGTTCGAGCAAAAACGGCTGATTTTCGACAAAAGAGATAACACCCCCCCCATTACGTCATGCTTCAGAAATGTGGAAAATGGTCCGTTTTCAAATGTTTTATTTTTGAACGTCAGTTCACATTTGTAGGTGGATCATCAGTGTTAGAGCTAAAATTAGCATGTTTAAAGTGATTTTCATGCTTCCAGGGGCTCGGGAAGTGAATTAAATACTATTTGGAGGCATTTAATGTTCAATCAAAAACAGCTGATTTTTGACAAAAGAGATAACACCCCCCCATTACGTCATGCTTCAGAAATGTGGAAAATGGTCCGTTTTCAAATGTTTTCTTTTTGAACGTCAGTTCACATTTGTAGGTGGATCATCAGTGTTAGAGCTAAAATTAGCATGTTTAAAGTGATTTTCATGCTTCCAGGGGCCCTAAACACAAGATTTATGGAATGGTTAAAAGTGCATGAAAATGGCCAATTTACTCACTCTGAGTTCTCAAAAAGGGTTTCTTCACCCAGGGAAGTTAATTAAATACCATTTGGAGGCATTTAATGTTCGAGCAAAAACGGCTGATTTTCGACAAAAGAGATAACACCCCCCCATTACGTCATGCTTCAGAAATGTGGAAAATGGTCTGTTTTCAAATGTTTTATTTTTGAACGTCAGTTCACATTTGTAGGTGGATCATCAGTGTTAGAGCTAAAATTAGCATGCTTAAAGTGATTTTCATGCTTCCAGGGGCCCTAAACACAAGATTTATGGAATGGTTAAAAGTGCATGAAAATGGCCAATTTACTCACTCTGAGTTCTCAAAAAGGGTTTCTTCACCCCGGGAAAATAATTAAATAACATTTGGAGGCATTTAATGTTCGAGCAACAACGGCTGATTTTCATCAAAAGAGATAACACCCCCCCATTACGTCAAGCTTCAGAAATGTGGAAAATGGTCCGTTTTCAAATGTTTTATTTTTGAACGTCAGTTCACATTTGTAGGTGGATCATCAGTGTTAGAGCTAAAATTCGCATGTTTAAAGTGATTTTCATGCTTCCAGGGGCTCGGGAAGTGAATTAATTACTATTTGGAGGCATTTAATGTTCAAGCAAAAACGGCTGATTTTCAACAAAAGAGATAACACCCCCCCCATTACGTCATGCTTCAGAAATGTGGAAAATGGTCCGTTTTCAAATGTTTTATTTTTGAACGTCAGTTCACATTTGTAGGTGGATCATTAGTGTTAGAGCTAAAATTAGCATGTTTAAAGTGATTTTCATGCTTCCAGGGGCCCTAAACACAAGATTTATGGAATGGTTAAAAGTGCATGAAAATGGCCAATTTACTCACTCTGAGTTCTCAAAAAGGGTTTCTTCACCCCGGGAAGTTAATTAAATACCATTTGGAGGCATTTAATGTTCGAGCAAAAACGGCTGATTTTCGACAAAAGAGATAACACCCCCCCATTACGTCATGCTTCAGAAATGTGGAAAATGGTCCGTTTTCAAATGTTTTATTTTTGAACGTCAGTTCACATTTGTAGGTGGATCATCAGTGTTAGAGCTAAAATTAGCATGTTTAAAGTGATTTTCATGCTTCCAGGGGCTCGGGAAGTGAATTAAATACTATTTGGAGGCATTTAATGTTCAATCAAAAACAGCTGATTTTTGACAAAAGAGATAACACCCCCCCATTACGTCATGCTTCAGAAATGTGGAAAATGGTCTGTTTTCAAATGTTTTCTTTTTGAACGTCAGTTCACATTTGTAGGTGGATCATCAGTGTTAGAGCTAAAATTAGCATGTTTAAAGTGATTTTCATGCTTCCAGGGGCCCTAAACACAAGATTTATCGAATGGTTAAAAGTGCATGAAAATGGCCAATTTACTCACTCTGAGTTCTCAAAAAGGGTTTCTTCACCCCGGGAAGTTAATTAAATACTATTTGGAGGCATTTAATGTTCGAGCAAAAACGGCTGATTTTCGACAAAAGAGATAACACCCCCCCCATTACGTCATGCTTCAGAAATGTGGAAAATGGTCCGTTTTCAAATGTTTTATTTTTGAACATCAGTTCACATTTGTAGGTGGATCATCAGTGTTAGAGCTAAAATTAGCATGTTTAAAGTGATTTTCATGCTTCCAGGGGCTCGGGAAGTGAATTAAATACTATTTGGAGGCATTTAATGTTCAAGCAAAAACGGCTTATTTTCGACAAAAGAGATAACACCCCCCCATTACGTCATGCTTCAGAAATGTGGAAAATGGTCCGTTTTCAAATGTTTTATTTTTGAACGTCAGTTCACATTTGTAGGTGGATCATCAGTGTTAGAGCTAAAATTAGCATGTTTAAAGTGATTTTCATGCTTCCAGGGGCTCGGGAAGTGAATTAAATACTATTTGGAGGCATTTAATGTTCAAGCAAAAACGGCTTATTTTCGACAAAAGAGATAACACCCCCCCATTACGTCATGCTTCAGAAATGTGGAAAATGGTCCGTTTTCAAATGTTTTATTTTTGAACGTCAGTTCACATTTGTAGGTGGATCATCAGTGTTAGAGCTAAAATTAGCATGTTTAAAGTGATTTTCATGCTTCCAGGGGCCCTAAACACAAGATTTATGGAATGGTTAAAAGTGCATGAAAATGGCCAATTTACTCACTCTGAGTTCTCAAAAAGGGTTTCTTCACCCAGGGAAGTTAATTAAATACCATTTGGAGGCATTTAATGTTCGAGCAAAAACGGCTGATTTTCGACAAAAGAGATAACACCCCCCCATTACGTCATGCTTCAGAAATGTGGAAAATGGTCCGTTTTCAAATGTTTTATTTTTGAACGTCAGTTCACATTTGTAGGTGGATCATCAGTGTTAGAGCTAAAATTAGCATGTTTAAAGTGATTTTCATGCTTCCAGGGGCTCGGGAAGTGAATTAAATACTATTTGGAGGCATTTAATGTTCACGCAAAAACGGCTGATTTTTCGACAAAAGAGATAACACCCCCCATTACGTCATGCTTCAGAAATGTGGAAAATGGTCCGTTTTCAAATGTTTTATTTTTGAACATCAGTTCACATTTGTAGGTGAATCATCAGTGTTAGAGCTAAAATTAGCATGTTTAAAGTGGTTTTCATGCTTCCAGGGGCCCTAAACACAAGATTTATGGAATGGTTAAAAGTGCATGAAAATGGCCAATTTACTCACTCTGAGTTCTCAAAAAGGGTTTCTTCACCCAGGGAAGTTAATTAAATACCATTTGGAGGCATTTAATGTTTGAGCAAAAACGGCTGATTTTCGACAAAAGAGATAACACCCCCCATTACGTCATGCTTCAGTAATGTGGAAAATGGTCCGTTTTCAAATGTTTTATTTTTGAACGTCAGTTCACATTTGTAGGTGGATCATCAGTGTTAGAGCTAAAATTAGCATGTTTAAAGTGGTTTTCATGCTTCCAGGGGCCCTAAACACAAGATTTATGGAATGGTTAAAAGTGCATGAAAATGGCCAATTTACTCACTCTGAGTTCTCAAAAAGGGTTTCTTCACCCAGGGAAGTTAATTAAATACCATTTGGAGGCATTTAATGTTCGAGCAAAAACAGCTGATTTTCGACAAAAGAGATAACACCCCCCATTACGTCATGCTTCAGAAATGTAGAAAATGGTCCGTTTTCAAATGTTTTATTTTTGAACGTCAGTTCACATTTGTAGGTGGATCATCAGTGTTAGAGCTAAAATTAGCATGTTTAAAGTGATTTTCTTGCTTCCAGGGGCTCGGGAAGTGAATTAAATACTATTTGGAGGCATTTAATGTTCAATCAAAAACAGCTGATTTTTGACAAAAGAGATAACACCCCCCCATTACGTCATGCTTCAGAAATGTGGAAAATGGTCCGTTTTCAAATGTTTTATTTTTGAACGTCAGTTCACATTTGTAGGTGGATCATCAGTGTTAGAGCTAAAATTAGCATGTTTAAAGTGATTTTCATGCTTCCAGGGGCTCGGGAAGTGAATTAAATACTATTTGGAGGCATTTAATGTTCAATCAAAAACAGCTGATTTTTGACAAAAGAGATAACACCCCCCCATTACGTCATGCTTCAGAAATGTGGAAAATGGTCCGTTTTCAAATGTTTTATTTTTGAATGTCAGTTCACATTTGTAGGTGGATCATCAGTGTTAGAGCTAAAATTAGCATGTTTAAAGTGATTTTCATGCTTCCAGGGGCCCTAAACACAAGATTTATGGAATGGTAAAAGTGCATGAAAATGGCCAATTTACTCACTCTGAGTTCTCAAAAAGGGTTTCTTCACCCCGGGAAGTTAATTAAATACCATTTGGAGGCATTTAATGTTCGAGCAAAAACGGCTGATTTTCGACAAAAGAGATAACACCCCCCCATTACATCATGCTTCAGAAATGTGGAAAATGGTCCGTTTTCAAATGTTTTATTTTTGAACGTCAGTTCACATTTGTAGGTGGATCATCAGTGTTAGAGCTAAAATTAGCATGTTTAAAGTGATTTTCATGCTTCCAGGGGCTCGGGAAGTGAATTAAATACTATTTGGAGGCATTAAATGTTCAAGCAAAAACGGCTTATTTTCGACAAAAGAGATAACACCCCCCCATTACGTCATGCTTCAGAAATGTGGAAAATGGTCCGTTTTCAAATGTTTTATTTTTGAACGTCAGTTCACATTTGTAGGTGGATCATCAGTGTTAGAGCTAAAATTAGCATGTTTAAAGTGATTTTCATGCTTCCAGGGGCTCGGGAAGTGAATTAAATACTATTTGGAGGCATTTAATGTTCAAGCAAAAACGGCTTATTTTCGACAAAAGAGATAACACCCCCCCATTACGTCATGCTTCAGAAATGTGGAAAATGGTCCGTTTTCAAATGTTTTATTTTTGAACGTCAGTTCACATTTGTAGGTGGATCATCAGTGTTAGAGCTAAAATTAGCATGTTTAAAGTGATTTTCATGCTTCCAGGGGCTCGGGAAGTGAATTAAATACTATTTGGAGGCATTTAATGTTCGAGCAAAAACGGCTGATTTTCGACAAAAGAGATAACACCCCCCCATTACGTCATGCTTCAGAAATGTGGAAAATGGTCCGTTTTCAAATGTTTTATTTTTGAACATCAGTTCACATTTGTAGGTGGATCATCAGTGTTAGAGCTAAAATTAGCATGTTTAAAGTGATTTTCATGCTTCCAGGGGCTCGGGAAGTGAATTAAATACTATTTGGAGGCATTTAATGTTCGAGCAAAAACGGCTGATTTTCGACAAAAGAGATAACACCCCCCCATTACGTCATGCTTCAGAAATGTGGAAAATGGTCCGTTTTCAAATGTTTTATTTTTGAACGTCAGTTCACATTTGTAGGTGGATCATCAGTGTTAGAGCTAAAATTAGCATGTTTAAAGTGGTTTTCATGCTTCCACGGGCCCTAAACACAAGATTTATGGAATGGTTAAAAGTGCATGAAAATGCCCAATTTACTCACTCTGAGTTCTCAAAAAGGGTTTCTTCACCCCGGGAAGTTAATTAAATACTATTTGGAGGCATTTAATGTTCGAGCAAAAACGGCTAGATTTTCGACAAAAGAGATAACACCCCCCCCATTACGTCATGCTTCAGAAATGTGGAAAATGGTCCGTTTTCAAATGTTTTATTTTTGAACATCAGTTCACATTTGTAGGTGGATCATCAGTGTTAGAGCTAAAATTAGCATGTTTAAAGTGATTTTCATGCTTCCAGGGGCTCGGGAAGTGAATTAAATACTATTTGGAGGCATTTAATGTTCAAGCAAAAACGGCTTATTTTCGACAAAAGAGATAACACCCCCCCATTACGTCATGCTTCAGAAATGTGGAAAATGGTCCGTTTTCAAATGTTTTATTTTTGAACGTCAGTTCACATTTGTAGGTGGATCATCAGTGTTAGAGCTAAAATTAGCATGTTTAAAGTGATTTTCATGCTTCCAGGGGCTCTGGAAGTGAATTAAATACTATTTGGAGGCATTTAATGTTCAAGCAAAAACGGCTGATTTTTGACAAAAGAGATAACACCCCCCCATTACGTCATGCTTCAGAAATGTGGAAAATGGTCCGTTTTCAAATGTTTTATTTTTGAATGTCAGTTCACATTTGTAGGTGGATCATCAGTGTTAGAGCTACAATTAGCATCTTTAAAGTGGTTTTCATGCTTCCAGGGGCCCTAAACACAAGATTTATGGAATGGTTAAAAGTGCATGAAAATGGCCAATTTACTCACTCTGAGTTCTCAAAAAGGGTTTCTTCACCCCGGGAAGTTAATTAAATACCATTTGGAGGCATTTAATGTTCGAGCAAAAACGGCTGATTTTCGACAAAAGAGATAACACCCCCCCATTACGTCATGCTTCAGAAATGTGGAAAATGGTCCGTTTTCAAATGTTTTTTTTTTGAACGTCAGTTCACATTTGTAGGTGGATCATCAGTGTTAGAGCTAAAATTAGCATGTTTAAAGTGATTTTCATGCTTCCAGGGGCTCGGGAAGTGAATTAAATACTATTTGGAGGCATTTAATGTTCAAGCAAAAACGGCTGATTTTCGACAAAAGAGATAACACCCCCCATTACGTCATGCTTCAGAAATGTGGAAAATGGTCCGTTTTCAAATGTTTTATTTTTGAACGTCAGTTCACATTTGTAGGTGGATCATCAGTGTTAGAGCTAAAATTAGCATGTTTAAAGTGGTTTTCATGCTTCCAGGGGCCGTAAACACAAGATTTATGGAATGGTTAAAAGTGCATGAAAATGGCCAATTTACTCACTCTGAGTTCTCAAAAAGGGTTTCTTCACCCAGGGAAGTTAATTAAATACCATTTGGAGGCATTTAATGTTCGAGCAAAAACGGCTGATTTTCAACAAAAGAGATAACACCCCCCCATTACGTCATGCTTCAGAAATGTGGAAAATGGTCCGTTTTCAAATGTTTTATTTTTGAACGTCAGTTCACATTTGTAGGTGGATCATCAGTGTTAGAGCTAAAATTAGCATGTTTAAAGTGATTTTCATGCTTCCAGGGGCTCGGGAAGTGAATTAAATACTATTTGGAGGCATTTAATGTTCAATCAAAAACAGCTGATTTTTGACAAAAGAGATAACACCCCCCATTACGTCATGCTTCAGAAATGTGGAAAATGGTCCGTTTTCAAATGTTTTATTTTTGAACGTCAGTTCACATTTGTAGGTGGATCATCAGTGTTAGAGCTAAAATTAGCATGTTTAAAGTGATTTTCATGCTTCCAGGGGCCCTAAACACAAGATTTATGGAATGGTTAAAAGTGCATGAAAATGGCCAATTTACTCACTCTGAGTTCTCAATAAGGGTTTCTTCACCCCGGGAAGTTAATTAAATACCATTTGGAGGCATTTAATGTTCGAGCAAAAACGGCTGATTTTCGACAAAAGAGATAACACCCCCCCATTACGTCATGCTTCAGAAATGTGGAAAATGGTCTGTTTTCAAATGTTTTATTTTTGAACGTCAGTTCACATTTGTAGGTGGATCATCAGTGTTAGAGCTAAAATTAGCATGTTTAAAGTGATTTTCATGCTTCCAGGGGCCCTAAACACAAGATTTATGGAATGGTTAAAAGTGCATGAAAATTGCCAATTTACTCACTCTGAGTTCTCAAAAAGGGTTTCTTCACCCCGGGAAGTTAATAAATAACATTTGGAGGCATTTAATGTTCGAGCAAAAACGGCTGATTTTCGACAAAAGAGATAACACCCCCCCATTACGTCAAGCTTCAGAAATGTGGAAAATGGTCCGTTTTCAAATGTTTTATTTTTGAACGTCAGTTCACATTTGTAGGTGGATCATCAGTGTTAGAGCTAAAATTCGCATGTTTAAAGTGATTTTCATGCTTCCAGGGGCTCGGGAAGTGAATTAAATACTATTTGGAGGCATTTAATGTTCAAGCAAAAACGGCTGATTTTCGACAAAAGAGATAACACCCCCCCATTACGTCATGCTTCAGAAATGTGGAAAATGGTCAGTTTTCAAATGTTTTATTTTTGAACGTCAGTTCACATTTGTAGGTGGATCATCAGTGTTAGAGCTAAAATTAGCATGTTTAAAGTGATTTTCATTCTTCCAGGGGCCCTAAACACAAGATTTATGGAATGGTTAAAAGTGCATGAAAATGGCCAATTTACTCACTCTGAGTTCTCAAAAAGGGTTTCTTCACCCCGGGAAGTTAATTAAATACCATTTGGAGGCATTTAATGTTCAAGCAAAAACGGCTGATTTTCGACAAAAGAGATAACACCCCCCCATTACGTCATGCTTCAGAAATGTGGAAAATGGTCAGTTTTCAAATGTTTTATTTTTGAACGTCAGTTCACATTTGTAGGTGGATCATCAGTGTTAGAGCTAAAATTAGCATGTTTAAAGTGATTTTCATTCTTCCAGGGGCCCTAAACACAAGATTTATGGAATGGTTAAAAGTGCATGAAAATGGCCAATTTACTCACTCTGAGTTCTCAAAAAGGGTTTCTTCACCCCGGGAAGTTAATTAAATACCATTTGGAGGCATTTAATGTTCGAGCAAAAACGGCTGATTTTCGACAAAAGAGATAACACCCCCCCCATTACGTCATGCTTCAGAAATGTGGAAAATGGTCCGTTTTCAAATGTTTTATTTTTGAACGTCAGTTCACATTTGTAGGTGGATCATCAGTGTTAGAGCTAAAATTAGCATGTTTAAAGTGATTTTCATGCTTCCAGGGGCCCTAAACACAAGATTTATGGAATGGTTAAAAGTGCATGAAAATGGCCAATTTACTCACTCTGAGTTCTCAAAAAGGGTTTCTTCACCCCGGGAAGTTAATTAAATACCATTTGGAGGCATTTAATGTTCGAGCAAAAACGGCTGATTTTCGACAAAAGAGATAACACCCCCCCATTACGTCATGCTTCAGAAATGTGGAAAATGGTCCGTTTTCAAATGTTTTATTTTTGAACGTCAGTTCACATTTGTAGGTGGATCATCAGTGTTAGAGCTAAAATTAGCATGTTTAAAGTGATTTTCATGCTTCCAGGGGCTCGGGAAGTGAATTAAATACTATTTGGAGGCATTTAATGTTCAATCAAAAACAGCTGATTTTTGACAAAAGAGATAACACCCCCCCATTACGTCATGCTTCAGAAATGTGGAAAATGGTCTGTTTTCAAATGTTTTCTTTTTGAACGTCAGTTCACATTTGTAGGTGGATCATCAGTGTTAGAGCTAAAATTAGCATGTTTAAAGTGATTTTCATGCTTCCAGGGGCCCTAAACACAAGATTTATGGAATGGTTAAAAGTGCATGAAAATGGCCAATTTACTCACTCTGAGTTCTCAAAAAGGGTTTCTTCACCCCGGGAAGTTAATTAAATACTATTTGGAGGCATTTAATGTTCGAGCAAAAACGGCTGATTTTCGACAAAAGAGATAACACCCCCCCCATTACGTCATGCTTCAGAAATGTGGAAAATGGTCCGTTTTCAAATGTTTTATTTTTGAACATCAGTTCACATTTGTAGGTGGATCATCAGTGTTAGAGCTAAAATTAGCATGTTTAAAGTGATTTTCATGCTTCCAGGGGCTCGGGAAGTGAATTAAATACTATTTGGAGGCATTTAATGTTCAAGCAAAAACGGCTTATTTTCGACAAAAGAGATAACACCCCCCCATTACGTCATGCTTCAGAAATGTGGAAAATGGTCCGTTTTCAAATGTTTTATTTTTGAACGTCAGTTCACATTTGTAGGTGGATCATCAGTGTTAGAGCTAAAATTAGCATGTTTAAAGTGATTTTGATGCTTCCAGGGGCTCGGGAAGTGAATTAAATACTATTTGGAGGCATTTAATGTTCAAGCAAAAACGGCTTATTTTCGACAAAAGAGATAACACCCCCCCATTACGTCATGCTTCAGAAATGTGGAAAATGGTCCGTTTTCAAATGTTTTATTTTTGAACGTCAGTTCACATTTGTAGGTGGATCATCAGTGTTAGAGCTAAAATTAGCATGTTTAAAGTGGTTTTCATGCTTCCACGGGCCCTAAACACAAGATTTATGGAATGGTTAAAAGTGCATGAAAATGCCCAATTTACTCACTCTGAGTTCTCAAAAAGGGTTTCTTCACCCCGGGAAGTTAATTAAATACTATTTGGAGGCATTTAATGTTCGAGCAAAAACGGCTGATTTTCGACAAAAGAGATAACACCCCCCCCATTACGTCATGCTTCAGAAATGTGGAAAATGGTCCGTTTTCAAATGTTTTATTTTTGAACATCAGTTCACATTTGTAGGTGGATCATCAGTGTTAGAGCTAAAATTAGCATGTTTAAAGTGATTTTCATGCTTCCAGGGGCTCGGGAAGTGAATTAAATACTATTTGGAGGCATTTAATGTTCAAGCAAAAACGGCTTATTTTCGACAAAAGAGATAACACCCCCCCATTACGTCATGCTTCAGGAATGTGGAAAATGGTCCGTTTTCAAATGTTTTATTTTTGAACGTCAGTTCACATTTGTAGGTGGATCATCAGTGTTAGAGCTAAAATTAGCATGTTTAAAGTGATTTTCATGCTTCCAGGGGCTCGGAAGTGAATTAAATACTATTTGGAGGCATTTAATGTTCAAGCAAAAACGGCTTATTTTCGACAAAAGAGATAACACCCCCCCATTACGTCATGCTTCAGAAATGTGGAAAATGGTCCGTTTTCAAATGTTTTATTTTTGAACGTCAGTTCACATTTGTAGGTGGATCATCAGTGTTAGAGCTAAAATTAGCATGTTTAAAGTGGTTTTCATGCTTCCACGGGCCCTAAACACAAGATTTATGGAATGGTTAAAAGTGCATGAAAATGCCCAATTTACTCACTCTGAGTTCTCAAAAAGGGTTTCTTCACCCCGGGAAGTTAATTAAATACTATTTGGAGGCATTTAATGTTCGAGCAAAAACGGCTAGATTTTCGACAAAAGAGATAACACCCCCCCCATTACGTCATGCTTCAGAAATGTGGAAAATGGTCCGTTTTCAAATGTTTTATTTTTGAACATCAGTTCACATTTGTAGGTGGATCATCAGTGTTAGAGCTAAAATTAGCATGTTTAAAGTGATTTTCATGCTTCCAGGGGCTCGGGAAGTGAATTAAATACTATTTGGAGGCATTTAATGTTCAAGCAAAAACGGCTTATTTTCGACAAAAGAGATAACACCCCCCCATTACGTCATGCTTCAGAAATGTGGAAAATGGTCCGTTTTCAAATGTTTTATTTTTGAACATCAGTTCACATTTGTAGGTGGATCATCAGTGTTAGAGCTAAAATTAGCATGTTTAAAGTGATTTTCATGCTTCCAGGGGCTCTGGAAGTGAATTAAATACTATTTGGAGGCATTTAATGTTCAAGCAAAAACGGCTGATTTTCGACAAAAGAGATAACACCCCCCCATTACGTCATGCTTCAGAAATGTGGAAAATGGTCCGTTTTCAAATGTTTTATTTTTGAATGTCAGTTCACATTTGTAGGTGGATCATCAGTGTTAGAGCTACAATTAGCATCTTTAAAGTGGTTTTCATGCTTCCAGGGGCCCTAAACACAAGATTTATGGAATGGTTAAAAGTGCATGAAAATGGCCAATTTACTCACTCTGAGTTCTCAAAAAGGGTTTCTTCACCCAGGGAAGTTAATTAAATACCATTTGGAGGCATTTAATGTTCGAGCAAAAACGGCTGATTTTCGACAAAAGAGATAACACCCCCCCATTACGTCATGCTTCAGAAATGTGGAAAATGGTCCGTTTTCAAATGTTTTATTTTTGAACGTCAGTTCACATTTGTAGGTGGATCATCAGTGTTAGAGCTAAAATTAGCATGTTTAAAGTGGTTTTCATGCTTCCAGGGGCCCTAAACACAAGATTTATGGAATGGTTAAAAGTGCATGAAAATGGCCAATTTACTCACTCTGAGTTCTCAAAAAGGGTTTCTTCACCCCGGGAAAATAATTAAATAACATTTGGAGGCATTTAATGTTCGAGCAACAACGGCTGATTTTCGTCAAAAGAGATAACACCCCCCCATTACGTCAAGCTTCAGAAATGTGGAAAATGGTCCGTTTTCAAATGTTTTATTTTTGAACGTCAGTTCACATTTGTAGGTGGATCATCAGTGTTAGAGCTAAAATTCGCATGTTTAAAGTGATTTTCATGCTTCCAGGGGCTCGGGAAGTGAATTAATTACTATTTGGAGGCATTTAATGTTCAAGCAAAAACGGCTGATTTTCAACAAAAGAGATAACACCCCCCCCCATTACGTCATGCTTCAGAAATGTGGAAAATGGTCCGTTTTCAAATGTTTTATTTTTGAACGTCAGTTCACATTTGTAGGTGGATCATTAGTGTTAGAGCTAAAATTAGCATGTTTAAAGTGATTTTCATGCTTCCAGGGGCCCTAAACACAAGATTTATGGAATGGTTAAAAGTGCATGAAAATGGCCAATTTACTCACTCTGAGTTCTCAAAAAGGGTTTCTTCACCCCGGGAAGTTAATTAAATACCATTTGGAGGCATTTAATGTTCGAGCAAAAACAGCTGATTTTTGACAAAAGAGATAACACCCCCCCATTACGTCATGCTTCAGAAATGTGGAAAATGGTCCGTTTTCAAATGTTTTATTTTTGAACATCAGTTCACATTTGTAGGTGGATCATCAGTGTTAGAGCTAAAATTAGCATGTTTAAAGTGATTTTCATGCTTCCAGGGGCTCGGGAAGTGAATTAAATACTATTTGGAGGCATTTAATGTTCAAGCAAAAACGGCTTATTTTCGACAAAAGAGATAACACCCCCCCATTACGTCATGCTTCAGAAATGTGGAAAATGGTCCGTTTTCAAATGTTTTATTTTTGAACGTCAGTTCACATTTGTAGGTGGATCATCAGTGTTAGAGCTAAAATTAGCATGTTTAAAGTGATTTTCATGCTTCCAGGGGCTCGGGAAGTGAATTAAATACTATTTGGAGGCATTTAATGTTCAAGCAAAAACGGCTTATTTTCGACAAAAGAGATAACACCCCCCCATTACGTCATGCTTCAGAAATGTGGAAAATGGTCCGTTTTCAAATGTTTTATTTTTGAACGTCAGTTCACATTTGTAGGTGGATCATCAGTGTTAGAGCTAAAATTAGCATGTTTAAAGTGGTTTTCATGCTTCCACGGGCCCTAAACACAAGATTTATGGAATGGTTAAAAGTGCATGAAAATGCCCAATTTACTCACTCTGAGTTCTCAAAAAGGGTTTCTTCACCCCGGGAAGTTAATTAAATACTATTTGGAGGCATTTAATGTTCGAGCAAAAACGGCTGATTTTCGACAAAAGAGATAACACCCCCCCCATTACGTCATGCTTCAGAAATGTGGAAAATGGTCCGTTTTCAAATGTTTTATTTTTTAACATCAGTTCACATTTGTAGGTGGATCATCAGTGTTAGAGCTAAAATTAGCATGTTTAAAGTGATTTTCATGCTTCCAGGGGCTCGGGAAGTGAATTAAATACTATTTGGAGGCATTTAATGTTCAAGCAAAAACGGCTTATTTTCGACAAAAGAGATAACACCCCCCCATTACGTCATGCTTCAGAAATGTGGAAAATGGTCCGTTTTCAAATGTTTTATTTTTGAACGTCAGTTCACATTTGTAGGTGGATCATCAGTGTTAGAGCTAAAATTAGCATGTTTAAAGTGATTTTCATGCTTCCAGGGGCTCTGGAAGTGAATTAAATACTATTTGGAGGCATTTAATGTTCAAGCAAAAACGGCTGATTTTCGACAAAAGAGATAACACCCCCCCATTACGTCATGCTTCAGAAATGTGGAAAATGGTCCGTTTTCAAATGTTTTATTTTTGAATGTCAGTTCACATTTGTAGGTGGATCATCAGTGTTAGAGCTACAATTAGCATCTTTAAAGTGGTTTTCATGCTTCCAGGGGCCCTAAACACAAGATTTATGGAATGGTTAAAAGTGCATGAAAATGGCCAATTTACTCACTCTGAGTTCTCAAAAAGGGTTTCTTCACCCAGGGAAGTTAATTAAATACCATTTGGAGGCATTTAATGTTCGAGCAAAAACGGCTGATTTTCGACAAAAGAGATAACACCCCCCCATTACGTCATGCTTCAGAAATGTGGAAAATGGTCCGTTTTCAAATGTTTTATTTTTGAACGTCAGTTCACATTTGTAGGTGGATCATCAGTGTTAGAGCTAAAATTAGCATGTTTAAAGTGGTTTTCATGCTTCCAGGGGCCCTAAACACAAGATTTATGGAATGGTTAAAAGTGCATGAAAATGGCCAATTTACTCACTCTGAGTTCTCAAAAAGGGTTTCTTCACCCAGGGAAGTTAATTAAATACCATTTGGAGGCATTTAATGTTCGAGCAAAAACGGCTGATTTTCGACAAAAGAGATAACACCCCCCCATTACGTCATGCTTCAGAAATGTGGAAAATGGTCCGTTTTCAAATGTTTTATTTTTGAACGTCAGTTCACATTTGTAGGTGGATCATCAGTGTTAGAGCTAAAATTAGCATGTTTAAAGTGATTTTCATGCTTCCAGGGGCTCTGGAAGTGAATTAAATACTATTTGGAGGCATTTAATGTTCAAGCAAAAACGGCTGATTTTCGACAAAAGAGATAACACCCCCCCCATTACGTCATGCTTCAGAAATGTGGAAAATGGTCCGTTTTCAAATGTTTTATTTTTGAACGTCAGTTCACATTTGTAGGTGGATCATCAGTGTTAGAGCTAAAATTAGCATGTTTAAAGTGGTTTTCATGCTTCCAGGGGCCCAAAACACAAGATTTATGGAATGGTTAAAAGTGCATGAAAATGGCCAATTTACTCACTCTGAGTTCTCAAAAAGGGTTTTTTCACCCAGGGAAGTTAATTAAATACCATTTGGAGGCATTTAATGTTCGAGCAAAAACGGCTGATTTTCGACAAAAGAGATAACACCCCCCCATTACGTCATGCTTCAGAAATGTGGAAAATGGTCCGTTTTCAAATGTTTTATTTTTGAACGTCAGTTCACATTTGTAGGTGGATCATCAGTGTTGGAGCTAAAATTAGCATGTTTAAAGTGATTTTCATGCTTCCAGGGGCTCGGGAAGTGAATTAAATACTATTTGGAGGCATTTAATGTTCAAGCAAAAACGGCTGATTTTCGACAAAAGAGATAACACCCCCCCCATTACGACATGCTTCAGAAATGTGGAAAATGGTCCGTTTTCAAATGTTTTATTTTTGAACGTCAGTTCACATTTGTAGGTGGATCATCAGTGTTAGAGCTAAAATTAGCATGTTTAAAGTGGTTTTCATGCTTCCAGGGGCCCTAAACACAAGATTTATGGAATGGTTAAAAGTGCATGAAAATGGCCAATTTACTCACTCTGAGTTCTCAAAAAGGGTTTCTTCACCCAGGGAAGTTAATTAAATACCATTTGGAGGCATTTAATGTTCGAGCAAAAACAGCTGATTTTTGACAAAAGAGATAACACCCCCCCCATTACGTCATGCTTCAGAAATGTGGAAAATGGTCCGTTTTCAAATGTTTTATTTTTGAACGTCAGTTCACATTTGTAGGTGGATCATCAGTGTTAGAGCTAAAATTAGCATGTTTAAAGTGATTTTCATGCTTCCAGGGGCTCGGGAAGTGAATTAAATACTATTTGGAGGCATTTAATGTTCAATCAAAAACAGCTGATTTTTGACAAAAGAGATAACACCCCCCCATTACGTCATGCTTAAGAAATGTGGAAAATGATCCGTTTTCAAATGTTTTCTTTTTGAACGTCAGTTCACATTTGTAGGTGGATCATCGGTGTTAGAGCTAAAATTAGCATGTTTAAAGTGGTTTTCATGCTTCCAGGGGCCCTAAACACAAGATTTATGGAATGGTTAAAAGTGCATGAAAATGGCCAATTTACTCACTCTGAGTTCTCAAAAAGGGTTTCTTCACCCAGGGAAGTTAATTAAATACCATTTGGAGGCATTTAATGTTCAAGCAAAAACAGCTGATTTTCGACAAAAGAGATAACACCCCCCCATTACGTCATGCTTCAGAAATGTAGAAAATGGTCCGTTTTCAAATGTTTTATTTTTGAACGTCAGTTCACATTTGTAGGTGGATCATCAGTGTTAGAGCTAAAATTAGCATGTTTAAAGTGATTTTCATGCTTCCAGGGGCTCGGGAAGTGAATTAAATACTATTTGGAGGCATTTAATGTTCAATCAAAAACAGCTGATTTTTGACAAAAGAGATAACACCCCCCCATTACGTCATGCTTCAGAAATGTGGAAAATGGTCCGTTTTCAAATGTTTTATTTTTGAACTTCAGTTCACATTTGTAGGTGGATCATCAGTGTTAGAGCTAAAATTAGCATGTTTAAAGTGATTTTCATGCTTCCAGGGGCTCGGGAAGTGAATTAAATACTATTTGGAGGCATTTAATGTTCAATCAAAAACAGCTGATTTTTGACAAAAGAGATAACACCCCCCCATTACGTCATGCTTCAGAAATGTGGAAAATGGTCCGTTTTCAAATGTTTTATTTTTGAATGTCAGTTCACATTTGTAGGTGGATCATCAGTGTTAGAGCTAAAATTAGCATGTTTAAAGTGATTTTCATGCTTCCAGGGGCCCTAAACACAAGATTTATGGAATGGTAAAAGTGCATGAAAATGGCCAATTTACTCACTCTGAGTTCTCAAAAAGGGTTTCTTCACCCCGGGAAGTTAATTAAATACCATTTGGAGGCATTTAATGTTCGAGCAAAAACGGCTGATTTTCGACAAAAGAGATAACACCCCCCCATTACGTCATGCTTCAGAAATGTGGAAAATGGTCCGTTTTCAAATGTTTTATTTTTGAACGTCAGTTCACATTTGTAGGTAGATCATCAGTGTTAGAGCTAAAATTAGCATGTTTAAAGTGATTTTCATGCTTCCAGGGGCTCGGGAAGTGAATTAAATACTATTTGGAGGCATTTAATGTTCAAGCAAAAACGGCTGATTTTCGACAAAAGAGATAACACCCCCCATTACGTCATGCTTCAGAAATGTGGAAAATGGTCCGTTTTCAAATGTTTTATTTTTGAACGTCAGTTCACATTTGTAGGTGGATCATCAGTGTTAGAGCTAAAATTAGCATGTTTAAAGTGGTTTTCATGCTTCCAGGGGCCCTAAACACAAGATTTATGGAATGGTTAAAAGTGCATGAAAATGGCCAATTTACTCACTCTGAGTTCTCAAAAAGGGTTTCTTCACCCAGGGAAGTTAATTAAATACCATTTGGAGGCATTTAATGTTCGAGCAAAAACGGCTGATTTTCAACAAAAGAGATAACACGCCCCCCATTACGTCATGCTTCAGAAATGTGGAAAATGGTCCGTTTTCAAATGTTTTATTTTTGAACGTCAGTTCACATTTGTAGGTGGATCATCAGTGTTAGAGCTAAAATTAGCATGTTTAAAGTGATTTTCATGCTTCCAGGGGCTCGGGAAGTGAATTAAATACTATTTGGAGGCATTTAATGTTCAATCAAAAACAGCTGATTTTTGACAAAAGAGATAACACCCCCCATTACGTCATGCTTCAGAAATGTGGAAAATGGTCCGTTTTCAAATGTTTTATTTTTGAACGTCAGTTCACATTTGTAGGTGGATCATCAGTGTTAGAGCTAAAATTAGCATGTTTAAAGTGATTTTCATGCTTCCAGGGGCCCTAAACACAAGATTTATGGAATGGTTAAAAGTGCATGAAAATGGCCAATTTACTCACTCTGAGTTCTCAAAAAGGGTTTCTTCACCCCGGGAAGTTAATTAAATACCATTTGGAGGCATTTAATGTTCGAGCAAAAACGGCTGATTTTCGACAAAAGAGATAACACCACCCCATTACGTCATGCTTCAGAAATGTGGAAAATGGTCTGTTTTCAAATGTTTTATTTTTGAACGTCAGTTCACATTTGTAGGTGGATCATCAGTGTTAGAGCTAAAATTAGCATGTTTAAAGTGATTTTCATGCTTCCAGGGGCCCTAAACACAAGATTTATGGAATGGTTAAAAGTGCATGAAAATTGCCAATTTACTCACTCTGAGTTCTCAAAAAGGGTTTCTTCACCCCGGGAAGTTAATAAATAACATTTGGAGGCATTTAATGTTCGAGCAAAAACGGCTGATTTTCGACAAAAGAGATAACACCCCCCCATTACGTCAAGCTTCAGAAATGTGGAAAATGGTCCGTTTTCAAATGTTTTATTTTTGAACGTCAGTTCACATTTGTAGGTGGATCATCAGTGTTAGAGCTAAAATTCGCATGTTTAAAGTGATTTTCATGCTTCCAGGGGCTCGGGAAGTGAATTAAATACTATTTGGAGGCATTTAATGTTCAAGCAAAAACGGCTGATTTTCGACAAAAGAGATAACACCCCCCCATTACGTCATGCTTCAGAAATGTGGAAAATGGTCAGTTTTCAAATGTTTTATTTTTGAACGTCAGTTCACATTTGTAGGTGGATCATCAGTGTTAGAGCTAAAATTAGCATGTTTAAAGTGATTTTCATTCTTCCAGGGGCCCTAAACACAAGATTTATGGAATGGTTAAAAGTGCATGAAAATGGCCAATTTACTCACTCTGAGTTCTCAAAAAGGGTTTCTTCACCCCGGGAAGTTAATTAAATACCATTTGGAGGCATTTAATGTTCAAGCAAAAACGGCTGATTTTCGACAAAAGAGATAACACCCCCCCATTACGTCATGCTTCAGAAATGTGGAAAATGGTCAGTTTTCAAATGTTTTATTTTTGAACGTCAGTTCACATTTGTAGGTGGATCATCAGTGTTAGAGCTAAAATTAGCATGTTTAAAGTGATTTTCATTCTTCCAGGGGCCCTAAACACAAGATTTATGGAATGGTTAAAAGTGCATGAAAATGGCCAATTTACTCACTCTGAGTTCTCAAAAAGGGTTTCTTCACCCCGGGAAGTTAATTAAATACCATTTGGAGGCATTTAATGTTCGAGCAAAAACGGCTGATTTTCGACAAAAGAGATAACACCCCCCCCCATTACGTCATGCTTCAGAAATGTGGAAAATGGTCCGTTTTCAAATGTTTTATTTTTGAACGTCAGTTCACATTTGTAGGTGGATCATCAGTGTTAGAGCTAAAATTAGCATGTTTAAAGTGATTTTCATGCTTCCAGGGGCTCGGGAAGTGAATTAAATACTATTTGGAGGCATTTAATGTTCAATCAAAAACAGCTGATTTTTGACAAAAGAGATAACACCCCCCCATTACGTCATGCTTCAGAAATGTGGAAAATGGTCCGTTTTCAAATGTTTTCTTTTTGAACGTCAGTTCACATTTGTAGGTGGATCATCAGTGTTAGAGCTAAAATTAGCATGTTTAAAGTGATTTTCATGCTTCCAGGGGCCCTAAACACAAGATTTATGGAATAGTTAAAAGTGCATGAAAATGGCCAATTTACTCACTCTGAGTTCTCAAAAAGGGTTTCTTCACCCAGGGAAGTTAATTAAATACCATTTGGAGGCATTTAATGTTCGAGCAAAAACGGCTGATTTTCGACAAAAGAGATAACACCCCCCCATTACGTCATGCTTCAGAAATGTGGAAAATGGTCTGTTTTCAAATGTTTTATTTTTGAACGTCAGTTCACATTTGTAGGTGGATCATCAGTGTTAGAGCTAAAATTAGCATGCTTAAAGTGATTTTCATGCTTCCAGGGGCCCTAAACACAAGATTTATGGAATGGTTAAAAGTGCATGAAAATGGCCAATTTACTCACTCTGAGTTCTCAAAAAGGGTTTCTTCACCCCGGGAAAATAATTAAATAACATTTGGAGGCATTTAATGTTCGAGCAACAACGGCTGATTTTCATCAAAAGAGATAACACCCCCCCATTACGTCAAGCTTCAGAAATGTGGAAAATGGTCCGTTTTCAAATGTTTTATTTTTGAACGTCAGTTCACATTTGTAGGTGGATCATCAGTGTTAGAGCTAAAATTCGCATGTTTAAAGTGATTTTCATGCTTCCAGGGGCTCGGGAAGTGAATTAATTACTATTTGGAGGCATTTAATGTTCAAGCAAAAACGGCTGATTTTCAACAAAAGAGATAACACCCCCCCCCATTACGTCATGCTTCAGAAATGTGGAAAATGGTCGGTTTTCAAATGTTTTATTTTTGAACGTCAGTTCACATTTGTAGGTGGATCATTAGTGTTAGAGCTAAAATTAGCATGTTTAAAGTGATTTTCATGCTTCCAGGGGCCCTAAACACAAGATTTATGGAATGGTTAAAAGTGCATGAAAATGGCCAATTTACTCACTCTGAGTTCTCAAAAAGGGTTTCTTCACCCCGGGAAGTTAATTAAATACCATTTGGAGGCATTTAATGTTCGAGCAAAAACGGCTGATTTTCGACAAAAGAGATAACACCCCCCCATTACGTCATGCTTCAGAAATGTGGAAAATGGTCCGTTTCCAAATGTTTTATTTTTGAACGTCAGTTCACATTTGTAGGTGGATCATCAGTGTTAGAGCTAAAATTAGCATGTTTAAAGTGATTTTCATGCTTCCAGGGGCTCGGGAAGTGAATTAAATACTATTTGGAGGCATTTAATGTTCAATCAAAAACAGCTGATTTTTGACAAAAGAGATAACACCCCCCCATTACGTCATGCTTCAGAAATGTGGAAAATGGTCTGTTTTCAAATGTTTTCTTTTTGAACGTCAGTTCACATTTGTAGGTGGATCATCAGTGTTAGAGCTAAAATTAGCATGTTTAAAGTGATTTTCATGCTTCCAGGGGCCCTAAACACAAGATTTATCGAATGGTTAAAAGTGCATGAAAATGGCCAATTTACTCACTCTGAGTTCTCAAAAAGGGTTTCTTCACCCCGGGAAGTTAATTAAATACTATTTGGAGGCATTTAATGTTCGAGCAAAAACGGCTGATTTTCGACAAAAGAGATAACACCCCCCCCATTACGTCATGCTTCAGAAATGTGGAAAATGGTCCGTTTTCAAATGTTTTATTTTTGAACATCAGTTCACATTTGTAGGTGGATCATCAGTGTTAGAGCTAAAATTAGCATGTTTAAAGTGATTTTCATGCTTCCAGGGGCTCGGGAAGTGAATTAAATACTATTTGGAGGCATTTAATGTTCAAGCAAAAACGGCTTATTTTCGACAAAAGAGATAACACCCCCCCATTACGTCATGCTTCAGAAATGTGGAAAATGGTCCGTTTTCAAATGTTTTATTTTTGAACGTCAGTTCACATTTGTAGGTGGATCATCAGTGTTAGAGCTAAAATTAGCATGTTTAAAGTGATTTTCATGCTTCCAGGGGCTCGGGAAGTGAATTAAATACTATTTGGAGGCATTTAATGTTCAAGCAAAAACGGCTTATTTTCGACAAAAGAGATAACACCCCCCCATTACGTCATGCTTCAGAAATGTGGAAAATGGTCCGTTTTCAAATGTTTTATTTTTGAACGTCAGTTCACATTTGTAGGTGGATCATCAGTGTTAGAGCTAAAATTAGCATGTTTAAAGTGGTTTTCATGCTTCCACGGGCCCTAAACACAAGATTTATGGAATGGTTAAAAGTGCATGAAAATGCCCAATTTACTCACTCTGAGTTCTCAAAAAGGGTTTCTTCACCCCGGGAAGTTAATTAAATACCATTTGGAGGCATTTAATGTTCGAGCAAAAACGGCTGATTTTCGACAAGAGAGATAACCCCCCCCCCATTACGTCATGCTTCAGAAATGTGGAAAATGGTCCGTTTTCAAATGTTTTATTTTTGAACGTTAGTTCACATTTGTAGGTGGATCATCAGTGTTAGAGCTAAAATTAGCATGTTTAAAGTGATTTTCATGCTTCCAGGGGCTCTGGAAGTGAATTAAATACTATTTGGAGGCATTTAATGTTCAAGCAAAAACGGCTGATTTTCGACAAAAGAGATAACACCCCCCCATTACGTCATGCTTCAGAAATGTGGAAAATGGTCCGTTTTCAAATGTTTTATTTTTGAATGTCAGTTCACATTTGTAGGTGGATCATCAGTGTTAGAGCTACAATTAGCATCTTTAAAGTGGTTTTCATGCTTCCAGGGGCCCTAAACACAAGATTTATGGAATGGTTAAAAGTGCATGAAAATGGCCAATTTACTCACTCTGAGTTCTCAAAAAGGGTTTCTTCACCCAGGGAAGTTAATTAAATACCATTTGGAGGCATTTAATGTTCGAGCAAAAACGGCTGATTTTCGACAAAAGAGATAACACCCCCCCATTACGTCATGCTTCAGAAATGTGGAAAATGGTCCGTTTTCAAATGTTTTATTTTTGAACGTCAGTTCACATTTGTAGGTGGATCATCAGTGTTAGAGCTAAAATTAGCATGTTTAAAGTGATTTTCATGCTTCCAGGGGCTCGGGAAGTGAATTAAATACTATTTGGAGGAATTTAATGTTCAAGCAAAAACGGCTGATTTTCGACAAAAGAGATAACACCCCCCCATTACGACATGCTTCAGAAATGTGGAAAATGGTCCGTTTTCAAATGTTTTATTTTTGAACGTCAGTTCACATTTGTAGGTGGATCATCAGTGTTAGAGCTAAAATTAGCATGTTTAAAGTGGTTTTCATGCTTCCAGGGGCCCTAAACACAAGATTTATGGAATGGTTAAAAGTGCATGAAAATGGCCAATTTACTCACTCTGAGTTCTCAAAAAGGGTTTCTTCACCCAGGGAAGTTAATTAAATACCATTTGGAGGCATTTAATGTTCGAGCAAAAACAGCTGATTTTTGACAAAAGAGATAACACCCCCCCATTACGTCATGCTTCAGAAATGTGGAAAATGGTCCGTTTTCAAATGTTTTATTTTTGAACGTCAGTTCACATTTGTAGGTGGATCATCAGTGTTAGAGCTAAAATTAGCATGTTTAAAGTGATTTTCATGCTTCCAGGGTCTCGGGAAGTGAATTAAATACTATTTGGAGGCATTTAATGTTCAATCAAAAACAGCTGATTTTTGACAAAAGAGATAACACCCCCCCATTACGTCATGCTTCAGAAATGTGGAAAATGGTCCGTTTTCAAATGTTTTCTTTTTGAACGTCAGTTCACATTTGTAGGTGGATCATCAGTGTTAGAGCTAAAATTAGCATGTTTAAAGTGATTTTCATGCTTCCAGGGGCCCTAAACACAAGATTTATGGAATGGTTAAAAGTGCATGAAAATGGCCAATTTACTCACTCTGAGTTCTCAAAAAGGGTTTCTTCACCCCGGGAAGTTAATTAAATACCATTTGGAGGCATTTAATGTTCGAGCAAAAACGGCTGATTTTCGACAAAAGAGATAACACCCCCCCATTACGTCATGCTTCAGAAATGTGGAAAATGGTCCGTTTTCAAATGTTTTATTTTTGAACGTCAGTTCACATTTGTAGGTGGATCATCAGTGTTGGAGCTAAAATTAGCATGTTTAAAGTGATTTTCATGCTTCCAGGGGCTCGGGAAGTGAATTAAATACTATTTGGAGGCATTTAATGTTCAAGCAAAAACGGCTGATTTTCGACAAAAGAGATAACACCCCCCCCATTACGACATGCTTCAGAAATGTGGAAAATGGTCCGTTTTCAAATGTTTTATTTTTGAACGTCAGTTCACATTTGTAGGTGGATCATCAGTGTTAGAGCTAAAATTAGCATGTTTAAAGTGGTTTTCATGCTTCCAGGGGCCCTAAACACAAGATTTATGGAATGGTTAAAAGTGCATGAAAATGGCCAATTTACTCACTCTGAGTTCTCAAAAAGGGTTTCTTCACCCAGGGAAGTTAATTAAATACCATTTGGAGGCATTTAATGTTCGAGCAAAAACAGCTGATTTTTGACAAAAGAGATAACACCCCCCCCATTACGTCATGCTTCAGAAATGTGGAAAATGGTCCGTTTTCAAATGTTTTATTTTTGAACGTCAGTTCACATTTGTAGGTGGATCATCAGTGTTAGAGCTAAAATTAGCATGTTTAAAGTGATTTTCATGCTTCCAGGGGCTCGGGAAGTGAATTAAATACTATTTGGAGGCATTTAATGTTCAATCAAAAACAGCTGATTTTTGACAAAAGAGATAACACCCCCCCATTACGTCATGCTTAAGAAATGTGGAAAATGGTCCGTTTTCAAATGTTTTCTTTTTGAACGTCAGTTCACATTTGTAGGTGGATCATCGGTGTTAGAGCTAAAATTAGCATGTTTAAAGTGGTTTTCATGCTTCCAGGGGCCCTAAACACAAGATTTATGGAATGGTTAAAAGTGCATGAAAATGGCCAATTTACTCACTCTGAGTTCTCAAAAAGGGTTTCTTCACCCAGGGAAGTTAATTAAATACCATTTGGAGGCATTTAATGTTCAAGCAAAAACAGCTGATTTTCGACAAAAGAGATAACACCCCCCCATTACGTCATGCTTCAGAAATGTAGAAAATGGTCCGTTTTCAAATGTTTTATTTTTGAACGTCAGTTCACATTTGTAGGTGGATCATCAGTGTTAGAGCTAAAATTAGCATGTTTAAAGTGATTTTCATGCTTCCAGGGGCTCGGGAAGTGAATTAAATACTATTTGGAGGCATTTAATGTTCAATCAAAAACAGCTGATTTTTGACAAAAGAGATAACACCCCCCCATTACGTCATGCTTCAGAAATGTGGAAAATGGTCCGTTTTCAAATGTTTTATTTTTGAACTTCAGTTCACATTTGTAGGTGGATCATCAGTGTTAGAGCTAAAATTAGCATGTTTAAAGTGATTTTCATGCTTCCAGGGGCTCGGGAAGTGAATTAAATACTATTTGGAGGCATTTAATGTTCAATCAAAAACAGCTGATTTTTGACAAAAGAGATAACACCCCCCCATTACGTCATGCTTCAGAAATGTGGAAAATGGTCCGTTTTCAAATGTTTTATTTTTGAATGTCAGTTCACATTTGTAGGTGGATCATCAGTGTTAGAGCTAAAATTAGCATGTTTAAAGTGATTTTCATGCTTCCAGGGGCCCTAAACACAAGATTTATGGAATGGTAAAAGTGCATGAAAATGGCCAATTTACTCACTCTGAGTTCTCAAAAAGGGTTTCTTCACCCCGGGAAGTTAATTAAATACCATTTGGAGGCATTTAATGTTCGAGCAAAAACGGCTGATTTTCGACAAAAGAGATAACACCCCCCCATTACGTCATGCTTCAGAAATGTGGAAAATGGTCCGTTTTCAAATGTTTTATTTTTGAACGTCAGTTCACATTTGTAGGTAGATCATCAGTGTTAGAGCTAAAATTAGCATGTTTAAAGTGATTTTCATGCTTCCAGGGGCTCGGGAAGTGAATTAAATACTATTTGGAGGCATTTAATGTTCAAGCAAAAACGGCTGATTTTCGACAAAAGAGATAACACCCCCCATTACGTCATGCTTCAGAAATGTGGAAAATGGTCCGTTTTCAAATGTTTTATTTTTGAACGTCAGTTCACATTTGTAGGTGGATCATCAGTGTTAGAGCTAAAATTAGCATGTTTAAAGTGGTTTTCATGCTTCCAGGGGCCCTAAACACAAGATTTATGGAATGGTTAAAAGTGCATGAAAATGGCCAATTTACTCACTCTGAGTTCTCAAAAAGGGTTTCTTCACCCAGGGAAGTTAATTAAATACCATTTGGAGGCATTTAATGTTCGAGCAAAAACAGCTGATTTTTGACAAAAGAGATAACACCCCCCCATTACGTCATGCTTCAGAAATGTGGAAAATGGTCCGTTTTCAAATGTTTTATTTTTGAACGTCAGTTCACATTTGTAGGTGGATCATCAGTGTTAGAGCTAAAATTAGCATGTTTAAAGTGATTTTCATGCTTCCAGGGTCTCGGGAAGTGAATTAAATACTATTTGGAGGCATTTAATGTTCAATCAAAAACAGCTGATTTTTGACAAAAGAGATAACACCCCCCCATTACGTCATGCTTCAGAAATGTGGAAAATGGTCCGTTTTCAAATGTTTTCTTTTTGAACGTCAGTTCACATTTGTAGGTGGATCATCAGTGTTAGAGCTAAAATTAGCATGTTTAAAGTGATTTTCATGCTTCCAGGGGCCCTAAACACAAGATTTATGGAATGGTTAAAAGTGCATGAAAATGGCCAATTTACTCACTCTGAGTTCTCAAAAAGGGTTTCTTCACCCCGGGAAGTTAATTAAATACCATTTGGAGGCATTTAATGTTCGAGCAAAAACGGCTGATTTTCGACAAAAGAGATAACACCCCCCCATTACGTCATGCTTCAGAAATGTGGAAAATGGTCCGTTTTCAAATGTTTTATTTTTGAACGTCAGTTCACATTTGTAGGTGGATCATCAGTGTTGGAGCTAAAATTAGCATGTTTAAAGTGATTTTCATGCTTCCAGGGGCTCGGGAAGTGAATTAAATACTATTTGGAGGCATTTAATGTTCAAGCAAAAACGGCTGATTTTCGACAAAAGAGATAACACCCCCCCCATTACGACATGCTTCAGAAATGTGGAAAATGGTCCGTTTTCAAATGTTTTATTTTTGAACGTCAGTTCACATTTGTAGGTGGATCATCAGTGTTAGAGCTAAAATTAGCATGTTTAAAGTGGTTTTCATGCTTCCAGGGGCCCTAAACACAAGATTTATGGAATGGTTAAAAGTGCATGAAAATGGCCAATTTACTCACTCTGAGTTCTCAAAAAGGGTTTCTTCACCCAGGGAAGTTAATTAAATACCATTTGGAGGCATTTAATGTTCGAGCAAAAACAGCTGATTTTTGACAAAAGAGATAACACCCCCCCCATTACGTCATGCTTCAGAAATGTGGAAAATGGTCCGTTTTCAAATGTTTTATTTTTGAACGTCAGTTCACATTTGTAGGTGGATCATCAGTGTTAGAGCTAAAATTAGCATGTTTAAAGTGATTTTCATGCTTCCAGGGGCTCGGGAAGTGAATTAAATACTATTTGGAGGCATTTAATGTTCAATCAAAAACAGCTGATTTTTGACAAAAGAGATAACACCCCCCCATTACGTCATGCTTAAGAAATGTGGAAAATGGTCCGTTTTCAAATGTTTTCTTTTTGAACGTCAGTTCACATTTGTAGGTGGATCATCGGTGTTAGAGCTAAAATTAGCATGTTTAAAGTGGTTTTCATGCTTCCAGGGGCCCTAAACACAAGATTTATGGAATGGTTAAAAGTGCATGAAAATGGCCAATTTACTCACTCTGAGTTCTCAAAAAGGGTTTCTTCACCCAGGGAAGTTAATTAAATACCATTTGGAGGCATTTAATGTTCAAGCAAAAACAGCTGATTTTCGACAAAAGAGATAACACCCCCCCATTACGTCATGCTTCAGAAATGTAGAAAATGGTCCGTTTTCAAATGTTTTATTTTTGAACGTCAGTTCACATTTGTAGGTGGATCATCAGTGTTAGAGCTAAAATTAGCATGTTTAAAGTGATTTTCATGCTTCCAGGGGCTCGGGAAGTGAATTAAATACTATTTGGAGGCATTTAATGTTCAATCAAAAACAGCTGATTTTTGACAAAAGAGATAACACCCCCCCATTACGTCATGCTTCAGAAATGTGGAAAATGGTCCGTTTTCAAATGTTTTATTTTTGAACTTCAGTTCACATTTGTAGGTGGATCATCAGTGTTAGAGCTAAAATTAGCATGTTTAAAGTGATTTTCATGCTTCCAGGGGCTCGGGAAGTGAATTAAATACTATTTGGAGGCATTTAATGTTCAATCAAAAACAGCTGATTTTTGACAAAAGAGATAACACCCCCCCATTACGTCATGCTTCAGAAATGTGGAAAATGGTCCGTTTTCAAATGTTTTATTTTTGAATGTCAGTTCACATTTGTAGGTGGATCATCAGTGTTAGAGCTAAAATTAGCATGTTTAAAGTGATTTTCATGCTTCCAGGGGCCCTAAACACAAGATTTATGGAATGGTAAAAGTGCATGAAAATGGCCAATTTACTCACTCTGAGTTCTCAAAAAGGGTTTCTTCACCCCGGGAAGTTAATTAAATACCATTTGGAGGCATTTAATGTTCGAGCAAAAACGGCTGATTTTCGACAAAAGAGATAACACCCCCCCATTACGTCATGCTTCAGAAATGTGGAAAATGGTCCGTTTTCAAATGTTTTATTTTTGAACGTCAGTTCACATTTGTAGGTAGATCATCAGTGTTAGAGCTAAAATTAGCATGTTTAAAGTGATTTTCATGCTTCCAGGGGCTCGGGAAGTGAATTAAATACTATTTGGAGGCATTTAATGTTCAAGCAAAAACGGCTGATTTTCGACAAAAGAGATAACACCCCCCATTACGTCATGCTTCAGAAATGTGGAAAATGGTCCGTTTTCAAATGTTTTATTTTTGAACGTCAGTTCACATTTGTAGGTGGATCATCAGTGTTAGAGCTAAAATTAGCATGTTTAAAGTGGTTTTCATGCTTCCAGGGGCCCTAAACACAAGATTTATGGAATGGTTAAAAGTGCATGAAAATGGCCAATTTACTCACTCTGAGTTCTCAAAAAGGGTTTCTTCACCCAGGGAAGTTAATTAAATACCATTTGGAGGCATTTAATGTTCGAGCAAAAACGGCTGATTTTCAACAAAAGAGATAACACGCCCCCCATTACGTCATGCTTCAGAAATGTGGAAAATGGTCCGTTTTCAAATGTTTTATTTTTGAACGTCAGTTCACATTTGTAGGTGGATCATCAGTGTTAGAGCTAAAATTAGCATGTTTAAAGTGATTTTCATGCTTCCAGGGGCTCGGGAAGTGAATTAAATACTATTTGGAGGCATTTAATGTTCAATCAAAAACAGCTGATTTTTGACAAAAGAGATAACACCCCCCATTACGTCATGCTTCAGAAATGTGGAAAATGGTCCGTTTTCAAATGTTTTATTTTTGAACGTCAGTTCACATTTGTAGGTGGATCATCAGTGTTAGAGCTAAAATTAGCATGTTTAAAGTGATTTTCATGCTTCCAGGGGCCCTAAACACAAGATTTATGGAATGGTTAAAAGTGCATGAAAATGGCCAATTTACTCACTCTGAGTTCTCAAAAAGGGTTTCTTCACCCCGGGAAGTTAATTAAATACCATTTGGAGGCATTTAATGTTCGAGCAAAAACGGCTGATTTTCGACAAAAGAGATAACACCACCCCATTACGTCATGCTTCAGAAATGTGGAAAATGGTCTGTTTTCAAATGTTTTATTTTTGAACGTCAGTTCACATTTGTAGGTGGATCATCAGTGTTAGAGCTAAAATTAGCATGTTTAAAGTGATTTTCATGCTTCCAGGGGCCCTAAACACAAGATTTATGGAATGGTTAAAAGTGCATGAAAATTGCCAATTTACTCACTCTGAGTTCTCAAAAAGGGTTTCTTCACCCCGGGAAGTTAATAAATAACATTTGGAGGCATTTAATGTTCGAGCAAAAACGGCTGATTTTCGACAAAAGAGATAACACCCCCCCATTACGTCAAGCTTCAGAAATGTTGAAAATGGTCCGTTTTCAAATGTTTTATTTTTGAACGTCAGTTCACATTTGTAGGTGGATCATCAGTGTTAGAGCTAAAATTTGCATGTTTAAAGTGATTTTCATGCTTCCAGGGGCTCGGGAAGTGAATTAAATACTATTTGGAGGCATTTAATGTTCAAGCAAAAACGGCTGATTTTCGACAAAAGAGATAACACCCCCCCATTACGTCATGCTTCAGAAATGTGGAAAATGGTCAGTTTTCAAATGTTTTATTTTTGAACGTCAGTTCACATTTGTAGGTGGATCATCAGTGTTAGAGCTAAAATTAGCATGTTTAAAGTGATTTTCATTCTTCCAGGGGCCCTAAACACAAGATTTATGGAATGGTTAAAAGTGCATGAAAATGGCCAATTTACTCACTCTGAGTTCTCAAAAAGGGTTTCTTCACCCCGGGAAGTTAATTAAATACCATTTGGAGGCATTTAATGTTCAAGCAAAAACGGCTGATTTTCGACAAAAGAGATAACACCCCCCCATTATGTCATGCTTCAGAAATGTGGAAAATGGTCAGTTTTCAAATGTTTTATTTTTGAACGTCAGTTCACATTTGTAGGTGGATCATCAGTGTTAGAGCTAAAATTAGCATGTTTAAAGTGATTTTCATTCTTCCAGGGGCCCTAAACACAAGATTTATGGAATGGTTAAAAGTGCATGAAAATGGCCAATTTACTCACTCTGAGTTCTCAAAAAGGGTTTCTTCACCCCGGGAAGTTAATTAAATACCATTTGGAGGCATTTAATGTTCGAGCAAAAACGGCTGATTTTCGACAAAAGAGATAACACCCCCCCCATTACGTCATGCTTCAGAAATGTGGAAAATGGTCCGTTTTCAAATGTTTTATTTTTGAACGTCAGTTCACATTTGTAGGTGGATCATCAGTGTTAGAGCTAAAATTAGCATGTTTAAAGTGATTTTCATGCTTCCAGGGGCTCGGGAAGTGAATTAAATACTATTTGGAGGCATTTAATGTTCAATCAAAAACAGCTGATTTTTGACAAAAGAGATAACACCCCCCCATTACGTCATGCTTCAGAAATGTGGAAAATGGTCCGTTTTCAAATGTTTTCTTTTTGAACGTCAGTTCACATTTGTAGGTGGATCATCAGTGTTAGAGCTAAAATTAGCATGTTTAAAGTGATTTTCATGCTTCCAGGGGCCCTAAACACAAGATTTATGGAATGGTTAAAAGTGCATGAAAATGGCCAATTTACTCACTCTGAGTTCTCAAAAAGGGTTTCTTCACCCAGGGAAGTTAATTAAATACCATTTGGAGGCATTTAATGTTCGAGCAAAAACGGCTGATTTTCGACAAAAGAGATAACACCCCCCCCATTACGTCATGCTTCAGAAATGTGGAAAATGGTCTGTTTTCAAATGTTTTATTTTTGAACGTCAGTTCACATTTGTAGGTGGATCATCAGTGTTAGAGCTAAAATTAGCATGCTTAAAGTGATTTTCATGCTTCCAGGGGCCCTAAACACAAGATTTATGGAATGGTTAAAAGTGCATGAAAATGGCCAATTTACTCACTCTGAGTTCTCAAAAAGGGTTTCTTCACCCCGGGAAAATAATTAAATAACATTTGGAGGCATTTAATGTTCGAGCAACAACGGCTGATTTTCATCAAAAGAGATAACACCCCCCCATTACGTCAAGCTTCAGAAATGTGGAAAATGGTCCGTTTTCAAATGTTTTATTTTTGAACGTCAGTTCACATTTGTAGGTGGATCATCAGTGTTAGAGCTAAAATTCGCATGTTTAAAGTGATTTTCATGCTTCCAGGGGCTCGGGAAGTGAATTAATTACTATTTGGAGGCATTTAATGTTCAAGCAAAAACGGCTGATTTTCAACAAAAGAGATAACACCCCCCCATTACGTCATGCTTCAGAAATGTGGAAAATGGTCCGTTTCCAAATGTTTTATTTTTGAACGTCAGTTCACATTTGTAGGTGGATCATCAGTGTTAGAGCTAAAATTAGCATGTTTAAAGTGATTTTCATGCTTCCAGGGGCTCGGGAAGTGAATTAAATACTATTTGGAGGCATTTAATGTTCAATCAAAAACAGCTGATTTTTGACAAAAGAGATAACACCCCCCCATTACGTCATGCTTCAGAAATGTGGAAAATGGTCTGTTTTCAAATGTTTTCTTTTTGAACGTCAGTTCACATTTGTAGGTGGATCATCAGTGTTAGAGCTAAAATTAGCATGTTTAAAGTGATTTTCATGCTTCCAGGGGCCCTAAACACAAGATTTATCGAATGGTTAAAAGTGCATGAAAATGGCCAATTTACTCACTCTGAGTTCTCAAAAAGGGTTTCTTCACCCCGGGAAGTTAATTAAATACTATTTGGAGGCATTTAATGTTCGAGCAAAAACGGCTGATTTTCGACAAAAGAGATAACACCCCCCCCATTACGTCATGCTTCAGAAATGTGGAAAATGGTCCGTTTTCAAATGTTTTATTTTTGAACATCAGTTCACATTTGTAGGTGGATCATCAGTGTTAGAGCTAAAATTAGCATGTTTAAAGTGATTTTCATGCTTCCAGGGGCTCGGGAAGTGAATTAAATACTATTTGGAGGCATTTAATGTTCAAGCAAAAACGGCTTATTTTCGACAAAAGAGATAACACCCCCCCATTACGTCATGCTTCAGAAATGTGGAAAATGGTCCGTTTTCAAATGTTTTATTTTTGAACGTCAGTTCACATTTGTAGGTGGATCATCAGTGTTAGAGCTAAAATTAGCATGTTTAAAGTGATTTTCATGCTTCCAGGGGCTCGGGAAGTGAATTAAATACTATTTGGAGGCATTTAATGTTCAAGCAAAAACGGCTTATTTTCGACAAAAGAGATAACACCCCCCCATTACGTCATGCTTCAGAAATGTGGAAAATGGTCCGTTTTCAAATGTTTTATTTTTGAACGTCAGTTCACATTTGTAGGTGGATCATCAGTGTTAGAGCTAAAATTAGCATGTTTAAAGTGGTTTTCATGCTTCCACGGGCCCTAAACACAAGATTTATGGAATGGTTAAAAGTGCATGAAAATGCCCAATTTACTCACTCTGAGTTCTCAAAAAGGGTTTCTTCACCCCGGGAAGTTAATTAAATACCATTTGGAGGCATTTAATGTTCGAGCAAAAACGGCTGATTTTCGACAAGAGAGATAACCCCCCCCCCATTACGTCATGCTTCAGAAATGTGGAAAATGGTCCGTTTTCAAATGTTTTATTTTTGAACGTTAGTTCACATTTGTAGGTGGATCATCAGTGTTAGAGCTAAAATTAGCATGTTTAAAGTGATTTTCATGCTTCCAGGGGCTCTGGAAGTGAATTAAATACTATTTGGAGGCATTTAATGTTCAAGCAAAAACGGCTGATTTTCGACAAAAGAGATAACACCCCCCCATTACGTCATGCTTCAGAAATGTGGAAAATGGTCCGTTTTCAAATGTTTTATTTTTGAATGTCAGTTCACATTTGTAGGTGGATCATCAGTGTTAGAGCTACAATTAGCATCTTTAAAGTGGTTTTCATGCTTCCAGGGGCCCTAAACACAAGATTTATGGAATGGTTAAAAGTGCATGAAAATGGCCAATTTACTCACTCTGAGTTCTCAAAAAGGGTTTCTTCACCCAGGGAAGTTAATTAAATACCATTTGGAGGCATTTAATGTTCGAGCAAAAACGGCTGATTTTCGACAAAAGAGATAACACCCCCCCATTACGTCATGCTTCAGAAATGTGGAAAATGGTCCGTTTTCAAATGTTTTATTTTTGAACGTCAGTTCACATTTGTAGGTGGATCATCAGTGTTAGAGCTAAAATTAGCATGTTTAAAGTGATTTTCATGCTTCCAGGGGCTCGGGAAGTGAATTAAATACTATTTGGAGGAATTTAATGTTCAAGCAAAAACGGCTGATTTTCGACAAAAGAGATAACACCCCCCCATTACGACATGCTTCAGAAATGTGGAAAATGGTCCGTTTTCAAATGTTTTATTTTTGAACGTCAGTTCACATTTGTAGGTGGATCATCAGTGTTAGAGCTAAAATTAGCATGTTTAAAGTGGTTTTCATGCTTCCAGGGGCCCTAAACACAAGATTTATGGAATGGTTAAAAGTGCATGAAAATGGCCAATTTACTCACTCTGAGTTCTCAAAAAGGGTTTCTTCACCCAGGGAAGTTAATTAAATACCATTTGGAGGCATTTAATGTTCGAGCAAAAACAGCTGATTTTTGACAAAAGAGATAACACCCCCCCATTACGTCATGCTTCAGAAATGTGGAAAATGGTCCGTTTTCAAATGTTTTATTTTTGAACGTCAGTTCACATTTGTAGGTGGATCATCAGTGTTAGAGCTAAAATTAGCATGTTTAAAGTGATTTTCATGCTTCCAGGGTCTCAGGAAGTGAATTAAATACTATTTGGAGGCATTTAATGTTCAATCAAAAACAGCTGATTTTTGACAAAAGAGATAACACCCCCCCATTACGTCATGCTTCAGAAATGTGGAAAATGGTCCGTTTTCAAATGTTTTCTTTTTGAACGTCAGTTCACATTTGTAGGTGGATCATCAGTGTTAGAGCTAAAATTAGCATGTTTAAAGTGATTTTCATGCTTCCAGGGGCCCTAAACACAAGATTTATGGAATGGTTAAAAGTGCATGAAAATGGCCAATTTACTCACTCTGAGTTCTCAAAAAGGGTTTCTTCACCCCGGGAAGTTAATTAAATACCATTTGGAGGCATTTAATGTTCGAGCAAAAACGGCTGATTTTCGACAAAAGAGATAACACCCCCCCATTACGTCATGCTTCAGAAATGTGGAAAATGGTCCGTTTTCAAATGTTTTATTTTTGAACGTCAGTTCACATTTGTAGGTGGATCATCAGTGTTAGAGCTAAAATTAGCATGTTTAAAGTGATTTTCATGCTTCCAGGGGCTCGGGAAGTGAATTAAATACTATTTGGAGGCATTTAATGTTCACGCAAAAACGGCTGATTTTTCGACAAAAGAGATAACACCCCCCATTACGTCATGCTTCAGAAATGTGGAAAATGGTCCGTTTTCAAATGTTTTATTTTTGAACATCAGTTCACATTTGTAGGTGAATCATCAGTGTTAGAGCTAAAATTAGCATGTTTAAAGTGGTTTTCATGCTTCCAGGGGCCCTAAACACAAGATTTATGGAATGGTTAAAAGTGCATGAAAATGGCCAATTTACTCACTCTGAGTTCTCAAAAAGGGTTTCTTCACCCAGGGAAGTTAATTAAATACCATTTGGAGGCATTTAATGTTTGAGCAAAAACGGCTGATTTTCGACAAAAGAGATAACACCCCCCATTACGTCATGCTTCAGTAATGTGGAAAATGGTCCGTTTTCAAATGTTTTATTTTTGAACGTCAGTTCACATTTGTAGGTGGATCATCAGTGTTAGAGCTAAAATTAGCATGTTTAAAGTGGTTTTCATGCTTCCAGGGGCCCTAAACACAAGATTTATGGAATGGTTAAAAGTGCATGAAAATGGCCAATTTACTCACTCTGAGTTCTCAAAAAGGGTTTCTTCACCCAGGGAAGTTAATTAAATACCATTTGGAGGCATTTAATGTTCGAGCAAAAACAGCTGATTTTCGACAAAAGAGATAACACCCCCCATTACGTCATGCTTCAAAAATGTAGAAAATGGTCCGTTTTCAAATGTTTTATTTTTGAACGTCAGTTCACATTTGTAGGTGGATCATCAGTGTTAGAGCTAAAATTAGCATGTTTAAAGTGATTTTCTTGCTTCCAGGAGCTCGGGAAGTGAATTAAATACTATTTGGAGGCATTTAATGTTCAATCAAAAACAGCTGATTTTTGACAAAAGAGATAACACCCCCCCCATTACGTCATGCTTCAGAAATGTGGAAAATGGTCCGTTTTCAAATGTTTTATTTTTGAACGTCAGTTCACATTTGTAGGTGGATCATCAGTGTTAGAGCTAAAATTAGCATGTTTAAAGTGATTTTCATGCTTCCAGGGGCTCGGGAAGTGAATTAAATACTATTTGGAGGCATTTAATGTTCAATCAAAAACAGCTGATTTTTGACAAAAGAGATAACACCCCCCCATTACGTCATGCTTCAGAAATGTGGAAAATGGTCCGTTTTCAAATGTTTTATTTTTGAATGTCAGTTCACATTTGTAGGTGGATCATCAGTGTTAGAGCTAAAATTAGCATGTTTAAAGTGATTTTCATGCTTCCAGGGGCCCTAAACACAAGATTTATGGAATGGTAAAAGTGCATGAAAATGGCCAATTTACTCACTCTGAGTTCTCAAAAAGGGTTTCTTCACCCCGGGAAGTTAATTAAATACCATTTGGAGGCATTTAATGTTCGAGCAAAAACGGCTGATTTTCGACAAAAGAGATAACACCCCCCCATTACATCATGCTTCAGAAATGTGGAAAATGGTCCGTTTTCAAATGTTTTATTTTTGAACGTCAGTTCACATTTGTAGGTGGATCATCAGTGTTAGAGCTAAAATTAGCATGTTTAAAGTGATTTTCATGCTTCCAGGGGCTCGGGAAGTGAATTAAATACTATTTGGAGGCATTTAATGTTCAAGCAAAAACGGCTGATTTTCGACAAAAGAGATAACACCCCCCCATTACGTCATGCTTCAGAAATGTGGAAAATGCTCCGTTTTCAAATGTTTTATTTTTGAATGTCAGTTCACATTTGTAGGTGGATCATCAGTGTTAGAGGTAAAATTAGCATGTTTAAAGTGATTTTCATGCTTCCAGGGGCCCTAAACACAAGATTTATGGAATGGTAAAAGTGCATGAAAATGGCCAATTTACTCACTCTGAGTTCTCAAAAAGGGTTTCTTCACCCCGGGAAGTTAATTAAATACCATTTGGAGGCATTTAATGTTCGAGCAAAAACGGCTGATTTTCGACAAAAGAGATAACACCCCCCCATTACGTCATGCTTCAGAAATGTGGAAAATGGTCCGTTTTCAAATGGTTTTTTTTTGAACGTCAGTTCACATTTGTAGGTGGATCATCAGTGTTAGAGCTAAAATTAGCATGTTTAAAGTGATTTTCATGCTTCCAGGGGCTCGGGAAGTGAATTAAATACTATTTGGAGGCATTTAATGTTCAAGCAAAAACGGCTGATTTTCGACAAAAGAGATAACACCCCCCATTACGTCATGCTTCAGAAATGTGGAAAATGGTCCGTTTTCAAATGTTTTATTTTTGAACGTCAGTTCACATTTGTAGGTGGATCATCAGTGTTAGAGCTAAAATTAGCATGTTTAAAGTGGTTTTCATGCTTCCAGGGGCCCTAAACACAAGATTTATGGAATGGTTAAAAGTGCATGAAAATGGCCAATTTACTCACTCTGAGTTCTCAAAAAGGGTTTCTTCACCCAGGGAAGTTAATTAAATACCATTTGGAGGCATTTAATGTTCGAGCAAAAACGGCTGATTTTCAACAAAAGAGATAACACCCCCCCATTACGTCATGCTTCAGAAATGTGGAAAATGGTCCGTTTTCAAATGTTTTATTTTTGAACGTCAGTTCACATTTGTAGGTGGATCATCAGTGTTAGAGCTAAAATTAGCATGTTTAAAGTGATTTTCATGCTTCCAGGGGCTCGGGAAGTGAATTAAATACTATTTGGAGGCATTTAATGTTCAATCAAAAACAGCTGATTTTTGACAAAAGAGATAACACCCCCCATTACGTCATGCTTCAGAAATGTGGAAAATGGTCCGTTTTCAAATGTTTTATTTTTGAACGTCAGTTCACATTTGTAGGTGGATCATCAGTGTTAGAGCTAAAATTAGCATGTTTAAAGTGATTTTCATGCTTCCAGGGGCCCTAAACACAAGATTTATGGAATGGTTAAAAGTGCATGAAAATGGCCAATTTACTCACTCTGAGTTCTCAAAAAGGGTTTCTTCACCCCGGGAAGTTAATTAAATACCATTTGGAGGCATTTAATGTTCGAGCAAAAACGGCTGATTTTCGACAAAAGAGATAACACCCCCCCATTACGTCATGCTTCAGAAATGTGGAAAATGGTCTGTTTTCAAATGTTTTATTTTTGAACGTCAGTTCACATTTGTAGGTGGATCATCAGTGTTAGAGCTAAAATTAGCATGTTTAAAGTGATTTTCATGCTTCCAGGGGCCCTAAACACAAGATTTATGGAATGGTTAAAAGTGCATGAAAATTGCCAATTTACTCACTCTGAGTTCTCAAAAAGGGTTTCTTCACCCCGGGAAGTTAATAAATAACATTTGGAGGCCTTTAATGTTCGAGCAAAAACGGCTGATTTTCGACAAAAGAGATAACACCCCCCCATTACGTCAAGCTTCAGAAATGTGGAAAATGGTCCGTTTTCAAATGTTTTATTTTTGAACGTCAGTTCACATTTGTAGGTGGATCATCAGTGTTAGAGCTAAAATTCGCATGTTTAAAGTGATTTTCATGCTTCCAGGGGCTCGGGAAGTGAATTAAATACTATTTGGAGGCATTTAATGTTCAAGCAAAAACGGCTGATTTTCGACAAAAGAGATAACACCCCCTCATTACGTCATGCTTCAGAAATGTGGAAAATGGTCAGTTTTCAAATGTTTTATTTTTGAACGTCAGTTCACATTTGTAGGTGGATCATCAGTGTTAGAGCTAAAATTAGCATGTTTAAAGTGATTTTCATTCTTCCAGGGGCCCTAAACACAAGATTTATGGAATGGTTAAAAGTGCATGAAAATGGCCAATTTACTCACTCTGAGTTCTCAAAAAGGGTTTCTTCACCCCGGGAAGTTAATTAAATACCATTTGGAGGCATTTAATGTTCAAGCAAAAACGGCTGATTTTCGACAAAAGAGATAACACCCCCCCATTACGTCATGCTTCAGAAATGTGGAAAATGGTCAGTTTTCAAATGTTTTATTTTTGAACGTCAGTTCACATTTGTAGGTGGATCATCAGTGTTAGAGCTAAAATTAGCATGTTTAAAGTGATTTTCATTCTTCCAGGGGCCCTAAACACAAGATTTATGGAATGGTTAAAAGTGCATGAAAATGGCCAATTTACTCACTCTGAGTTCTCAAAAAGGGTTTCTTCACCCCGGGAAGTTAATTAAATACCATTTGGAGGCATTTAATGTTCGAGCAAAAACGGCTGATTTTCGACAAAAGAGATAACACCCCCCCCATTACGTCATGCTTCAGAAATGTGGAAAATGGTCCGTTTTCAAATGTTTTATTTTTGAACGTCAGTTCACATTTGTAGGTGGATCATCAGTGTTAGAGCTAAAATTAGCATGTTTAAAGTGATTTTCATGCTTCCAGGGGCTCGGGAAGTGAATTAAATACTATTTGGAGGCATTTAATGTTCAATCAAAAACAGCTGATTTTTGACAAAAGAGATAACACCCCCCCCCATTACGTCATGCTTCAGAAATGTGGAAAATGGTCCGTTTTCAAATGTTTTATTTTTGAACGTCAGTTCACATTTGTAGGTGGATCATTAGTGTTAGAGCTAAAATTAGCATGTTTAAAGTGATTTTCATGCTTCCAGGGGCCCTAAACACAAGATTTATGGAATGGTTAAAAGTGCATGAAAATGGCCAATTTACTCACTCTGAGTTCTCAAAAAGGGTTTCTTCACCCCGGGAAGTTAATTAAATTACATTTGGAGGCATTTAATGTTCGAGCAAAAACGGCTTATTTTCGACAAAAGAGATAACACCCCCCCATTACGTCATGCTTCAGAAATGTGGAAAATGGTCCGTTTTCAAATGTTTTATTTTTGAACGTCAGTTCACATTTGTAGGTGGATCATCAGTGTTAGAGCTAAAATTAGCATGTTTAAAGTGATTTTCATGCTTCCAGGGGCTCGGGAAGTGAATTAAATACTATTTGGAGGCATTTAATGTTCAATCAAAAACAGCTGATTTTTGACAAAAGAGATAACACCCCCCCATTACGTCATGCTTCAGAAATGTGGAAAATGGTCTGTTTTCAAATGTTTTCTTTTTGAACGTCAGTTCACATTTGTAGGTGGATCATCAGTGTTAGAGCTAAAATGTGCATGTTTAAAGTGATTTTCATGCTTCCAGGGGCCCTAAACACAAGATTTATGGAATGGTTACAAGTGCATGAAAATGGCCAATTTACTCACTCTGAGTTCTCAAAAAGGGTTTCTTCACCCCGGGAAGTTAATTAAATACTATTTGGAGGCATTTAATGTTCGAGCAAAAACGGCTGATTTTCGACAAAAGAGATAACACCCCCCCCATTACGTCATGCTTCAGAAATGTGGAAAATGGTCCGTTTTCAAATGTTTTATTTTTGAACATCAGTTCACATTTGTAGGTGGATCATCAGTGTTAGAGCTAAAATTAGCATGTTTAAAGTGATTTTCATGCTTCCAGGGGCTCGGGAAGTGAATTAAATACTATTTGGAGGCATTTAATGTTCAAGCAAAAACGGCTTATTTTCGACAAAAGAGATAACACCCCCCCATTACGTCATGCTTCAGAAATGTGGAAAATGGTCCGTTTTCAAATGTTTTATTTTTGAACGTCAGTTCACATTTGTAGGTGGATCATCAGTGTTAGAGCTAAAATTAGCATGTTTAAAGTGATTTTGATGCTTCCAGGGGCTCGGGAAGTGAATTAAATACTATTTGGAGGCATTTAATGTTCAAGCAAAAACGGCTTATTTTCGACAAAAGAGATAACACCCCCCCATTACGTCATGCTTCAGAAATGTGGAAAATGGTCCGTTTTCAAATGTTTTATTTTTGAACGTCAGTTCACATTTGTAGGTGGATCATCAGTGTTAGAGCTAAAATTAGCATGTTTAAAGTGGTTTTCATGCTTCCACGGGCCCTAAACACAAGATTTATGGAATGGTTAAAAGTGCATGAAAATGCCCAATTTACTCACTCTGAGTTCTCAAAAAGGGTTTCTTCCCCCGGGAAGTTAATTAAATACTATTTGGAGGCATTTAATGTTCGAGCAAAAACGGCTGATTTTCGACAAAAGAGATAACACCCCCCCCATTACGTCATGCTTCAGAAATGTGGAAAATGGTCCGTTTTCAAATGTTTTATTTTTGAACGTCAGTTCACATTTGTAGGTGGATCATCAGTGTTAGAGCTAAAATTAGCATGTTTAAAGTGATTTTCATGCTTCCAGGGGCTCGGGAAGTGAATTAAATACTATTTGGAGGCATTTAATGTTCAAGCAAAAACGGCTTATTTTCGACAAAAGAGATAACACCCCCCCATTACGTCATGCTTCAGAAATGTGGAAAATGGTCCGTTTTCAAATGTTTTATTTTTGAACGTCAGTTCACATTTGTAGGTGGATCATCAGTGTTAGAGCTAAAATTAGCATGTTTAAAGTGATTTTCATGCTTCCAGGGGCTCTGGAAGTGAATTAAATACTATTTGGAGGCATTTAATGTTCAAGCAAAAACGGCTGATTTTCGACAAAAGAGATAACACCCCCCCATTACGTCATGCTCCAGAAATGTGGAAAATGGTCCGTTTTCAAATGTTTTATTTTTGAATGTCAGTTCACATTTGTAGGTGGATCATCAGTGTTAGAGCTACAATTAGCATCTTTAAAGTGGTTTTCATGCTTCCAGGGGCCCTAAACACAAGATTTATGGAATGGTTAAAAGTGCATGAAAATGGCCAATTTACTCACTCTGAGTTCTCAAAAAGGGTTTCTTCACCCAGGGAAGTTAATTAAATACCATTTGGAGGCATTTAATGTTCGAGCAAAAACGGCTGATTTTCGACAAAAGAGATAACACCCCCCCATTACGTCATGCTTCAGAAATGTGGAAAATGGTCCGTTTTCAAATGTTTTATTTTTGAACGTCAGTTCACATTTGTAGGTGGATCATCAGTGTTAGAGCTAAAATTAGCATGTTTAAAGTGGTTTTCATGCTTCCAGGGGGCCTAAACACAAGATTTATGGAATGGTTAAAAGTGCATGAAAATGGCCAATTTACTCACTCTGAGTTCTCAAAAAGGGTTTCTTCACCCAGGGAAGGTAATTAAATACCATTTGGAGGCATTTAATGTTCGAGCAAAAACGGCTGATTTTCGACAAAAGAGATAACACCCCCCCATTACGTCATGCTTCAGAAATGTGGAAAATGGTCCGTTTTCAAATGTTTTATTTTTGAACGTCAGTTCACATTTGTAGGTGGATCATCAGTGTTAGAGCTAAAATTAGCATGTTTAAAGTGATTTTCATGCTTCCAGGGGCTCTGGAAGTGAATTAAATACTATTTGGAGGCATTTAATGTTCAAGCAAAAACGGCTGATTTTCGACAAAAGAGATAACACCCCCCCCATTACGTCATGCTTCAGAAATGTGGAAAATGGTCCGTTTTCAAATGTTTTATTTTTGAACGTCAGTTCACATTTGTAGGTGGATCATCAGTGTTAGAGCTAAAATTAGCATGTTTAAAGTGGTTTTCATGCTTCCAGGGGCCCAAAACACAAGATTTATGGAATGGTTAAAAGTGCATGAAAATGGCCAATTTACTCACTCTGAGTTCTCAAAAAGGGTTTCTTCACCCAGGGAAGTTAATTAAATACCATTTGGAGGCATTTAATGTTCGAGCAAAAACGGCTGATTTTCGACAAAAGAGATAACACCCCCCCATTACGTCATGCTTCAGAAATGTGGAAAATGGTCCGTTTTCAAATGTTTTATTTTTGAACGTCAGTTCACATTTGTAGGTGGATCATCAGTGTTGGAGCTAAAATTAGCATGTTTAAAGTGGTTTTCATGCTTCCAGGGGCCCTAAACACAAGATTTATGGAATGGTTAAAAGTGCATGAAAATGGCCAATTTACTCACTCTGAGTTCTCAAAAAGGGTTTCTTCACCCAGGGAAGTTAATTAAATACCATTTGGAGGCATTTAATGTTCGAGCAAAAACAGCTGATTTTTGACAAAAGAGATAACACCCCCCCATTACGTCATGCTTCAGAAATGTGGAAAATGGTCCGTTTTCAAATGTTTTATTTTTGAACGTCAGTTCACATTTGTAGGTGGATCATCAGTGTTAGAGCTAAAATTAGCATGTTTAAAGTGATTTTCATGCTTCCAGGGGCTCGGGAAGTGAATTAAATACTATTTGGAGGCATTTAATGTTCAATCAAAAACAGCTGATTTTCGACAAAAGAGATAACACCCCCCCATTACGTCATGCTTCAGAAATGTGGAAAATGGTCCGTTTTCAAATGTTTTCTTTTTGAACGTCAGTTCACATTTGTAGGTGGATCATCGGTGTTAGAGCTAAAATTAGCATGTTTAAAGTGGTTTTCATGCTTCCAGGGGCCCTAAACACAAGATTTATGGAATGGTTAAAAGTGCATGAAAATGGCCAATTTACTCACTCTGAGTTCTCAAAAAGGGTTTCTTCACCCAGGGAAGTTAATTAAATACCATTTGGAGGCATTTAATGTTCGAGCAAAAACAGCTGATTTTCGACAAAAGAGATAACACCCCCCCATTACGTCATGCTTCAGAAATGTAGAAAATGGTCCGTTTTGAAATGTTTTATTTTTGAACGTCAGTTCACATTTGTAGGTGGATCATCAGTGTTAGAGCTAAAATTAGCATGTTTAAAGTGATTTTCATGCTTCCAGGGGCTCGGGAAGTGAATTAAATACTATTTGGAGGCATTTAATGTTCAATCAAAAACAGCTGATTTTTGACAAAAGAGATAACACCCCCCCATTACGTCATGCTTCAGAAATGTGGAAAATGGTCCGTTTTCAAATGTTTTATTTTTGAACTTCAGTTCACATTTGTAGGTGGATCATCAGTGTTAGAGCTAAAATTAGCATGTTTAAAGTGATTTTCATGCTTCCAGGGGCTCGGGAAGTGAATTAAATACTATTTGGAGGCATTTAATGTTCAATCAAAAACAGCTGATTTTTGACAAAAGAGATAACACCCCCCCATTACGTCATGCTTCAGAAATGTGGAAAATGGTCCGTTTTCAAATGTTTTATTTTTGAATGTCAGTTCACATTTGTAGGTGGATCATCAGTGTTAGAGCTAAAATTAGCATGTTTAAAGTGATTTTCATGCTTCCAGGGGCCCTAAACACAAGATTTATGGAATGGTAAAAGTGCATGAAAATGGCCAATTTACTCACTCTGAGTTCTCAAAAAGGGTTTCTTCACCCCGGGAAGTTAATTAAATACCATTTGGAGGCATTTAATGTTTGAGCAAAAACGGCTGATTTTCGACAAAAGAGATAACACCCCCCCCATTACGTCATGCTTCAGAAATGTGGAAAATGGTCCGTTTTCAAATGTTTTATTTTTGAACGTCAGTTCACATTTGTAGGTGGATCGTCAGTGTTAGAGCTAAAATTAGCATGTTTAAAGTGATTTTCATGCTTCCAGGGGCTCGGGAAGTGAATTAAATACTATTTGGAGGCATTTAATGTTCAAGCAAAAACGGCTGATTTTCGACAAAAGAGATAACACCCCCCATTACGTCATGCTTCAGAAATGTGGAAAATGGTCCGTTTTCAAATGTTTTATTTTTGAACGTCAGTTCACATTTGTAGGTGGATCATCAGTGTTAGAGCTAAAATTAGCATGTTTAAAGTGGTTTTCATGCTTCCAGGGGCCCTAAACACAAGATTTATGGAATGGTTAAAAGTGCATGAAAATGGCCAATTTACTCACTCTGAGTTCTCAAAAAGGGTTTCTTCACCCAGGGAAGTTAATTAAATACCATTTGGAGGCATTTAATGTTCGAGCAAAAACGGCTGATTTTCAACAAAAGAGATAACACCCCCCCCATTACGTCATGCTTCAGAAATGTGGAAAATGGTCCGTTTTCAAATGTTTTATTTTTGAACGTCAGTTCACATTTGTAGGTGGATCATCAGTGTTAGAGCTAAAATTAGCATGTTTAAAGTGATTTTCATGCTTCCAGGGGCTCGGGAAGTGAATTAAATACTATTTGGAGGCATTTAATGTTCAATTAAAAACAGCTGATTTTTGACAAAAGAGATAACACCCCCCATTACGTCATGCTTCAGAAATGTGGAAAATGGTCCGTTTTCAAATGTTTTATTTTTGAACGTCAGTTCACATTTGTAGGTGGATCATCAGTGTTAGAGCTAAAATTAGCATGTTTAAAGTGATTTTCATGCTTCCAGGGGCCCTAAACACAAGATTTATGGAATGGTTAAAAGTGCATGAAAATGGCCAATTTACTCACTCTGAGTTCTCAAAAAGGGTTTCTTCACCCAGGGAAGTTAATTAAATACCATTTGGAGGCATTTAATGTTCGAGCAAAAACGGCTGATTTTCGACAAAAGAGATAACACCCCCCCATTACGTCATGCTTCAGAAATGTGGAAAATGGTCCGTTTTCAAATGTTTTATTTTTGAACGTCAGTTTACATTTGTAGGTGGATCATCAGTGTTAGAGCTAAAATTAGCATGTTTAAAGTGGTTTTCATGCTTCCAGGGGCCCTAAACACAAGATTTATGGAATGGTTAAAAGTGCATGAAAATGGCCAATTTACTCACTCTGAGTTCTCAAAAAGGGTTTCTTCACCCAGGGAAGGTAATTAAATACCATTTGGAGGCATTTAATGTTCGAGCAAAAACGGCTGATTTTCGACAAAAGAGATAACACCCCCCCCATTACGTCATGCTTCAGAAATGTGGAAAATGGTCCGTTTTCAAATGTTTTATTTTTGAACGTCAGTTCACATTTGTAGGTGGATCATCAGTGTTAGAGCTAAAATTAGCATGTTTAAAGTGATTTTCATGCTTCCAGGGGCTCGGGAAGTGAATTAAATACTATTTGGAGGCATTTAATGTTCAAGCAAAAACGGCTTATTTTCGACAAAAGAGATAACACCCCCCCATTACGTCATGCTTCAGAAATGTGGAAAATGGTCCGTTTTCAAATGTTTTATTTTTGAACGTCAGTTCACATTTGTAGGTGGATCATCAGTGTTAGAGCTAAAATTAGCATGTTTAAAGTGATTTTCATGCTTCCAGGGGCTCTGGAAGTGAATTAAATACTATTTGGAGGCATTTAATGTTCAAGCAAAAACGGCTGATTTTCGACAAAAGAGATAACACCCCCCCATTACGTCATGCTCCAGAAATGTGGAAAATGGTCCGTTTTCAAATGTTTTATTTTTGAATGTCAGTTCACATTTGTAGGTGGATCATCAGTGTTAGAGCTACAATTAGCATCTTTAAAGTGGTTTTCATGCTTCCAGGGGCCCTAAACACAAGATTTATGGAATGGTTAAAAGTGCATGAAAATGGCCAATTTACTCACTCTGAGTTCTCAAAAAGGGTTTCTTCACCCAGGGAAGTTAATTAAATACCATTTGGAGGCATTTAATGTTCGAGCAAAAACGGCTGATTTTCGACAAAAGAGATAACACCCCCCCATTACGTCATGCTTCAGAAATGTGGAAAATGGTCCGTTTTCAAATGTTTTATTTTTGAACGTCAGTTCACATTTGTAGGTGGATCATCAGTGTTAGAGCTAAAATTAGCATGTTTAAAATGGTTTTCATGCTTCCAGGGGGCCTAAACACAAGATTTATGGAATGGTTAAAAGTGCATGAAAATGGCCAATTTACTCACTCTGAGTTCTCAAAAAGGGTTTCTTCACCCAGGGAAGGTAATTAAATACCATTTGGAGGCATTTAATGTTCGAGCAAAAACGGCTGATTTTCGACAAAAGAGATAACACTCCCCCATTACGTCATGCTTCAGAAATGTGGAAAATGGTCCGTTTTCAAATGTTTTATTTTTGAACGTCAGTTCACATTTGTAGGTGGATCATCAGTGTTAGAGCTAAAATTAGCATGTTTAAAGTGATTTTCATGCTTCCAGGGGCTCTGGAAGTGAATTAAATACTATTTGGAGGCATTTAATGTTCAAGCAAAAACGGCTGATTTTCGACAAAAGAGATAACACCCCCCCCATTACGTCATGCTTCAGAAATGTGGAAAATGGTCCGTTTTCAAATGTTTTATTTTTGAACGTCAGTTCACATTTGTAGGTGGATCATCAGTGTTAGAGCTAAAATTAGCATGTTTAAAGTGGTTTTCATGCTTCCAGGGGCCCAAAACACAAGATTTATGGAATGGTTAAAAGTGCATGAAAATGGCCAATTTACTCACTCTGAGTTCTCAAAAAGGGTTTCTTCACCCAGGGAAGTTAATTAAATACCATTTGGAGGCATTTAATGTTCGAGCAAAAACGGCTGATTTTCGACAAAAGAGATAACACCCCCCCATTACGTCATGCTTCAGAAATGTGGAAAATGGTCCGTTTTCAAATGTTTTATTTTTGAACGTCAGTTCACATTTGTAGGTGGATCATCAGTGTTGGAGCTAAAATTAGCATGTTTAAAGTGGTTTTCATGCTTCCAGGGGCCCTAAACACAAGATTTATGGAATGGTTAAAAGTGCATGAAAATGGCCAATTTACTCACTCTGAGTTCTCAAAAAGGGTTTCTTCACCCAGGGAAGTTAATTAAATACCATTTGGAGGCATTTAATGTTCGAGCAAAAACAGCTGATTTTTGACAAAAGAGATAACACCCCCCCATTACGTCATGCTTCAGAAATGTGGAAAATGGTCCGTTTTCAAATGTTTTATTTTTGAACGTCAGTTCACATTTGTAGGTGGATCATCAGTGTTAGAGCTAAAATTAGCATGTTTAAAGTGATTTTCATGCTTCCAGGGGCTCGGGAAGTGAATTAAATACTATTTGGAGGCATTTAATGTTCAATCAAAAACAGCTGATTTTTGACAAAAGAGATAACACCCCCCCATTACGTCATGCTTCAGAAATGTGGAAAATGGTCCGTTTTCAAATGTTTTCTTTTTGAACGTCAGTTCACATTTGTAGGTGGATCATCGGTGTTAGAGCTAAAATTAGCATGTTTAAAGTGGTTTTCATGCTTCCAGGGGCCCTAAACACAAGATTTATGGAATGGTTAAAAGTGCATGAAAATGGCCAATTTACTCACTCTGAGTTCTCAAAAAGGGTTTCTTCACCCAGGGAAGTTAATTAAATACCATTTGGAGGCATTTAATGTTCGAGCAAAAACAGCTGATTTTCGACAAAAGAGATAACACCCCCCCATTACGTCATGCTTCAGAAATGTGGAAAATGGTCCGTTTTCAAATGTTTTATTTTTGAACGTCAGTTCACATTTGTAGGTGGATCATCAGTGTTAGAGCTAAAATTAGCATGTTTAAAGTGATTTTCATGCTTCCAGGGGCTCGGGAAGTGAATTAAATACTATTTGGAGGCATTTAATGTTCAATCAAAAACAGCTGATTTTTGACAAAAGAGATAACACCCCCCCATTACGTCATGCTTCAGAAATGTGGAAAATGGTCCGTTTTCAAATGTTTTATTTTTGAACTTCAGTTCACATTTGTAGGTGGATCATCAGTGTTAGAGCTAAAATTAGCATGTTTAAAGTGATTTTCATGCTTCCAGGGGCTCGGGAAGTGAATTAAATACTATTTGGAGGCATTTAATGTTCAATCAAAAACAGCTGATTTTTGACAAAAGAGATAACACCCCCCCATTACGTCATGCTTCAGAAATGTGGAAAATGGTCCGTTTTCAAATGTTTTATTTTTGAATGTCAGTTCACATTTGTAGGTGGATCATCAGTGTTAGAGCTAAAATTAGCATGTTTAAAGTGATTTTCATGCTTCCAGGGGCCCTAAACACAAGATTTATGGAATGGTAAAAGTGCATGAAAATGGCCAATTTACTCACTCTGAGTTCTCAAAAAGGGTTTCTTCACCCCGGGAAGTTAATTAAATACCATTTGGAGGCATTTAATGTTCGAGCAAAAACGGCTGATTTTCGACAAAAGAGATAACACCCCCCCCATTACGTCATGCTTCAGAAATGTGGAAAATGGTCCGTTTTCAAATGTTTTATTTTTGAACGTCAGTTCACATTTGTAGGTGGATCATCAGTGTTAGAGCTAAAATTAGCATGTTTAAAGTGATTTTCATGCTTCCAGGGGCTCGGGAAGTGAATTAAATACTATTTGGAGGCATTTAATGTTCAAGCAAAAACGGCTGATTTTCGACAAAAGAGATAACACCCCCCATTACGTCATGCTTCAGAAATGTGGAAAATGGTCCGTTTTCAAATGTTTTATTTTTGAACGTCAGTTCACATTTGTAGGTGGATCATCAGTGTTAGAGCTAAAATTAGCATGTTTAAAGTGGTTTTCATGCTTCCAGGGGCCCTAAACACAAGATTTATGGAATGGTTAAAAGTGCATCAAAATGGCCAATTTACTCACTCTGAGTTCTCAAAAAGGGTTTCTTCACCCAGGGAAGTTAATTAAATACCATTTGGAGGCATTTAATGTTCGAGCAAAAACGGCTGATTTTCAACAAAAGAGATAACACCCCCCCCATTACGTCATGCTTCAGAAATGTGGAAAATGGTCCGTTTTCAAATGTTTTATTTTTGAACGTCAGTTCACATTTGTAGGTGGATCATCAGTGTTAGAGCTAAAATTAGCATGTTTAAAGTGATTTTCATGCTTCCAGGGGCTCGGGAAGTGAATTAAATACTATTTGGAGGCATTTAATGTTCAATTAAAAACAGCTGATTTTTGACAAAAGAGATAACACCCCCCATTACGTCATGCTTCAGAAATGTGGAAAATGGTCCGTTTTCAAATGTTTTATTTTTGAACGTCAGTTCACATTTGTAGGTGGATCATCAGTGTTAGAGCTAAAATTAGCATGTTTAAAGTGATTTTCATGCTTCCAGGGGCCCTAAACACAAGATTTATGGAATGGTTAAAAGTGCATGAAAATGGCCAATTTACTCACTCTGAGTTCTCAAAAAGGGTTTCTTCACCCAGGGAAGTTAATTAAATACCATTTGGAGGCATTTAATGTTCGAGCAAAAACGGCTGATTTTCGACAAAAGAGATAACACCCCCCCATTACGTCATGCTTCAGAAATGTGGAAAATGGTCCGTTTTCAAATGTTTTATTTTTGAACGTCAGTTTACATTTGTAGGTGGATCATCAGTGTTAGAGCTAAAATTAGCATGTTTAAAGTGGTTTTCATGCTTCCAGGGGCTCTAAACACAAGATTTATGGAATGGTTAAAAGTGCATGAAAATGGCCAATTTACTCACTCTGAGTTCTCAGAAAGGGTTTCTTCACCCAGGGAAGTTAATTAAATACCATTTGGAGGCATTTAATGTTCGAGCAAAAACGGCTGATTTTCGACAAAAGAGATAACACCCCCCCATTACGTCATGCTTCAGAAATGTGGAAAATGGTCCGTTTTCAAATGTTTTATTTTTGAACGTCAGTTCACATTTGTAGGTGGATCATCAGTGTTAGAGCTAAAATTAGCATGTTTAAAGTGATTTTCTTGCTTCCAGGAGCTCGGGAAGTGAATTAAATACTATTTGGAGGCATTTAATGTTCAATCAAAAACAGCTGATTTTTGACAAAAGAGATAACACCCCCCCCATTACGTCATGCTTCAGAAATGTGGAAAATGGTCCGTTTTCAAATGTTTTATTTTTGAACGTCAGTTCACATTTGTAGGTGGATCATCAGTGTTAGAGCTAAAATTAGCATGTTTAAAGTGATTTTCATGCTTCCAGGGGCTCGGGAAGTGAATTAAATACTATTTGGAGGCATTTAATGTTCAATCAAAAACAGCTGATTTTTGACAAAAGAGATAACACCCCCCCATTACGTCATGCTTCAGAAATGTGGAAAATGGTCCGTTTTCAAATGTTTTATTTTTGAATGTCAGTTCACATTTGTAGGTGGATCATCAGTGTTAGAGCTAAAATTAGCATGTTTAAAGTGATTTTCATGCTTCCAGGGGCCCTAAACACAAGATTTATGGAATGGTAAAAGTGCATGAAAATGGCCAATTTACTCACTCTGAGTTCTCAAAAAGGGTTTCTTCACCCCGGGAAGTTAATTAAATACCATTTGGAGGCATTTAATGTTCGAGCAAAAATGGCTGATTTTCGACAAAAGAGATAACACCCCCCCATTACATCATGCTTCAGAAATGTGGAAAATGGTCCGTTTTCAAATGTTTTATTTTTGAACGTCAGTTCACATTTGTAGGTGGATCATCAGTGTTAGAGCTAAAATTAGCATGTTTAAAGTGATTTTCATGCTTCCAGGGGCTCGGGAAGTGAATTAAATACTATTTGGAGGCATTTAATGTTCAAGCAAAAACGGCTGATTTTCGACAAAAGAGATAACACCCCCCCATTACGTCATGCTTCAGAAATGTGGAAAATGCTCCGTTTTCAAATGTTTTATTTTTGAATGTCAGTTCACATTTGTAGGTGGATCATCAGTGTTAGAGCTAAAATTAGCATGTTTAAAGTGATTTTCATGCTTCCAGGGGCCCTAAACACAAGATTTATGGAATGGTAAAAGTGCATGAAAATGGCCAATTTACTCACTCTGAGTTCTCAAAAAGGGGTTCTTCACCCCGGGAAGTTAATTAAATACCATTTGGAGGCATTTAATGTTCGAGCAAAAACGGCTGATTTTCGACAAAAGAGATAACACCCCCCCATTACGTCATGCTTCAGAAATGTGGAAAATGGTCCGTTTTCAAATGTTTTTTTTTTGAACGTCAGTTCACATTTGTAGGTGGATCATCAGTGTTAGAGCTAAAATTAGCATGTTTAAAGTGATTTTCATGCTTCCAGGGGCTCGGGAAGTGAATTAAATACTATTTGCAGGCATTTAATGTTCAAGCAAAAACGGCTGATTTTCGACAAAAGAGATAACACCCCCCATTACGTCATGCTTCAGAAATGTGGAAAATGGTCCGTTTTCAAATGTTTTATTTTTGAACGTCAGTTCACATTTGTAGGTGGATCATCAGTGTTAGAGCTAAAATTAGCATGTTTAAAGTGGTTTTCATGCTTCCAGGGGCCCTAAACACAAGATTTATGGAATGGTTAAAAGTGCATGAAAATGGCCAATTTACTCACTCTGAGTTCTCAAAAAGGGTTTCTTCACCCAGGGAAGTTAATTAAATACCATTTGGAGGCATTTAATGTTCAAGCAAAAACGGCTGATTTTCAACAAAAGAGATAACACCCCCCCATTACGTCATGCTTCAGAAATGTGGAAAATGGTCCGTTTTCAAATGTTTTATTTTTGAACGTCAGTTCACATTTGTAGGTGGATCATCAGTGTTAGAGCTAAAATTAGCATGTTTAAAGTGATTTTCATGCTTCCAGGGGCTCGGGAAGTGAATTAAATACTATTTGGAGGCATTTAATGTTCAATCAAAAACAGCTGATTTTTGACAAAAGAGATAACACCCCCCATTACGTCATGCTTCAGAAATGTGGAAAATGGTCCGTTTTCAAATGTTTTATTTTTGAACGTCAGTTCACATTTGTAGGTGGATCATCAGTGTTAGAGCTAAAATTAGCATGTTTAAAGTGATTTTCATGCTTCCAGGGGCCCTAAACACAAGATTTATGGAATGGTTAAAAGTGCATGAAAATGGCCAATTTACTCACTCTGAGTTCTCAAAAAGGGTTTCTTCACCCCGGGAAGTTAATTAAATACCATTTGGAGGCATTTAATGTTCGAGCAAAAACGGCTGATTTTCGACAAAAGAGATAACACCCCCCCATTAAGTCATGCTTCAGAAATGTGGAAAATGGTCTGTTTTCAAATGTTTAATTTTTGAACGTCAGTTCACATTTGTAGGTGGATCATCAGTGTTAGAGCTAAAATTAGCATGTTTAAAGTGATTTTCATGCTTCCAGGGGCCCTAAACACAAGATTTATGGAATGGTTAAAAGTGCATGAAAATTGCCAATTTACTCACTCTGAGTTCTCAAAAAGGGTTTCTTCACCCCGGGAAGTTAATAAATAACATTTGGAGGCATTTAATGTTCGAGCAAAAACGGCTGATTTTCGACAAAAGAGATAACACCCCCCCATTACGTCAAGCTTCAGAAATGTGGAAAATGGTCCGTTTTCAAATGTTTTATTTTTGAACGTCAGTTCACATTTGTAGGTGGATCATCAGTGTTAGAGCTAAAATTCGCATGTTTAAAGTGATTTTCATGCTTCCAGGGGCTCGGGAAGTGAATTAAATACTATTTGGAGGCATTTAATGTTCAAGCAAAAACGGCTGATTTTCGACAAAAGAGATAACACCCCCCCATTACGTCATGCTTCAGAAATGTGGAAAATGGTCAGTTTTCAAATGTTTTATTTTTGAACGTCAGTTCACATTTGTAGGTGGATCATCAGTGTTAGAGCTAAAATTAGCATGTTTAAAGTGATTTTCATTCTTCCAGGGGCCCTAAACACAAGATTTATGGAATGGTTAAAAGTGCATGAAAATGGCCAATTTACTCACTCTGAGTTCTCAAAAAGGGTTTCTTCACCCCGGGAAGTTAATTAAATACCATTTGGAGGCATTTAATGTTCAAGCAAAAACGGCTGATTTTCGACAAAAGAGATAACACCCCCCCATTACGTCATGCTTCAGAAATGTGGAAAATGGTCAGTTTTCAAATGTTTTATTTTTGAACGTCAGTTCACATTTGTAGGTGGATCATCAGTGTTAGAGCTAAAATTAGCATGTTTAAAGTGATTTTCATTCTTCCAGGGGCCCTAAACACAAGATTTATGGAATGGTTAAAAGTGCATGAAAATGGCCAATTTACTCACTCTGAGTTCTCAAAAAGGGTTTCTTCACCCCGGGAAGTTAATTAAATACCATTTGGAGGCATTTAATGTTCGAGCAAAAACGGCTGATTTTCGACAAAAGAGATAACACCCCCCCCATTACGTCATGCTTCAGAAATGTGGAAAATGGTCCGTTTTCAAATGTTTTATTTTTGAACGTCAGTTCACATTTGTAGGTGGATCATCAGTGTTAGAGCTAAAATTAGCATGTTTAAAGTGATTTTCATGCTTCCAGGGGCTCGGGAAGTGAATTAAATACTATTTGGAGGCATTTAATGTTCAATCAAAAACAGCTGATTTTTGACAAAAGAGATAACACCCCCCCCATTACGTCATGCTTCAGAAATGTGGAAAATGGTCCGTTTTCAAATGTTTTATTTTTGAACGTCAGTTCACATTTGTAGGTGGATCATTAGTGTTAGAGCTAAAATTAGCATGTTTAAAGTGATTTTCATGCTTCCAGGGGCCCTAAACACAAGATTTATGGAATGGTTAAAAGTGCATGAAAATGGCCAATTTACTCACTCTGAGTTCTCAAAAAGGGTTTCTTCACCCCGGGAAGTTAATTAAATACCATTTGGAGGCATTTAATGTTCGAGCAAAAACGGCTGATTTTCGACAAAAGAGATAACACCCCCCCCATTACGTCATGCTTCAGAAATGTGGAAAATGGTCCGTTTTCAAATGTTTTATTTTTGAACGTCAGTTCACATTTGTAGGTGGATCATCAGTGTTAGAGCTAAAATTAGCATGTTTAAAGTGATTTTCATGCTTCCAGGGGCTCGGGAAGTGAATTAAATACTATTTGGAGGCATTTAATGTTCAATCAAAAACAGCTGATTTTTGACAAAAGAGATAACACCCCCCCATTACGTCATGCTTCAGAAATGTGGAAAATGGTCTGTTTTCAAATGTTTTCTTTTTGAACGTCAGTTCACATTTGTAGGTGGATCATCAGTGTTAGAGCTAAAATTAGCATGTTTAAAGTGATTTTCATGCTTCCAGGGGCCCTAAACACAAGATTTATGGAATGGTTAAAAGTGCATGAAAATGGCCAATTTACTCACTCTGAGTTCTCAAAAAGGGTTTCTTCACCCCGGGAAGTTAATTAAATACTATTTGGAGGCATTTAATGTTCGAGCAAAAACGGCTGATTTTCGACAAAAGAGATAACACCCCCCCCATTACGTCATGCTTCAGAAATGTGGAAAATGGTCCGTTTTCAAATGTTTTATTTTTGAACATCAGTTCACATTTGTAGGTGGATCATCAGTGTTAGAGCTAAAATTAGCATGTTTAAAGTGATTTTCATGCTTCCAGGGGCTCGGGAAGTGAATTAAATACTATTTGGAGGCATTTAATGTTCAAGCAAAAACGGCTTATTTTCGACAAAAGAGATAACACCCCCCCATTACGTCATGCTTCAGAAATGTGGAAAATGGTCCGTTTTCAAATGTTTTATTTTTGAACGTCAGTTCACATTTGTAGGTGGATCATCAGTGTTAGAGCTAAAATTAGCATGTTTAAAGTGATTTTGATGCTTCCAGGGGCTCGGGAAGTGAATTAAATACTATTTGGAGGCATTTAATGTTCAAGCAAAAACGGCTTATTTTCGACAAAAGAGATAACACCCCCCCATTACGTCATGCTTCAGAAATGTGGAAAATGGTCCGTTTTCAAATGTTTTATTTTTGAACGTCAGTTCACATTTGTAGGTGGATCATCAGTGTTAGAGCTAAAATTAGCATGTTTAAAGTGGTTTTCATGCTTCCACGGGCCCTAAACACAAGATTTATGGAATGGTTAAAAGTGCATGAAAATGCCCAATTTACTCACTCTGAGTTCTCAAAAAGGGTTTCTTCACCCCGGGAAGTTAATTAAATACTATTTGGAGGCATTTAATGTTCGAGCAAAAACGGCTGATTTTCGACAAAAGAGATAACACCCCCCCCATTACGTCATGCTTCAGAAATGTGGAAAATGGTCCGTTTTCAAATGTTTTATTTTTGAACATCAGTTCACATTTGTAGGTGGATCATCAGTGTTAGAGCTAAAATTAGCATGTTTAAAGTGATTTTCATGCTTCCAGGGGCTCGGGAAGTGAATTAAATACTATTTGGAGGCATTTAATGTTCAAGCAAAAACGGCTTATTTTCGACAAAAGAGATAACACCCCCCCATTACGTCATGCTTCAGAAATGTGGAAAATGGTCCGTTTTCAAATGTTTCATTTTTGAACGTCAGTTCACATTTGTAGGTGGATCATCAGTGTTAGAGCTAAAATTAGCATGTTTAAAGTGATTTTCATGCTTCCAGGGGCTCTGGAAGTGAATTAAATACTATTTGGAGGCATTTAATGTTCAAGCAAAAACGGCTGATTTTCGACAAAAGAGATAACACCCCCCCATTACATCATGCTCCAGAAATGTGGAAAATGGTCCGTTTTCAAATGTTTTATTTTTGAATGTCAGTTCACATTTGTAGGTGGATCATCAGTGTTAGAGCTACAATTAGCATCTTTAAAGTGGTTTTCATGCTTCCAGGGGCCCTAAACACAAGATTTATGGAATGGTTAAAAGTGCATGAAAATGGCCAATTTACTCACTCTGAGTTCTCAAAAAGGGTTTCTTCACCCAGGGAAGTTAATTAAATACCATTTGGAGGCATTTAATGTTCGAGCAAAAACGGCTGATTTTCGACAAAAGAGATAACACCCCCCCATTACGTCATGCTTCAGAAATGTGGAAAATGGTCCGTTTTCAAATGTTTTATTTTTGAACGTCAGTTCACATTTGTAGGTGGATCATCAGTGTTAGAGCTAAAATTAGCATGTTTAAAGTGGTTTTCATGCTTCCAGGGGCCCTAAACACAAGATTTATGGAATGGTTAAAAGTGCATGAAAATGGCCAATTTACTCACTCTGAGTTCTCAAAAAGGGTTTCTTCACCCAGGGAAGTTAATTAAATACCATTTGGAGGCATTTAAATTTCGAGCAAAAACGGCTGATTTTCGACAAAAGAGATAACACCCCCCCATTACGTCATGCTTCAGAAATGTGGAAAATGGTCCGTTTTCAAATGTTTTATTTTTGAACGTCAGTTCACATTTGTAGGTGGATCATCAGTGTTAGAGCTAAAATTAGCATGTTTAAAGTGATTTTCATGCTTCCAGGGGCTCTGGAAGTGAATTAAATACTATTTGGAGGCATTTAATGTTCAAGCAAAAACGGCTGATTTTCGACAAAAGAGATAACACCCCCCCCCATTACGTCATGCTTCAGAAATGTGGAAAATGGTCCGTTTTCAAATGTTTTATTTTTGAACGTCAGTTCACATTTGTAGGTGGATCATCAGTGTTAGAGCTAAAATTAGCATGTTTAAAGTGGTTTTCATGCTTCCAGGGGCCCAAAACACAAGATTTATGGAATGGTTAAAAGTGCATGAAAATGGCCAATTTACTCACTCTGAGTTCTCAAAAAGGGTTTCTTCACCCAGGGAAGTTAATTAAATACCATTTGGAGGCATTTAATGTTCGAGCAAAAACGGCTGATTTTCGACAAAAGAGATAACACCCCCCCATTACGTCATGCTTCAGAAATGTGGAAAATGGTCCGTTTTCAAATGTTTTATTTTTGAACGTCAGTTCACATTTGTAGGTGGATCATCAGTGTTGGAGCTAAAATTAGCATGTTTAAAGTGGTTTTCATGCTTCCAGGGGCCCTAAACACAAGATTTATGGAATGGTTAAAAGTGCATGAAAATGGCCAATTTACTCACTCTGAGTTCTCAAAAAGGGTTTCTTCACCCAGGGAAGTTAATTAAATACCATTTGGAGGCATTTAATGTTCGAGCAAAAACAGCTGATTTTTGACAAAAGAGATAACACCCCCCCATTACGTCATGCTTCAGAAATGTGGAAAATGGTCCGTTTTCAAATGTTTTATTTTTGAACGTCAGTTCACATTTGTAGGTGGATCATCAGTGTTAGAGCTAAAATTAGCATGTTTAAAGTGATTTTCATGCTTCCAGGGGCTCGGGAAGTGAATTAAATACTATTTGGAGGCATTTAATGTTCAATCAAAAACAGCTGATTTTTGACAAAAGAGATAACACCCCCCCATTACGTCATGCTTCAGAAATGTGGAAAATGGTCCGTTTTCAAATGTTTTATTTTTGAACTTCAGTTCACATTTGTAGGTGGATCATCAGTGTTAGAGCTAAAATTAGCATGTTTAAAGTGATTTTCATGCTTCCAGGGGCTCGGGAAGTGAATTAAATACTATTTGGAGGCATTTAATGTTCAAGCAAAAACGGCTTATTTTCGACAAAAGAGATAACACCCCCCCATTACGTCATGCTTCAGAAATGTGGAAAATGGTCCGTTTTCAAATGTTTTATTTTTGAACGTCAGTTCACATTTGTAGGTGGATCATCAGTGTTAGAGCTAAAATTAGCATGTTTAAAGTGATTTTGATGCTTCCAGGGGCTCGGGAAGTGAATTAAATACTATTTGGAGGCATTTAATGTTCAAGCAAAAACGGCTTATTTTCGACAAAAGAGATAACACCCCCCCATTACGTCATGCTTCAGAAATGTGGAAAATGGTCCGTTTTCAAATGTTTTATTTTTGAACGTCAGTTCACATTTGTAGGTGGATCATCAGTGTTAGAGCTAAAATTAGCATGTTTAAAGTGGTTTTCATGCTTCCACGGGCCCTAAACACAAGATTTATGGAATGGTTAAAAGTGCATGAAAATGCCCAATTTACTCACTCTGAGTTCTCAAAAAGGGTTTCTTCACCCCGGGAAGTTAATTAAATACTATTTGGAGGCATTTAATGTTCGAGCAAAAACGGCTGATTTTCGACAAAAGAGATAACACCCCCCCCATTACGTCATGCTTCAGAAATGTGGAAAATGGTCCGTTTTCAAATGTTTTATTTTTGAACATCAGTTCACATTTGTAGGTGGATCATCAGTGTTAGAGCTAAAATTAGCATGTTTAAAGTGATTTTCATGCTTCCAGGGGCTCGGGAAGTGAATTAAATACTATTTGGAGGCATTTAATGTTCAAGCAAAAACGGCTTATTTTCGACAAAAGAGATAACACCCCCCCATTACGTCATGCTTCAGAAATGTGGAAAATGGTCCGTTTTCAAATGTTTTATTTTTGAACGTCAGTTCACATTTGTAGGTGGATCATCAGTGTTAGAGCTAAAATTAGCATGTTTAAAGTGATTTTCATGCTTCCAGGGGCTCTGGAAGTGAATTAAATACTATTTGGAGGCATTTAATGTTCAAGCAAAAACGGCTGATTTTCGACAAAAGAGATAACACCCCCCCATTACATCATGCTCCAGAAATGTGGAAAATGGTCCGTTTTCAAATGTTTTATTTTTGAATGTCAGTTCACATTTGTAGGTGGATCATCAGTGTTAGAGCTACAATTAGCATCTTTAAAGTGGTTTTCATGCTTCCAGGGGCCCTAAACACAAGATTTATGGAATGGTTAAAAGTGCATGAAAATGGCCAATTTACTCACTCTGAGTTCTCAAAAAGGGTTTCTTCACCCAGGGAAGTTAATTAAATACCATTTGGAGGCATTTAATGTTCGAGCAAAAACGGCTGATTTTCGACAAAAGAGATAACACCCCCCCATTACGTCATGCTTCAGAAATGTGGAAAATGGTCCGTTTTCAAATGTTTTATTTTTGAACGTCAGTTCACATTTGTAGGTGGATCATCAGTGTTAGAGCTAAAATTAGCATGTTTAAAGTGGTTTTCATGCTTCCAGGGGCCCTAAACACAAGATTTATGGAATGGTTAAAAGTGCATGAAAATGGCCAATTTACTCACTCTGAGTTCTCAAAAAGGGTTTCTTCACCCAGGGAAGTTAATTAAATACCATTTGGAGGCATTTAAATTTCGAGCAAAAACGGCTGATTTTCGACAAAAGAGATAACACCCCCCCATTACGTCATGCTTCAGAAATGTGGAAAATGGTCCGTTTTCAAATGTTTTATTTTTGAACGTCAGTTCACATTTGTAGGTGGATCATCAGTGTTAGAGCTAAAATTAGCATGTTTAAAGTGATTTTCATGCTTCCAGGGGCTCTGGAAGTGAATTAAATACTATTTGGAGGCATTTAATGTTCAAGCAAAAACGGCTGATTTTCGACAAAAGAGATAACACCCCCCCCCATTACGTCATGCTTCAGAAATGTGGAAAATGGTCCGTTTTCAAATGTTTTATTTTTGAACGTCAGTTCACATTTGTAGGTGGATCATCAGTGTTAGAGCTAAAATTAGCATGTTTAAAGTGGTTTTCATGCTTCCAGGGGCCCAAAACACAAGATTTATGGAATGGTTAAAAGTGCATGAAAATGGCCAATTTACTCACTCTGAGTTCTCAAAAAGGGTTTCTTCACCCAGGGAAGTTAATTAAATACCATTTGGAGGCATTTAATGTTCGAGCAAAAACGGCTGATTTTCGACAAAAGAGATAACACCCCCCCATTACGTCATGCTTCAGAAATGTGGAAAATGGTCCGTTTTCAAATGTTTTATTTTTGAACGTCAGTTCACATTTGTAGGTGGATCATCAGTGTTAGAGCTAAAATTAGCATGTTTAAAGTGATTTTCATGCTTCCAGGGGCTCGGGAAGTGAATTAAATACTATTTGGAGGCATTTAATGTTCAATCAAAAACAGCTGATTTTTGACAAAAGAGATAACACCCCCCCATTACGTCATGCTTCAGAAATGTGGAAAATGGTCCGTTTTCAAATGTTTTATTTTTGAACTTCAGTTCACATTTGTAGGTGGATCATCAGTGTTAGAGCTAAAATTAGCATGTTTAAAGTGATTTTCATGCTTCCAGGGGCTCGGGAAGTGAATTAAATACTATTTGGAGGCATTTAATGTTCAATCAAAAACAGCTGATTTTTGACAAAAGAGATAACACCCCCCCATTACGTCATGCTTCAGAAATGTGGAAAATGGTCCGTTTTCAAATGTTTTATTTTTGAATGTCAGTTCACATTTGTAGGTGGATCATCAGTGTTAGAGCTAAAATTAGCATGTTTAAAGTGATTTTCATGCTTCCAGGGGCCCTAAACACAAGATTTATGGAATGGTAAAAGTGCATGAAAATGGCCAATTTACTCACTCTGAGTTCTCAAAAAGGGTTTCTTCACCCCGGGAAGTTAATTAAATACCATTTGGAGGCATTTAATGTTCGAGCAAAAACGGCTGATTTTCGACAAAAGAGATAACACCCCCCCATTACGTCATGCTTCAGAAATGTGGAAAATGGTCCGTTTTCAAATGTTTTATTTTTGAACGTCAGTTCACATTTGTAGGTGGATCATCAGTGTTAGAGCTAAAATTAGCATGTTTAAAGTGATTTTCATGCTTCCAGGGGCTCGGGAAGTGAATTAAATACTATTTGGAGGCATTTAATGTTCAAGCAAAAACGGCTGATTTTCGACAAAAGAGATAACACCCCCCATTACGTCATGCTTCAGAAATGTGGAAAATGGTCCGTTTTCAAATGTTTTATTTTTGAACGTCAGTTCACATTTGTAGGTGGATCATCAGTGTTAGAGCTAAAATTAGCATGTTTAAAGTGGTTTTCATGCTTCCAGGGGCCCTAAACACAAGATTTATGGAATGGTTAAAAGTGCATGAAAATGGCCAATTTACTCACTCTGAGTTCTCAAAAAGGGTTTCTTCATCCAGGGAAGTTAATTAAATACCATTTGGAGGCATTTAATGTTCGAGCAAAAACGGCTGATTTTCAACAAAAGAGATAACACCCCCCCCATTACGTCATGCTTCAGAAATGTGGAAAATGGTCCGTTTTCAAATGTTTTATTTTTGAACGTCAGTTCACATTTGTAGGTGGATCATCAGTGTTAGAGCTAAAATTAGCATGTTTAAAGTGATTTTCATGCTTCCAGGGGCTCGGGAAGTGAATTAAATACTATTTGGAGGCATTTAATGTTCAATTAAAAACAGCTGATTTTTGACAAAAGAGATAACACCCCCCATTACGTCATGCTTCAGAAATGTGGAAAATGGTCCGTTTTCAAATGTTTTATTTTTGAACGTCAGTTCACATTTGTAGGTGGATCATCAGTGTTAGAGCTAAAATTAGCATGTTTAAAGTGATTTTCATGCTTCCAGGGGCCCTAAACACAAGATTTATGGAATGGTTAAAAGTGCATGAAAATGGCCAATTTACTCACTCTGAGTTCTCAAAAAGGGTTTCTTCACCCAGGGAAGTTAATTAAATACCATTTGGAGGCATTTAATGTTCGAGCAAAAACGGCTGATTTTCGACAAAAGAGATAACACCCCCCCATTACGTCATGCTTCAGAAATGTGGAAAATGGTCCGTTTTCAAATGTTTTATTTTTGAACGTCAGTTTACATTTGTAGGTGGATCATCAGTGTTAGAGCTAAAATTAGCATGTTTAAAGTGGTTTTCATGCTTCCAGGGGCCCTAAACACAAGATTTATGGAATGGTTAAAAGTGCATGAAAATGGCCAATTTACTCACTCTGAGTTCTCAAAAAGGGTTTCTTCACCCAGGGAAGTTAATTAAATACCATTTGGAGGCATTTAATGTTCGAGCAAAAACGGCTGATTTTCGACAAAAGAGATAACACCCCCCCATTACGTCATGCTTCAGAAATGTGGAAAATGGTCCGTTTTCAAATGTTTTATTTTTGAACGTCAGTTCACATTTGTAGGTGGATCATCAGTGTTAGAGCTAAAATTAGCATGTTTAAAGTGATTTTCATGCTTCCAGGGGCTCTGGAAGTGAATTAAATACTATTTGGAGGCATTTAATGTTCAAGCAAAAACGGCTGATTTTCGACAAAAGAGATAACACCCCCCCCATTACGTCATGCTTCAGAAATGTGGAAAATGGTCCGTTTTCAAATGTTTTATTTTTGAACGTCAGTTCACATTTGTAGGTGGATCATCAGTGTTAGAGCTAAAATTAGCATGTTTAAAGTGGTTTTCATGCTTCCAGGGGCCCAAAACACAAGATTTATGGAATGGTTAAAAGTGCATGAAAATGGCCAATTTACTCACTCTGAGTTCTCAAAAAGGGTTTCTTCACCCAGGGAAGTTAATTAAATACCATTTGGAGGCATTTAATGTTCGAGCAAAAACGGCTGATTTTCGACAAAAGAGATAACACCCCCCCATTACGTCATGCTTCAGAAATGTGGAAAATGGTCCGTTTTCAAATGTTTTATTTTTGAACGTCAGTTCACATTTGTAGGTGGATCATCAGTGTTGGAGCTAAAATTAGCATGTTTAAAGTGATTTTCATGCTTCCAGGGGCTCGGGAAGTGAATTAAATACTATTTGGAGGCATTTAATGTTCAAGCAAAAACGGCTGATTTTCGACAAAAGAGATAACACCCCCCCATTACGACATGCTTCAGAAATGTGGAAAATGGTCCGTTTTCAAATGTTTTATTTTTGAACGTCAGTTCACATTTGTAGGTGGATCATCAGTGTTAGAGCTAAAATTAGCATGTTTAAAGTGGTTTTCATGCTTCCAGGGGCCCTAAACACAAGATTTATGGAATGGTTAAAAGTGCATGAAAATGGCCAATTTACTCACTCTGAGTTCTCAAAAAGGGTTTCTTCACCCAGGGAAGTTAATTAAATACCATTTGGAGGCATTTAATGTTCGAGCAAAAACAGCTGATTTTTGACAAAAGAGATAACACCCCCCCATTACGTCATGCTTCAGAAATGTGGAAAATGGTCCGTTTGCAAATGTTTTATTTTTGAACGTCAGTTCACATTTGTAGGTGGATCATCAGTGTTAGAGCTAAAATTAGCATGTTTAAAGTGATTTTCATGCTTCCAGGGGCTCGGGAAGTGAATTAAATACTATTTGGAGGCATTTAATGTTCAATTAAAAACAGCTGATTTTTGACAAAAGAGATAACACCCCCCCATTACGTCATGCTTCAGAAATGTGGAAAATGGTCCGTTTTCAAATGTTTTCTTTTTGAACGTCAGTTCACATTTGTAGGTGGATCATCGGTGTTAGAGCTAAAATTAGCATGTTTAAAGTGGTTTTCATGCTTCCAGGGGCCCTAAACACAAGATTTATGGAATGGTTAAAAGTGCATGAAAATGGCCAATTTACTCACTCTGAGTTCTCAAAAAGGGTTTCTTCACCCAGGGAAGTTAATTAAATACCATTTGGAGGCATTTAATGTTCGAGCAAAAACAGCTGATTTTCGACAAAAGAGATAACACCCCCCCATTACGTCATGCTTCAGAAATGTAGAAAATGGTCCGTTTTCAAATGTTTTATTTTTGAACGTCAGTTCACATTTGTAGGTGGATCATCAGTGTTAGAGCTAAAATTAGCATGTTTAAAGTGATTTTCATGCTTCCAGGGGCTCGGGAAGTGAATTAAATACTATTTGGAGGCATTTAATGTTCAATCAAAAACAGCTGATTTTTGACAAAAGAGATAACACCCCCCCATTACGTCATGCTTCAGAAATGTGGAAAATGGTCCGTTTTCAAATGTTTTATTTTTGAACTTCAGTTCACATTTGTAAGTGGATCATCAGTGTTAGAGCTAAAATTAGCATGTTTAAAGTGATTTTCATGCTTCCAGGGGCTCGGGAAGTGAATTAAATACTATTTGGAGGCATTTAATGTTCAATCAAAAACAGCTGATTTTTGACAAAAGAGATAACACCCCCCCATTACGTCATGCTTCAGAAATGTGGAAAATGGTCCGTTTTCAAATGTTTTATTTTTGAATGTCAGTTCACATTTGTAGGTGGATCATCAGTGTTAGAGCTAAAATTAGCATGTTTAAAGTGATTTTCATGCTTCCAGGGGCCCTAAACACAAGATTTATGGAATGGTAAAAGTGCATGAAAATGGCCAATTTACTCACTCTGAGTTCTCAAAAAGGGTTTCTTCACCCCGGGAAGTTAATTAAATACCATTTGGAGGCATTTAATGTTCGAGCAAAAACGGCTGATTTTCGACAAAAGAGATAACACCCCCCCATTACGTCATGCTTCAGAAATGTGGAAAATGGTCCGTTTTCAAATGTTTTATTTTTGAACGTCAGTTCACATTTGTAGGTGGATCATCAGTGTTAGAGCTAAAATTAGCATGTTTAAAGTGATTTTCATGCTTCCAGGGGGTCGGGAAGTGAATTAAATACTATTTGGAGGCATTTAATGTTCAAGCAAAAACGGCTGATTTTCGACAAAAGAGATAACACCCCCCATTACGTCATGCTTCAGAAATGTGGAAAATGGTCCGTTTTCAAATGTTTTATTTTTGAACGTCAGTTCACATTTGTAGGTGGATCATCAGTGTTAGAGCTAAAATTTGCATGTTTAAAGTGGTTTTCATGCTTCCAGGGGCCCTAAACACAAGATTTATGGAATGGTTAAAAGTGCATGAAAATGGCCAATTTACTCACTCTGAGTTCTCAAAAAGGGTTTCTTCACCCAGGGAAGTTAATTAAATACCATTTGGAGGCATTTAATGTTCGAGCAAAAACGGCTGATTTTCAACAAAAGAGATAACACCCCCCCATTACGTCATGCTTCAGAAATGTGGAAAATGGTCCGTTTTCAAATGTTTTATTTTTGAACGTCAGTTCACATTTGTAGGTGGATCATCAGTGTTAGAGCTAAAATTAGCATGTTTAAAGTGATTTTCATGCTTCCAGGGGCTCGGGAAGTGAATTAAATACTATTTGGAGGCATTTAATGTTCAATTAAAAACAGCTGATTTTTGACAAAAGAGATAACACCCCCATTACGTCATGCTTCAGAAATGTGGAAAATGGTCCGTTTTCAAATGTTTTATTTTTGAACGTCAGTTCACATTTGTAGGTGGATCATCAGTGTTAGAGCTAAAATTAGCATGTTTAAAGTGATTTTCATGCTTCCAGGGGCCCTAAACACAAGATTTATGGAATGGTTAAAAGTGCATGAAAATTGCCAATTTACTCACTCTGAGTTCTCAAAAAGGGTTTCTTCACCCCGGGAAGTTAATAAATACCATTTGGAGGCATTTAATGTTCGAGCAAAAACGGCTGATTTTCGACAAAAGAGATAACACCCCCCCATTACGTCATGCTTCAGAAATGTGGAAAATGGTCTGTTTTCAAATGTTTTATTTTTGAACGTCAGTTCACATTTGTAGGTGGATCATCAGTGTTAGAGCTAAAATTAGCATGTTTAAAGTGATTTTCATGCTTCCAGGGGCCCTAAACACAAGATTTATGGAATGGTTAAAAGTGCATGAAAATTGCCAATTTACTCACTCTGAGTTCTCAAAAAGGGTTTCTTCACCCCGGGAAGTTAATAAATAACATTTGGAGGCATTTAATGTTCGAGCAAAAACGGCTGATTTTCGACAAAAGAGATAACACCCCCCCATTACGTCAAGCTTCAGAAATGTGGAAAATGGTCCGTTTTCAAATGTTTTATTTTTGAACGTCAGTTCACATTTGTAGGTGGATCATCAGTGTTAGAGCTAAAATTTGCATGTTTAAAGTGATTTTCATGCTTCCAGGGGCTCGGGAAGTGAATTAAATACTATTTGGAGGCATTTAATGTTCAAGCAAAAACGGCTGATTTTCGACAAAAGAGATAACACCCCCCCATTACGTCATGCTTCAGAAATGTGGAAAATGGTCAGTTTTCAAATGTTTTATTTTTGAACGTCAGTTCACATTTGTAGGTGGATCATCAGTGTTAGAGCTAAAATTAGCATGTTTAAAGTGATTTTCATTCTTCCAGGGGCCCTAAACACAAGATTTATGGAATGGTTAAAAGTGCATGAAAATGGCCAATTTACTCACTCTGAGTTCTCAAAAAGGGTTTCTTCACCCCGGGAAGTTAATTAAATACCATTTGGAGGCATTTAATGTTCAAGCAAAAACGGCTGATTTTCGACAAAAGAGATAACACCCCCCCATTACGTCATGCTTCAGAAATGTGGAAAATGGTCAGTTTTCAAATGTTTTATTTTTGAACGTCAGTTCACATTTGTAGGTGGATCATCAGTGTTAGAGCTAAAATTAGCATGTTTAAAGTGATTTTCATTCTTCCAGGGGCCCTAAACACAAGATTTATGGAATGGTTAAAAGTGCATGAAAATGGCCAATTTACTCACTCTGAGTTCTCAAAAAGGGTTTCTTCACCCCGGGAAGTTAATTAAATACCATTTGGAGGCATTTAATGTTCGAGCAAAAACGGCTGATTTTCGACAAAAGAGATAACACCCCCCCCCATTACGTCATGCTTCAGAAATGTGGAAAATGGTCCGTTTTCAAATGTTTTATTTTTGAACGTCAGTTCACATTTGTAGGTGGATCATCAGTATTAGAGCTAAAATTAGCATGTTTAAAGTGATTTTCATGCTTCCAGGGGCTCGGGAAGTGAATTAAATACTATTTGGAGGCATTTAATGTTCAATCAAAAACAGCTGATTTTTGACAAAAGAGATAACACCCCCCCCATTACGTCATGCTTCAGAAATGTGGAAAATGGTCCGTTTTCAAATGTTTTCTTTTTGAACGTCAGTTCACATTTGTAGGTGGATCATCAGTGTTAGAGCTAAAATTAGCATGTTTAAAGTGATTTTCATGCTTCCAGGGGCCCTAAACACAAGATTTATGGAATGGTTAAAAGTGCATGAAAATGGCCAATTTACTCACTCTGAGTTCTCAAAAAGGGTTTCTTCACCCAGGGAAGTTAATTAAATACCATTTGGAGGCATTTAATGTTCGAGCAAAAACGGCTGATTTTCGACAAAAGAGATAACACCCCCCCATTACGTCATGCTTCAGAAATGTGGAAAATGGTCTGTTTTCAAATGTTTTATTTTTGAACGTCAGTTCACATTTGTAGGTGGATCATCAGTGTTAGAGCTAAAATTAGCATGCTTAAAGTGATTTTCATGCTTCCAGGGGCCCTAAACACAAGATTTATGGAATGGTTAAAAGTGCATGAAAATGGCCAATTTACTCACTCTGAGTTCTCAAAAAGGGTTTCTTCACCCCGGGAAAATAATTAAATAACATTTGGAGGCATTTAATGTTTGAGCAACAACGGCTGATTTTCGTCAAAAGAGATAACACCCCCCATTACGTCAAGCTTCAGAAATGTGGAAAATGGTCCGTTTTCAAATGTTTTATTTTTGAACGTCAGTTCACATTTGTAGGTGGATCATCAGTGTTAGAGCTAAAATTCGCATGTTTAAAGTGATTTTCATGCTTCCAGGGGCTCGGGAAGTGAATTAATTACTATTTGGAGGCATTTAATGTTCAAGCAAAAACGGCTGATTTTCAACAAAAGAGATAACACCCCCCCCCCATTACGTCATGCTTCAGAAATGTGGAAAATGGTCCGTTTTCAAATGTTTTATTTTTGAACGTCAGTTCACATTTGTAGGTGGATCATTAGTGTTAGAGCTAAAATTAGCATGTTTAAAGTGATTTTCATGCTTCCAGGGGCCCTAAACACAAGATTTATGGAATGGTTAAAAGTGCATGAAAATGGCCAATTTACTCACTCTGAGTTCTCAAAAAGGGTTTCTTCACCCCGGGAAGTGAATTAAATACTATTTGGAGGCATTTAATGTTCAATCAAAAACAGCTGATTTTTGACAAAAGAGATAACACCCCCCCCATTACGTCATGCTTCAGAAATGTGGAAAATGGTCCGTTTTCAAATGTTTTATTTTTGAACGTCAGTTCACATTTGTAGGTGGATCATTAGTGTTAGAGCTAAAATTAGCATGTTTAAAGTGATTTTCATGCTTCCAGGGGCCCTAAACACAAGATTTATGGAATGGTTAAAAGTGCATGAAAATGGCCAATTTACTCACTCTGAGTTCTCAAAAAGGGTTTCTTCACCCCGGGAAGTTAATTAAATACCATTTGGAGGCATTTAATGTTCGAGCAAAAACGGCTGATTTTCGACAAAAGAGATAACACCCCCCCATTACGTCATGCTTCAGAAATGTGGAAAATGGTCCGTTTTCAAATGTTTTATTTTTGAACGTCAGTTCACATTTGTAGGTGGATCATCAGTGTTAGAGCTAAAATTAGCATGTTTAAAGTGATTTTCATGCTTCCAGGGGCTCGGGAAGTGAATTAAATACTATTTGGAGGCATTTAATGTTCAATCAAAAACAGCTGATTTTTGACAAAAGAGATAACACCCCCCCATTACGTCATGCTTCAGAAATGTGGAAAATGGTCTGTTTTCAAATGTTTTCTTTTTGAACGTCAGTTCACATTTGTAGGTGGATCATCAGTGTTAGAGCTAAAATTAGCATGTTTAAAGTGATTTTCATGCTTCCAGGGGCCCTAAACACAAGATTTATGGAATGGTTAAAAGTGCATGAAAATGGCCAATTTACTCACTCTGAGTTCTCAAAAAGGGTTTCTTCACCCCGGGAAGTTAATTAAATACTATTTGGAGGCATTTAATGTTCGAGCAAAAACGGCTGATTTTCGACAAAAGAGATAACACCCCCCCATTACGTCATGCTTCAGAAATGTGGAAAATGGTCCGTTTTCAAATGTTTTATTTTTGAACATCAGTTCACATTTGTAGGTGGATCATCAGTGTTAGAGCTAAAATTAGCATGTTTAAAGTGATTTTCATGCTTCCAGGGGCTCGGGAAGTGAATTAAATACTATTTGGAGGCATTTAATGTTCAAGCAAAAACGGCTTATTTTCGACAAAAGAGATAACACCCCCCCCATTACGTCATGCTTCAGAAATGTGGAAAATGGTCCGTTTTCAAATGTTTTATTTTTGAACGTCAGTTCACATTTGTAGGTGGATCATCAGTGTTAGAGCTAAAATTAGCATGTTTAAAGTGATTTTCATGCTTCCAGGGGCTCGGGAAGTGAATTAAATACTATTTGGAGGCATTTAATGTTCAATCAAAAACAGCTGATTTTTGACAAAAGAGATAACACCCCCCATTACGTCATGCTTCAGAAATGTGGAAAATGGTCCGTTTTCAAATGTTTTATTTTTGAACGTCAGTTCACATTTGTAGGTGGATCATCAGTGTTAGAGCTAAAATTAGCATGTTTAAAGTGATTTTCATGCTTCCAGGGGCCCTAAACACAAGATTTATGGAATGGTTAAAAGTGCATGAAAATGGCCAATTTACTCACTCTGAGTTCTCAAAAAGGGTTTCTTCACCCCGGGAAGTTAATTAAATACCATTTGGAGGCATTTAATGTTCGAGCAAAAACGGCTGATTTTCGACAAAAGAGATAACACCCCCCCATTACGTCATGCTTCAGAAATGTGGAAAATGGTCTGTTTTCAAATGTTTTATTTTTGAACGTCAGTTCACATATGTAGGTGGATCATCAGTGTTAGAGCTAAAATTAGCATGTTTAAAGTGATTTTCATGCTTCCAGGGGCCCTAAACACAAGATTTATGGAATGGTTAAAAGTGCATGAAAATTGCCAATTTACTCACTCTGAGTTCTCAAAAAGGGTTTCTTCACCCCGGGAAGTTAATAAATAACATTTGGAGGCATTTAATGTTCGAGCAAAAACGGCTGATTTTCGACAAAAGAGATAACACCCCCCCATTACGTCAAGCTTCAGAAATGTGGAAAATGGTCCGTTTTCAAATGTTTTATTTTTGAACGTCAGTTCACATTTGTAGGTGGATCATCAGTGTTAGAGCTAAAATTAGCATGTTTAAGGTGATTTTCATGCTTCCAGGGGCTCGGGAAGTGAATTAAATACTATTTGGAGGCATTTAATGTTCAAGCAAAAACGGCTTATTTTCGACAAAAGAGATAACACCCCCCCATTACGTCATGCTTCAGAAATGTGGAAAATGGTCCGTTTTCAAATGTTTTATTTTTGAACGTCAGTTCACATTTGTAGGTGGATCATCAGTGTTAGAGCTAAAATTAGCATGTTTAAAGTGATTTTCATGCTTCCAGGGGCTCTGGAAGTGAATTAAATACTATTTGGAGGCATTTAATGTTCAAGCAAAAACGGCTGATTTTCGACAAAAGAGATAACACCCCCCCATTACGTCATGCTTCAGAAATGTGGAAAATGGTCCGTTTTCAAATGTTTTATTTTTGAACGTCAGTTCACATTTGTAGGTGGATCATCAGTGTTAGAGCTAAAATTAGCATGTTTAAAGTGGTTTTCATGCTTCCAGGGGCCCTAAACACAAGATTTATGGAATGGTTAAAAGTGCATGAAAATGGCCAATTTACTCACTCTGAGTTCTCAAAAAGGGTTTCTTCACCCAGGGAAGTTAATTAAATACCATTTGGAGGCATTTAATGTTCGAGCAAAAACAGCTGATTTTTGACAAAAGAGATAACACCCCCCCATTACGTCATGCTTCAGAAATGTGGAAAATGGTCCGTTTTCAAATGTTTTATTTTTGAACGTCAGTTCACATTTGTAGGTGGATCATCAGTGTTAGAGCTAAAATTAGCATGTTTAAAGTGATTTTCATGCTTCCAGGGGCTCGGGAAGTGAATTAAATACTATTTGGAGGCATTTAATGTTCAATCAAAAACAGCTGATTTTTGACAAAAGAGATAACAACCCCCATTACGTCATGCTTCAGAAATGTGGAAAATGGTCCGTTTTCAAATGTTTTCTTTTTGAACGTCAGTTCACATTTGTAGGTGGATCATCGGTGTTAGAGCTAAAATTAGCATGTTTAAAGTGGTTTTCATGCTTCCAGGGGCCCTAAACACAAGATTTATGGAATGGTTAAAAGTGCATGAAAATGGCCAATTTACTCACTCTGAGTTCTCAAAAAGGGTTTCTTCACCCAGGGAAGTTAATTAAATACCATTTGGAGGCATTTAATGTTCGAGCAAAAACAGCTGATTTTCGACAAAAGAGATAACACCCCCCCATTACGTCATGCTTCAGAAATGTAGAAAATGGTCCGTTTTCAAATGTTTTATTTTTGAACGTCAGTTCACATTTGTAGGTGGATCATCAGTGTTAGAGCTAAAATTAGCATGTTTAAAGTGATTTTCATGCTTCCAGGGCCTCGGGAAGTGAATTAAATACTATTTGGAGGCATTTAATGTTCAATCAAAAACAGCTGATTTTTGACAAAAGAGATAACACCCCCCCATTACGTCATGCTTCAGAAATGTGGAAAATGGTCCGTTTTCAAATGTTTTATTTTTGAACTTCAGTTCACATTTGTAGGTGGATCATCAGTGTTAGAGCTAAAATTAGCATGTTTAAAGTGATTTTCATGCTTCCAGGGGCTCGGGAAGTGAATTAAATACTATTTGGAGGCATTTAATGTTCAATCAAAAACAGCTGATTTTTGACAAAAGAGATAACACCCCCCCATTACGTCATGCTTCAGAAATGTGGAAAATGGTCCGTTTTCAAATGTTTTATTTTTGAATGTCAGTTCACATTTGTAGGTGGATCATCAGTGTTAGAGCTAAAATTAGCATGTTTAAAGTGATTTTCATGCTTCCAGGGGCCCTAAACACAAGATTTATGGAATGGTAAAAGTGCATGAAAATGGCCAATTTACTCACTCTGAGTTCTCAAAAAGGGTTTCTTCACCCCGGGAAGTTAATTAAATACCATTTGGAGGCATTTAATGTTCGAGCAAAAACGGCTGATTTTCGACAAAAGAGATAACACCCCCCCATTACGTCATGCTTCAGAAATGTGGAAAATGGTCCGTTTTCAAATGTTTTATTTTTGAACGTCAGTTCACATTTGTAGGTGGATCATCAGTGTTAGAGCTAAAATTAGCATGTTTAAAGTGATTTTCATGCTTCCAGGGGCTCGGGAAGTGAATTAAATACTATTTGGAGGCATTTAATGTTCAAGCAAAAACGGCTGATTTTCGACAAAAGAGATAACACCCCCCATTACGTCATGCTTCAGAAATGTGGAAAATGGTCCGTTTTCAAATGTTTTATTTTTGAACGTCAGTTCACATTTGTAGGTGGATCATCAGTGTTAGAGCTAAAATTAGCATGTTTAAAGTGGTTTTCATGCTTCCAGGGGCCCTAAACACAAGATTTATGGAATGGTTAAAAGTGCATGAAAATGGCCAATTTACTCACTCTGAGTTCTCAAAAAGGGTTTCTTCACCCAGGGAAGTTAATTAAATACCATTTGGAGGCATTTAATGTTCGAGCAAAAACGGCTGATTTTCAACAAAAGAGATAACACCCCCCCCATTACGTCATGCTTCAGAAATGTGGAAAATGGTCCGTTTTCAAATGTTTTATTTTTGAACGTCAGTTCACATTTGTAGGTGGATCATCAGTGTTAGAGCTAAAATTAGCATGTTTAAAGTGATTTTCATGCTTCCAGGGGCTCTGGAAGTGAATTAAATACTATTTGGAGGCATTTAATGTTCAAGCAAAAACGGCTGATTTTCGACAAAAGAGATAACACCCCCCCATTACGTCATGCTTCAGAAATGTGGAAAATGGTCCGTTTTCAAATGTTTTATTTTTGAATGTCAGTTCACATTTGTAGGTGGATCATCAGTGTTAGAGCTACAATTAGCATCTTTAAAGTGGTTTTCATGCTTCCAGGGGCCCTAAACACAAGATTTATGGAATGGTTAAAAGTGCATGAAAATGGCCAATTTACTCACTCTGAGTTCTCAAAAAGGGTTTCTTCACCCAGGGAAGTTAATTAAATACCATTTGGAGGCATTTAATGTTCAAGCAAAAACGGCTGATTTTCGACAAAAGAGATAACACCCCCCCATTACGTCATGCTTCAGAAATGTGGAAAATGGTCCGTTTTCAAATGTTTTATTTTTGAACGTCAGTTCACATTTGTAGGTGGATCATCAGTGTTAGAGCTAAAATTAGCATGTTTAAAGTGGTTTTCATGCTTCCAGGGGCCCTAAACACAAGATTTATGGAATGGTTAAAAGTGCATGAAAATGGCCAATTTACTCACTCTGAGTTCTCAAAAAGGGTTTCTTCACCCAGGGAAGTTAATTAAATACCATTTGGAGGCATTTAATGTTCGAGCAAAAACGGCTGATTTTCGACAAAAGAGATAACACCCCCCCATTACGTCATGCTTCAGAAATGTGGAAAATGGTCCGTTTTCAAATGTTTTATTTTTGAACGTCAGTTCACATTTGTAGGTGGATCATCAGTGTTAGAGCTAAAATTAGCATGTTTAAAGTGATTTTCATGCTTCCAGGGGCTCTGGAAGTGAATTAAATACTATTTGGAGGCATTTAATGTTCAAGCAAAAACGGCTGATTTTCGACAAAAGAGATAACACCCCCCCCCCCCATTACGTCATGCTTCAGAAATGTGGAAAATGGTCCGTTTTCAAATGTTTTATTTTTGAACGTCAGTTCACATTTGTAGGTGGATCATCAGTGTTAGAGCTAAAATTAGCATGTTTAAAGTGGTTTTCATGCTTCCAGGGGCCCAAAACACAAGATTTATGGAATGGTTAAAAGTGCATGAAAATGGCCAATTTACTCACTCTGAGTTCTCAAAAAGGGTTTCTTCACCCAGGGAAGTTAATTAAATACCATTTGGAGGCATTTAATGTTCGAGCAAAAACGGCTGATTTTCGACAAAAGAGATAACACCCCCCCATTACGTCATGCTTCAGAAATGTGGAAAATGGTCCGTTTTCAAATGTTTTATTTTTGAACGTCAGTTCACATTTGTAGGTGGATCATCAGTGTTGGAGCTAAAATTAGCATGTTTAAAGTGATTTTCATGCTTCCAGGGGCTCGGGAAGTGAATTAAATACTATTTGGAGGCATTTAATGTTCAAGCAAAAACGGCTGATTTTCGACAAAAGAGATAACACCCCCCCATTACGACATGCTTCAGAAATGTGGAAAATGGTCCGTTTTCAAATGTTTTATTTTTGAACGTCAGTTCACATTTGTAGGTGGATCATCAGTGTTAGAGCTAAAATTAGCATGTTTAAAGTGGTTTTCATGCTTCCAGGGGCCCTAAACACAAGATTTATGGAATGGTTAAAAGTGCATGAAAATGGCCAATTTACTCACTCTGAGTTCTCAAAAAGGGTTTCTTCACCCAGGGAAGTTAATTAAATACCATTTGGAGGCATTTAATGTTCGAGCAAAAACAGCTGATTTTTGACAAAAGAGATAACACCCCCCCATTACGTCATGCTTCAGAAATGTGGAAAATGGTCCGTTTTCAAATGTTTTATTTTTGAACGTCAGTTCACATTTGTAGGTGGATCATCAGTGTTAGAGCTAAAATTAGCATGTTTAAAGTAATTTTCATGCTTCCAGGGGCTCGGGAAGTGAATTAAATACTATTTGGAGGCATTTAATGTTCAATCAAAAACAGCTGATTTTTGACAAAAGAGATAACAACCCCCATTACGTCATGCTTCAGAAATGTGGAAAATGGTCCGTTTTCAAATGTTTTCTTTTTGAACGTCAGTTCACATTTGTAGGTGGATCATCGGTGTTAGAGCTAAAATTAGCATGTTTAAAGTGGTTTTCATGCTTCCAGGGGCCCTAAACACAAGATTTATGGAATGGTTAAAAGTGCATGAAAATGGCCAATTTACTCACTCTGAGTTCTCAAAAAGGGTTTCTTCACCCAGGGAAGTTAATTAAATACCATTTGGAGGCATTTAATGTTCGAGCAAAAACAGCTGATTTTCGACAAAAGAGATAACACCCCCCCATTACGTCATGCTTCAGAAATGTAGAAAATGGTCCGTTTTCAAATGTTTTATTTTTGAACGTCAGTTCACATTTGTAGGTGGATCATCAGTGTTAGAGCTAAAATTAGCATGTTTAAAGTGATTTTCATGCTTCCAGGGCCTCGGGAAGTGAATTAAATACTATTTGGAGGCATTTAATGTTCAATCAAAAACAGCTGATTTTTGACAAAAGAGATAACACCCCCCCATTACGTCATGCTTCAGAAATGTGGAAAATGGTCCGTTTTCAAATGTTTTATTTTTGAACTTCAGTTCACATTTGTAGGTGGATCATCAGTGTTAGAGCTAAAATTAGCATGTTTAAAGTGATTTTCATGCTTCCAGGGGCTCGGGAAGTGAATTAAATACTATTTGGAGGCATTTAATGTTCAATCAAAAACAGCTGATTTTTGACAAAAGAGATAACACCCCCCCATTACGTCATGCTTCAGAAATGTGGAAAATGGTCCGTTTTCAAATGTTTTATTTTTGAATGTCAGTTCACATTTGTAGGTGGATCATCAGTGTTAGAGCTAAAATTAGCATGTTTAAAGTGATTTTCATGCTTCCAGGGGCCCTAAACACAAGATTTATGGAATGGTAAAAGTGCATGAAAATGGCCAATTTACTCACTCTGAGTTCTCAAAAAGGGTTTCTTCACCCCGGGAAGTTAATTAAATACCATTTGGAGGCATTTAATGTTCGAGCAAAAACGGCTGATTTTCGACAAAAGAGATAACACCCCCCCATTACGTCATGCTTCAGAAATGTGGAAAATGGTCCGTTTTCAAATGTTTTATTTTTGAACGTCAGTTCACATTTGTAGGTGGATCATCAGTGTTAGAGCTAAAATTAGCATGTTTAAAGTGATTTTCATGCTTCCAGGGGCTCGGGAAGTGAATTAAATACTATTTGGAGGCATTTAATGTTCAAGCAAAAACGGCTGATTTTCGACAAAAGAGATAACACCCCCCATTACGTCATGCTTCAGAAATGTGGAAAATGGTCCGTTTTCAAATGTTTTATTTTTGAACGTCAGTTCACATTTGTAGGTGGATCATCAGTGTTAGAGCTAAAATTAGCATGTTTAAAGTGGTTTTCATGCTTCCAGGGGCCCTAAACACAAGATTTATGGAATGGTTAAAAGTGCATGAAAATGGCCAATTTACTCACTCTGAGTTCTCAAAAAGGGTTTCTTCACCCAGGGAAGTTAATTAAATACCATTTGGAGGCATTTAATGTTCGAGCAAAAACGGATGATTTTCAACAAAAGAGATAACACCACCCCCATTACGTCATGCTTCAGAAATGTGGAAAATGGTCCGTTTTCAAATGTTTTATTTTTGAACGTCAGTTCACATTTGTAGGTGGATCATCAGTGTTAGAGCTAAAATTAGCATGTTTAAAGTGATTTTCATGCTTCCAGGGGCTCGGGAAGTGAATTAAATACTATTTGGAGGCATTTAATGTTCAATCAAAAACAGCTGATTTTTGACAAAAGAGATAACACCCCCCATTACGTCATGCTTCAGAAATGTGGAAAATGGTCCGTTTTCAAATGTTTTATTTTTGAACGTCAGTTCACATTTGTAGGTGGATCATCAGTGTTAGAGCTAAAATTAGCATGTTTAAAGTGATTTTCATGCTTCCAGGGGCCCTAAACACAAGATTTATGGAATGGTTAAAAGTGCATGAAAATGGCCAATTTACTCACTCTGAGTTCTCAAAAAGGGTTTCTTCACCCCGGGAAGTTAATTAAATACCATTTGGAGGCATTTAATGTTCGAGCAAAAACGGCTGATTTTCGACAAAAGAGATAACACCCCCCCATTACGTCATGCTTCAGAAATGTGGAAAATGGTCTGTTTTCAAATGTTTTATTTTTGAACGTCAGTTCACATTTGTAGGTGGATCATCAGTGTTAGAGCTAAAATTAGCATGTTTAAAGTGATTTTCATGCTTCCAGGGGCCCTAAACACAAGATTTATGGAATGGTTAAAAGTGCATGAAAATTGCCAATTTACTCACTCTGAGTTCTCAAAAAGGGTTTCTTCACCCCGGGAAGTTAATAAATAACATTTGGAGGCATTTAATGTTCGAGCAAAAACGGCTGATTTTCGACAAATGAGATAACACCCCCCCATTACGTCAAGCTTCAGAAATGTGGAAAATGGTCCGTTTTCAAATGTTTTATTTTTGAACGTCAGTTCACATTTGTAGGTGGATCATCAGTGTTAGAGCTAAAATTCGCATGTTTAAAGTGATTTTCATGCTTCCAGGGGCTCGGGAAGTGAATTAAATACTATTTGGAGGCATTTAATGTTCAAGCAAAAACGGCTGATTTTCGACAAAAGAGATAACACCCCCCCATTACGTCATGCTTCAGAAATGTGGAAAATGGTCAGTTTTCAAATGTTTTATTTTTGAACGTCAGTTCACATTTGTAGGTGGATCATCAGTGTTAGAGCTAAAATTAGCATGTTTAAAGTGATTTTCATTCTTCCAGGGGCCCTAAACACAAGATTTATGGAATGGTTAAAAGTGCATGAAAATGGCCAATTTACTCACTCTGAGTTCTCAAAAAGGGTTTCTTCACCCCGGGAAGTTAATTAAATACCATTTGGAGGCATTTAATGTTCGAGCAAAAACGGCTGATTTTCGACAAAAGAGATACCACCCCCCCCATTACGTCATGCTTCAGAAATGTGGAAAATGGTCCGTTTTCAAATGTTTTATTTTTGAACGTCAGTTCACATTTGTAGGTGGATCATCAGTGTTAGAGCTAAAATTAGCATGTTTAAAGTGATTTTCATGCTTCCAGGGGCTCGGGAAGTGAATTAAATACTATTTGGAGGCATTTAATGTTCAATCAAAAACAGCTGATTTTTGACAAAAGAGATAACACCCCCCCATTACGTCATGCTTCAGAAATGTGGAAAATGGTCCGTTTTCAAATGTTTTCTTTTTGAACGTCAGTTCACATTTGTAGGTGGATCATCAGTGTTAGAGCTAAAATTAGCATGTTTAAAGTGATTTTCATGCTTCCAGGGGCCCTAAACACAAGATTTATGGAATGGTTAAAAGTGCATGAAAATGGCCAATTTACTCACTCTGAGTTCTCAAAAAGGGTTTCTTCACCCAGGGAAGTTAATTAAATACCATTTGGAGGCATTTAATGTTCGAGCAAAAACGGCTGATTTTCAACAAAAGAGATAACACCCCCCCCCATTACGTCATGCTTCAGAAATGTGGAAAATGGTCCGTTTTCAAATGTTTTATTTTTGAACGTCAGTTCACATTTGTAGGTGGATCATCAGTGTTAGAGCTAAAATTAGCATGTTTAAAGTGATTTTCATGCTTCCAGGGGCTCGGGAAGTGAATTAAATACTATTTGGAGGCATTTAATGTTCAATCAAAAACAGCTGATTTTTGACAAAAGAGATAACACCCCCCATTACGTCATGCTTCAGAAATGTGGAAAATGGTCCGTTTTCAAATGTTTTATTTTTGAACGTCAGTTCACATTTGTAGGTGGATCATCAGTGTTAGAGCTAAAATTAGCATGTTTAAAGTGATTTTCATGCTTCCAGGGGCCCTAAACACAAGATTTATGGAATGGTTAAAAGTGCATGAAAATGGCCAATTTACTCACTCTGAGTTCTCAAAAAGGGTTTCTTCACCCCGGGAAGTTAATTAAATACCATTTGGAGGCATTTAATGTTCGAGCAAAAACGGCTGATTTTCGACAAAAGAGATAACACCCCCCCATTACGTCATGCTTCAGAAATGTGGAAAATGGTCTGTTTTCAAATGTTTTATTTTTGAACGTCAGTTCACATTTGTAGGTGGATCATCAGTGTTAGAGCTAAAATTAGCATGTTTAAAGTGATTTTCATGCTTCCAGGGGCCCTAAACACAAGATTTATGGAATGGTTAAAAGTGCATGAAAATTGCCAATTTACTCACTCTGAGTTCTCAAAAAGGGTTTCTTCACCCCGGGAAGTTAATAAATAACATTTGGAGGCATTTAATGTTCAAGCAAAAACGGCTGATTTCCGACAAAAGAGATAACACCCCCCCATTACGTCAAGCTTCAGAAATGTGGAAAATGGTCCGTTTTCAAATGTTTTATTTTTGAACGTCAGTTCACATTTGTAGGTGGATCATCAGTGTTAGAGCTAAAATTAGCATGTTTAAAGTGATTTTCATGCTTCCAGGGGCCCTAAACACAAGATTTATGGAATGGTTAAAAGTGCATGAAAATGGCCAATTTACTCACTCTGAGTTCTCAAAAAGGGTTTCTTCACCCCGGGAAGTTAATTAAATACCATTTGGAGGCATTTAATGTTCGAGCAAAAACGGCTGATTTTCGACAAAAGAGATAACACCCCCCCATTACGTCATGCTTCAGAAATGTGGAAAATGGTCAGTTTTCAAATGTTTTATTTTTGAACGTCAGTTCACATTTGTAGGTGGATCATCAGTGTTAGAGCTAAAATTAGCATGTTTAAAGTGATTTTCATTCTTCCAGGGGCCCTAAACACAAGATTTATGGAATGGTTAAAAGTGCATGAAAATGGCCAATTTACTCACTCTGAGTTCTCAAAAAGGGTTTCTTCACCCCGGGAAGTTAATTAAATACCATTTGGAGGCATTTAATGTTCAAGCAAAAACGGCTGATTTTCGACAAAAGAGATAACACCCCCCCATTACGTCATGCTTCAGAAATGTGGAAAATGGTCAGTTTTCAAATGTTTTATTTTTGAACGTCAGTTCACATTTGTAGGTGGATCATCAGTGTTAGAGCTAAAATTAGCATGTTTAAAGTGATTTTCATTCTTCCAGGGGCCCTAAACACAAGATTTATGGAATGGTTAAAAGTGCATGAAAATGGCCAATTTACTCACTCTGAGTTCTCAAAAAGGGTTTCTTCACCCCGGGAAGTTAATTAAATACCATTTGGAGGCATTTAATGTTCGAGCAAAAACGGCTGATTTTCGACAAAAGAGATAACACCCCCCCCATTACGTCATGCTTCAGAAATGTGGAAAATGGTCCGTTTTCAAATGTTTTATTTTTGAACGTCAGTTCACATTTGTAGGTGAATCATCAGTGTTAGAGCTAAAATTAGCATGTTTAAAGTGATTTTCATGCTTCCAGGGGCTCGGGAAGTGAATTAAATACTATTTGGAGGCATTTAATGTTCAATCAAAAACAGCTGATTTTTGACAAAAGAGATAACACCCCCCCATTACGTCATGCTTCAGAAATGTGGAAAATGGTCCGTTTTCAAATGTTTTCTTTTTGAACGTCAGTTCACATTTGTAGGTGGATCATCAGTGTTAGAGCTAAAATTAGCATGTTTAAAGTGATTTTCATGCTTCCAGGGGCCCTAAACACAAGATTTATGGAATGGTTAAAAGTGCATGAAAATGGCCAATTTACTCACTCTGAGTTCTCAAAAAGGGTTTCTTCACCCAGGGAAGTTAATTAAATACCATTTGGAGGCATGTAATGTTCGAGCAAAAACGGCTGATTTTCGACAAAAGAGATAACACCCCCCCATTACGTCATGCTTCAGAAATGTGGAAAATGGTCTGTTTTCAAATGTTTTATTTTTGAACGTCAGTTCACATTTGTAGGTGGATCATCAGTGTTAGAGCTAAAATTAGCATGCTTAAAGTGATTTTCATGCTTCCAGGGGCCCTAAACACAAGATTTATGGAATGGTTAAAAGTGCATGAAAATGGCCAATTTACTCACTCTGAGTTCTCAAAAAGGGTTTCTTCACCCCGGGAAAATAATTAAATAACATTTGGAGGCATTTAATGTTCGAGCAACAACGGCTGATTTTCGTCAAAAGAGATAACACCCCCCCCATTACGTCAAGCTTCAGAAATGTGGAAAATGGTCCGTTTTCAAATGTTTTATTTTTGAACGTCAGTTCACATTTGTAGGTGGATCATCAGTGTTAGAGCTAAAATTTGCATGTTTAAAGTAATTTTCATGCTTCCAGGGGCTCGGGAAGTGAATTAATTACTATTTGGAGGCATTTAATGTTCAAGCAAAAACGGCTGATTTTCAACAAAAGAGATAACACCCCCCCCCATTACGTCATGCTTCAGAAATGTGGAAAATGGTCCGTTTTCAAATGTTTTATTTTTGAACGTCAGTTCACATTTGTAGGTGGATCATTAGTGTTAGAGCTAAAATTAGCATGTTTAAAGTGATTTTCATGCTTCCAGGGGCCCCAAACACAAGATTTATGGAATGGTTAAAAGTGCATGAAAATGGCCAATTTACTCACTCTGAGTTCTCAAAAAGGGTTTCTTCACCCCGGGAAGTTAATTAAATACCATTTGGAGGCATTTAATGTTCGAGCAAAAACGGCTGATTTTCGACAAAAGAGATAACACCCCCCCATTACGTCATGCTTCAGAAATGTGGAAAATGGTCCGTTTTCAAATGTTTTATTTTTGAACGTCAGTTCACATTTGTAGGTGGATCATCAGTGTTAGAGCTAAAATTAGCATGTTTAAAGTGATTTTCATGCTTCCAGGGGCTCGGGAAGTGAATTAAATACTATTTGGAGGCATTTAATGTTCAATCAAAAACAGCTGATTTTTGACAAAAGAGATAACACCCCCCCATTACGTCATGCTTCAGAAATGTGGAAAATGGTCTGTTTTCAAATGTTTTCTTTTTGAACGTCAGTTCACATTTGTAGGTGGATCATCAGTGTTAGAGCTAAAATTAGCATGTTTAAAGTGATTTTCATGCTTCCAGGGGCCCTAAACACAAGATTTATGGAATGGTTAAAAGTGCATGAAAATGGCCAATTTACTCACTCTGAGTTCTCAAAAAGGGTTTCTTCACCCCGGGAAGTTAATTAAATACTATTTGGAGGCATTTAATGTTCGAGCAAAAACGGCTGATTTTCGACAAAAGAGATAACACCCCCCCCATTACGTCATGCTTCAGAAATGTGGAAAATGGTCCGTTTTCAAATGTTTTATTTTTGAACATCAGTTCACATTTGTAGGTGGATCATCAGTGTTAGAGCTAAAATTAGCATGTTTAAAGTGATTTTCATGCTTCCAGGGGCTCGGGAAGTGAATTAAATACTATTTGGAGGCATTTAATGTTCAAGCAAAAACGGCTTATTTTCGACAAAAGAGATAACACCCCCCCATTACGTCATGCTTCAGAAATGTGGAAAATGGTCCGTTTTCAAATGTTTTATTTTTGAACGTCAGTTCACATTTGTAGGTGGATCATCAGTGTTAGAGCTAAAATTAGCATGTTTAAAGTGATTTTCATGCTTCCAGGGGCTCGGGAAGTGAATTAAATACTATTTGGAGGCATTTAATGTTCAAGGAAAAACGGCTTATTTTCGACAAAAGAGATAACACCCCCCCATTACGTCATGCTTCAGAAATGTGGAAAATGGTCCGTTTTCAAATGTTTTATTTTTGAACGTCAGTTCACATTTGTAGGTGGATCATCAGTGTTAGAGCTAAAATTAGCATGTTTAAAGTGGTTTTCATGCTTCCACGGGCCCTAAACACAAGATTTATGGAATGGTTAAAAGTGCATGAAAATGCCCAATTTACTCACTCTGAGTTCTCAAAAAGGGTTTCTTCACCCCGGGAAGTTAATTAAATACCATTTGGAGGCATTTAATGTTCGAGCAAAAACGGCTGATTTTCGACAAGAGAGATAACCCCCCCCATTACGTCATGCTTCAGAAATGTGGAAAATGGTCCGTTTTCAAATGTTTTATTTTTGAATGTCAGTTCACATTTGTAGGTGGATCATCAGTGTTAGAGCTACAATTAGCATCTTTAAAGTGGTTTTCATGCTTCCAGGGGCCCTAAACACAAGATTTATGGAATGGTTAAAAGTGCATGAAAATGGCCAATTTACTCACTCTGAGTTCTCAAAAAGGGTTTCTTCACCCAGGGAAGTTAATTAAATACCATTTGGCGGCATTTAATGTTCGAGCAAAAACGGCTGATTTTCGACAAAAGAGATAACACCCCCCCATTACGTCATGCTTCAGAAATGTGGAAAATGGTCCGTTTTCAAATGTTTTATTTTTGAACGTCAGTTCACATTTGTAGGTGGATCATCAGTGTTAGAGCTAAAATTAGCATGTTTAAAGTGATTTTCATGCTTCCAGGGGCTCGGGAAGTGAATTAAATACTATTTGGAGGAATTTAATGTTCAAGCAAAAACGGCTGATTTTCGACAAAAGAGATAACACCCCCCCCATTACGACATGCTTCAGAAATGTGGAAAATGGTCCGTTTTCAAATGTTTTATTTTTGAACGTCAGTTCACATTTGTAGGTGGATCATCAGTGTTAGAGCTAAAATTAGCATGTTTAAAGTGGTTTTCATGCTTCCAGGGGCCCTAAACACAAGATTTATGGAATGGTTAAAAGTGCATGAAAATGGCCAATTTCCTCACTCTGAGTTCTCAAAAAGGGTTTCTTCACCCAGGGAAGTTAATTAAATACCATTTGGAGGCATTTAATGTTCGAGCAAAAACAGCTGATTTTTGACAAAAGAGATAACACCCCCCCATTACGTCATGCTTCAGAAATGTGGAAAATGGTCCGTTTTCAAATGTTTTATTTTTGAACGTCAGTTCACATTTGTAGGTGGATCATCAGTGTTAGAGCTAAAATTAGCATGTTTAAAGTGATTTTCATGCTTCCAGGGGCTCGGGAAGTGAATTAAATACTATTTGGAGGCATTTAATGTTCAATCAAAAACAGCTGATTTTTGACAAAAGAGATAACACCCCCCCATTACGTCATGCTTCAGAAATGTGGAAAATGGTCCATTTTCAAATGTTTTCTTTTTGAACGTCAGTTCACATTTGTAGGTGGATCATCAGTGTTAGAGCTAAAATTAGCATGTTTAAAGTGATTTTCATGCTTCCAGGGGCCCTAAACACAAGATTTATGGAATGGTTAAAAGTGCATGAAAATGGCCAATTTACTCACTCTGAGTTCTCAAAAAGGGTTTCTTCACCACGGGAAGTTAATTAAATACCATTTGGAGGCATTTAATGTTCGAGCAAAAACGGCTGATTTTCGACAAAAGAGATAACACCCCCCCATTACGTCATGCTTCAGAAATGTGGAAAATGGTCCGTTTTCAAATGTTTTATTTTTGAACGTCAGTTCACATTTGTAGGTGGATCATCAGTGTTAGAGCTAAAATTAGCATGTTTAAAGTGATTTTCATGCTTCCAGGGGCTCGGGAAGTGAATTAAATACTATTTGGAGGCATTTAATGTTCACGCAAAAACGGCTGATTTTCGACAAAAGAGATAACACCCCCCATTACGTCATGCTTCAGAAATGTGGAAAATGGTCCGTTTTCAAATGTTTTATTTTTGAACATCAGTTCACATTTGTAGGTGAATCATCAGTGTTAGAGCTAAAATGAGCATGTTTAAAGTGGTTTTCATGCTTCCAGGGGCCCTAAACACAAGATTTATGGAATGGTTAAAAGTGCATGAAAATGGCCAATTTACTCACTCTGAGTTCTCAAAAAGGGTTTCTTCACCCAGGGAAGTTAATTAAATACCATTTGGAGGCATTTAATGTTCGAGCAAAAACAGCTGATTTTTGACAAAAGAGATAACACCCCCCCATTACGTCATGCTTCAGAAATGTGGAAAATGGTCCGTTTTCAAATGTTTTATTTTTGAACGTCAGTTCACATTTGTAGGTGGATCATCAGTGTTAGAGCTAAAATTAGCATGTTTAAAGTGATTTTCATGCTTCCAGGGGCTCGGGAAGTGAATTAAATACTATTTGGAGGCATTTAATGTTCAATCAAAAACAGCTGATTTTTGACAAAAGAGATAACACCCCCCCATTACGTCATGCTTCAGAAATGTGGAAAATGGTCCATTTTCAAATGTTTTCTTTTTGAACGTCAGTTCACATTTGTAGGTGGATCATCAGTGTTAGAGCTAAAATTAGCATGTTTAAAGTGATTTTCATGCTTCCAGGGGCCCTAAACACAAGATTTATGGAATGGTTAAAAGTGCATGAAAATGGCCAATTTACTCACTCTGAGTTCTCAAAAAGGGTTTCTTCACCACGGGAAGTTAATTAAATACCATTTGGAGGCATTTAATGTTCGAGCAAAAACGGCTGATTTTCGACAAAAGAGATAACACCCCCCCATTACGTCATGCTTCAGAAATGTGGAAAATGGTCCGTTTTCAAATGTTTTATTTTTGAACGTCAGTTCACATTTGTAGGTGGATCATCAGTGTTAGAGCTAAAATTAGCATGTTTAAAGTGATTTTCATGCTTCCAGGGGCTCGGGAAGTGAATTAAATACTATTTGGAGGCATTTAATGTTCACGCAAAAACGGCTGATTTTCGACAAAAGAGATAACACCCCCCATTACGTCATGCTTCAGAAATGTGGAAAATGGTCCGTTTTCAAATGTTTTATTTTTGAACATCAGTTCACATTTGTAGGTGAATCATCAGTGTTAGAGCTAAAATGAGCATGTTTAAAGTGGTTTTCATGCTTCCAGGGGCCCTAAACACAAGATTTATGGAATGGTTAAAAGTGCATGAAAATGGCCAATTTACTCACTCTGAGTTCTCAAAAAGGGTTTCTTCACCCAGGGAAGTTAATTAAATACCATTTGGAGGCATTTAATGTTTGAGCAAAAACGGCTGATTTTCGACAAAAGAGATAACACCCCCCATTACGTCATGCTTCAGTAATGTGGAAAATGGTCCGTTTTCAAATGTTTTATTTTTGAACGTCAGTTCACATTTGTAGGTGGATCATCAGTGTTAGAGCTAAAATTAGCATGTTTAAAGTGATTTTCATGCTTCCAGGGGCTCGGGAAGTGAATTAAATACTATTTGGAGGCATTTAATGTTCAATCAAAAACAGCTGATTTTTGACAAAAGAGATAACACCCCCCCATTACGTCATGCTTCAGAAATGTGGAAAATGGTCTGTTTTCAAATGTTTTCTTTTTGAACGTCAGTTCACATTTGTAGGTGGATCATCAGTGTTAGAGCTAAAATTAGCATGTTTAAAGTGATTTTCATGCTTCCAGGGGCCCTAAACACAAGATTTATGGAATGGTTAAAAGTGCATGAAAATGGCCAATTCACTCACTCTGAGTTCTCAAAAAGGGTTTCTTCACCCCGGGAAGTTAATTAAATACCATTTGGAGGCATTTAATGTTCGAGCAAAAACGGCTGATTTTCGACAAAAGAGATAACACCCCCCCATTACGTCATGCTTCAGAAATGTGGAAAATGGTCCATTTTCAAATGTTTTATTTTTGAACATCAGTTCACATTTGTAGGTGGATCATCAGTGTTAGAGCTAAAATTAGCATGTTTAAAGTGATTTTCATGCTTCCAGGGGCTCGGGAAGTGAATTAAATACTATTTGGAGGCATTTAATGTTCAAGCAAAAACGGCTTATTTTCGACAAAAGAGATAACACCCCCCCATTACGTCATGCTTCAGAAATGTGGAAAATGGTCCGTTTTCAAATGTTTTATTTTTGAACGTCAGTTCACATTTGTAGGTGGATCATCAGTGTTAGAGCTAAAATTAGCATGTTTAAAGTGATTTTCATGCTTCCAGGGGCTCGGGAAGTGAATTAAATACTATTTGGAGGCATTTAATGTTCAAGCAAAAACGGCTTATTTTCGACAAAAGAGATAACACCCCCCCATTACGTCATGCTTCAGAAATGTGGAAAATGGTCCGTTTTCAAATGTTTTATTTTTGAACGTCAGTTCACATTTGTAGGTGGATCATCAGTGTTAGAGCTAAAATTAGCATGTTTAAAGTGGTTTTCATGCTTCCACGGGCCCTAAACACAAGATTTATGGAATGGTTAAAAGTGCATGAAAATGCCCAATTTACTCACTCTGAGTTCTCAAAAAGGGTTTCTTCACCCCGGGAAGTTAATTAAATACCATTTGGAGGCATTTAATGTTCGAGCAAAAACGGCTGATTTTCGACAAGAGAGATAACCCCCCCCCATTACGTCATGCTTCAGAAATGTAAAAAAATGGTCCGTTTTCAAATGTTTTATTTTTGAACGTCAGTTCACATTTGTAGGTGGATCATCAGTGTTAGAGCTAAAATTAGCATGTTTAAAGTGATTTTCATGCTTCCAGGGGCTCTGGAAGTGAATTAAATACTATTTGGAGGCATTTAATGTTCAAGCAAAAACGGCTGATTTTCGACAAAAGAGATAACACCCCCCCATTACGTCATGCTTCAGAAATGTGGAAAATGGTCCGTTTTCAAATGTTTTTTTTTTTAATGTCAGTTCACATTTGTAGGTGGATCATCAGTGTTAGAGCTACAATTAGCATCTTTAAAGTGGTTTTCATGCTTCCAGGGGCCCTAAACACAAGATTTATGGAATGGTTAAAAGTGCATGAAAATGGCCAATTTACTCACTCTGAGTTCTCAAAAAGGGTTTCTTCACCCAGGGAAGTTAATTAAATACCATTTGGAGGCATTTAATGTTCGAGCAAAAACGGCTGATTTTCGCCAAAAGAGATAACACCCCCCCATTACGTCATGCTTCAGAAATGTGGAAAATGGTCCGTTTTCAAATGTTTTATTTTTGAACGTCAGTTCACATTTGTAGGTGGATCATCAGTGTTAGAGCTAAAATTAGCATGTTTAAAGTGATTTTCATGCTTCCAGGGGCTCGGGAAGTGAATTAAATACTATTTGGAGGCATTTAATGTTCAATCAAAAACAGCTGATTTTTGACAAAAGAGATAACACCCCCCCATTACGTCATGCTTCAGAAATGTGGAAAATGGTCCATTTTCAAATGTTTTCTTTTTGAACGTCAGTTCACATTTGTAGGTGGATCATCAGTGTTAGAGCTAAAATTAGCATGTTTAAAGTGATTTTCATGCTTCCAGGGGCCCTAAACACAAGATTTATGGAATGGTTAAAAGTGCATGAAAATGGCCAATTTACTCACTCTGAGTTCTCAAAAAGGGTTTCTTCACCACGGGAAGTTAATTAAATACCATTTGGAGGCATTTAATGTTCGAGCAAAAACGGCTGATTTTCGACAAAAGAGATAACACCCCCCCATTACGTCATGCTTCAGAAATGTGGAAAATGGTCCGTTTTCAAATGTTTTATTTTTGAACGTCAGTTCACATTTGTAGGTGGATCATCAGTGTTAGAGCTAAAATTAGCATGTTTAAAGTGATTTTCATGCTTCCAGGGGCTCGGGAAGTGAATTAAATACTATTTGGAGGCATTTAATGTTCACGCAAAAACGGCTGATTTTCGACAAAAGAGATAACACCCCCATTACGTCATGCTTCAGAAATGTGGAAAATGGTCCGTTTTCAAATGTTTTATTTTTGAACATCAGTTCACATTTGTAGGTGAATCATCAGTGTTAGAGCTAAAATGAGCATGTTTAAAGTGGTTTTCATGCTTCCAGGGGCCCTAAACACAAGATTTATGGAATGGTTAAAAGTGCATGAAAATGGCCAATTTACTCACTCTGAGTTCTCAAAAAGGGTTTCTTCACCCAGGGAAGTTAATTAAATACCATTTGGAGGCATTTAATGTTTGAGCAAAAACGGCTGATTTTCGACAAAAGAGATAACACCCCCCATTACGTCATGCTTCAGTAATGTGGAAAATGGTCCGTTTTCAAATGTTTTATTTTTGAACGTCAGTTCACATTTGTAGGTGGATCATCAGTGTTAGAGCTAAAATTAGCATGTTTAAAGTGATTTTCATGCTTCCAGGGGCTCGGGAAGTGAATTAAATACTATTTGGAGGCATTTAATGTTCAATCAAAAACAGCTGATTTTTGACAAAAGAGATAACACCCCCCCATTACGTCATGCTTCAGAAATGTGGAAAATGGTCTGTTTTCAAATGTTTTCTTTTTGAACGTCAGTTCACATTTGTAGGTGGATCATCAGTGTTAGAGCTAAAATTAGCATGTTTAAAGTGATTTTCATGCTTCCAGGGGCCCTAAACACAAGATTTATGGAATGGTTAAAAGTGCATGAAAATGGCCAATTTACTCACTCTGAGTTCTCAAAAAGGGTTTCTTCACCCCGGGAAGTTAATTAAATACTATTTGGAGGCATTTAATGTTCGAGCAAAAACGGCTGATTTTCGACAAAAGAGATAACACCCCCCCATTACGTCATGCTTCAGAAATGTGGAAAATGGTCCATTTTCAAATGTTTTATTTTTGAACATCAGTTCACATTTGTAGGTGGATCATCAGTGTTAGAGCTAAAATTAGCATGTTTAAAGTGATTTTCATGCTTCCAGGGGCTCGGGAAGTGAATTAAATACTATTTGGAGGCATTTAATGTTCAAGCAAAAACGGCTTATTTTCGACAAAAGAGATAACACCCCCCCATTACGTCATGCTTCAGAAATGTGGAAAATGGTCCGTTTTCAAATGTTTTATTTTTGAACGTCAGTTCACATTTGTAGGTGGATCATCAGTGTTAGAGCTAAAATTAGCATGTTTAAAGTGGTTTTCATGCTTCCACGGGCCCTAAACACAAGATTTATGGAATGGTTAAAAGTGCATGAAAATGCCCAATTTACTCACTCTGAGTTCTCAAAAAGGGTTTCTTCACCCCGGGAAGTTAATTAAATACCATTTGGAAGCATTTAATGTTCGAGCAAAAACGGCTGATTTTCGACAAGAGAGATAACCCCCCCCCATTACGTCATGCTTCAGAAATGTAAAAAAATGGTCCGTTTTCAAATGTTTTATTTTTGAACGTCAGTTCACATTTGTAGGTGGATCATCAGTGTTAGAGCTAAAATTAGCATGTTTAAAGTGATTTTCATGCTTCCAGGGGCTCTGGAAGTGAATTAAATACTATTTGGAGGCATTTAATGTTCAAGCAAAAACGGCTGATTTTCGACAAAAGAGATAACACCCCCCCATTACGTCATGCTTCAGAAATGTGGAAAATGGTCCGTTTTCAAATGTTTTTTTTTTGAATGTCAGTTCACATTTGTAGGTGGATCATCAGTGTTAGAGCTACAATTAGCATCTTTAAAGTGGTTTTCATGCTTCCAGGGGCCCTAAACACAAGATTTATGGAATGGTTAAAAGTGCATGAAAATGGCCAATTTACTCACTCTGAGTTCTCAAAAAGGGTTTCTTCACCCAGGGAAGTTAATTAAATACCATTTGGAGGCATTTAATGTTCGAGCAAAAACGGCTGATTTTCGACAAAAGAGATAACACCCCCCCATTACGTCATGCTTCAGAAATGTGGAAAATGGTCCGTTTTCAAATGTTTTATTTTTGAACGTCAGTTCACATTTGTAGGTGGATCATCAGTGTTAGAGCTAAAATTAGCATGTTTAAAGTGGTTTTCATGCTTCCAGGGGCCCTAAACACAAGATTTATGGAATGGTTAAAAGTGCATGAAAATGGCCAATTTACTCACTCTGAGTTCTCAAAAAGGGTTTCTTCACCCAGGGAAGTTAATTAAATACCATTTGGAGGCATTTAATGTTCGAGCAAAAACGGCTGATTTTCGACAAAAGAGATAACACCCCCCCATTACGTCATGCTTCAGAAATGTGGAAAATGGTCCGTTTTCAAATGTTTTATTTTTGAACGTCAGTTCACATTTGTAGGTGGATCATCAGTGTTAGAGCTAAAATTAGCATGTTTAAAGTGATTTTCATGCTTCCAGGGGCTCGGGAAGTGAATTAAATACTATTTGGAGGAATTTAATGTTCAAGCAAAAACGGCTGATTTTCGACAAAAGAGATAACACCCCCCCATTACGACATGCTTCAGAATTGTGGAAAATGGTCCGTTTTCAAATGTTTTATTTTTGAACGTCAGTTCACATTTGTAGGTGGATCATCAGTGTTAGAGCTAAAATTAGCATGTTTAAAGTGGTTTTCATGCTTCCAGGGGCCCTAAACACAAGATTTATGGAATGGTTAAAAGTGCATGAAAATGGCCAATTTACTCACTCTGAGTTCTCAAAAAGGGTTTCTTCACCCAGGGAAGTTAATTAAATACCATTTGGAGGCATTTAATGTTCGAGCAAAAACAGCTGATTTTTGACAAAAGAGATAACACCCCCCCATTACGTCATGCTTCAGAAATGTGGAAAATGGTCCGTTTTCAAATGTTTTATTTTTGAACGTCAGTTCACATTTGTAGGTGGATCATCAGTGTTAGAGCTAAAATTAGCATGTTTAAAGTGATTTTCATGCTTCCAGGGGCTCGGGAAGTGAATTAAATACTATTTGGAGGCATTTAATGTTCAATCAAAAACAGCTGATTTTTGACAAAAGAGATAACACCCCCCCATTACGTCATGCTTCAGAAATGTGGAAAATGGTCCATTTTCAAATGTTTTCTTTTTGAACGTCAGTTCACATTTGTAGGTGGATCATCAGTGTTAGAGCTGAAATTAGCATGTTTAAAGTGATTTTCATGCTTCCAGGGGCCCTAAACACAAGATTTATGGAATGGTTAAAAGTGCATGAAAATGGCCAATTTACTCACTCTGAGTTCTCAAAAAGGGTTTCTTCACCCCGGGAAGTTAATTAAATACCATTTGGAGGCATTTAATGTTCGAGCAAAAACGGCTGATTTTCGACAAAAGAGATAACAACCCCCCATTACGTCATGCTTCAGAAATGTGGAAAATGGTCCGTTTTCAAATGTTTTATTTTTGAACGTCAGTTCACATTTGTAGGTGGATCATCAGTGCTAGAGCTAAAATTAGCATGTTTAAAGTGATTTTCATGCTTCCAGGGGCTCGGGAAGTGAATTAAATACTATTTGGAGGCATTTAATGTTCACGCAAAAACGGCTGATTTTCGACAAAAGAGATAACACCCCCCATTACGTCATGCTTCAGAAATGTGGAAAATGGTCCGTTTTCAAATGTTTTATTTTTGAACATCAGTTCACATTTGTAGGTGAATCATCAGTGTTAGAGCTAAAATTAGCATGTTTAAAGTGGTTTTCATGCTTCCAGGGGCCCTAAACACAAGATTTATGGAATGGTTAAAAGTGCATGAAAATGGCCAATTTACTCACTCTGAGTTCTCAAAAAGGGTTTCTTCACCCAGGGAAGTTAATTAAATACCATTTGGAGGCATTTAATGTTTGAGCAAAAACGGCTGATTTTCGACAAAAGAGATAACACCCCCCATTACGTCATGCTTCAGTAATGTGGAAAATGGTCCGTTTTCAAATGTTTTATTTTTGAACGTCAGTTCACATTTGTAGGTGGATCATCAGTGTTAGAGCTAAAATTAGCATGTTTAAAGTGGTTTTCATGCTTCCAGGGGCCCTAAACACAAGATTTATGGAATGGTTAAAAGTGCATGAAAATGGCCAATTTACTCACTCTGAGTTCTCAAAAAGGGTTTCTTCACCCCGGGAAGTTAATTAAATACCATTTGGAGGCATTTAATGTTCGAGCAAAAACGGCTGATTTTCGACAAAAGAGATAACACCCCCCCATTACGTCATGCTTCAGAAATGTGGAAAATGGTCCGTTTTCAAATGTTTTATTTTTGAACGTCAGTTCACATTTGTAGGTGGATCATCAGTGTTAGAGCTAAAATTAGCATGTTTAAAGTGATTTTCATGCTTCCAGGGGCTCGGGAAGTGAATTAAATACTATTTGGAGGCATTTAATGTTCACGCAAAAACGGCTGATTTTCGACTAAAGAGATAACACCCCCCATTACGTCATGCTTCAGAAATGTGGAAAATGGTCCGTTTTCAAATGTTTTATTTTTGAACATCAGTTCACATTTGTAGGTGAATCATCAGTGTTAGAGCTAAAATTAGCATGTTTAAAGTGGTTTTCATGCTTCCAGGGGCCCTAAACACAAGATTTATGGAATGGTTAAAAGTGCATGAAAATGGCCAATTTACTCACTCTGAGTTCTCAAAAAGGGTTTCTTCACCCAGGGAAGTTAATTAAATACCATTTGGAGGCATTTAATGTTTGAGCAAAAACGGCTGATTTTCGACAAAAGAGATAACACCCCCCATTACGTCATGCTTCAGTAATGTGGAAAATGGTCCGTTTTCAAATGTTTTATTTTTGAACGTCAGTTCACATTTGTAGGTGGATCATCAGTGTTAGAGCTAAAATTAGCATGTTTAAAGTGATTTTCATGCTTCCAGGGGCTCGGGAAGGGAATTAAATACTATTTGGAGGCATTTAATGTTCAATCAAAAACAGCTGATTTTTGACAAAAGAGATAACACCCCCCCATTAGGTCATGCTTCAGAAATGTGGAAAATGGTCTGTTTTCAAATGTTTTCTTTTTGAACGTCAGTTCACATTTGTAGGTGGATCATCAGTGTTAGAGCTAAAATTAGCATGTTTAAAGTGATTTTCATGCTTCCAGGGGCCCTAAACACAAGATTTATGGAATGGTTAAAAGTGCATGAAAATGGCCAATTTACTCACTCTGAGTTCTCAAAAAGGGTTTCTTCACCCCGGGAAGTTAATTAAATACTATTTGGAGGCATTTAATGTTCGAGCAAAAACGGCTGATTTTCGACAAAAGAGATAACACCCCCCACATTACGTCATGCTTCAGAAATGTGGAAAATGGTCCATTTTCAAATGTTTTATTTTTGAACATCAGTTCACATTTGTAGGTGGATCATCAGTGTTAGAGCTAAAATTAGCATGTTTAAAGTGATTTTCATGCTTCCAGGGGCTCGGGAAGTGAATTAAATACTATTTGGAGGCATTTAATGTTCAAGCAAAAACGGCTTATTTTCGACAAAAGAGATAACACCCCCCCATTACGTCATGCTTCAGAAATGTGGAAAATGGTCCGTTTTCAAATGTTTTATTTTTGAACGTCAGTTCACATTTGTAGGTGGATCATCAGTGTTAGAGCTAAAATTAGCATGTTTAAAGTGATTTTCATGCTTCCAGGGGCTCGGGAAGTGAATTAAATACTATTTGGAGGCATTTAATGTTCAAGCAAAAACGGCTTATTTTCGACAAAAGAGATAACACCCCCCCATTACGTCATGCTTCAGAAATGTGGAAAATGGTCCGTTTTCAAATGTTTTATTTTTGAACGTCAGTTCACATTTGTAGGTGGATCATCAGTGTTAGAGCTAAAATTAGCATGTTTAAAGTGGTTTTCATGCTTCCACGGGCCCTAAACACAAGATTTATGGAATGGTTAAAAGTGCATGAAAATGCCCAATTTACTCACTCTGAGTTCTCAAAAAGGGTTTCTTCACCCCGGGAAGTTAATTAAATACCATTTGGAGGCATTTAATGTTCGAGCAAAAACGGCTGATTTTCGACAAGAGAGATAACCCCCCCCCATTACGTCATGCTTCAGAAATGTGGAAAATGGTCCGTTTTCAAATGTTTTATTTTTGAACGTCAGTTCACATTTGTAGGTGGATCATCAGTGTTAGAGCTAAAATTAGCATGTTTAAAGTGATTTTCATGCTTCCAGGGGCTCTGGAAGTGAATTAAATACTATTTGGAGGCATTTAATGTTCAAGCAAAAACGGCTGATTTTCGACAAAAGAGATAACACCCCCCATTACGTCATGCTTCAGAAATGTGGAAAATGGTCCGTTTTCAAATGTTTTTTTTTTGAATGTCAGTTCACATTTGTAGGTGGATCATCAGTGTTAGAGCTACAATTAGCATCTTTAAAGTGGTTTTCATGCTTCCAGGGGCCCTAAACACAAGATTTATGGAATGGTTAAAAGTGCATGAAAATGGCCAATTTACTCACTCTGAGTTCTCAAAAAGGGTTTCTTCACCCAGGGAAGTTAATTAAATACCATTTGGAGGCATTTAATGTTCGAGCAAAAACGGCTGATTTTCGACAAAAGAGATAACACCCCCCCATTACGTCATGCTTCAGAAATGTGGAAAATGGTCCGTTTTCAAATGTTTTATTTTTGAACGTCAGTTCACATTTGTAGGTGGATCATCAGTGTTAGAGCTAAAATTAGCATGTTTAAAGTGGTTTTCATGCTTCCAGGGGCCCTAAACACAAGATTTATGGAATGGTTAAAAGTGCATGAAAATGGCCAATTTACTCACTCTGAGTTCTCAAAAAGGGTTTCTTCACCCAGGGAAGTTAATTAAATACCATTTGGAGGCATTTAATGTTCGAGCAAAAACGGCTGATTTTCGACAAAAGAGATAACACCCCCCCCATTACGTCATGCTTCAGAAATGTGGAAAATGGTCCGTTTTCAAATGTTTTATTTTTGAACGTCAGTTCACATTTGTAGGTGGATCATCAGTGTTAGAGCTAAAATTAGCATGTTTAAAGTGATTTTCATGCTTCCAGGGGCTCGGGAAGTGAATTAAATACTATTTGGAGGAATTTAATGTTGAAGCAAAAACGGCTGATTTTCGACAAAAGAGATAACACCCCCCCATTACGACATGCTTCAGAATTGTGGAAAATGGTCCGTTTTCAAATGTTTTATTTTTGAACGTCAGTTCACATTTGTAGGTGGATCATCAGTGTTAGAGCTAAAATTAGCATGTTTAAAGTGTTTTTCATGCTTCCAGGGGCCCTAAACACAAGATTTATGGAATGGTTAAAAGTGCATGAAAATGGCCAATTTACTCACTCTGAGTTCTCAAAAAGGGTTTCTTCACCCAGGGAAGTTAATTAAATACCATTTGGAGGCATTTAATGTTCGAGCAAAAACAGCTGATTTTTGACAAAAGAGATAACACCCCCCCATTACGTCATGCTTCAGAAATGTGGAAAATGGTCCGTTTTCAAATGTTTTATTTTTGAACGTCAGTTCACATTTGTAGGTGGATCATCAGTGTTAGAGCTAAAATTAGCATGCTTAAAGTGATTTTCATGCTTCCAGGGGCCCTAAACACAAGATTTATGGAATGGTTAAAAGTGCATGAAAATGGCCAATTTACTCACTCTGAGTTCTCAAAAAGGGTTTCTTCACCCCGGGAAGTTAATTAAATACCATTTGGAGGCATTTAATGTTCGAGCAAAAACGGCTGATTTTCGACAAAAGAGATAACACCCCCCCATTACGTCATGCTTCAGAAATGTGGAAAATGGTCCGTTTTCAAATGTTTTATTTTTGAACGTCAGTTCACATTTGTAGGTGGATCATCAGTGTTAGAGCTAAAATTAGCATGTTTAAAGTGATTTTCATGCTTCCAGGGGCTCGGGAAGTGAATTAAATACTATTTGGAGGCATTTAATGTTCACGCAAAAACGGCTGATTTTCGACAAAAGAGATAACACCCCCCATTACGTCATGCTTCAGAAATGTGGAAAATGGTCCGTTTTCAAATGTTTTATTTTTGAACATCAGTTCACATTTGTAGGTGAATCATCAGTGTTAGAGCTAAAATTAGCATGTTTAAAGTGGTTTTCATGCTTCCAGGGCCTCGGGAAGTGAATTAAATACTATTTGGAGGCATTTAATGTTCAATCAAAAACAGCTGATTTTTGACAAAAGAGATAACACCCCCCCATTACGTCATGCTTCAGAAATGTGGAAAATGGTCCATTTTCAAATGTTTTCTTTTTGAACGTCAGTTCACATTTGTAGGTGGATCATCAGTGTTAGAGCTAAAATTAGCATGTTTAAAGTGATTTTCATGCTTCCAGGGGCCCTAAACACAAGATTTATGGAATGGTTAAAAGTGCATGAAAATGGCCAATTTACTCACTCTGAGTTCTCAAAAAGGGTTTCTTCACCCCGGGAAGTTAATTAAATACCATTTGGAGGCATTTAATGTTCGAGCAAAAACGGCTGATTTTCGACAAAAGAGATAACACCCCCCCATTACGTCATGCTTCAGAAATGTGGAAAATGGTCCGTTTTCAAATGTTTTATTTTTGAACGTCAGTTCACATTTGTAGGTGGATCATCAGTGTTAGAGCTAAAATTAGCATGTTTAAAGTGATTTTCATGCTTCCAGGGGCTCGGGAAGTGAATTAAATACTATTTGGAGGCATTTAATGTTCACGCAAAAACGGCTGATTTTCGACAAAAGAGATAACACCCCCCATTACGTCATGCTTCAGAAATGTGGAAAATGGTCCGTTTTCAAATGTTTTATTTTTGAACATCAGTTCACATTTGTAGGTGAATCATCAGTGTTAGAGCTAAAATTAGCATGTTTAAAGTGGTTTTCATGCTTCCAGGGGCCCTAAACACAAGATTTATGGAATGGTTAAAAGTGCATGAAAATGGCCAATTTACTCACTCTGAGTTCTCAAAAAGGGTTTCTTCACCCAGGGAAGTTAATTAAATACCATTTGGAGGCATTTAATGTTTGAGCAAAAACGGCTGATTTTCGACAAAAGAGATAACACCCCCCATTACGTCATGCTTCAGTAATGTGGAAAATGGTCCGTTTTCAAATGTTTTATTTTTGAACGTCGGTTCACATTTGTAGGTGGATCATCAGTGTTAGAGCTAAAATTAGCATGTTTAAAGTGGTTTTCATGCTTCCAGGGGCCCTAAACACAAGATTTATGGAATGGTTAAAAGTGCATGAAAATGGCCAATTTACTCACTCTGAGTTCTCAAAAAGGGTTTCTTCACCCAGGGAAGTTAATTAAATACCATTTGGAGGCATTTAATGTTCGAGCAAAAACAGCTGATTTTCGACAAAAGAGATAACACCCCCCCATTACGTCATGCTTCAGAAATGTAGAAAATGGTCCGTTTTCAAATGTTTTATTTTTGAACGTCAGTTCACATTTGTAGGTGGATCATCAGTGTTAGAGCTAAAATTAGCATGTTTAAAGTGATTTTCATGCTTCCAGGGGCTCGGGAAGTGAATTAAATACTATTTGGAGGCATTTAATGTTCAATCAAAAACAGCTGATTTTTGACAAAAGAGATAACACCCCCCCATTACGTCATGCTTCAGAAATGTGGAAAATGGTCCGTTTTCAAATGTTTTATTTTTGAACGTCAGTTCACATTTGTAGGTGGATCATCAGTGTTAGAGCTAAAATTAGCATGTTTAAAGTGATTTTCATGCTTCCAGGGGCTCGGGAAGTGAATTAAATACTATTTGGAGGCATTTAATGTTCAATCAAAAACAGCTGATTTTTGACAAACGAGATAACACCCCCCCATTACGTCATGCTTCAGAAATGTGGAAAATGGTTAGTTTTCAAATGTTTTATTTTTGAACGTCAGTTCACATTTGTAGGTGGATCATCAGTGTTAGAGCTAAAATTAGCATGTTTAAAGTGATTTTCATGCTTCCAGGGGCTCGGGAAGTGAATTAAATACTATTTGGAGGCATTTAATGTTCAATCAAAAACAGCTGATTTTTGACAAAAGAGATAACACCCCCCCATTACGTCATGCTTCAGAAATGTGGAAAATGGTCCATTTTCAAATGTTTTCTTTTTGAACGTCAGTTCACATTTGTAGGTGGATCATCAGTGTTAGAGCTAAAATTAGCATGTTTAAAGTGATTTTCATGCTTCCAGGGGCCCTAAACACAAGATTTATGGAATGGTTAAAAGTGCATGAAAATGGCCAATTTACTCACTCTGAGTTCTCAAAAAGGGTTTCTTCACCCCGGGAAGTTAATTAAATACCATTTGGAGGCATTTAATGTTCGAGCAAAAACAGCTGATTTTCGACAAAAGAGATAACACCCCCCCATTACGTCATGCTTCAGAAATGTGGAAAATGGTCCGTTTTCAAATGTTTTATTTTTGAACGTCAGTTCACATTTGTAGGTGGATCATCAGTGTTAGAGCTAAAATTAGCATGTTTAAAGTGATTTTCATGCTTCCAGGGGCTCGGGAAGTGAATTAAATACTATTTGGAGGCATTTAATGTTCACGCAAAAACGGCTGATTTTCGACAAAAGAGATAACACCCCCCATTACGTCATGCTTCAGAAATGTGGAAAATGGTCCGTTTTCAAATGTTTTATTTTTGAACATCAGTTCACATTTGTAGGTGAATCATCAGTGTTAGAGCTAAAATGAGCATGTTTAAAGTGGTTTTCATGCTTCCAGGGGCCCTAAACACAAGATTTATGGAATGGTTAAAAGTGCATGAAAATGGCCAATTTACTCACTCTGAGTTCTCAAAAAGGGTTTCTTCACCCAGGGAAGTTAATTAAATACCATTTGGAGGCATTTAATGTTCGAGCAAAAACAGCTGATTTTCGACAAAAGAGATAACACCCCCCCATTACGTCATGCTTCAGAAATGTAGAAAATGGTCCGTTTTCAAATGTTTTATTTTTGAACGTCAGTTCACATTTGTAGGTGGATCATCAGTGTTAGAGCTAAAATTAGCATGTTTAAAGTGATTTTCATGCTTCCAGGGGCTCGGGAAGTGAATTAAATACTATTTGGAGGCATTTAATGTTCAATCAAAAACAGCTGATTTTTGACAAAAGAGATAACACCCCCCCATTACGTCATGCTTCAGAAATGTGGAAAATGGTCCGTTTTCAAATGTTTTATTTTTGAACGTCAGTTCACATTTGTAGGTGGATCATCAGTGTTAGAGCTAAAATTAGCATGTTTAAAGTGATTTTCATGCTTCCAGGGGCTCGGGAAGTGAATTAAATACTATTTGGAGGCATTTAATGTTCAATCAAAAACAGCTGATTTTTGACAAAAGAGATAACACCCCCCCATTACGTCATGCTTCAGAAATGTGGAAAATGGTCCGTTTTCAAATGTTTTATTTTTGAATGTCAGTTCACATTTGTAGGTGGATCATCAGTGTTAGAGCTAAAATTAGCATGTTTAAAGTGATTTTCATGCTTCCAGGGGCCCTAAACACAAGATTTATGGAATGGTAAAAGTGCATGAAAATGGCCAATTTACTCACTCTGAGTTCTCAAAAAGGGTTTCTTCACCCCGGGAAGTTAATTAAATACCATTTGGAGGCATTTAATGTTCGAGCAAAAACGGCTGATTTTCGACAAAAGAGATAACACCCCCCCATTACGTCATGCTTCAGAAATGTGGAAAATGGTCCGTTTTCAAATGTTTTATTTTTGAACGTCAGTTCACATTTGTAGGTGGATCATCAGTGTTAGAGCTAAAATTAGCATGTTTAAAGTGATTTTCATGCTTCCAGGGGCTCGGGAAGTGAATTAAATACTATTTGGAGGCATTTAATGTTCAAGCAAAAACGGCTGATTTTCGACAAAAGAGATAACACCCCCCATTACGTCATGCTTCAGAAATGTGGAAAATGGTCCGTTTTCAAATGTTTTATTTTTGAACGTCAGTTCACATTTGTAGGTGGATCATCAGTGTTAGAGCTAAAATTAGCATGTTTAAAGTGGTTTTCATGCTTCCAGGGGCCCTAAACACAAGATTTATGGAATGGTTAAAAGTGCATGAAAATGGCCAATTTACTCACTCTGAGTTCTCAAAAAGGGTTTCTTCACCCAGGGAAGTTAATTAAATACCATTTGGAGGCATTTAATGTTCGAGCAAAAACGGCTGATTTTCAACAAAAGAGATAACACCCCCCCATTACGTCATGCTTCAGAAATGTGGAAAATGGTCCGTTTTCAAATGTTTTATTTTTGAACGTCAGTTCACATTTGTAGGTGGATCATCAGTGTTAGAGCTAAAATTAGCATGTTTAAAGTGATTTTCATGCTTCCAGGGGCTCGGGAAGTGAATTAAATACTATTTGGAGGCATTTAATGTTCAATCAAAAACAGCTGATTTTTGACAAAAGAGATAACACCCCCCCATTACGTCATGCTTCAGAAATGTGGAAAATGGTCCGTTTTCAAATGTTTTATTTTTGAACGTCAGTTCACATTTGTAGGTGGATCATCAGTGTTAGAGCTAAAATTAGCATGTTTAAAGTGATTTTCATGCTTCCAGGGGCTCGGGAAGTGAATTAAATACTATTTGGAGGCATTTAATGTTCAATCAAAAACAGCTGATTTTTGACAAAAGAGATAACACCCCCCCATTATGTCATGCTTCAGAAATGTGGAAAATGGTCCATTTTCAAATGTTTTCTTTTTGAACGTCAGTTCACATTTGTAGGTGGATCATCAGTGTTAGAGCTAAAATTAGCATGTTTAAAGTGATTTTCATGCTTCCAGGGGCCCTAAACACAAGATTTATGGAATGGTTAAAAGTGCATGAAAATGGCCAATTTACTCATTCTGAGTTCTCAAAAAGGGTTTCTTCACCCCGGGAAGTTAATTAAATACCATTTGGAGGCATTTAATGTGCGAGCAAAAACGGCTGATTTTCGACAAAAGAGATAACACCCCCCCATTACGTCATGCTTCAGAAATGTGGAAAATGGTCCGTTTTCAAATGTTTTATTTTTGAACGTCAGTTCACATTTGTAGGTGGATCATCAGTGTTAGAGCTAAAATTAGCATGTTTAAAGTGATTTTCATGCTTCCAGGGGCTCGGGAAGTGAATTAAATACTATTTGGAGGCATTTAATGTTCACGCAAAAACGGCTGATTTTCGACAAAAGAGATAACACCCCCCATTACGTCATGCTTCAGAAATGTGGAAAATGGTCCGTTTTCAAATGTTTTATTTTTGAACATCAGTTCACATTTGTAGGTGAATCATCAGTGTTAGAGCTAAAATTAGCATGTTTAAAGTGGTTTTCATGCTTCCAGGGGCCCTAAACACAAGATTTATGGAATGGTTAAAAGTGCATGAAAATGGCCAATTTACTCACTCTGAGTTCTCAAAAAGGGTTTCTTCACCCAGGGAAGTTAATTAAATACCATTTGGAGGCATTTAATGTTTGAGCAAAAACGGCTGATTTTCGACAAAAGAGATAACACCCCCCATTACGTCATGCTTCAGTATTGTGGAAAATGGTCCGTTTTCAAATGTTTTATTTTTGAACGTCAGTTCACATTTGTAGGTGGATCATCAGTGTTAGAGCTAAAATTAGCATGTTTAAAGTGGTTTTCATGCTTCCAGGGGCCCTAAACACAAGATTTATGGAATGGTTAAAAGTGCATGAAAATGGCCAATTTACTCACTCTGAGTTCTCAAAAAGGGTTTCTTCACCCAGGGAAGTTAATTAAATACCATTTGGAGGCATTTAATGTTCGAGCAAAAACAGCTGATTTTCGACAAAAGAGATAACACCCCCCCATTACGTCATGCTTCAGAAATGTAGAAAATGGTCCGTTTTCAAATGTTTTATTTTTGAACGTCAGTTTTTCATGCTTCCAGGGGCTCGGGAAGTGAATTAAATACTATTTGGAGGCATTTAATGTTCAATCAAAAACAGCTGATTTTTGACAAAAGAGATAACACCCCCCCATTACGTCATGCTTCAGAAATGTGGAAAATGGTCCGTTTTCAAATGTTTTATTTTTGAACGTCAGTTCACATTTGTAGGTGGATCATCAGTGTTAGAGCTAAAATTAGCATGTTTAAAGTGATTTTCATGCTTCCAGGGGCCCTAAACACAAGATTTATGGAATGGTTAAAAGTGCATGAAAATGGCCAATTTACTCACTCTGAGTTCTCAAAAAGGGTTTCTTCACCCCGGGAAGTTAATTAAATACCATTTGGAGGCATTTAATGTGCGAGCAAAAACAGCTGATTTTCGACAAAAGAGATAACACCCCCCCATTACGTCATGCTTCAGAAATGTGGAAAATGGTCCGTTTTCAAATGTTTTATTTTTGAACGTCAGTTCACATTTGTAGGTGGATCATCAGTGTTAGAGCTAAAATTAGCATGTTTAAAGTGATTTTCATGCTTCCAGGGGCTCGGGAAGTGAATTAAATACTATTTGGAGGCATTTAATGTTCACGCAAAACGGCTGATTTTCGACAAAAGAGATAACACCCCCCATTACGTCATGCTTCAGAAATGTGGAAAATGGTCCGTTTTCAAATGTTTTATTTTTGAACATCAGTTCACATTTGTAGGTGAATCATCAGTGTTAGAGCTAAAATTAGCATGTTTAAAGTGGTTTTCATGCTTCCAGGGGCCCTAAACACAAGATTTATGGAATGGTTAAAAGTGCATGAAAATGGCCAATTTACTCACTCTGAGTTCTCAAAAAGGGTTTCTTCACCCAGGGAAGTTAATTAAATACCATTTGGAGGCATTTAATGTTTGAGCAAAAACGGCTGATTTTCGACAAAAGAGATAACACCCCCCATTACGTCATGCTTCAGTAATGTGGAAAATGGTCCGTTTTCAAATGTTTTATTTTTGAATGTCAGTTCACATTTGTAGGTGGATCATCAGTGTTAGAGCTAAAATTAGCATGTTTAAAGTGGTTTTCATGCTTCCAGGGGCCCTAAACACAAGATTTATGGAATGGTTAAAAGTGCATGAAAATGGCCAATTTACTCACTCTGAGTTCTCAAAAAGGGTTTCTTCACCCAGGGAAGTTAATTAAATACCATTTGGAGGCATTTAATGTTCGAGCAAAAACAGCTGATTTTCGACAAAAGAGATAACACCCCCCCATTACGTCATGCTTCAGAAATGTAGAAAATGGTCCGTTTTCAAATGTTTTATTTTTGAACGTCAGTTCACATTTGTAGGTGGATCATCAGTGTTAGAGCTAAAATTAGCATGTTTAAAGTGATTTTCATGCTTCCAGGGGCTCGGGAAGTGAATTAAATACTATTTGGAGGCATTTAATGTTCAATCAAAAACAGCTGATTTTTGACAAAAGAGATAACACCCCCCCATTACGTCATGCTTCAGAAATGTGGAAAATGGTCCGTTTTCAAATGTTTTATTTTTGAACGTCAGTTCACATTTGTAGGTGGATCATCGGTGTTAGAGCTAAAATTAGCATGTTTAAAGTGATTTTCATGCTTCCAGGGGCTCGGGAAGTGAATTAAATACTATTTGGAGGCATTTAATGTTCAATCAAAAACAGCTGATTTTTGACAAAAGAGATAACACCCCCCATTACGTCATGCTTCAGAAATGTGGAAAATGGTCCGTTTTCAAATGTTTTATTTTTGAATGTCAGTTCACATTTGTAGGTGGATCATCAGTGTTAGAGCTAAAATTAGCATGTTTAAAGTGATTTTCATGCTTCCAGGGGCCCTAAACACAAGATTTATGGAATGGTAAAAGTGCATGAAAATGGCCAATTTACTCACTCTGAGTTCTCAAAAAGGGTTTCTTCACCCAGGGAAGTTAATTAAATACCATTTGGAGGCATTTAATGTTCGAGCAAAAACGGCTGATTTTCAACAAAAGAGATAACACCCCCCCCATTACGTCATGCTTCAGAAATGTGGAAAATGGTCCGTTTTCAAATGTTTTATTTTTGAACGTCAGTTCACATTTGTAGGTGGATCATCAGTGTTAGAGCTAAAATTCGCATGTTTAAAGTGATTTTCATGCTTCCAGGGGCTCGGGAAGTGAATTAAATACTATTTGGAGGCATTTAATGTTCAAGCAAAAACGGCTGATTTTCGACAAAAGAGATAACACCCCCCCATTACGTCATGCTTCAGAAATGTGGAAAATGGTCAGTTTTCAAATGTTTTATTTTTGAACGTCAGTTCACATTTGTAGGTGGCTCATCAGTGTTAGAGCTAAAATTAGCATGTTTAAAGTGATTTTCATTCTTCCAGGGGCCCTAAACACAAGATTTATGGAATGGTTAAAAGTGCATGAAAATGGCCAATTTACTCACTCTGAGTTCTCAAAAAGGGTTTCTTCACCCCGGGAAGTTAATTAAATACCATTTGGAGGCATTTAATGTTCAAGCAAAAACGGCTGATTTTCGACAAAAGAGATAACACCCCCCCATTACGTCATGCTTCAGAAATGTGGAAAATGGTCAGTTTTCAAATGTTTTATTTTTGAACGTCAGTTCACATTTGTAGGTGGATCATCAGTGTTAGAGCTAAAATTAGCATGTTTAAAGTGATTTTCATTCTTCCAGGGGCCCTAAACACAAGATTTATGGAATGGTTAAAAGTGCATGAAAATGGCCAATTTACTCACTCTGAGTTCTCAAAAAGGGTTTCTTCACCCCGGGAAGTTAATTAAATACCATTTGGAGGCATTTCATGTTCGAGCAAAAACGGCTGATTTTCGACAAAAGAGATAACACCCCCCCCATTACGTCATGCTTCAGAAATGTGGAAAATGGTCCGTTTTCAAATGTTTTATTTTTGAACGTCAGTTCACATTTGTAGGTGGATCATCAGTGTTAGAGCTAAAATTAGCATGTTTAAAGTGATTTTCATGCTTCCAGGGGCTCGGGAAGTGAATTAAATACTATTTGGAGGCATTTAATGTTCAATCAAAAACAGCTGATTTTTGACAAAAGAGATAACACCCCCCCATTACGTCATGCTTCAGAAATGTGGAAAATGGTCCGTTTTCAAATGTTTTCTTTTTGAACGTCAGTTCACATTTGTAGGTGGATCATCAGTGTTAGAGCTAAAATTAGCATGTTTAAAGTGATTTTCATGCTTCCAGGGGCCCTAAACACAAGATTTATGGAATGGTTAAAAGTGCATGAAAATGGCCAATTTACTCACTCTGAGTTCTCAAAAAGGGTTTCTTCACCCAGGGAAGTTAATTAAATACCATTTGGAGGCATTTAATGTTCGAGCAAAAACGGCTGATTTTCGACAAAAGAGATAACACCCCCCCATTACGTCATGCTTCAGAAATGTGGAAAATGGTCTGTTTTCAAATGTTTTATTTTTGAACGTCAGTTCACATTTGTAGGTGGATCATCAGTGTTAGAGCTAAAATTAGCATGCTTAAAGTGATTTTCATGCTTCCAGGGGCCCTAAACACAAGATTTATGGAATGGTTAAAAGTGCATGAAAATGGCCAATTTACTCACTCTGAGTTCTCAAAAAGGGTTTCTTCACCCCGGGAAAATAATTAAATAACATTTGGAGGCATTTAATGTTCGAGCAACAACGGCTGATTTTCGTCAAAAGAGATAACACCCCCCCATTACGTCAAGCTTCAGAAATGTGGAAAATGGTCCGTTTTCAAATGTTTTATTTTTGAACGTCAGTTCACATTTGTAGGTGGATCATCAGTGTTAGAGCTAAAATTCGCATGTTTAAAGTGATTTTCATGCTTCCAGGGGCTCGGGAAGTGAATTAATTACTATTTGGAGGCATTTAATGTTCAAGCAAAAACGGCTGATTTTCAACAAAAGAGATAACACCCCCCCCATTACGTCATGCTTCAGAAATGTGGAAAATGGTCCGTTTTCAAATGTTTTATTTTTGAACGTCAGTTCACATTTGTAGGTGGATCATTAGTGTTAGAGCTAAAATTAGCATGTTTAAAGTGATTTTCATGCTTCCAGGGGCCCTAAACACAAGATTTATGGAATGGTTAAAAGTGCATGAAAATGGCCAATTTACTCACTCTGAGTTCTCAAAAAGGGTTTCTTCACCCCGGGAAGTTAATTAAATACCATTTGGAGGCATTTAATGTTCGAGCAAAAACGGCTGATTTTCGACAAAAGAGATAACACCCCCCCATTACGTCATGCTTCAGAAATGTGGAAAATGGTCCGTTTTCAAATGTTTTATTTTTGAACGTCAGTTCACATTTGTAGGTGGATCATCAGTGTTAGAGCTAAAATTAGCATGTTTAAAGTGATTTTCATGCTTCCAGGGGCTCGGGAAGTGAATTAAATACTATTTGGAGGCATTTAATGTTCAATCAAAAACAGCTGATTTTTGACAAAAGAGATAACACCCCCCCATTACGTCATGCTTCAGAAATGTGGAAAATGGTCTGTTTTCAAATGTTTTCTTTTTGAACGTCAGTTCACATTTGTAGGTGGATCATCAGTGTTAGAGCTAAAATTAGCATGTTTAAAGTGATTTTCATGCTTCCAGGGGCCCTAAACACAAGATTTATGGAATGGTTAAAAGTGCATGAAAATGGCCAATTTACTCACTCTGAGTTCTCAAAAAGGGTTTCTTCACCCCGGGAAGTTAATTAAATACTATTTGGAGGCATTTAATGTTCGAGCAAAAACGGCTGATTTTCGACAAAAGAGATAACACCCCCCCCCATTACGTCATGCTTCAGAAATGTGGAAAATGGTCCGTTTTCAAATGTTTTATTTTTGAACATCAGTTCACATTTGTAGGTGGATCATCAGTGTTAGAGCTAAAATTAGCATGTTTAAAGTGATTTTCATGCTTCCAGGGGCTCGGGAAGTGAATTAAATACTATTTGGAGGTATTTAATGTTCAAGCAAAAACGGCTTATTTTCGACAAAAGAGATAACACCCCCCCATTACGTCATGCTTCAGAAATGTGGAAAATGGTCCGTTTTCAAATGTTTTATTTTTGAACGTCAGTTCACATTTGTAGGTGGATCATCAGTGTTAGAGCTAAAATTAGCATGTTTAAAGTGATTTTCATGCTTCCAGGGGCTCGGGAAGTGAATTAAATACTATTTGGAGGCATTTAATGTTCAAGCAAAAACGGCTTATTTTCGACAAAAGAGATAACACCCCCCATTACGTCATGCTTCAGAAATGTGGAAAATGGTCCGTTTTCAAATGTTTCATTTTTGAACGTCAGTTCACATTTGTAGGTGGATCATCAGTGTTAGAGCTAAAATTAGCATGTTTAAAGTGGTTTTCATGCTTCCACGGGCCCTAAACACAAGATTTATGGAATGGTTAAAAGTGCATGAAAATGCCCAATTTACTCACTCTGAGTTCTCAAAAAGGGTTTCTTCACCCCGGGAAGTTAATTAAATACTATTTGGAGGCATTTAATGTTCGAGCAAAAACGGCTGATTTTCGACAAAAGAGATAACACCCCCCCCATTACGTCATGCTTCAGAAATGTGGAAAATGGTCCGTTTTCAAATGTTTTATTTTTGAACATCAGTTCACATTTGTAGGTGGATCATCAGTGTTAGAGCTAAAATTAGCATGTTTAAAGTGATTTTCATGCTTCCAGGGGCTCGGGAAGTGAATTAAATACTATTTGGAGGCATTTAATGTTCAAGCAAAAACGGCTTATTTTCGACAAAAGAGATAACACCCCCCCATTACGTCATGCTTCAGAAATGTGGAAAATGGTCCGTTTTCAAATGTTTTATTTTTGAACGTCAGTTCACATTTGTAGGTGGATCATCAGTGTTAGAGCTAAAATTAGCATGTTTAAAGTGATTTTCATGCTTCCAGGGGCTCGGGAAGTGAATTAAATACTATTTGGAGGCATTTAATGTTCAAGCAAAAACGGCTTATTTTCGACAAAAGAGATAACACCCCCCCATTACGTCATGCTTCAGAAATGTGGAAAATGGTCCGTTTTCAAATGTTTTATTTTTGAACGTCAGTTCACATTTGTAGGTGGATCATCAGTGTTAGAGCTAAAATTAGCATGTTTAAAGTGGTTTTCATGCTTCCACGGGCCCTAAACACAAGATTTATGGAATGGTTAAAAGTGCATGAAAATGCCCAATTTACTCACTCTGAGTTCTCAAAAAGGGTTTCTTCACCCCGGGAAGTTAATTAAATACCATTTGGAGGCATTTAATGTTCGAGCAAAAACGGCTGATTTTCGACAAGAGAGATAACCCCCCCCATTACGTCATTCTTCAGAAATGTGGAAAATGGTCCGTTTTCAAATGTTTTATTTTTGAACGTCAGTTCACATTTGTAGGTGGATCATCAGTGTTAGAGCTAAAATTAGCATGTTTAAAGTGATTTTCATGCTTCCAGGGGCTCTGGAAGTGAATTAAATACTATTTGGAGGCATTTAATGTTCAAGCAAAAACGGCTGATTTTCGACAAAAGAGATAACACCCCCCCATTACGTCATGCTTCAGAAATGTGGAAAATGGTCCGTTTTCAAATGTTTTATTTTTGAACGTCAGTTCACATTTGTAGGTGGATCATCAGTGTTAGAGCTAAAATTAGCATGTTTAAAGTGATTTTCATGCTTCCAGGGGCTCGGGAAGTGAATTAAATACTATTTGGAGGCATTTAATGTTCAAGCAAAAACGGCTTATTTTCGACAAAAGAGATAACACCCCCCCATTACGTCATGCTTCAGAAATGTGGAAAATGGTCCGTTTTCAAATGTTTCATTTTTGAACGTCAGTTCACATTTGTAGGTGGATCATCAGTGTTAGAGCTAAAATTAGCATGTTTAAAGTGGTTTTCATGCTTCCACGGGCCCTAAACACAAGATTTATGGAATGGTTAAAAGTGCATGAAAATGCCCAATTTACTCACTCTGAGTTCTCAAAAAGGGTTTCTTCACCCCGGGAAGTTAATTAAATACTATTTGGAGGCATTTAATGTTCGAGCAAAAACGGCTGATTTTCGACAAAAGAGATAACACCCCCCCATTACGTCATGCTTCAGAAATGTGGAAAATGGTCCGTTTTCAAATGTTTTATTTTTGAACATCAGTTCACATTTGTAGGTGGATCATCAGTGTTAGAGCTAAAATTAGCATGTTTAAAGTGATTTTCATGCTTCCAGGGGCTCGGGAAGTGAATTAAATACTATTTGGAGGCATTTAATGTTCAAGCAAAAACGGCTTATTTTCGACAAAAGAGATAACACCCCCCCATTACGTCATGCTTCAGAAATGTGGAAAATGGTCCGTTTTCAAATGTTTTATTTTTGAACGTCAGTTCACATTTGTAGGTGGATCATCAGTGTTAGAGCTAAAATTAGCATGTTTAAAGTGGTTTTCATGCTTCCACGGGCCCTAAACACAAGATTTATGGAATGGTTAAAAGTGCATGAAAATGCCCAATTTACTCACTCTGAGTTCTCAAAAAGGGTTTCTTCACCCCGGGAAGTTAATTAAATACCATTTGGAGGCATTTAATGTTCGAGCAAAAACGGCTGATTTTCGACAAGAGAGATAACCCCCCCCATTACGTCATTCTTCAGAAATGTGGAAAATGGTCCGTTTTCAAATGTTTTATTTTTGAACGTCAGTTCACATTTGTAGGTGGATCATCAGTGTTAGAGCTAAAATTAGCATGTTTAAAGTGATTTTCATGCTTCCACGGGCCCTAAACACAAGATTTATGGAATGGTTAAAAGTGCATGAAAATGCCCAATTTACTCACTCTGAGTTCTCAAAAAGGGTTTCTTCACCCCGGGAAGTTAATTAAATACCATTTGGAGGCATTTAATGTTCGAGCAAAAACGGCTGATTTTCGACAAGAGAGATAACCCCCCCCATTACGTCATTCTTCAGAAATGTGGAAAATGGTCCGTTTTCAAATGTTTTATTTTTGAACGTCAGTTCACATTTGTAGTTGGATCATCAGTGTTAGAGCTAAAATTAGCATGTTTAAAGTGATTTTCATGCTTCCAGGGGCTCTGGAAGTGAATTAAATACTATTTGGAGGCATTTAATGTTCAAGCAAAAACGGCTGATTTTCGACAAAAGAGATAACACCCCCCCATTACGTCATGCTTCAGAAATGTGGAAAATGGTCCGTTTTCAAATGTTTTATTTTTGAACGTCAGTTCACATTTGTAGGTAGATCATTAGTGTTAGAGCTAAAATTAGCATGTTTAAAGTGGTTTTCATGCTTCCAGGGGCCCTAAACACAAGATTTATGGAATGGTTAAAAGTGCATGAAAATGGCCAATTTACTCACTCTGAGTTCTCAAAAAGGGTTTCTTCACCCAGGGAAGTTAATTAAATACCATTTGGAGGCATTTAATGTTCGAGCAAAAACAGCTGATTTTCGACAAAAGAGATAACACCCCCCCATTACGTCATGCTTCAGAAATGTAGAAAATGGTCCGTTTTCAAATGTTTTATTTTTGAACGTCAGTTCACATTTGTAGGTGGATCATCAGTGTTAGAGCTAAAATTAGCATGTTTAAAGTGATTTTCATGCTTCCAGGGGCTCGGGAAGTGAATTAAATACTATTTGGAGGCATTTAATGTTCAATCAAAAACAGCTGATTTTTGACAAAAGAGATAACACCCCCCCATTACGTCATGCTTCAGAAATGTGGAAAATGGTCCGTTTTCAAATGTTTTATTTTTGAACGTCAGTTCACATTTGTAGCTGGATCATCAGTGTTAGAGCTAAAATTAGCATGTTTAAAGTGATTTTCATGCTTCCAGGGGCTCGGGAAGTGAATTAAATACTATTTGGAGGCATTTAATGTTCAATCAAAAACAGCTGATTTTTGACAAAAGAGATAACACCCCCCATTACGTCATGCTTCAGAAATGTGGAAAATGGTCCGTTTTCAAATGTTTTATTTTTGAATGTCAGTTCACATTTGTAGGTGGATCATCAGTGTTAGAGCTAAAATTAGCATGTTTAAAGTGATTTTCATGCTTCCAGGGGCCCTAAACACAAGATTTATGGAATGGTAAAAGTGCATGAAAATGGCCAATTTACTCACTCTGAGTTCTCAAAAAGGGTTTCTTCACCCCGGGAAGTTAATTAAATACCATTTGGAGGCATTTAATGTTCGAGCAAAAACGGCTGATTTTCGACAAAAGAGATAACACCCCCCCATTACGTCATGCTTCAGAAATGTGGAAAATGGTCCGTTTTCAAATGTTTTATTTTTGAACGTCAGTTCACATTTGTAGGTGGATCATCAGTGTTAGAGCTAAAATTAGCATGTTTAAAGTGATTTTCATGCTTCCAGGGGCTCGGGAAGTGAATTAAATACTATTTGGAGGCATTTAATGTTCAAGCAAAAACGGCTGATTTTCGACAAAAGAGATAACACCCCCCATTACGTCATGCTTCAGAAATGTAGAAAATGGTCCGTTTTCAAATGTTTTATTTTTGAACGTCAGTTCACATTTGTAGGTGGATCATCAGTGTTAGAGCTAAAATTAGCATGTTTAAAGTGATTTTCATGCTTCCAGGGGCTCGGGAAGTGAATTAAATACTATTTGGAGGCATTTAATGTTCAATCAAAAACAGCTGATTTTTGACAAAAGAGATAACACCCCCCCATTACGTCATGCTTCAGAAATGTGGAAAATGGTCCGTTTTCAAATGTTTTATTTTTGAACGTCAGTTCACATTTGTAGGTGGATCATCAGTGTTAGAGCTAAAATTAGCATGTTTAAAGTGATTTTCATGCTTCCAGGGGCTCGGGAAGTGAATTAAATACTATTTGGAGGCATTTAATGTTCAATCAAAAACAGCTGATTTTTGACAAAAGAGATAACACCCCCCCATTACGTCATGCTTCAGAAATGTGGAAAATGGTCCGTTTTCAAATGTTTTATTTTTGAACGTCAGTTCACATTTGTAGGTGGATCATCAGTGTTAGAGCTAAAATTAGCATGTTTAAAGTGATTTTCATGCTTCCAGGGGCTCGGGAAGTGAATTAAATACTATTTGGAGGCATTTAATGTTCAATCAAAAACAGCTGATTTTTGACAAAAGAGATAACACCCCCCCATTACGTCATGCTTCAGAAATGTGGAAAATGGTCCATTTTCAAATGTTTTCTTTTTGAACGTCAGTTCACATTTGTAGGTGGATCATCAGTGTTAGAGCTAAAATTAGCATGTTTAAAGTGATTTTCATGCTTCCAGGGGCCCTAAACACAAGATTTATGGAATGGTTAAAAGTGCATGAAAATGGCCAATTTACTCACTCTGAGTTCTCAAAAAGGGTTTCTTCACCCCGGGAAGTTAATTAAATACCATTTGGAGGCATTTAATGTGCGAGCAAAAACGGCTGATTTTCGACAAAAGAGATAACACCCCCCCATTACGTCATGCTTCAGAAATGTGGAAAATGGTCCGTTTTCAAATGTTTTATTTTTGAACGTCAGTTCACATTTGTAGGTGGATCATCAGTGTTAGAGCTAAAATTAGCATGTTTAAAGTGATTTTCATGCTTCCAGGGGCTCGGGAAGTGAATTAAATACTATTTGGAGGCATTTAATGTTCACGCAAAAACGGCTGATTTTCGACAAAAGAGATAACACCCCCCATTACGTCATGCTTCAGAAATGTGGAAAATGGTCCGTTTTCAAATGTTTTATTTTTGAACATCAGTTCACATTTGTAGGTGAATCATCAGTGTTAGAGCTAAAATTAGCATGTTTAAAGTGGTTTTCATGCTTCCAGGGGCCCTAAACACAAGATTTATGGAATGGTTAAAAGTGCATGAAAATGGCCAATTTACTCACTCTGAGTTCTCAAAAAGGGTTTCTTCACCCAGGGAAGTTAATTAAATACCATTTGGAGGCATTTAATGTTTGAGCAAAAACGGCTGATTTTCGACAAAAGAGATAACACCCCCCATTACGTCATGCTTCAGTAATGTGGAAAATGGTCCGTTTTCAAATGTTTTATTTTTGAACGTCAGTTCACATTTGTAGGTGGATCATCAGTGTTAGAGCTAAAATTAGCATGTTTAAAGTGGTTTTCATGCTTCCAGGGGCCCTAAACACAAGATTTATGGAATGGTTAAAAGTGCATGAAAATGGCCAATTTACTCACTCTGAGTTCTCAAAAAGGGTTTCTTCACCCAGGGAAGTTAATTAAATACCATTTGGAGGCATTTAATGTTCGAGCAAAAACAGCTGATTTTCGACAAAAGAGATAACACCCCCCCATTACGTCATGCTTCAGAAATGTAGAAAATGGTCCGTTTTCAAATGTTTTATTTTTGAACGTCAGTTCACATTTGTAGGTGGATCATCAGTGTTAGAGCTAAAATTAGCATGTTTAAAGTGATTTTCATGCTTCCAGGGGCTCGGGAAGTGAATTAAATACTATTTGGAGGCATTTAATGTTCAATCAAAAACAGCTGATTTTTGACAAAAGAGATAACACCCCCCCATTACGTCATGCTTCAGAAATGTGGAAAATGGTCCGTTTTCAAATGTTTTATTTTTGAACGTCAGTTCACATTTGTAGGTGGATCATCAGTGTTAGAGCTAAAATTAGCATGTTTAAAGTGATTTTCATGCTTCCAGGGGCTCGGGAAGTGAATTAAATACTATTTGGAGGCATTTAATGTTCAATCAAAAACAGCTGATTTTTGACAAAAGAGATAACACCCCCCATTACGTCATGCTTCAGAAATGTGGAAAATGGTCCGTTTTCAAATGTTTTATTTTTGAATGTCAGTTCACATTTGTAGGTGGATCATCAGTGTTAGAGCTAAAATTAGCATGTTTAAAGTGATTTTCATGCTTCCAGGGGCCCTAAACACAAGATTTATGGAATGGTAAAAGTGCATGAAAATGGCCAATTTACTCACTCTGAGTTCTCAAAAAGGGTTTCTTCACCCCGGGAAGTTAATTAAATACCATTTGGAGGCATTTAATGTTCGAGCAAAAACGGCTGATTTTCGACAAAAGAGATAACACCCCCCCATTACGTCATGCTTCAGAAATGTGGAAAATGGTCCGTTTTCAAATGTTTTATTTTTGAACGTCAGTTCACATTTGTAGGTGGATCATCAGTGTTAGAGCTAAAATTAGCATGTTTAAAGTGATTTTCATGCTTCCAGGGGCTCGGGAAGTGAATTAAATACTATTTGGAGGCATTTAATGTTCAAGCAAAAACGGCTGATTTTCGACAAAAGAGATAACACCCCCCATTACGTCATGCTTCAGAAATGTGGAAAATGGTCCGTTTTCAAATGTTTTATTTTTGAACGTCAGTTCACATTTGTAGGTGGATCATCAGTGTTAGAGCTAAAATTAGCATGTTTAAAGTGGTTTTCATGCTTCCAGGGGCCCTAAACACAAGATTTATGGAATGGTTAAAAGTGCATGAAAATGGCCAATTTACTCACTCTGAGTTCTCAAAAAGGGTTTCTTCACCCAGGGAAGTTAATTAAATACCATTTGGAGGCATTTAATGTTCGAGCAAAAACGGCTGATTTTCAACAAAAGAGATAACACCCCCCCCATTACGTCATGCTTCAGAAATGTGGAAAATGGTCCGTTTTCAAATGTTTTATTTTTGAACGTCAGTTCACATTTGTAGGTGGATCATCAGTGTTAGAGCTAAAATTCGCATGTTTAAAGTGATTTTCATGCTTCCAGGGGCTCGGGAAGTGAATTAAATACTATTTGGAGGCATTTAATGTTCAAGCAAAAACGGCTGATTTTCGACAAAAGAGATAACACCCCCCCATTACGTCATGCTTCAGAAATGTGGAAAATGGTCAGTTTTCAAATGTTTTATTTTTGAACGTCAGTTCACATTTGTAGGTGGCTCATCAGTGTTAGAGCTAAAATTAGCATGTTTAAAGTGATTTTCATTCTTCCAGGGGCCCTAAACACAAGATTTATGGAATGGTTAAAAGTGCATGAAAATGGCCAATTTACTCACTCTGAGTTCTCAAAAAGGGTTTCTTCACCACGGGAAGTTAATTAAATACCATTTGGAGGCATTTAATGTTCAAGCAAAAACGGCTGATTTTCGACAAAAGAGATAACACCCCCCCATTACGTCATGCTTCAGAAATGTGGAAAATGGTCAGTTTTCAAATGTTTTATTTTTGAACGTCAGTTCACATTTGTAGGTGGATCATCAGTGTTAGAGCTAAAATTAGCATGTTTAAAGTGATTTTCATTCTTCCAGGGGCCCTAAACACAAGATTTATGGAATGGTTAAAAGTGCATGAAAATGGCCAATTTACTCACTCTGAGTTCTCAAAAAGGGTTTCTTCACCCCGGGAAGTTAATTAAATACAATTTGGAGGCATTTCATGTTCGAGCAAAAACGGCTGATTTCCGACAAAAGAGATAACACCCCCCCCATTACGTCATGCTTCAGAAATGTGGAAAATGGTCCGTTTTCAAATGTTTTATTTTTGAACGTCAGTTCACATTTGTAGGTGGATCATCAGTGTTAGAGCTAAAATTAGCATGTTTAAAGTGATTTTCATGCTTCCAGGGGCTCGGGAAGTGAATTAAATACTATTTGGAGGCATTTAATGTTCAATCAAAAACAGCTGATTTTTGACAAAAGAGATAACACCCCCCCATTACGTCATGCTTCAGAAATGTGGAAAATGGTCCGTTTTCAAATGTTTTCTTTTTGAACGTCAGTTCACATTTGTAGGTGGATCATCAGTGTTAGAGCTAAAATTAGCATGTTTAAAGTGATTTTCATGCTTCCAGGGGCCCTAAACACAAGATTTATGGAATGGTTAAAAGTGCATGAAAATGGCCAATTTACTCACTCTGAGTTCTCAAAAAGGGTTTCTTCACCCAGGGAAGTTAATTAAATACCATTTGGAGGCATTTAATGTTCGAGCAAAAACGGCTGATTTTCGACAAAAGAGATAACACCCCCCCATTACGTCATGCTTCAGAAATGTGGAAAATGGTCTGTTTTCAAATGTTTTATTTTTGAACGTCAGTTCACATTTGTAGGTGGATCATCAGTGTTAGAGCTAAAATTAGCATGCTTAAAGTGATTTTCATGCTTCCAGGGGCCCTAAACACAAGATTTATGGAATGGTTAAAAGTGCATGAAAATGGCCAATTTACTCACTCTGAGTTATCAAAAAGGGTTTCTTCACCCCGGGAAAATAATTAAATAACATTTGGAGGCATTTAATGTTCGAGCAACAACGGCTGATTTTCGTCAAAAGAGATAACACCCCCCCATTACGTCAAGCTTCAGAAATGTGGAAAATGGTCCGTTTTCAAATGTTTTATTTTTGAACGTCAGTTCACATTTGTAGGTGGATCATCAGTGTTAGAGCTAAAATTCGCATGTTTAAAGTGATTTTCATGCTTCCAGGGGCTCGGGAAGTGAATTAATTACTATTTGGAGGCATTTAATGTTCAAGCAAAAACGGCTGATTTTCGACAAAAGAGATAACACCCCCCCATTACGTCATGCTTCAGAAATGTGGAAAATGGTCAGTTTTCAAATGTTTTATTTTTGAACGTCAGTTCACATTTGTAGGTGGCTCATCAGTGTTAGAGCTAAAATTAGCATGTTTAAAGTGATTTTCATTCTTCCAGGGGCCCTAAACACAAGATTTATGGAATGGTTAAAAGTGCATGAAAATGGCCAATTTACTCACTCTGAGTTCTCAAAAAGGGTTTCTTCACCCCGGGAAGTTAATTAAATACCATTTGGAGGCATTTAATGTTCAAGCAAAAACGGCTGATTTTCGACAAAAGAGATAACACCCCCCCATTACGTCATGCTTCAGAAATGTGGAAAATGGTCAGTTTTCAAATGTTTTATTTTTGAACGTCAGTTCACATTTGTAGGTGGATCATCAGTGTTAGAGCTAAAATTAGCATGTTTAAAGTGATTTTCATGCTTCCAGGGGCTCGGGAAGTGAATTAAATACTATTTGGAGGCATTTAATGTTCAAGCAAAAACGGCTTATTTTCGACAAAAGAGATAACACCCCCCCATTACGTCATGCTTCAGAAATGTGGAAAATGGTCCGTTTTCAAATGTTTTATTTTTGAACGTCAGTTCACATTTGTAGGTGGATCATCAGTGTTAGAGCTAAAATTAGCATGTTTAAAGTGATTTTCATGCTTCCAGGGGCTCGGGAAGTGAATTAAATACTATTTGGAGGCATTTAATGTTCAAGCAAAAACGGCTTATTTTCGACAAAAGAGATAACACCCCCCCATTACGTCATGCTTCAGAAATGTGGAAAATGGTCCGTTTTCAAATGTTTCATTTTTGAACGTCAGTTCACATTTGTAGGTGGATCATCAGTGTTAGAGCTAAAATTAGCATGTTTAAAGTGGTTTTCATGCTTCCACGGGCCCTAAACACAAGATTTATGGAATGGTTAAAAGTGCATGAAAATGCCCAATTTACTCACTCTGAGTTCTCAAAAAGGGTTTCTTCACCCCGGGAAGTTAATTAAATACTATTTGGAGGCATTTAATGTTCGAGCAAAAACGGCTGATTTTCGACAAAAGAGATAACACCCCCCCCATTACGTCATGCTTCAGAAATGTGGAAAATGGTCCGTTTTCAAATGTTTTATTTTTGAACATCAGTTCACATTTGTAGGTGGATCATCAGTGTTAGAGCTAAAATTAGCATGTTTAAAGTGATTTTCATGCTTCCAGGGGCTCGGGAAGTGAATTAAATACTATTTGGAGGCATTTAATGTTCAAGCAAAAACGGCTTATTTTCGACAAAAGAGATAACACCCCCCCATTACGTCATGCTTCAGAAATGTGGAAAATGGTCCGTTTTCAAATGTTTTATTTTTGAACGTCAGTTCACATTTGTAGGTGGATCATCAGTGTTAGAGCTAAAATTAGCATGTTTAAAGTGATTTTCATGCTTCCAGGGGCTCGGGAAGTGAATTAAATACTATTTGGAGGCATTTAATGTTCAAGCAAAAACGGCTTATTTTCGACAAAAGAGATAACACCCCCCCATTACGTCATGCTTCAGAAATGTGGAAAATGGTCCGTTTTCAAATGTTTTATTTTTGAACGTCAGTTCACATTTGTAGGTGGATCATCAGTGTTAGAGCTAAAATTAGCATGTTTAAAGTGGTTTTCATGCTTCCACGGGCCCTAAACACAAGATTTATGGAATGGTTAAAAGTGCATGAAAATGCCCAATTTACTCACTCTGAGTTCTCAAAAAGGGTTTCTTCACCCCGGGAAGTTAATTAAATACCATTTGGAGGCATTTAATGTTCGAGCAAAAACGGCTGATTTTCGACAAGAGAGATAACCCCCCCCATTACGTCATTCTTCAGAAATGTGGAAAATGGTCCGTTTTCAAATGTTTTATTTTTGAACGTCAGTTCACATTTGTAGGTGGATCATCAGTGTTAGAGCTAAAATTAGCATGTTTAAAGTGATTTTCATGCTTCCAGGGGCTCTGGAAGTGAATTAAATACTATTTGGAGGCATTTAATGTTCAAGCAAAAACGGCTGATTTTCGACAAAAGAGATAACACCCCCCCATTACGTCATGCTTCAGAAATGTGGAAAATGGTCCGTTTTCAAATGTTTTATTTTTGAACGTCAGTTCACATTTGTAGGTGGATCATCAGTGTTAGAGCTAAAATTAGCATGTTTAAAGTGATTTTCATGCTTCCAGGGGCTCGGGAAGTGAATTAAATACTATTTGGAGGCATTTAATGTTCAAGCAAAAACGGCTTATTTTCGACAAAAGAGATAACACCCCCCCATTACGTCATGCTTCAGAAATGTGGAAAATGGTCCGTTTTCAAATGTTTCATTTTTGAACGTCAGTTCACATTTGTAGGTGGATCATCAGTGTTAGAGCTAAAATTAGCATGTTTAAAGTGGTTTTCATGCTTCCACGGGCCCTAAACACAAGATTTATGGAATGGTTAAAAGTGCATGAAAATGCCCAATTTACTCACTCTGAGTTCTCAAAAAGGGTTTCTTCACCCCGGGAAGTTAATTAAATACTATTTGGAGGCATTTAATGTTCGAGCAAAAACGGCTGATTTTCGACAAAAGAGATAACACCCCCCCATTACGTCATGCTTCAGAAATGTGGAAAATGGTCCGTTTTCAAATGTTTTATTTTTGAACATCAGTTCACATTTGTAGGTGGATCATCAGTGTTAGAGCTAAAATTAGCATGTTTAAAGTGATTTTCATGCTTCCAGGGGCTCGGGAAGTGAATTAAATACTATTTGGAGGCATTTAATGTTCAAGCAAAAACGGCTTATTTTCGACAAAAGAGATAACACCCCCCCATTACGTCATGCTTCAGAAATGTGGAAAATGGTCCGTTTTCAAATGTTTTATTTTTGAACGTCAGTTCACATTTGTAGGTGGATCATCAGTGTTAGAGCTAAAATTAGCATGTTTAAAGTGGTTTTCATGCTTCCACGGGCCCTAAACACAAGATTTATGGAATGGTTAAAAGTGCATGAAAATGCCCAATTTACTCACTCTGAGTTCTCAAAAAGGGTTTCTTCACCCCGGGAAGTTAATTAAATACCATTTGGAGGCATTTAATGTTCGAGCAAAAACGGCTGATTTTCGACAAGAGAGATAACCCCCCCCATTACGTCATTCTTCAGAAATGTGGAAAATGGTCCGTTTTCAAATGTTTTATTTTTGAACGTCAGTTCACATTTGTAGGTGGATCATCAGTGTTAGAGCTAAAATTAGCATGTTTAAAGTGATTTTCATTCTTCCAGGGGCCCTAAACACAAGATTTATGGAATGGTTAAAAGTGCATGAAAATGGCCAATTTACTCACTCTGAGTTCTCAAAAAGGGTTTCTTCACCCCGGGAAGTTAATTAAATACAATTTGGAGGCATTTCATGTTCGAGCAAAAACGGCTGATTTCCGACAAAAGAGATAACACCCCCCCCATTACGTCATGCTTCAGAAATGTGGAAAATGGTCCGTTTTCAAATGTTTTATTTTTGAACGTCAGTTCACATTTGTAGGTGGATCATCAGTGTTAGAGCTAAAATTAGCATGTTTAAAGTGATTTTCATGCTTCCAGGGGCTCGGGAAGTGAATTAAATACTATTTGGAGGCATTTAATGTTCAATCAAAAACAGCTGATTTTTGACAAAAGAGATAACACCCCCCCATTACGTCATGCTTCAGAAATGTGGAAAATGGTCCGTTTTCAAATGTTTTCTTTTTGAACGTCAGTTCACATTTGTAGGTGGATCATCAGTGTTAGAGCTAAAATTAGCATGTTTAAAGTGATTTTCATGCTTCCAGGGGCCCTAAACACAAGATTTATGGAATGGTTAAAAGTGCATGAAAATGGCCAATTTACTCACTCTGAGTTCTCAAAAAGGGTTTCTTCACCCAGGGAAGTTAATTAAATACCATTTGGAGGCATTTAATGTTCGAGCAAAAACGGCTGATTTTCGACAAAAGAGATAACACCCCCCCATTACGTCATGCTTCAGAAATGTGGAAAATGGTCTGTTTTCAAATGTTTTATTTTTGAACGTCAGTTCACATTTGTAGGTGGATCATCAGTGTTAGAGCTAAAATTAGCATGCTTAAAGTGATTTTCATGCTTCCAGGGGCCCTAAACACAAGATTTATGGAATGGTTAAAAGTGCATGAAAATGGCCAATTTACTCACTCTGAGTTATCAAAAAGGGTTTCTTCACCCCGGGAAAATAATTAAATAACATTTGGAGGCATTTAATGTTCGAGCAACAACGGCTGATTTTCGTCAAAAGAGATAACACCCCCCCATTACGTCAAGCTTCAGAAATGTGGAAAATGGTCCGTTTTCAAATGTTTTATTTTTGAACGTCAGTTCACATTTGTAGGTGGATCATCAGTGTTAGAGCTAAAATTCGCATGTTTAAAGTGATTTTCATGCTTCCAGGGGCTCGGGAAGTGAATTAATTACTATTTGGAGGCATTTAATGTTCAAGCAAAAACGGCTGATTTTCGACAAAAGAGATAACACCCCCCCATTACGTCATGCTTCAGAAATGTGGAAAATGGTCAGTTTTCAAATGTTTTATTTTTGAACGTCAGTTCACATTTGTAGGTGGCTCATCAGTGTTAGAGCTAAAATTAGCATGTTTAAAGTGATTTTCATTCTTCCAGGGGCCCTAAACACAAGATTTATGGAATGGTTAAAAGTGCATGAAAATGGCCAATTTACTCACTCTGAGTTCTCAAAAAGGGTTTCTTCACCCCGGGAAGTTAATTAAATACCATTTGGAGGCATTTAATGTTCAAGCAAAAACGGCTGATTTTCGACAAAAGAGATAACACCCCCCCATTACGTCATGCTTCAGAAATGTGGAAAATGGTCAGTTTTCAAATGTTTTATTTTTGAACGTCAGTTCACATTTGTAGGTGGATCATCAGTGTTAGAGCTAAAATTAGCATGTTTAAAGTGATTTTCATGCTTCCAGGGGCTCGGGAAGTGAATTAAATACTATTTGGAGGCATTTAATGTTCAAGCAAAAACGGCTTATTTTCGACAAAAGAGATAACACCCCCCCATTACGTCATGCTTCAGAAATGTGGAAAATGGTCCGTTTTCAAATGTTTTATTTTTGAACGTCAGTTCACATTTGTAGGTGGATCATCAGTGTTAGAGCTAAAATTAGCATGTTTAAAGTGATTTTCATGCTTCCAGGGGCTCGGGAAGTGAATTAAATACTATTTGGAGGCATTTAATGTTCAAGCAAAAACGGCTTATTTTCGACAAAAGAGATAACACCCCCCCATTACGTCATGCTTCAGAAATGTGGAAAATGGTCCGTTTTCAAATGTTTCATTTTTGAACGTCAGTTCACATTTGTAGGTGGATCATCAGTGTTAGAGCTAAAATTAGCATGTTTAAAGTGGTTTTCATGCTTCCAGGGGCTCGGGAAGTGAATTAAATACTATTTGGAGGCATTTAATGTTCAAGCAAAAACGGCTTATTTTCGACAAAAGAGATAACACCCCCCCATTACGTCATGCTTCAGAAATGTGGAAAATGGTCCGTTTTCAAATGTTTTATTTTTGAACGTCAGTTCACATTTGTAGGTGGATCATCAGTGTTAGAGCTAAAATTAGCATGTTTAAAGTGGTTTTCATGCTTCCACGGGCCCTAAACACAAGATTTATGGAATGGTTAAAAGTGCATGAAAATGCCCAATTTACTCACTCTGAGTTCTCAAAAAGGGTTTCTTCACCCCGGGAAGTTAATTAAATACCATTTGGAGGCATTTAATGTTCGAGCAAAAACGGCTGATTTTCGACAAGAGAGATAACCCCCCCCATTACGTCATTCTTCAGAAATGTGGAAAATGGTCCGTTTTCAAATGTTTTATTTTTGAACGTCAGTTCACATTTGTAGGTGGATCATCAGTGTTAGAGCTAAAATTAGCATGTTTAAAGTGATTTTCATGCTTCCAGGGGCTCTGGAAGTGAATTAAATACTATTTGGAGGCATTTAATGTTCAAGCAAAAACGGCTGATTTTCGACAAAAGAGATAACACCCCCCCATTACGTCATGCTTCAGAAATGTGGAAAATGGTCCGTTTTCAAATGTTTTATTTTTGAACGTCAGTTCACATTTGTAGGTGGATCATCAGTGTTAGAGCTAAAATTAGCATGTTTAAAGTGATTTTCATGCTTCCAGGGGCTCGGGAAGTGAATTAAATACTATTTGGAGGCATTTAATGTTCAAGCAAAAACGGCTTATTTTCGACAAAAGAGATAACACCCCCCCATTACGTCATGCTTCAGAAATGTGGAAAATGGTCCGTTTTCAAATGTTTCATTTTTGAACGTCAGTTCACATTTGTAGGTGGATCATCAGTGTTAGAGCTAAAATTAGCATGTTTAAAGTGGTTTTCATGCTTCCACGGGCCCTAAACACAAGATTTATGGAATGGTTAAAAGTGCATGAAAATGCCCAATTTACTCACTCTGAGTTCTCAAAAAGGGTTTCTTCACCCCGGGAAGTTAATTAAATACTATTTGGAGGCATTTAATGTTCGAGCAAAAACGGCTGATTTTCGACAAAAGAGATAACACCCCCCCATTACGTCATGCTTCAGAAATGTGGAAAATGGTCCGTTTTCAAATGTTTTATTTTTGAACATCAGTTCACATTTGTAGGTGGATCATCAGTGTTAGAGCTAAAATTAGCATGTTTAAAGTGATTTTCATGCTTCCAGGGGCTCGGGAAGTGAATTAAATACTATTTGGAGGCATTTAATGTTCAAGCAAAAACGGCTTATTTTCGACAAAAGAGATAACACCCCCCCATTACGTCATGCTTCAGAAATGTGGAAAATGGTCCGTTTTCAAATGTTTTATTTTTGAACGTCAGTTCACATTTGTAGGTGGATCATCAGTGTTAGAGCTAAAATTAGCATGTTTAAAGTGGTTTTCATGCTTCCACGGGCCCTAAACACAAGATTTATGGAATGGTTAAAAGTGCATGAAAATGCCCAATTTACTCACTCTGAGTTCTCAAAAAGGGTTTCTTCACCCCGGGAAGTTAATTAAATACCATTTGGAGGCATTTAATGTTCGAGCAAAAACGGCTGATTTTCGACAAGAGAGATAACCCCCCCCATTACGTCATTCTTCAGAAATGTGGAAAATGGTCCGTTTTCAAATGTTTTATTTTTGAACGTCAGTTCACATTTGTAGGTGGATCATCAGTGTTAGAGCTAAAATTAGCATGTTTAAAGTGATTTTCATGCTTCCACGGGCCCTAAACACAAGATTTATGGAATGGTTAAAAGTGCATGAAAATGCCCAATTTACTCACTCTGAGTTCTCAAAAAGGGTTTCTTCACCCAGGGAAGTTAATTAAATACCATTTGGAGGCATTTAATGTTCGAGCAAAAACGGCTGATTTTCGACAAGAGAGATAACCCCCCCCATTACGTCATTCTTCAGAAATGTGGAAAATGGTCCGTTTTCAAATGTTTTATTTTTGAACGTCAGTTCACATTTGTAGTTGGATCATCAGTGTTAGAGCTAAAATTAGCATGTTTAAAGTGATTTTCATGCTTCCAGGGGCTCTGGAAGTGAATTAAATACTATTTGGAGGCATTTAATGTTCAAGCAAAAACGGCTGATTTTCGACAAAAGAGATAACACCCCCCCATTACGTCATGCTTCAGAAATGTGGAAAATGGTCCGTTTTCAAATGTTTTATTTTTGAACGTCAGTTCACATTTGTAGGTGGATCATTAGTGTTAGAGCTAAAATTAGCATGTTTAAAGTGGTTTTCATGCTTCCAGGGGCCCTAAACACAAGATTTATGGAATGGTTAAAAGTGCATGAAAATGGCCAATTTACTCACTCTGAGTTCTCAAAAAGGGTTTCTTCACCCAGGGAAGTTAATTAAATACCATTTGGAGGCATTTAATGTTCGAGCAAAAACAGCTGATTTTCGACAAAAGAGATAACACCCCCCCATTACGTCATGCTTCAGAAATGTAGAAAATGGTCCGTTTTCAAATGTTTTATTTTTGAACGTCAGTTCACATTTGTAGGTGGATCATCAGTGTTAGAGCTAAAATTAGCATGTTTAAAGTGATTTTCATGCTTCCAGGGGCTCGGGAAGTGAATTAAATACTATTTGGAGGCATTTAATGTTCAATCAAAAACAGCTGATTTTTGACAAAAGAGATAACACCCCCCCATTACGTCATGCTTCAGAAATGTGGAAAATGGTCCGTTTTCAAATGTTTTATTTTTGAACGTCAGTTCACATTTGTAGCTGGATCATCAGTGTTAGAGCTAAAATTAGCATGTTTAAAGTGATTTTCATGCTTCCAGGGGCTCGGGAAGTGAATTAAATACTATTTGGAGGCATTTAATGTTCAATCAAAAACAGCTGATTTTTGACAAAAGAGATAACACCCCCCCATTACGTCATGCTTCAGAAATGTGGAAAATGGTCCATTTTCAAATGTTTTCTTTTTGAACGTCAGTTCACATTTGTAGGTGGATCATCAGTGTTAGAGCTAAAATTAGCATGTTTAAAGTGATTTTCATGCTTCCAGGGGCCCTAAACACAAGATTTATGGAATGGTTAAAAGTGCATGAAAATGGCCAATTTACTCACTCTGAGTTCTCAAAAAGGGTTTCTTCACCCCGGGAAGTTAATTAAATACCATTTGGAGGCATTTAATGTGCGAGCAAAAACGGCTGATTTTCGACAAAAGAGATAACACCCCCCCATTACGTCATGCTTCAGAAATGTGGAAAATGGTCCGTTTTCAAATGTTTTATTTTTGAACGTCAGTTCACATTTGTAGGTGGATCATCAGTGTTAGAGCTAAAATTAGCATGTTTAAAGTGATTTTCATGCTTCCAGGGGCTCGGGAAGTGAATTAAATACTATTTGGAGGCATTTAATGTTCACGCAAAAACGGCTGATTTTCGACAAAAGAGATAACACCCCCCATTACGTCATGCTTCAGAAATGTGGAAAATGGTCCGTTTTCAAATGTTTTATTTTTGAACATCAGTTCACATTTGTAGGTGAATCATCAGTGTTAGAGCTAAAATTAGCATGTTTAAAGTGGTTTTCATGCTTCCAGGGGCCCTAAACACAAGATTTATGGAATGGTTAAAAGTGCATGAAAATGGCCAATTTACTCACTCTGAGTTCTCAAAAAGGGTTTCTTCACCCAGGGAAGTTAATTAAATACCATTTGGAGGCATTTAATGTTTGAGCAAAAACGGCTGATTTTCGACAAAAGAGATAACACCCCCCATTACGTCATGCTTCAGTAATGTGGAAAATGGTCCGTTTTCAAATGTTTTATTTTTGAACGTCAGTTCACATTTGTAGGTGGATCATCAGTGTTAGAGCTAAAATTAGCATGTTTAAAGTGGTTTTCATGCTTCCAGGGGCCCTAAACACAAGATTTATGGAATGGTTAAAAGTGCATGAAAATGGCCAATTTACTCACTCTGAGTTCTCAAAAAGGGTTTCTTCACCCAGGGAAGTTAATTAAATACCATTTGGAGGCATTTAATGTTCGAGCAAAAACAGCTGATTTTCGACAAAAGAGATAACACCCCCCCATTACGTCATGCTTCAGAAATGTAGAAAATGGTCCGTTTTCAAATGTTTTATTTTTGAACGTCAGTTCACATTTGTAGGTGGATCATCAGTGTTAGAGCTAAAATTAGCATGTTTAAAGTGATTTTCATGCTTCCAGGGGCTCGGGAAGTGAATTAAATACTATTTGGAGGCATTTAATGTTCAATCAAAAACAGCTGATTTTTGACAAAAGAGATAACACCCCCCCATTACGTCATGCTTCAGAAATGTGGAAAATGGTCCGTTTTCAAATGTTTTATTTTTGAACGTCAGTTCACATTTGTAGGTGGATCATCAGTGTTAGAGCTAAAATTAGCATGTTTAAAGTGATTTTCATGCTTCCAGGGGCTCGGGAAGTGAATTAAATACTATTTGGAGGCATTTAATGTTCAATCAAAAACAGCTGATTTTTGACAAAAGAGATAACACCCCCCATTACGTCATGCTTCAGAAATGTGGAAAATGGTCCGTTTTCAAATGTTTTATTTTTGAATGTCAGTTCACATTTGTAGGTGGATCATCAGTGTTAGAGCTAAAATTAGCATGTTTAAAGTGATTTTCATGCTTCCAGGGGCCCTAAACACAAGATTTATGGAATGGTAAAAGTGCATGAAAATGGCCAATTTACTCACTCTGAGTTCTCAAAAAGGGTTTCTTCACCCCGGGAAGTTAATTAAATACCATTTGGAGGCATTTAATGTTCGAGCAAAAACGGCTGATTTTCGACAAAAGAGATAACACCCCCCCATTACGTCATGCTTCAGAAATGTGGAAAATGGTCCGTTTTCAAATGTTTTATTTTTGAACGTCAGTTCACATTTGTAGGTGGATCATCAGTGTTAGAGCTAAAATTAGCATGTTTAAAGTGATTTTCATGCTTCCAGGGGCTCGGGAAGTGAATTAAATACTATTTGGAGGCATTTAATGTTCAAGCAAAAACGGCTGATTTTCGACAAAAGAGATAACACCCCCCATTACGTCATGCTTCAGAAATGTGGAAAATGGTCCGTTTTCAAATGTTTTATTTTTGAACGTCAGTTCACATTTGTAGGTGGATCATCAGTGTTAGAGCTAAAATTAGCATGTTTAAAGTGGTTTTCATGCTTCCAGGGGCCCTAAACACAAGATTTATGGAATGGTTAAAAGTGCATGAAAATGGCCAATTTACTCACTCTGAGTTCTCAAAAAGGGTTTCTTCACCCAGGGAAGTTAATTAAATACCATTTGGAGGCATTTAATGTTCGAGCAAAAACGGCTGATTTTCAACAAAAGAGATAACACCCCCCCCATTACGTCATGCTTCAGAAATGTGGAAAATGGTCCGTTTTCAAATGTTTTATTTTTGAACGTCAGTTCACATTTGTAGGTGGATCATCAGTGTTAGAGCTAAAATTCGCATGTTTAAAGTGATTTTCATGCTTCCAGGGGCTCGGGAAGTGAATTAAATACTATTTGGAGGCATTTAATGTTCAAGCAAAAACGGCTGATTTTCGACAAAAGAGATAACACCCCCCCATTACGTCATGCTTCAGAAATGTGGAAAATGGTCAGTTTTCAAATGTTTTATTTTTGAACGTCAGTTCACATTTGTAGGTGGCTCATCAGTGTTAGAGCTAAAATTAGCATGTTTAAAGTGATTTTCATTCTTCCAGGGGCCCTAAACACAAGATTTATGGAATGGTTAAAAGTGCATGAAAATGGCCAATTTACTCACTCTGAGTTCTCAAAAAGGGTTTCTTCACCCCGGGAAGTTAATTAAATACCATTTGGAGGCATTTAATGTTCAAGCAAAAACGGCTGATTTTCGACAAAAGAGATAACACCCCCCCATTACGTCATGCTTCAGAAATGTGGAAAATGGTCAGTTTTCAAATGTTTTATTTTTGAACGTCAGTTCACATTTGTAGGTGGATCATCAGTGTTAGAGCTAAAATTAGCATGTTTAAAGTGATTTTCATTCTTCCAGGGGCCCTAAACACAAGATTTATGGAATGGTTAAAAGTGCATGAAAATGGCCAATTTACTCACTCTGAGTTCTCAAAAAGGGTTTCTTCACCCCGGGAAGTTAATTAAATACAATTTGGAGGCATTTCATGTTCGAGCAAAAACGGCTGATTTCCGACAAAAGAGATAACACCCCCCCCATTACGTCATGCTTCAGAAATGTGGAAAATGGTCCGTTTTCAAATGTTTTATTTTTGAACGTCAGTTCACATTTGTAGGTGGATCATCAGTGTTAGAGCTAAAATTAGCATGTTTAAAGTGATTTTCATGCTTCCAGGGGCTCGGGAAGTGAATTAAATACTATTTGGAGGCATTTAATGTTCAATCAAAAACAGCTGATTTTTGACAAAAGAGATAACACCCCCCCATTACGTCATGCTTCAGAAATGTGGAAAATGGTCCGTTTTCAAATGTTTTCTTTTTGAACGTCAGTTCACATTTGTAGGTGGATCATCAGTGTTAGAGCTAAAATTAGCATGTTTAAAGTGATTTTCATGCTTCCAGGGGCCCTAAACACAAGATTTATGGAATGGTTAAAAGTGCATGAAAATGGCCAATTTACTCACTCTGAGTTCTCAAAAAGGGTTTCTTCACCCAGGGAAGTTAATTAAATACCATTTGGAGGCATTTAATGTTCGAGCAAAAACGGCTGATTTTCGACAAAAGAGATAACACCCCCCCATTACGTCATGCTTCAGAAATGTGGAAAATGGTCTGTTTTCAAATGTTTTATTTTTGAACGTCAGTTCACATTTGTAGGTGGATCATCAGTGTTAGAGCTAAAATTAGCATGCTTAAAGTGATTTTCATGCTTCCAGGGGCCCTAAACACAAGATTTATGGAATGGTTAAAAGTGCATGAAAATGGCCAATTTACTCACTCTGAGTTATCAAAAAGGGTTTCTTCACCCCGGGAAAATAATTAAATAACATTTGGAGGCATTTAATGTTCGAGCAACAACGGCTGATTTTCGTCAAAAGAGATAACACCCCCCCATTACGTCAAGCTTCAGAAATGTGGAAAATGGTCCGTTTTCAAATGTTTTATTTTTGAACGTCAGTTCACATTTGTAGGTGGATCATCAGTGTTAGAGCTAAAATTCGCATGTTTAAAGTGATTTTCATGCTTCCAGGGGCTCGGGAAGTGAATTAATTACTATTTGGAGGCATTTAATGTTCAAGCAAAAACGGCTGATTTTCGACAAAAGAGATAACACCCCCCCATTACGTCATGCTTCAGAAATGTGGAAAATGGTCAGTTTTCAAATGTTTTATTTTTGAACGTCAGTTCACATTTGTAGGTGGCTCATCAGTGTTAGAGCTAAAATTAGCATGTTTAAAGTGATTTTCATTCTTCCAGGGGCCCTAAACACAAGATTTATGGAATGGTTAAAAGTGCATGAAAATGGCCAATTTACTCACTCTGAGTTCTCAAAAAGGGTTTCTTCACCCCGGGAAGTTAATTAAATACCATTTGGAGGCATTTAATGTTCAAGCAAAAACGGCTGATTTTCGACAAAAGAGATAACACCCCCCCATTACGTCATGCTTCAGAAATGTGGAAAATGGTCAGTTTTCAAATGTTTTATTTTTGAACGTCAGTTCACATTTGTAGGTGGATCATCAGTGTTAGAGCTAAAATTAGCATGTTTAAAGTGATTTTCATTCTTCCAGGGGCCCTAAACACAAGATTTATGGAATGGTTAAAAGTGCATGAAAATGGCCAATTTACTCACTCTGAGTTCTCAAAAAGGGTTTCTTCACCCCGGGAAGTTAATTAAATACAATTTGGAGGCCTTTCATGTTCGAGCAAAAACGGCTGATTTTCGACAAAAGAGATAACACCCCCCCCATTACGTCATGCTTCAGAAATGTGGAAAATGGTCCGTTTTCAAATGTTTTATTTTTGAACGTCAGTTCACATTTGTAGGTGGATCATCAGTGTTAGAGCTAAAATTAGCATGTTTAAAGTGATTTTCATGCTTCCAGGGGCTCGGGAAGTGAATTAAATACTATTTGGAGGCATTTAATGTTCAATCAAAAACAGCTGATTTTTGACAAAAGAGATAACACCCCCCCATTACGTCATGCTTCAGAAATGTGGAAAATGGTCCGTTTTCAAATGTTTTCTTTTTGAACGTCAGTTCACATTTGTAGGTGGATCATCAGTGTTAGAGCTAAAATTAGCATGTTTAAAGTGATTTTCATGCTTCCAGGGGCCCTAAACACAAGATTTATGGAATGGTTAAAAGTGCATGAAAATGGCCAATTTACTCACTCTGAGTTCTCAAAAAGGGTTTCTTCACCCAGGGAAGTTAATTAAATACCATTTGGAGGCATTTAATGTTCGAGCAAAAACGGCTGATTTTCGACAAAAGAGATAACACCCCCCCATTACGTCATGCTTCAGAAATGTGGAAAATGGTCTGTTTTCAAATGTTTTATTTTTGAACGTCAGTTCACATTTGTAGGTGGATCATCAGTGTTAGAGCTAAAATTAGCATGCTTAAAGTGATTTTCATGCTTCCAGGGGCCCTAAACACAAGATTTATGGAATGGTTAAAAGTGCATGAAAATGGCCAATTTACTCACTCTGAGTTCTCAAAAAGGGTTTCTTCACCCCGGGAAAATAATTAAATAACATTTGGAGGCATTTAATGTTCGAGCAACAACGGCTGATTTTCGTCAAAAGAGATAACACCCCCCCATTACGTCAAGCTTCAGAAATGTGGAAAATGGTCCGTTTTCAAATGTTTTATTTTTGAACGTCAGTTCACATTTGTAGGTGGATCATCAGTGTTAGAGCTAAAATTCGCATGTTTAAAGTGATTTTCATGCTTCCAGGGGCTCGGGAAGTGAATTAATTACTATTTGGAGGCATTTAATGTTCAAGCAAAAACGGCTGATTTTCAACAAAAGAGATAACACCCCCCCCATTACGTCATGCTTCAGAAATGTGGAAAATGGTCCGTTTTCAAATGTTTTATTTTTGAACGTCAGTTCACATTTGTAGGTGGATCATTAGTGTTAGAGCTAAAATTAGCATGTTTAAAGTGATTTTCATGCTTCCAGGGGCCCTAAACACAAGATTTATGGAATGGTTAAAAGTGCATGAAAATGGCCAATTTACTCTCTCTGAGTTCTCAAAAAGGGTTTCTTCACCCCGGGAAGTTAATTAAATACCATTTGGAGGCATTTAATGTTCGAGCAAAAACGGCTGATTTTCGACAAAAGAGATAACACCCCCCCATTACGTCATGCTTCAGAAATGTGGAAAATGGTCCGTTTTCAAATGTTTTATTTTTGAACGTCAGTTCACATTTGTAGGTGGATCATCAGTGTTAGAGCTAAAATTAGCATGTTTAAAGTGATTTTCATGCTTCCAGGGGCTCGGGAAGTGAATTAAATACTATTTGGAGGCATTTAATGTTCAATCAAAAACAGCTGATTTTTGACAAAAGAGATAACACCCCCCCCATTACGTCATGCTTCAGAAATGTGGAAAATGGTCTGTTTTCAAATGTTTTCTTTTTGAACGTCAGTTCACATTTGTAGGTGGATCATCAGTGTTAGAGCTAAAATTAGCATGTTTAAAGTGATTTTCATGCTTCCAGGGGCCCTAAACACAAGATTTATGGAATGGTTAAAAGTGCATGAAAATGGCCAATTTACTCACTCTGAGTTCTCAAAAAGGGTTTCTTCACCCCGGGAAGTTAATTAAATACTATTTGGAGGCATTTAATGTTCGAGCAAAAACGGCTGATTTTCGACAAAAGAGATAACACCCCCCCCATTACGTCATGCTTCAGAAATGTGGAAAATGGTCCGTTTTCAAATGTTTTATTTTTGAACATCAGTTCACATTTGTAGGTGGATCATCAGTGTTAGAGCTAAAATTAGCATGTTTAAAGTGATTTTCATGCTTCCAGGGGCTCGGGAAGTGAATTAAATACTATTTGGAGGCATTTAATGTTCAAGCAAAAACGGCTTATTTTCGACAAAAGAGATAACACCCCCCCATTACGTCATGCTTCAGAAATGTGGAAAATGGTCCGTTTTCAAATGTTTTATTTTTGAACGTCAGTTCACATTTGTAGGTGGATCATCAGTGTTAGAGCTAAAATTAGCATGTTTAAAGTGATTTTCATGCTTCCAGGGGCTCGGGAAGTGAATTAAATACTATTTGGAGGCATTTAATGTTCAAGCAAAAACGGCTTATTTTCGACAAAAGAGATAACACCCCCCCATTACGTCATGCTTCAGAAATGTGGAAAATGGTCCGTTTTCAAATGTTTCATTTTTGAACGTCAGTTCACATTTGTAGGTGGATCATCAGTGTTAGAGCTAAAATTAGCATGTTTAAAGTGGTTTTCATGCTTCCACGGGCCCTAAACACAAGATTTATGGAATGGTTAAAAGTGCATGAAAATGCCCAATTTACTCACTCTGAGTTCTCAAAAAGGGTTTCTTCACCCCGGGAAGTTAATTAAATACTATTTGGAGGCATTTAATGTTCGAGCAAAAACGGCTGATTTTCGACAAAAGAGATAACACCCCCCCCATTACGTCATGCTTCAGAAATGTGGAAAATGGTCCGTTTTCAAATGTTTTATTTTTGAACATCAGTTCACATTTGTAGGTGGATCATCAGTGTTAGAGCTAAAATTAGCATGTTTAAAGTGATTTTCATGCTTCCAGGGGCTCGGGAAGTGAATTAAATACTATTTGGAGGCATTTAATGTTCAAGCAAAAACGGCTTATTTTCGACAAAAGAGATAACACCCCCCCATTACGTCATGCTTCAGAAATGTGGAAAATGGTCCGTTTTCAAATGTTTTATTTTTGAACGTCAGTTCACATTTGTAGGTGGATCATCAGTGTTAGAGCTAAAATTAGCATGTTTAAAGTGATTTTCATGCTTCCAGGGGCTCGGGAAGTGAATTAAATACTATTTGGAGGCATTTAATGTTCAAGCAAAAACGGCTTATTTTCGACAAAAGAGATAACACCCCCCCATTACGTCATGCTTCAGAAATGTGGAAAATGGTCCGTTTTCAAATGTTTTATTTTTGAACGTCAGTTCACATTTGTAGGTGGATCATCAGTGTTAGAGCTAAAATTAGCATGTTTAAAGTGGTTTTCATGCTTCCACGGGCCCTAAACACAAGATTTATGGAATGGTTAAAAGTGCATGAAAATGCCCAATTTACTCACTCTGAGTTCTCAAAAAGGGTTTCTTCACCCCGGGAAGTTAATTAAATACCATTTGGAGGCATTTAATGTTCGAGCAAAAACGGCTGATTTTCGACAAGAGAGATAACCCCCCCCATTACGTCATTCTTCAGAAATGTGGAAAATGGTCCGTTTTCAAATGTTTTATTTTTGAACGTCAGTTCACATTTGTAGGTGGATCATCAGTTTTAGAGCTAAAATTAGCATGTTTAAAGTGATTTTCATGCTTCCAGGGGCTCGGGAAGTGAATTAAATACTATTTGGAGGCATTTAATGTTCAATCAAAAACAGCTGATTTTTGACAAAAGAGATAACACCCCCCCATTACGTCATGCTTCAGAAATGTGGAAAATGGTCCGTTTTCAAATGTTTTATTTTTGAACGTCAGTTCACATTTGTAGGTGGATCATCAGTGTTAGAGCTAAAATTAGCATGTTTAAAGTGATTTTCATGCTTCCAGGGGCTCGGGAAGTGAATTAAATACTATTTGGAGGCATTTAATGTTCAATCAAAAACAGCTGATTTTTGACAAAAGCGATAACACCCCCCCATTACGTCATGCTTCAGAATGTGGAAAATGGTCCATTTTCAAATGTTTTCTTTTTGAACGTCAGTTCACATTTGTAGGTGGATCATCAGTGTTAGAGCTAAAATTAGCATGTTTAAAGTGATTTTCATGCTTCCAGGGGCCCTAAACACAAGATTTATGGAATGGTTAAAAGTGCATGAAAATGGCCAATTTACTCACTCTGAGTTCTCAAAAAGGGTTTCTTCACCCCGGGAAGTTAATTAAATACCATTTGGAGGCATTTAATGTTCGAGCAAAAACGGCTGATTTTCGACAAAAGAGATAACACCCCCCCATTACGTCATGCTTCAGAAATGTGGAAAATGGTCCGTTTTCAAATGTTTTATTTTTGAACGTCAGTTCACATTTGTAGGTGGATCATCAGTGTTAGAGCTAAAATTAGCATGTTTAAAGTGATTTTCATGCTTCCAGGGGCTCGGGAAGTGAATTAAATACTATTTGGAGGCATTTAATGTTCACGCAAAAACGGCTGATTTTCGACAAAAGAGATAACACCCCCCATTACGTCATGCTTCAGAAATGTGGAAAATGGTCCGTTTTCAAATGTTTTATTTTTGAACATCAGTTCACATTTGTAGGTGAATCATCAGTGTTAGAGCTAAAAATTAGCATGTTTAAAGTGGTTTTCATGCTTCCAGGGGCCCTAAACACAAGATTTATGGAATGGTTAAAAGTGCATGAAAATGGCCAATTTACTCACTCTGAGTTCTCAAAAAGGGTTTCTTCACCCAGGGAAGTTAATTAAATACCATTTGGAGGCATTTAATGTTTGAGCAAAAACGGCTGATTTTCGACAAAAGAGATAACACCCCCCATTACGTCATGCTTCAGTAATGTGGAAAATGGTCCGTTTTCAAATGTTTTATTTTTGAACGTCAGTTCACATTTGTAGGTGGATCATCAGTGTTAGAGCTAAAATTAGCATGTTTAAAGTGGTTTTCATGCTTCCAGGGGCCCTAAACACAAGATTTATGGAATGGTTAAAAGTGCATGAAAATGGCCAATTTACTCACTCTGAGATCTCAAAAAGGGTTTCTTCACCCAGGGAAGTTAATTAAATACCATTTGGAGGCATTTAATGTTCGAGCAAAAACAGCTGATTTTCGACAAAAGAGATAACACCCCCCCATTACGTCATGCTTCAGAAATGTAGAAAATGGTCCGTTTTCAAATGTTTTATTTTTGAACGTCAGTTCACATTTGTAGGTGGATCATCAGTGTTAGAGCTAAAATTAGCATGTTTAAAGTGATTTTCATGCTTCCAGGGGCTCGGGAAGTGAATTAAATACTATTTGGAGGCATTTAATGTTCAATCAAAAACAGCTGATTTTTGACAAAAGAGATAACACCCCCCCATTACGTCATGCTTCAGAAATGTGGAAAATGGTCCGTTTTCAAATGTTTTATTTTTGAATGTCAGTTCACATTTGTAGGTGGATCATCAGTGTTAGAGCTAAAATTAGCATGTTTAAAGTGATTTTCATGCTTCCAGGGGCTCTGGAAGTGAATTAAATACTATTTGGAGGCATTTAATGTTCAAGCAAAAACGGCTGATTTTCGACAAAAGAGATAACACCCCCCCATTACGTCATGCTTCAGAAATGTGGAAAATGGTCCGTTTTCAAATGTTTTATTTTTGAACGTCAGTTCACATTTGTAGGTGGATCATTAGTGTTAGAGCTAAAATTAGCATGTTTAAAGTGGTTTTCATGCTTCCAGGGGCCCTAAACACAAGATTTATGGAATGGTTAAAAGTGCATGAAAATGGCCAATTTACTCACTCTGAGTTCTCAAAAAGGGTTTCTTCACCCAGGGAAGTTAATTAAATACCATTTGGAGGCATTTAATGTTCGAGCAAAAACAGCTGATTTTCGACAAAAGAGATAACACCCCCCCATTACGTCATGCTTCAGAAATGTAGAAAATGGTCCGTTTTCAAATGTTTTATTTTTGAACGTCAGTTCACATTTGTAGGTGGATCATCAGTGTTAGAGCTAAAATTAGCATGTTTAAAGTGATTTTCATGCTTCCAGGGGCTCGGGAAGTGAATTAAATACTATTTGGAGGCATTTAATGTTCAATCAAAAACAGCTGATTTTTGACAAAAGAGATAACACCCCCCCATTACGTCATGCTTCAGAAATGTGGAAAATGGTCCGTTTTCAAATGTTTTATTTTTGAACGTCAGTTCACATTTGTAGCTGGATCATCAGTGTTAGAGCTAAAATTAGCATGTTTAAAGTGATTTTCATGCTTCCAGGGGCTCGGGAAGTGAATTAAATACTATTTGGAGGCATTTAATGTTCAATCAAAAACAGCTGATTTTTGACAAAAGAGATAACACCCCCCATTACGTCATGCTTCAGAAATGTGGAAAATGGTCCGTTTTCAAATGTTTTATTTTTGAATGTCAGTTCACATTTGTAGGTGGATCATCAGTGTTAGAGCTAAAATTAGCATGTTTAAAGTGATTTTCATGCTTCCAGGGGCCCTAAACACAAGATTTATGGAATGGTAAAAGTGCATGAAAATGGCCAATTTACTCACTCTGAGTTCTCAAAAAGGGTTTCTTCACCCCGGGAAGTTAATTAAATACCATTTGGAGGCATTTAATGTTCGAGCAAAAACGGCTGATTTTCGACAAAAGAGATAACACCCCCCCATTACGTCATGCTTCAGAAATGTGGAAAATGGTCCGTTTTCAAATGTTTTATTTTTGAACGTCAGTTCACATTTGTAGGTGGATCATCAGTGTTAGAGCTAAAATTAGCATGTTTAAAGTGATTTTCATGCTTCCAGGGGCTCGGGAAGTGAATTAAATACTATTTGGAGGCATTTAATGTTCAAGCAAAAACGGCTGATTTTCGACAAAAGAGATAACACCCCCCATTACGTCATGCTTCAGAAATGTAGAAAATGGTCCGTTTTCAAATGTTTTATTTTTGAACGTCAGTTCACATTTGTAGGTGGATCATCAGTGTTAGAGCTAAAATTAGCATGTTTAAAGTGATTTTCATGCTTCCAGGGGCTCGGGAAGTGAATTAAATACTATTTGGAGGCATTTAATGTTCAATCAAAAACAGCTGATTTTTGACAAAAGAGATAACACCCCCCCATTACGTCATGCTTCAGAAATGTGGAAAATGGTCCGTTTTCAAATGTTTTATTTTTGAACGTCAGTTCACATTTGTAGGTGGATCATCAGTGTTAGAGCTAAAATTAGCATGTTTAAAGTGATTTTCATGCTTCCAGGGGCTCGGGAAGTGAATTAAATACTATTTGGAGGCATTTAATGTTCAATCAAAAACAGCTGATTTTTGACAAAAGAGATAACACCCCCCCATTACGTCATGCTTCAGAAATGTGGAAAATGGTCCGTTTTCAAATGTTTTATTTTTGAACGTCAGTTCACATTTGTAGGTGGATCATCAGTGTTAGAGCTAAAATTAGCATGTTTAAAGTGATTTTCATGCTTCCAGGGGCTCGGGAAGTGAATTAAATACTATTTGGAGGCATTTAATGTTCAATCAAAAACAGCTGATTTTTGACAAAAGAGATAACACCCCCCCATTACGTCATGCTTCAGAAATGTGGAAAATGGTCCATTTTCAAATGTTTTCTTTTTGAACGTCAGTTCACATTTGTAGGTGGATCATCAGTGTTAGAGCTAAAATTAGCATGTTTAAAGTGATTTTCATGCTTCCAGGGGCCCTAAACACAAGATTTATGGAATGGTTAAAAGTGCATGAAAATGGCCAATTTACTCACTCTGAGTTCTCAAAAAGGGTTTCTTCACCCCGGGAAGTTAATTAAATACCATTTGGAGGCATTTAATGTGCGAGCAAAAACGGCTGATTTTCGACAAAAGAGATAACACCCCCCCATTACGTCATGCTTCAGAAATGTGGAAAATGGTCCGTTTTCAAATGTTTTATTTTTGAACGTCAGTTCACATTTGTAGGTGGATCATCAGTGTTAGAGCTAAAATTAGCATGTTTAAAGTGATTTTCATGCTTCCAGGGGCTCGGGAAGTGAATTAAATACTATTTGGAGGCATTTAATGTTCACGCAAAAACGGCTGATTTTCGACAAAAGAGATAACACCCCCCATTACGTCATGCTTCAGAAATGTGGAAAATGGTCCGTTTTCAAATGTTTTATTTTTGAACATCAGTTCACATTTGTAGGTGAATCATCAGTGTTAGAGCTAAAATTAGCATGTTTAAAGTGGTTTTCATGCTTCCAGGGGCCCTAAACACAAGATTTATGGAATGGTTAAAAGTGCATGAAAATGGCCAATTTACTCACTCTGAGTTCTCAAAAAGGGTTTCTTCACCCAGGGAAGTTAATTAAATACCATTTGGAGGCATTTAATGTTTGAGCAAAAACGGCTGATTTTCGACAAAAGAGATAACACCCCCCATTACGTCATGCTTCAGTAATGTGGAAAATGGTCCGTTTTCAAATGTTTTATTTTTGAACGTCAGTTCACATTTGTAGGTGGATCATCAGTGTTAGAGCTAAAATTAGCATGTTTAAAGTGGTTTTCATGCTTCCAGGGGCCCTAAACACAAGATTTATGGAATGGTTAAAAGTGCATGAAAATGGCCAATTTACTCACTCTGAGTTCTCAAAAAGGGTTTCTTCACCCAGGGAAGTTAATTAAATACCATTTGGAGGCATTTAATGTTCGAGCAAAAACAGCTGATTTTCGACAAAAGAGATAACACCCCCCCATTACGTCATGCTTCAGAAATGTAGAAAATGGTCCGTTTTCAAATGTTTTATTTTTGAACGTCAGTTCACATTTGTAGGTGGATCATCAGTGTTAGAGCTAAAATTAGCATGTTTAAAGTGATTTTCATGCTTCCAGGGGCTCGGGAAGTGAATTAAATACTATTTGGAGGCATTTAATGTTCAATCAAAAACAGCTGATTTTTGACAAAAGAGATAACACCCCCCCATTACGTCATGCTTCAGAAATGTGGAAAATGGTCCGTTTTCAAATGTTTTATTTTTGAACGTCAGTTCACATTTGTAGGTGGATCATCAGTGTTAGAGCTAAAATTAGCATGTTTAAAGTGATTTTCATGCTTCCAGGGGCTCGGGAAGTGAATTAAATACTATTTGGAGGCATTTAATGTTCAATCAAAAACAGCTGATTTTTGACAAAAGAGATAACACCCCCCATTACGTCATGCTTCAGAAATGTGGAAAATGGTCCGTTTTCAAATGTTTTATTTTTGAATGTCAGTTCACATTTGTAGGTGGATCATCAGTGTTAGAGCTAAAATTAGCATGTTTAAAGTGATTTTCATGCTTCCAGGGGCCCTAAACACAAGATTTATGGAATGGTAAAAGTGCATGAAAATGGCCAATTTACTCACTCTGAGTTCTCAAAAAGGGTTTCTTCACCCCGGGAAGTTAATTAAATACCATTTGGAGGCATTTAATGTTCGAGCAAAAACGGCTGATTTTCGACAAAAGAGATAACACCCCCCCATTACGTCATGCTTCAGAAATGTGGAAAATGGTCCGTTTTCAAATGTTTTATTTTTGAACGTCAGTTCACATTTGTAGGTGGATCATCAGTGTTAGAGCTAAAATTAGCATGTTTAAAGTGATTTTCATGCTTCCAGGGGCTCGGGAAGTGAATTAAATACTATTTGGAGGCATTTAATGTTCAAGCAAAAACGGCTGATTTTCGACAAAAGAGATAACACCCCCCATTACGTCATGCTTCAGAAATGTGGAAAATGGTCCGTTTTCAAATGTTTTATTTTTGAACGTCAGTTCACATTTGTAGGTGGATCATCAGTGTTAGAGCTAAAATTAGCATGTTTAAAGTGGTTTTCATGCTTCCAGGGGCCCTAAACACAAGATTTATGGAATGGTTAAAAGTGCATGAAAATGGCCAATTTACTCACTCTGAGTTCTCAAAAAGGGTTTCTTCACCCAGGGAAGTTAATTAAATACCATTTGGAGGCATTTAATGTTCGAGCAAAAACGGCTGATTTTCAACAAAAGAGATAACACCCCCCCCATTACGTCATGCTTCAGAAATGTGGAAAATGGTCCGTTTTCAAATGTTTTATTTTTGAACGTCAGTTCACATTTGTAGGTGGATCATCAGTGTTAGAGCTAAAATTCGCATGTTTAAAGTGATTTTCATGCTTCCAGGGGCTCGGGAAGTGAATTAAATACTATTTGGAGGCATTTAATGTTCAAGCAAAAACGGCTGATTTTCGACAAAAGAGATAACACCCCCCCATTACGTCATGCTTCAGAAATGTGGAAAATGGTCAGTTTTCAAATGTTTTATTTTTGAACGTCAGTTCACATTTGTAGGTGGCTCATCAGTGTTAGAGCTAAAATTAGCATGTTTAAAGTGATTTTCATTCTTCCAGGGGCCCTAAACACAAGATTTATGGAATGGTTAAAAGTGCATGAAAATGGCCAATTTACTCACTCTGAGTTCTCAAAAAGGGTTTCTTCACCCCGGGAAGTTAATTAAATACCATTTGGAGGCATTTAATGTTCAAGCAAAAACGGCTGATTTTCGACAAAAGAGATAACACCCCCCCATTACGTCATGCTTCAGAAATGTGGAAAATGGTCAGTTTTCAAATGTTTTATTTTTGAACGTCAGTTCACATTTGTAGGTGGATCATCAGTGTTAGAGCTAAAATTAGCATGTTTAAAGTGATTTTCATTCTTCCAGGGGCCCTAAACACAAGATTTATGGAATGGTTAAAAGTGCATGAAAATGGCCAATTTACTCACTCTGAGTTCTCAAAAAGGGTTTCTTCACCCCGGGAAGTTAATTAAATACAATTTGGAGGCATTTCATGTTCGAGCAAAAACGGCTGATTTCCGACAAAAGAGATAACACCCCCCCCATTACGTCATGCTTCAGAAATGTGGAAAATGGTCCGTTTTCAAATGTTTTATTTTTGAACGTCAGTTCACATTTGTAGGTGGATCATCAGTGTTAGAGCTAAAATTAGCATGTTTAAAGTGATTTTCATGCTTCCAGGGGCTCGGGAAGTGAATTAAATACTATTTGGAGGCATTTAATGTTCAATCAAAAACAGCTGATTTTTGACAAAAGAGATAACACCCCCCCATTACGTCATGCTTCAGAAATGTGGAAAATGGTCCGTTTTCAAATGTTTTCTTTTTGAACGTCAGTTCACATTTGTAGGTGGATCATCAGTGTTAGAGCTAAAATTAGCATGTTTAAAGTGATTTTCATGCTTCCAGGGGCCCTAAACACAAGATTTATGGAATGGTTAAAAGTGCATGAAAATGGCCAATTTACTCACTCTGAGTTCTCAAAAAGGGTTTCTTCACCCAGGGAAGTTAATTAAATACCATTTGGAGGCATTTAATGTTCGAGCAAAAACGGCTGATTTTCGACAAAAGAGATAACACCCCCCCATTACGTCATGCTTCAGAAATGTGGAAAATGGTCTGTTTTCAAATGTTTTATTTTTGAACGTCAGTTCACATTTGTAGGTGGATCATCAGTGTTAGAGCTAAAATTAGCATGCTTAAAGTGATTTTCATGCTTCCAGGGGCCCTAAACACAAGATTTATGGAATGGTTAAAAGTGCATGAAAATGGCCAATTTACTCACTCTGAGTTATCAAAAAGGGTTTCTTCACCCCGGGAAAATAATTAAATAACATTTGGAGGCATTTAATGTTCGAGCAACAACGGCTGATTTTCGTCAAAAGAGATAACACCCCCCCATTACGTCAAGCTTCAGAAATGTGGAAAATGGTCCGTTTTCAAATGTTTTATTTTTGAACGTCAGTTCACATTTGTAGGTGGATCATCAGTGTTAGAGCTAAAATTCGCATGTTTAAAGTGATTTTCATGCTTCCAGGGGCTCGGGAAGTGAATTAATTACTATTTGGAGGCATTTAATGTTCAAGCAAAAACGGCTGATTTTCGACAAAAGAGATAACACCCCCCCATTACGTCATGCTTCAGAAATGTGGAAAATGGTCAGTTTTCAAATGTTTTATTTTTGAACGTCAGTTCACATTTGTAGGTGGCTCATCAGTGTTAGAGCTAAAATTAGCATGTTTAAAGTGATTTTCATTCTTCCAGGGGCCCTAAACACAAGATTTATGGAATGGTTAAAAGTGCATGAAAATGGCCAATTTACTCACTCTGAGTTCTCAAAAAGGGTTTCTTCACCCCGGGAAGTTAATTAAATACCATTTGGAGGCATTTAATGTTCAAGCAAAAACGGCTGATTTTCGACAAAAGAGATAACACCCCCCCATTACGTCATGCTTCAGAAATGTGGAAAATGGTCAGTTTTCAAATGTTTTATTTTTGAACGTCAGTTCACATTTGTAGGTGGATCATCAGTGTTAGAGCTAAAATTAGCATGTTTAAAGTGATTTTCATTCTTCCAGGGGCCCTAAACACAAGATTTATGGAATGGTTAAAAGTGCATGAAAATGGCCAATTTACTCACTCTGAGTTCTCAAAAAGGGTTTCTTCACCCCGGGAAGTTAATTAAATACAATTTGGAGGCCTTTCATGTTCGAGCAAAAACGGCTGATTTTCGACAAAAGAGATAACACCCCCCCCATTACGTCATGCTTCAGAAATGTGGAAAATGGTCCGTTTTCAAATGTTTTATTTTTGAACGTCAGTTCACATTTGTAGGTGGATCATCAGTGTTAGAGCTAAAATTAGCATGTTTAAAGTGATTTTCATGCTTCCAGGGGCTCGGGAAGTGAATTAAATACTATTTGGAGGCATTTAATGTTCAATCAAAAACAGCTGATTTTTGACAAAAGAGATAACACCCCCCCATTACGTCATGCTTCAGAAATGTGGAAAATGGTCCGTTTTCAAATGTTTTCTTTTTGAACGTCAGTTCACATTTGTAGGTGGATCATCAGTGTTAGAGCTAAAATTAGCATGTTTAAAGTGATTTTCATGCTTCCAGGGGCCCTAAACACAAGATTTATGGAATGGTTAAAAGTGCATGAAAATGGCCAATTTACTCACTCTGAGTTCTCAAAAAGGGTTTCTTCACCCAGGGAAGTTAATTAAATACCATTTGGAGGCATTTAATGTTCGAGCAAAAACGGCTGATTTTCGACAAAAGAGATAACACCCCCCCATTACGTCATGCTTCAGAAATGTGGAAAATGGTCTGTTTTCAAATGTTTTATTTTTGAACGTCAGTTCACATTTGTAGGTGGATCATCAGTGTTAGAGCTAAAATTAGCATGCTTAAAGTGATTTTCATGCTTCCAGGGGCCCTAAACACAAGATTTATGGAATGGTTAAAAGTGCATGAAAATGGCCAATTTACTCACTCTGAGTTCTCAAAAAGGGTTTCTTCACCCCGGGAAAATAATTAAATAACATTTGGAGGCATTTAATGTTCGAGCAACAACGGCTGATTTTCGTCAAAAGAGATAACACCCCCCCATTACGTCAAGCTTCAGAAATGTGGAAAATGGTCCGTTTTCAAATGTTTTATTTTTGAACGTCAGTTCACATTTGTAGGTGGATCATCAGTGTTAGAGCTAAAATTCGCATGTTTAAAGTGATTTTCATGCTTCCAGGGGCTCGGGAAGTGAATTAATTACTATTTGGAGGCATTTAATGTTCAAGCAAAAACGGCTGATTTTCAACAAAAGAGATAACACCCCCCCCATTACGTCATGCTTCAGAAATGTGGAAAATGGTCCGTTTTCAAATGTTTTATTTTTGAACGTCAGTTCACATTTGTAGGTGGATCATTAGTGTTAGAGCTAAAATTAGCATGTTTAAAGTGATTTTCATGCTTCCAGGGGCCCTAAACACAAGATTTATGGAATGGTTAAAAGTGCATGAAAATGGCCAATTTACTCTCTCTGAGTTCTCAAAAAGGGTTTCTTCACCCCGGGAAGTTAATTAAATACCATTTGGAGGCATTTAATGTTCGAGCAAAAACGGCTGATTTTCGACAAAAGAGATAACACCCCCCCATTACGTCATGCTTCAGAAATGTGGAAAATGGTCCGTTTTCAAATGTTTTATTTTTGAACGTCAGTTCACATTTGTAGGTGGATCATCAGTGTTAGAGCTAAAATTAGCATGTTTAAAGTGATTTTCATGCTTCCAGGGGCTCGGGAAGTGAATTAAATACTATTTGGAGGCATTTAATGTTCAATCAAAAACAGCTGATTTTTGACAAAAGAGATAACACCCCCCCCATTACGTCATGCTTCAGAAATGTGGAAAATGGTCTGTTTTCAAATGTTTTCTTTTGAACGTCAGTTCACATTTGTAGGTGGATCATCAGTGTTAGAGCTAAAATTAGCATGTTTAAAGTGATTTTCATGCTTCCAGGGGCCCTAAACACAAGATTTATGGAATGGTTAAAAGTGCATGAAAATGGCCAATTTACTCACTCTGAGTTCTCAAAAAGGGTTTCTTCACCCCGGGAAGTTAATTAAATACTATTTGGAGCATTTAATGTTCGAGCAAAACGGCTGATTTTCGACAAAAGAGATAACACCCCCCCCATTACGTCATGCTTCAGAAATGTGGAAAATGGTCCGTTTTCAAATGTTTATTTTTGAACATCAGTTCACATTTGTAGGTGGATCATCAGTGTTAGAGCTAAAATTAGCATGTTTAAAGTGATTTTCATGCTTCCAGGGGCTCGGGAAGTGAATTAAATACTATTTGGAGGCATTTAATGAATGTTCAAGCAAAAACGGCTTATTTTCGACAAAAGAGATAACACCCCCCCATTACGTCATGCTTCAGAAATGTGGAAAATGGTCCGTTTTCAAATGTTTTATTTTTGAACGTCAGTTCACATTTGTAGGTGGATCATCAGTGTTAGAGCTAAAATTAGCATGTTTAAAGTGATTTTCATGCTTCCAGGGGCTCGGGAAGTGAATTAAATACTATTTGGAGGCATTTAATGTTCAAGCAAAAACGGCTTATTTTCGACAAAAGAGATAACACCCCCCCATTACGTCATGCTTCAGAAATGTGGAAAATGGTCCGTTTTCAAATGTTTCATTTTTGAACGTCAGTTCACATTTGTAGGTGGATCATCAGTGTTAGAGCTAAAATTAGCATGTTTAAAGTGGTTTTCATGCTTCCACGGGCCCTAAACACAAGATTTATGGAATGGTTAAAAGTGCATGAAAATGCCCAATTTACTCACTCTGAGTTCTCAAAAAGGGTTTCTTCACCCCGGGAAGTTAATTAAATACTATTTGGAGGCATTTAATGTTCGAGCAAAAACGGCTGATTTTCGACAAAAGAGATAACACCCCCCCCATTACGTCATGCTTCAGAAATGTGGAAAATGGTCCGTTTTCAAATGTTTTATTTTTGAACATCAGTTCACATTTGTAGGTGGATCATCAGTGTTAGAGCTAAAATTAGCATGTTTAAAGTGATTTTCATGCTTCCAGGGGCTCGGGAAGTGAATTAAATACTATTTGGAGGCATTTAATGTTCAAGCAAAAACGGCTTATTTTCGACAAAAGAGATAACACCCCCCCATTACGTCATGCTTCAGAAATGTGGAAAATGGTCCGTTTTCAAATGTTTTATTTTTGAACGTCAGTTCACATTTGTAGGTGGATCATCAGTGTTAGAGCTAAAATTAGCATGTTTAAAGTGATTTTCATGCTTCCAGGGGCTCGGGAAGTGAATTAAATACTATTTGGAGGCATTTAATGTTCAAGCAAAAACGGCTTATTTTCGACAAAAGAGATAACACCCCCCCATTACGTCATGCTTCAGAAATGTGGAAAATGGTCCGTTTTCAAATGTTTTATTTTTGAACGTCAGTTCACATTTGTAGGTGGATCATCAGTGTTAGAGCTAAAATTAGCATGTTTAAAGTGGTTTTCATGCTTCCACGGGCCCTAAACACAAGATTTATGGAATGGTTAAAAGTGCATGAAAATGCCCAATTTACTCACTCTGAGTTCTCAAAAAGGGTTTCTTCACCCCGGGAAGTTAATTAAATACCATTTGGAGGCATTTAATGTTCGAGCAAAAACGGCTGATTTTCGACAAGAGAGATAACCCCCCCCATTACGTCATTCTTCAGAAATGTGGAAAATGGTCCGTTTTCAAATGTTTTATTTTTGAACGTCAGTTCACATTTGTAGGTGGATCATCAGTTTTAGAGCTAAAATTAGCATGTTTAAAGTGATTTTCATGCTTCCAGGGGCTCGGGAAGTGAATTAAATACTATTTGGAGGCATTTAATGTTCAATCAAAAACAGCTGATTTTTGACAAAAGAGATAACACCCCCCCATTACGTCATGCTTCAGAAATGTGGAAAATGGTCCGTTTTCAAATGTTTTATTTTTGAACGTCAGTTCACATTTGTAGGTGGATCATCAGTGTTAGAGCTAAAATTAGCATGTTTAAAGTGATTTTCATGCTTCCAGGGGCTCGGGAAGTGAATTAAATACTATTTGGAGGCATTTAATGTTCAATCAAAAACAGCTGATTTTTGACAAAAGCGATAACACCCCCCCATTACGTCATGCTTCAGAATGTGGAAAATGGTCCATTTTCAAATGTTTTCTTTTTGAACGTCAGTTCACATTTGTAGGTGGATCATCAGTGTTAGAGCTAAAATTAGCATGTTTAAAGTGATTTTCATGCTTCCAGGGGCCCTAAACACAAGATTTATGGAATGGTTAAAAGTGCATGAAAATGGCCAATTTACTCACTCTGAGTTCTCAAAAAGGGTTTCTTCACCCCGGGAAGTTAATTAAATACCATTTGGAGGCATTTAATGTTCGAGCAAAAACGGCTGATTTTCGACAAAAGAGATAACACCCCCCCATTACGTCATGCTTCAGAAATGTGGAAAATGGTCCGTTTTCAAATGTTTTATTTTTGAACGTCAGTTCACATTTGTAGGTGGATCATCAGTGTTAGAGCTAAAATTAGCATGTTTAAAGTGATTTTCATGCTTCCAGGGGCTCGGGAAGTGAATTAAATACTATTTGGAGGCATTTAATGTTCACGCAAAAACGGCTGATTTTCGACAAAAGAGATAACACCCCCCATTACGTCATGCTTCAGAAATGTGGAAAATGGTCCGTTTTCAAATGTTTTATTTTTGAACATCAGTTCACATTTGTAGGTGAATCATCAGTGTTAGAGCTAAAAATTAGCATGTTTAAAGTGGTTTTCATGCTTCCAGGGGCCCTAAACACAAGATTTATGGAATGGTTAAAAGTGCATGAAAATGGCCAATTTACTCACTCTGAGTTCTCAAAAAGGGTTTCTTCACCCAGGGAAGTTAATTAAATACCATTTGGAGGCATTTAATGTTTGAGCAAAAACGGCTGATTTTCGACAAAAGAGATAACACCCCCCATTACGTCATGCTTCAGTAATGTGGAAAATGGTCCGTTTTCAAATGTTTTATTTTTGAACGTCAGTTCACATTTGTAGGTGGATCATCAGTGTTAGAGCTAAAATTAGCATGTTTAAAGTGGTTTTCATGCTTCCAGGGGCCCTAAACACAAGATTTATGGAATGGTTAAAAGTGCATGAAAATGGCCAATTTACTCACTCTGAGATCTCAAAAAGGGTTTCTTCACCCAGGGAAGTTAATTAAATACCATTTGGAGGCATTTAATGTTCGAGCAAAAACAGCTGATTTTCGACAAAAGAGATAACACCCCCCCATTACGTCATGCTTCAGAAATGTAGAAAATGGTCCGTTTTCAAATGTTTTATTTTTGAACGTCAGTTCACATTTGTAGGTGGATCATCAGTGTTAGAGCTAAAATTAGCATGTTTAAAGTGATTTTCATGCTTCCAGGGGCTCGGGAAGTGAATTAAATACTATTTGGAGGCATTTAATGTTCAATCAAAAACAGCTGATTTTTGACAAAAGAGATAACACCCCCCCATTACGTCATGCTTCAGAAATGTGGAAAATGGTCCGTTTTCAAATGTTTTATTTTTGAATGTCAGTTCACATTTGTAGGTGGATCATCAGTGTTAGAGCTAAAATTAGCATGTTTAAAGTGATTTTCATGCTTCCAGGGGCCCTAAACACAAGATTTATGGAATGGTAAAAGTGCATGAAAATGGCCAATTTACTCACTCTGAGTTCTCAAAAAGGGTTTCTTCACCCCGGGAAGTTAATTAAATACCATTTGGAGGCATTTAATGTTCGAGCAAAAACGGCTGATTTTCGACAAAAGAGATAACACCCCCCCATTACGTCATGCTTCAGAAATGTGGAAAATGGTCCGTTTTCAAATGTTTTATTTTTGAACGTCAGTTCACATTTGTAGGTAGATCATCAGTGTTAGAGCTAAAATTAGCATGTTTAAAGTGATTTTCATGCTTCCAGGGGCTCGGGAAGTGAATTAAATACTATTTGGAGGCATTTAATGTTCAAGCAAAAACGGCTGATTTTCGACAAAAGAGATAACACCCCCCATTACGTCATGCTTCAGAAATGTGGAAAATGGTCCGTTTTCAAATGTTTTATTTTTGAACGTCAGTTCACATTTGTAGGTGGATCATCAGTGTTAGAGCTAAAATTAGCATGTTTAAAGTGGTTTTCATGCTTCCAGGGGCCCTAAACACAAGATTTATGGAATGGTTAAAAGTGCATGAAAATGGCCAATTTACTCACTCTGAGTTCTCAAAAAGGGTTTCTTCACCCAGGGAAGTTAATTAAATACCATTTGGAGGCATTTAATGTTCGAGCAAAAACGGCTGATTTTCAACAAAAGAGATAACACCCCCCCCATTACGTCATGCTTCAGAAATGTGGAAAATGGTCCGTTTTCAAATGTTTTATTTTTGAACGTCAGTTCACATTTGTAGGTGGATCATCAGTGTTAGAGCTAAAATTAGCATGCTTAAAGTGATTTTCATGCTTCCAGGGGCTCGGGAAGTGAATTAAATACTATTTGGAGGCATTTAATGTTCAATCAAAAACAGCTGATTTTTGACAAAAGAGATAACACCCCCCATTACGTCATGCTTCAGAAATGTGGAAAATGGTCCGTTTTCAAATGTTTTATTTTTGAACGTCAGTTCACATTTGTAGGTGGATCATCAGTGTTAGAGCTAAAATTAGCATGTTTAAAGTGATTTTCATGCTTCCAGGGGCCCTAAACACAAGATTTATGGAATGGTTAAAAGTGCATGAAAATGGCCAATTTACTCACTCTGAGTTCTCAAAAAGGGTTTCTTCACCCCGGGAAGTTAATTAAATACCATTTGGAGGCATTTAATGTTCGAGCAAAAACGGCTGATTATCGACAAAAGAGATAACACCCCCCCATTACGTCATGCTTCAGAAATGTGGAAAATGGTCTGTTTTCAAATGTTTTATTTTTGAACGTCAGTTCACATTTGTAGGTGGATCATCAGTGTTAGAGCTAAAATTAGCATGTTTAAAGTGATTTTCATGCTTCCAGGGGCCCTAAACACAAGATTTATGGAATGGTTAAAAGTGCATGAAAATTGCCAATTTACTCACTCTGAGTTCTCAAAAAGGGTTTCTTCACCCCGGGAAGTTAATAAATAACATTTGGAGGCATTTAATGTTCGAGCAAAAACGGCTGATTTTCGACAAAAGAGATAACACCCCCCCATTACGTCAAGCTTCAGAAATGTGGAAAATGGTCCGTTTTCAAATGTTTTATTTTTGAACGTCAGTTCACATTTGTAGGTGGATCATCAGTGTTAGAGCTAAAATTCGCATGTTTAAAGTGATTTTCATGCTTCCAGGGGCTCGGGAAGTGAATTAAATACTATTTGGAGGCATTTAATGTTCAAGCAAAAACGGCTGATTTTCGACAAAAGAGATAACACCCCCCCATTACGTCATGCTTCAGAAATGTGGAAAATGGTCAGTTTTCAAATGTTTTATTTTTGAACGTCAGTTCACATTTGTAGGTGGCTCATCAGTGTTAGAGCTAAAATTAGCATGTTTAAAGTGATTTTCATTCTTCCAGGGGCCCTAAACACAAGATTTATGGAATGGTTAAAAGTGCATGAAAATGGCCAATTTACTCACTCTGAGTTCTCAAAAAGGGTTTCTTCACCCCGGGAAGTTAATTAAATACCATTTGGAGGCATTTAATGTTCAAGCAAAAACGGCTGATTTTCGACAAAAGAGATAACACCCCCCCATTACGTCATGCTTCAGAAATGTGGAAAATGGTCAGTTTTCAAATGTTTTATTTTTGAACGTCAGTTCACATTTGTAGGTGGATCATCAGTGTTAGAGCTAAAATTAGCATGTTTAAAGTGATTTTCATTCTTCCAGGGGCCCTAAACACAAGATTTATGGAATGGTTAAAAGTGCATGAAAATGGCCAATTTACTCACTCTGAGTTCTCAAAAAGGGTTTCTTCACCCCGGGAAGTTAATTAAATACCATTTGGAGGCATTTAATGTTCGAGCAAAAACGGCTGATTTTCGACAAAAGAGATAACACCCCCCCCATTACGTCATGCTTCAGAAATGTGGAAAATGGTCCGTTTTCAAATGTTTTATTTTTGAACGTCAGTTCACATTTGTAGGTGGATCATCAGTGTTAGAGCTAAAATTAGCATGTTTAAAGTGATTTTCATGCTTCCAGGGGCTCGGGAAGTGAATTAAATACTATTTGGAGGCATTTAATGTTCAATCATAAACAGCCGATTTTTGACAAAAGAGATAACACCCCCCCATTACGTCATGCTTCAGAAATGTGGAAAATGGTCCGTTTTCAAATGTTTTCTTTTTGAACGTCAGTTCACATTTGTAGGTGGATCATCAGTGTTAGAGCTAAAATTAGCATGTTTAAAGTGATTTTCATGCTTCCAGGGGCCCTAAACACAAGATTTATGGAATGGTTAAAAGTGCATGAAAATGGCCAATTTACTCACTCTGAGTTCTCAAAAAGGGTTTCTTCACCCAGGGAAGTTAATTAAATACCATTTGGAGGCATTTAATGTTCGAGCAAAAACGGCTGATTTTCGACAAAAGAGATAACACCCCCCCATTACGTCATGCTTCAGAAATGTGGAAAATGGTCTGTTTTCAAATGTTTTATTTTTGAACGTCAGTTCACATTTGTAGGTGGATCATCAGTGTTAGAGCTAAAATTAGCATGCTTAAAGTGATTTTCATGCTTCCAGGGGCCCTAAACACAAGATTTATGGAATGGTTAAAAGTGCATGAAAATGGCCAATTTACTCACTCTGAGTTCTCAAAAAGGGTTTCTTCACCCCGGGAAAATAATTAAATAACATTTGGAGGCATTTAATGTTCGAGCAACAACGGCTGATTTTCGTCAAAAGAGATAACACCCCCCCATTACGTCAAGCTTCAGAAATGTGGAAAATGGTCCGTTTTCAAATGTTTTATTTTTGAACGTCAGTTCACATTTGTAGGTGGATCATCAGTGTTAGAGCTAAAATTCGCATGTTTAAAGTGATTTTCATGCTTCCAGGGGCTCGGGAAGTGAATTAATTACTATTTGGAGGCATTTAATGTTCAAGCAAAAACGGCTGATTTTCAACAAAAGAGATAACACCCCCCCCATTACGTCATGCTTCAGAAATGTGGAAAATGGTCCGTTTTCAAATGTTTTATTTTTGAACGTCAGTTCACATTTGTAGGTGGATCATTAGTGTTAGAGCTAAAATTAGCATGTTTAAAGTGATTTTCATGCTTCCAGGGGCCCTAAATACAAGATTTATGGAATGGTTAAAAGTGCATGAAAATGGCCAATTTACTCACTCTGAGTTCTCAAAAAGGGTTTCTTCACCCCGGGAAGTTAATTAAATACCATTTGGAGGCATTTAATGTTCGAGCAAAAACGGCTGATTTTCGACAAAAGAGATAACACCCCCCCATTACGTCATGCTTCAGAAATGTGGAAAATGGTCCGTTTTCAAATGTTTTATTTTTGAACGTCAGTTCACATTTGTAGGTGGATCATCAGTGTTAGAGCTAAAATTAGCATGTTTAAAGTGATTTTCATGCTTCCAGGGGCTCGGGAAGTGAATTAAATACTATTTGGAGGCATTTAATGTTCAATCAAAAACAGCTGATTTTTGACAAAAGAGATAACACCCCCCCATTACGTCATGCTTCAGAAATGTGGAAAATGGTCTGTTTTCAAATGTTTTCTTTTTGAACGTCAGTTCACATTTGTAGGTGGATCATCAGTGTTAGAGCTAAAATTAGCATGTTTAAAGTGATTTTCATGCTTCCAGGGGCCCTAAACACAAGATTTATGGAATGGTTAAAAGTGCATGAAAATGGCCAATTTACTCACTCTGAGTTCTCAAAAAGGGTTTCTTCACCCCGGGAAGTTAATTAAATACTATTTGGAGGCATTTAATGTTCGAGCAAAAACGGCTGATTTTCGACAAAAGAGATAACACCCCCCCCATTACGTCATGCTTCAGAAATGTGGAAAATGGTCCGTTTTCAAATGTTTTATTTTTGAACATCAGTTCACATTTGTAGGTGGATCATCAGTGTTAGAGCTAAAATTAGCATGTTTAAAGTGATTTTCATGCTTCCAGGGGCTCGGGAAGTGAATTAAATACTATTTGGAGGCATTTAATGTTCAAGCAAAAACGGCTTATTTTCGACAAAAGAGATAACACCCCCCCATTACGTCATGCTTCAGAAATGTGGAAAATGGTCCGTTTTCAAATGTTTTATTTTTGAACGTCAGTTCACATTTGTAGGTGGATCATCAGTGTTAGAGCTAAAATTAGCATGTTTAAAGTGATTTTCATGCTTCCAGGGGCTCGGGAAGTGAATTAAATACTATTTGGAGGCATTTAATGTTCAAGCAAAAACGGCTTATTTTCGACAAAAGAGATAACACCCCCCCATTATGTCATGCTTCAGAAATGTGGAAAATGGTCCGTTTTCAAATGTTTTATTTTTGAACGTCAGTTCACATTTGTAGGTGGATCATCAGTGTTAGAGCTAAAATTAGCATGTTTAAAGTGGTTTTCATGCTTCCACGGGCCCTAAACACAAGATTTATGGAATGGTTAAAAGTGCATGAAAATGCCCAATTTACTCACTCTGAGTTCTCAAAAAGGGTTTCTTCACCCCGGGAAGTTAATTAAATACCATTTGGAGGCATTTAATGTTCGAGCAAAAACGGCTGATTTTCGACAAGAGAGATAACCCCCCCCATTACGTCATTCTTCAGAAATGTGGAAAATGGTCCGTTTTCAAATGTTTTATTTTTGAACGTCAGTTCACATTTGTAGGTGGATCATCAGTGTTAGAGCTAAAATTAGCATGTTTAAAGTGATTTTCATGCTTCCAGGGGCTCTGGAAGTGAATTAAATACTATTTGGAGGCATTTAATGTTCAAGCAAAAACGGCTGATTTTCGACAAAAGAGATAACACCCCCCCATTACGTCATGCTTCAGAAATGTGGAAAATGGTCCGTTTTCAAATGTTTTATTTTTGAACGTCAGTTCACATTTGTAGGTGGATCATCAGTGTTAGAGCTAAAATTAGCATGCTTAAAGTGATTTTCATGCTTCCAGGGGCTCGGGAAGTGAATTAAATACTATTTGGAGGCATTTAATGTTCAAGCAAAAACGGCTTATTTTCGACAAAAGAGATAACACCCCCCCATTACGTCATGCTTCAGAAATGTGGAAAATGGTCCGTTTTCAAATGTTTCATTTTTGAACGTCAGTTCACATTTGTAGGTGGATCATCAGTGTTAGAGCTAAAATTAGCATGTTTAAAGTGGTTTTCATGCTTCCACGGGCCCTAAACACAAGATTTATGGAATGGTTAAAAGTGCATGAAAATGCCCAATTTACTCACTCTGAGTTCTCAAAAAGGGTTTCTTCACCCCGGGAAGTTAATTAAATACTATTTGGAGGCATTTATTGTTCGAGCAAAAACGGCTGATTTTCGACAAAAGAGATAACACCCCCCCCATTACGTCATGCTTCAGAAATGTGGAAAATGGTCCGTTTTCAAATGTTTTATTTTTGAACATCAGTTCACATTTGTAGGTGGATCATCAGTGTTAGAGCTAAAATTAGCATGTTTAAAGTGATTTTCATGCTTCCAGGGGCTCGGGAAGTGAATTAAATACTATTTGGAGGCATTTAATGTTCAAGCAAAAACGGCTTATTTTCGACAAAAGAGATAACACCCCCCCATTACGTCATGCTTCAGAAATGTGGAAAATGGTCCGTTTTCAAATGTTTTATTTTTGAACGTCAGTTCACATTTGTAGGTGGATCATCAGTGTTAGAGCTAAAATTAGCATGTTTAAAGTGGTTTTCATGCTTCCACGGGCCCTAAACACAAGATTTATGGAATGGTTAAAAGTGCATGAAAATGCCCAATTTACTCACTCTGAGTTCTCAAAAAGGGTTTCTTCACCCCGGGAAGTTAATTAAATACCATTTGGAGGCATTTAATGTTCGAGCAAAAACGGCTGATTTTCGACAAGAGAGATAACCCCCCCCATTACGTCATTCTTCAGAAATGTGGAAAATGGTCCGTTTTCAAATGTTTTATTTTTGAACGTCAGTTCACATTTGTAGGTGGATCATCAGTGTTAGAGCTAAAATTAGCATGTTTAAAGTGATTTTCATGCTTCCAGGGGCTCTGGAAGTGAATTAAATACTATTTGGAGGCATTTAATGTTCAAGCAAAAACGGCTGATTTTCGACAAAAGAGATAACACCCCCCCATTACGTCATGCTTCAGAAATGTGGAAAATGGTCCGTTTTCAAATGTTTTATTTTTGAATGTCAGTTCACATTTGTAGGTGGATCATCAGTGTTAGAGCTACAATTAGCATCTTTAAAGTGGTTTTCATGCTTCCAGGGGCCCTAAACACTAGATTTATGGAATGGTTAAAAGTGCATGAAAATGGCCAATTTACTCACTCTGAGTTCTCAAAAAGGGTTTCTTCACCCAGGGAAGTTAATTAAATACCATTTGGAGGCATTTAATGTTCGAGCAAAAACGGCTGATTTTCGACAAAAGAGATAACACCCCCCCATTACGTCATGCTTCAGAAATGTGGAAAATGGTCCGTTTTCAAATGTTTTATTTTTGAACGTCAGTTCACATTTGTAGGTGGATCATCAGTGTTAGAGCTAAAATTAGCATGTTTAAAGTGGTTTTCATGCTTCCAGGGGCCCTAAACACAAGATTTATGGAATGGTTAAAAGTGCATGAAAATGGCCAATTTACTCACTCTGAGTTCTCAAAAAGGGTTTCTTCACCCAGGGAAGTTAATTAAATACCATTTGGAGGCATTTAATGTTCGAGCAAAAACGGCTGATTTTCGACAAAAGAGATAACACCCCCCCATTACGTCATGCTTCAGAAATGTGGAAAATGGTCCGTTTTCAAATGTTTTATTTTTGAACGTCAGTTCACATTTGTAGGTGGATCATCAGTGTTAGAGCTAAAATTAGCATGTTTAAAGTGATTTTCATGCTTCCAGGGGCTCTGGAAGTGAATTAAATACTATTTGGAGGCATTTAATGTTCAAGCAAAAACGGCTGATTTTCGACAAAAGAGATAACACCCCCCCCATTACGTCATGCTTCAGAAATGTGGAAAATGGTCCGTTTTCAAATGTTTTATTTTTGAACGTCAGTTCACATTTGTAGGTGGATCATCAGTGTTAGAGCTTAAATTAGCATGTTTAAAGTGGTTTTCATGCTTCCAGGGGCCCAAAACACAAGATTTATGGAATGGTTAAAAGTGCATGAAAATGGCCAATTTACTCACTCTGAGTTCTCAAAAAGGGTTTCTTCACCCAGGGAAGTTAATTAAATACCATTTGGAGGCATTTAATGTTCGAGCAAAAACGGCTGATTTTCGACAAAAGAGATAACACCCCCCCCCCATTACGTCATGCTTCAGAAATGTGGAAAATGGTCCGTTTTCAAATGTTTTATTTTTGAACGTCAGTTCACATTTGTAGGTGGATCATCAGTGTTAGAGCTAAAATTAGCATGTTTAAAGTGATTTTCATGCTTCCAGGGGCTTGGGAAGTGAAATAAATACTATTTGGAGGCATTTAATGTTCAATCAAAAACAGCTGATTTTTGACAAAAGAGATAACACCCCCCCATTACGTCATGCTTCAGAAATGTGGAAAATGGTCCGTTTTCAAATGTTTTCTTTTTGAATGTCAGTTCACATTTGTAGGTGGATCATCAGTGTTAGAGCTAAAATTAGCATGTTTAAAGTGATTTTCATGCTTCCAGGGGCTCGGGAAGTGAATTAAATACTATTTGGAGGCATTTAATGTTCAATCAAAAACAGCTGATTTTTGACAAAAGAGATAACACCCGCCCATTACGTCATGCTTCAGAAATGTGGAAAATGGTCCGTTTTCAAATGTTTTATTTTTGAACGTCAGTTCACATTTGTAGGTGGATCATCAGTGTTAGAGCTAAAATTAGCATGTTTAAAGTGATTTTCATGCTTCCAGGGGCTCGGGAAGTGAATTAAATACTATTTGGAGGCATTTAATGTTCACGCAAAAACGGCTGATTTTCGACAAAAGAGATAACACCCCCCATTACGTCATGCTTCAGAAATGTGGAAAATGGTCCGTTTTCAAATGTTTTATTTTTGAACATCAGTTCACATTTGTAGGTGAATCATCAGTGTTAGAGCTAAAATTAGCATGTTTAAAGTGGTTTTCATGCTTCCAGGGGCCCTAAACACAAGATTTATGGAATGGTTAAAAGTGCATGAAAATGGCCAATTTACTCACTCTGAGTTCTCAAAAAGGGTTTCTTCACCCAGGGAAGTTAATTAAATACCATTTGGAGGCATTTAATGTTTGAGCAAAAACGGCTGATTTTCGACAAAAGAGATAACACCCCCCATTACGTCATGCTTCAGTAATGTGGAAAATGGTCCGTTTTCAAATGTTTTATTTTTGAACGTCAGTTCACATTTGTAGGTGGATCATCAGTGTTAGAGCTAAAATTAGCATGTTTAAAGTGATTTTCATGCTTCCAGGGGCTCGGGAAGTGAATTAAATACTATTTGGAGGCATTTAATGTTCAATCAAAAACAGCTGATTTTTGACAAAAGAGATAACACCCCCCCATTACGTCAAGCTTCAGAAATGTGGAAAATGGTCCGTTTTCAAATGTTTTATTTTTGAACGTCAGTTCACATTTGTAGGTGGATCATCAGTGTTAGAGCTAAAATTAGCATGTTTAAAGTGATTTTCATGCTTCCAGGGGCTCTGGAAGTGAATTAAATACTATTTGGAGGCATTTAATGTTCAAGCAAAAACGGCTGATTTTCGACAAAAGAGATAACACCCCCCCATTACGTCATGCTTCAGAAATGTGGAAAATGGTCCGTTTTCAAATGTTTTATTTTTGAACGTCAGTTCACATTTGTAGGTGGATCATCAGTGTTAGAGCTAAAATTAGCATGTTTAAAGTGATTTTCATGCTTCCAGGGGCTCGGGAAGTGAATTAAATACTATTTGGAGGCATTTAATGTTCAAGCAAAAACGGCTTATTTTCGACAAAAGAGATAACACCCCCCCATTACGTCATGCTTCAGAAATGTGGAAAATGGTCCGTTTTCAAATGTTTCATTTTTGAACGTCAGTTCACATTTGTAGGTGGATCATCAGTGTTAGAGCTAAAATTAGCATGTTTAAAGTGGTTTTCATGCTTCCACGGGCCCTAAACACAAGATTTATGGAATGGTTAAAAGTGCATGAAAATGCCCAATTTACTCACTCTGAGTTCTCAAAAAGGGTTTCTTCACCCCGGGAAGTTAATTAAATACTATTTGGAGGCATTTATTGTTCGAGCAAAAACGGCTGATTTTCGACAAAAGAGATAACACCCCCCCCCATTACGTCATGCTTCAGAAATGTGGAAAATGGTCCATTTTCAAATGTTTTATTTTTGAACATCAGTTCACATTTGTAGGTGGATCATCAGTGTTAGAGCTAAAATTAGCATGTTTAAAGTGATTTTCATGCTTCCAGGGGCTCGGGAAGTGAATTAAATACTATTTGGAGGCATTTAATGTTCAAGCAAAAACGGCTTATTTTCGACAAAAGAGATAACACCCCCCCATTACGTCATGCTTCAGAAATGTGGAAAATGGTCCGTTTTCAAATGTTTTATTTTTGAACGTCAGTTCACATTTGTAGGTGGATCATCAGTGTCAGAGCTAAAATTAGCATGTTTAAAGTGGTTTTCATGCTTCCACGGGCCCTAAACACAAGATTTATGGAATGGTTAAAAGTGCATGAAAATGCCCAATTTACTCACTCTGAGTTCTCAAAAAGGGTTTCTTCACCCCGGGAAGTTAATTAAATACCATTTGGAGGCATTTAATGTTCGAGCAAAAACGGCTGATTTTCGACAAGAGAGATAACCCCCCCCATTACGTCATTCTTCAGAAATGTGGAAAATGGTCCGTTTTCAAATGTTTTATTTTTGAACGTCAGTTCACATTTGTAGGTGGATCATCAGTGTTAGAGCTAAAATTAGCATGTTTAAAGTGATTTTCATGCTTCCAGGGGCTCTGGAAGTGAATTAAATACTATTTGGAGGCATTTAATGTTCAAGCAAAAACGGCTGATTTTCGACAAAAGAGATAACACCCTCCCATTACGTCATGCTTCAGAAATGTGGAAAATGGTCCGTTTTCAAATGTTTTATTTTTGAATGTCAGTTCACATTTGTAGGTGGATCATCAGTGTTAGAGCTACAATTAGCATCTTTAAAGTGGTTTTCATGCTTCCAGGGGCCCTAAACACTAGATTTATGGAATGGTTAAAAGTGCATGAAAATGGCCAATTTACTCACTCTGAGTTCTCAAAAAGGGTTTCTTCACCCAGGGAAGTTAATTAAATACCATTTGGAGGCATTTAATGTTCGAGCAAAAACGGCTGATTTTCGACAAAAGAGATAACACCCCCCCATTACGTCATGCTTCAGAAATGTGGAAAATGGTCCGTTTTCAAATGTTTTATTTTTGAACGTCAGTTCACATTTGTAGGTGGATCATCAGTGTTAGAGCTAAAATTAGCATGTTTAAAGTGGTTTTCATGCTTCCAGGGGCCCTAAACACAAGATTTATGGAATGGTTAAAAGTGCATGAAAATGGCCAATTTACTCACTCTGAGTTCTCAAAAAGGGTTTCTTCACCCAGGGAAGTTAATTAAATACCATTTGGAGGCATTTAATGTTCGAGCAAAAACGGCTGATTTTCGACAAAAGAGATAACACCCCCCCATTACGTCATGCTTCAGAAATGTGGAAAATGGTCCGTTTTCAAATGTTTTATTTTTGAACGTCAGTTCACATTTGTAGGTGGATCATCAGTGTTAGAGCTAAAATTAGCATGTTTAAAGTGATTTTCATGCTTCCAGGGGCTCTGGAAGTGAATTAAATACTATTTGGAGGCATTTAATGTTCAAGCAAAAACGGCTGATTTTCGACAAAAGAGATAACACCCCCCCCATTACGTCATGCTTCAGAAATGTGGAAAATGGTCCGTTTTCAAATGTTTTATTTTTGAACGTCAGTTCACATTTGTAGGTGGATCATCAGTGTTAGAGCTTAAATTAGCATGTTTAAAGTGGTTTTCATGCTTCCAGGGGCCCAAAACACAAGATTTATGGAATGGTTAAAAGTGCATGAAAATGGCCAATTTACTCACTCTGAGTTCTCAAAAAGGGTTTCTTCACCCAGGGAAGTTAATTAAATACCATTTGGAGGCATTTAATGTTCGAGCAAAAACGGCTGATTTTCGACAAAAGAGATAACACCCCCCCCCATTACGTCATGCTTCAGAAATGTGGAAAATGGTCCGTTTTCAAATGTTTTATTTTTGAACGTCAGTTCACATTTGTAGGTGGATCATCAGTGTTGGAGCTAAAATTAGCATGTTTAAAGTGATTTTCATGCTTCCAGGGGCTCGGGAAGTGAATTAAATACTATTTGGAGGCATTTAATGTTCAAGCAAAAACGGCTGATTTTCGACAAAAGAGATAACACCCCCCCATTACGACATGCTTCAGAAATGTGGAAAATGGTCCGTTTTCAAATGTTTTATTTTTGAACGTCAGTTCACATTTGTAGGTGGATCATCAGTGTTAGAGCTAAAATTAGCATGTTTAAAGTGGTTTTCATGCTTCCAGGGGCCCTAAACACAAGATTTATGGAATGGTTAAAAGTGCATGAAAATGGCCAATTTACTCACTCTGAGTTCTCAAAAAGGGTTTCTTCACCCAGGGAAGTTAATTAAATACCATTTGGAGGCATTTAATGTTCGAGCAAAAACAGCTGATTTTTGACAAAAGAGATAACACCCCCCCATTACGTCATGCTTCAGAAATGTGGAAAATGGTCCGTTTTCAAATGTTTTATTTTTGAACGTCAGTTCACATTTGTAGGTGGATCATCAGTGTTAGAGCTAAAATTAGCATGTTTAAAGTGATTTTCATGCTTCCAGGGGCTTGGGAAGTGAAATAAATACTATTTGGAGGCATTTAATGTTCAATCAAAAACAGCTGATTTTTGACAAAAGAGATAACACCCCCCCATTACGTCATGCTTCAGAAATGTGGAAAATGGTCCGTTTTCAAATGTTTTCTTTTTGAATGTCAGTTCACATTTGTAGGTGGATCATCAGTGTTAGAGCTAAAATTAGCATGTTTAAAGTGATTTTCATGCTTCCAGGGGCTCGGGAAGTGAATTAAATACTATTTGGAGGCATTTAATGTTCAATCAAAAACAGCAGATTTTTGACAAAAGAGATAACACCCGCCCATTACGTCATGCTTCAGAAATGTGGAAAATGGTCCGTTTTCAAATGTTTTATTTTTGAACGTCAGTTCACATTTGTAGGTGGATCATCAGTGTTAGAGCTAAAATTAGCATGTTTAAAGTGATTTTCATGCTTCCAGGGGCTCGGGAAGTGAATTAAATACTATTTGGAGGCATTTAATGTTCACGCAAAAACGGCTGATTTTCGACAAAAGAGATAACACCCCCCATTACGTCATGCTTCAGAAATGTGGAAAATGGTCCGTTTTCAAATGTTTTATTTTTGAACATCAGTTCACATTTGTAGGTGAATCATCAGTGTTAGAGCTAAAATTAGCATGTTTAAAGTGGTTTTCATGCTTCCAGGGGCCCTAAACACAAGATTTATGGAATGGTTAAAAGTGCATGAAAATGGCCAATTTACTCACTCTGAGTTCTCAAAAAGGGTTTCTTCACCCAGGGAAGTTAATTAAATACCATTTGGAGGCATTTAATGTTTGAGCAAAAACGGCTGATTTTCGACAAAAGAGATAACACCCCCCATTACGTCATGCTTCAGTAATGTGGAAAATGGTCCGTTTTCAAATGTTTTATTTTTGAACGTCAGTTCACATTTGTAGGTGGATCATCAGTGTTAGAGCTAAAATTAGCATGTTTAAAGTGATTTTCATGCTTCCAGGGGCTCGGGAAGTGAATTAAATACTATTTGGAGGCATTTAATGTTCAATCAAAAACAGCTGATTTTTGACAAAAGAGATAACACCCCCCCATTACGTCAAGCTTCAGAAATGTGGAAAATGGTCCGTTTTCAAATGTTTTATTTTTGAACGTCAGTTCACATTTGTAGGTGGATCATCAGTGTTAGAGCTAAAATTCGCATGTTTAAAGTGATTTTCATGCTTCCAGGGGCTCGGGAAGTGAATTAATTACTATTTGGAGGCATTTAATGTTCAAGCAAAAACGGCTGATTTTCAACAAAAGAGATAACACCCCCCCCATTACGTCATGCTTCAGAAATGTGGAAAATGGTCCGTTTTCAAATGTTTTATTTTTGAACGTCAGTTCACATTTGTAGGTGGATCATTAGTGTTAGAGCTAAAATTAGCATGTTTAAAGTGATTTTCATGCTTCCAGGGGCCCTAAATACAAGATTTATGGAATGGTTAAAAGTGCATGAAAATGGCCAATTTACTCACTCTGAGTTCTCAAAAAGGGTTTCTTCACCCCGGGAAGTTAATTAAATACCATTTGGAGGCATTTAATGTTCGAGCAAAAACGGCTGATTTTCGACAAAAGAGATAACACCCCCCCATTACGTCATGCTTCAGAAATGTGGAAAATGGTCCGTTTTCAAATGTTTTATTTTTGAACGTCAGTTCACATTTGTAGGTGGATCATCAGTGTTAGAGCTAAAATTAGCATGTTTAAAGTGATTTTCATGCTTCCAGGGGCTCGGGAAGTGAATTAAATACTATTTGGAGGCATTTAATGTTCAATCAAAAACAGCTGATTTTTGACAAAAGAGATAACACCCCCCCATTACGTCATGCTTCAGAAATGTGGAAAATGGTCTGTTTTCAAATGTTTTCTTTTTGAACGTCAGTTCACATTTGTAGGTGGATCATCAGTGTTAGAGCTAAAATTAGCATGTTTAAAGTGATTTTCATGCTTCCAGGGGCCCTAAACACAAGATTTATGGAATGGTTAAAAGTGCATGAAAATGGCCAATTTACTCACTCTGAGTTCTCAAAAAGGGTTTCTTCACCCCGGGAAGTTAATTAAATACTATTTGGAGGCATTTAATGTTCGAGCAAAAACGGCTGATTTTCGACAAAAGAGATAACACCCCCCCCATTACGTCATGCTTCAGAAATGTGGAAAATGGTCCGTTTTCAAATGTTTTATTTTTGAACATCAGTTCACATTTGTAGGTGGATCATCAGTGTTAGAGCTAAAATTAGCATGTTTAAAGTGATTTTCATGCTTCCAGGGGCTCGGGAAGTGAATTAAATACTATTTGGAGGCATTTAATGTTCAAGCAAAAACGGCTTATTTTCGACAAAAGAGATAACACCCCCCCATTACGTCATGCTTCAGAAATGTGGAAAATGGTCCGTTTTCAAATGTTTTATTTTTGAACGTCAGTTCACATTTGTAGGTGGATCATCAGTGTTAGAGCTAAAATTAGCATGTTTAAAGTGATTTTCATGCTTCCAGGGGCTCGGGAAGTGAATTAAATACTATTTGGAGGCATTTAATGTTCAAGCAAAAACGGCTTATTTTCGACAAAAGAGATAACACCCCCCCATTACGTCATGCTTCAGAAATGTGGAAAATGGTCCGTTTTCAAATGTTTTATTTTTGAACGTCAGTTCACATTTGTAGGTGGATCATCAGTGTTAGAGCTAAAATTAGCATGTTTAAAGTGGTTTTCATGCTTCCACGGGCCCTAAACACAAGATTTATGGAATGGTTAAAAGTGCATGAAAATGCCCAATTTACTCACTCTGAGTTCTCAAAAAGGGTTTCTTCACCCCGGGAAGTTAATTAAATACCATTTGGAGGCATTTAATGTTCGAGCAAAAACGGCTGATTTTCGACAAGAGAGATAACCCCCCCCATTACGTCATTCTTCAGAAATGTGGAAAATGGTCCGTTTTCAAATGTTTTATTTTTGAACGTCAGTTCACATTTGTAGGTGGATCATCAGTGTTAGAGCTAAAATTAGCATGTTTAAAGTGATTTTCATGCTTCCAGGGGCTCTGGAAGTGAATTAAATACTATTTGGAGGCATTTAATGTTCAAGCAAAAACGGCTGATTTTCGACAAAAGAGATAACACCCCCCCATTACGTCATGCTTCAGAAATGTGGAAAATGGTCCGTTTTCAAATGTTTTATTTTTGAATGTCAGTTCACATTTGTAGGTGGATCATCAGTGTTAGAGCTACAATTAGCATCTTTAAAGTGGTTTTCATGCTTCCAGGGGCCCTAAACACTAGATTTATGGAATGGTTAAAAGTGCATGAAAATGGCCAATTTACTCACTCTGAGTTCTCAAAAAGGGTTTCTTCACCCAGGGAAGTTAATTAAATACCATTTGGAGGCATTTAATGTTCGAGCAAAAACGGCTGATTTTCGACAAAAGAGATAACACCCCCCCATTACGTCATGCTTCAGAAATGTGGAAAATGGTCCGTTTTCAAATGTTTTATTTTTGAACGTCAGTTCACATTTGTAGGTGGATCATCAGTGTTAGAGCTAAAATTAGCATGTTTAAAGTGGTTTTCATGCTTCCAGGGGCCCTAAACACAAGATTTATGGAATGGTTAAAAGTGCATGAAAATGGCCAATTTACTCACTCTGAGTTCTCAAAAAGGGTTTCTTCACCCAGGGAAGTTAATTAAATACCATTTGGAGGCATTTAATGTTCGAGCAAAAACGGCTGAATTTCGACAAAAGAGATAACACCCCCCCATTACGTCATGCTTCAGAAATGTGGAAAATGGTCCGTTTTCAAATGTTTTATTTTTGAACGTCAGTTCACATTTGTAGGTGGATCATCAGTGTTAGAGCTAAAATTAGCATGTTTAAAGTGATTTTCATGCTTCCAGGGGCTCTGGAAGTGAATTAAATACTATTTGGAGGCATTTAATGTTCAAGCAAAAACGGCTGATTTTCGACAAAAGAGATAACACCCCCCCCATTACGTCATGCTTCAGAAATGTGGAAAATGGTCCGTTTTCAAATGTTTTATTTTTGAACGTCAGTTCACATTTGTAGGTGGATCATCAGTGTTAGAGCTTAAATTAGCATGTTTAAAGTGGTTTTCATGCTTCCAGGGGCCCAAAACACAAGATTTATGGAATGGTTAAAAGTGCATGAAAATGGCCAATTTACTCACTCTGAGTTCTCAAAAAGGGTTTCTTCACCCAGGGAAGTTAATTAAATACCATTTGGAGGCATTTAATGTTCGAGCAAAAACGGCTGATTTTCGACAAAAGAGATAACACCCCCCCCCATTACGTCATGCTTCAGAAATGTGGAAAATGGTCCGTTTTCAAATGTTTTATTTTTGAACGTCAGTTCACATTTGTAGGTGGATCATCAGTGTTGGAGCTAAAATTAGCATGTTTAAAGTGATTTTCATGCTTCCAGGGGCTCGGGAAGTGAATTAAATACTATTTGGAGGCATTTAATGTTCAAGCAAAAACGGCTGATTTTCGACAAAAGAGATAACACCCCCCCATTACGACATGCTTCAGAAATGTGGAAAATGGTCCGTTTTCAAATGTTTTATTTTTGAACGTCAGTTCACATTTGTAGGTGGATCATCAGTGTTAGAGCTAAAATTAGCATGTTTAAAGTGGTTTTCATGCTTCCAGGGGCCCTAAACACAAGATTTATGGAATGGTTAAAAGTGCATGAAAATGGCCAATTTACTCACTCTGAGTTCTCAAAAAGGGTTTCTTCACCCAGGGAAGTTAATTAAATACCATTTGGAAGCATTTAATGTTTGAGCAAAAACGGCTGATTTTCGACAAAAGAGATAACACCCCCCATTACGTCATGCTTCAGTAATGTGGAAAATGGTCCGTTTTCAAATGTTTTATTTTTGAACGTCAGTTCACATTTGTAGGTGGATCATCAGTGTTAGAGCTAAAATTAGCATGTTTAAAGTGATTTTCATGCTTCCAGGGGCTCGGGAAGTGAATTAAATACTATTTGGAGGCATTTAATGTTCAATCAAAAACAGCTGATTTTTGACAAAAGAGATAACACCCCCCCATTACGTCATGCTTCAGAAATGTGGAAAATGGTCCGTTTTCAAATGTTTTATTTTTGAACGTCAGTTCACATTTGTAGGTGGATCATCAGTGTTAGAGCTAAAATTAGCATGTTTAAAGTGATTTTCATGCTTCCAGGGGCTCGGGAAGTGAATTAAATACTATTTGGAGGCATTTAATGTTCAATCAAAAACAGCTGATTTTTGACAAAAGAGATAACACCCCCCCATTACGTCATGCTTCAGAAATGTGGAAAATGGTCCGTTTTCAAATGTTTTATTTTTGAATGTCAGTTCACATTTGTAGGTGGATCATCAGTGTTAGAGCTAAAATTAGCATGTTTAAAGTGATTTTCATGCTTCCAGGGGCCCTAAACACAAGATTTATGGAATGGTAAAAGTGTATGAAAATGGCCAATTTACTCACTCTGAGTTCTCAAAAAGGGTTTCTTCACCCCGGGAAGTTAATTAAATACCATTTGGAGGCATTTAATGTTCGAGCAAAAACGGCTGATTTTCGACAAAAGAGATAACACCCCCCCATTACGTCATGCTTCAGAAATGTGGAAAATGGTCCGTTTTCAAATGTTTTATTTTTGAACGTCAGTTCACATTTGTAGGTGGATCATCAGTGTTAGAGCTAAAATTAGCATGTTTAAAGTGATTTTCATGCTTCCAGGGGCTCGGGAAGTGAATTAAATACTATTTGGAGGCATTTAATGTTCAAGCAAAAACGGCTGATTTTCGACAAAAGAGATAACACCCCCCATTACGTCATACTTCAGAAATGTGGAAAATGGTCCGTTTTCAAATGTTTTATTTTTGAACGTCAGTTCACATTTGTAGGTGGATCATCAGTGTCAGAGCTAAAATTAGCATGTTTAAAGTGGTTTTCATGCTTCCAGGGGCCCTAAACACAAGATTTATGGAATGGTTAAAAGTGCATGAAAATGGCCAATTTACTCACTCTGAGTTCTCAAAAAGGGTTTCTTCACCCAGGGAAGTTAATTAAATACCATTTGGAGGCATTTAATGTTCGAGCAAAAACGGCTGATTTTCAACAAAAGAGATAACACCCCCCCCATTACGTCATGCTTCAGAAATGTGGAAAATGGTCCGTTTTCAAATGTTTTATTTTTGAACGTCAGTTCACATTTGTAGGTGGATCATCAGTGTTAGAGCTAAAATTCGCATGTTTAAAGTGATTTTCATGCTTCCAGGGGCTCGGGAAGTGAATTAAATACTATTTGGAGGCATTTAATGTTCAATCAAAAACAGCTGATTTTTGACAAAAGAGATAACACCCCCCATTACGTCATGCTTCAGAAATGTGGAAAATGGTCCGTTTTCAAATGTTTTATTTTTGAACGTCAGTTCACATTTGTAGGTGGATCATCAGTGTTAGAGCTAAAATTAGCATGTTTAAAGTGATTTTCATGCTTCCAGGGGCCCAAAACACAAGATTTATGGAATGGTTAAAAGTGCATGAAAATGGCCAATTTACTCACTCTGAGTTCTCAAAAAGGGTTTCTTCACCCAGGGAAGTTAATTAAATACCATTTGGAGGCATTTAATGTTCGAGCAAAAACGGCTGATTTTCGACAAAAGAGATAACACCCCCCCATTACGTCATGCTTCAGAAATGTGGAAAATGGTCCGTTTTCAAATGTTTTATTTTTGAACGTCAGTTCACATTTGTAGGTGGATCATCAGTGTTGGAGCTAAAATTAGCATGTTTAAAGTGATTTTCATGCTTCCAGGGGCTCGGGAAGTGAATTAAATACTATTTGGAGGCATTTAATGTTCAAGCAAAAACGGCTGATTTTCGACAAAAGAGATAACACCCCCCCATTACGACATGCTTCAGAAATGTGGAAAATGGTCCGTTTTCAAATGTTTTATTTTTGAACGTCAGTTCACATTTGTAGGTGGATCATCAGTGTTAGAGCTAAAATTAGCATGTTTAAAGTGGTTTTCATGCTTCCAGGGGCCCTAAACACAAGATTTATGGAATGGTTAAAAGTGCATGAAAATGGCCAATTTACTCACTCTGAGTTCTCAAAAAGGGTTTCTTCACCCAGGGAAGTTAATTAAATACCATTTGGAGGCATTTAATGTTCGAGCAAAAACAGCTGATTTTTGACAAAAGAGATAACACCCCCCCATTACGTCATGCTTCAGAAATGTGGAAAATGGTCCGTTTTCAAATGTTTTATTTTTGAACGTCAGTTCACATTTGTAGGTGGATCATCAGTGTTAGAGCTAAAATTAGCATGTTTAAAGTGATTTTCATGCTTCCAGGGGCTCGGGAAGTGAATTAAATACTATTTGGAGGCATTTAATGTTCAATCAAAAACAGCTGATTTTTGACAAAAGAGATAACACCCCCCCATTACGTCATGCTTCAGAAATGTGGAAAATGGTCCGTTTTCAAATGTTTTCTTTTTGAACGTCAGTTCACATTTGTAGGTGGATCATCAGTGTTAGAGCTAAAATTAGCATGTTTAAAGTGATTTTCATGCTTCCAGGGGCTCGGGAAGTGAATTAAATACTATTTGGAGGCATTTAATGTTCAATCAAAAACAGCTGATTTTTGACAAAAGAGATAACACCCCCCCATTACGTCATGCTTCAGAAATGTGGAAAATGGTCCGTTTTCAAATGTTTTATTTTTGAACGTCAGTTCACATTTGTAGGTGGATCATCAGTGTTAGAGCTAAAATTAGCATGTTTAAAGTGATTTTCATGCTTCCAGGGGCTCGGGAAGTGAATTAAATACTATTTGGAGGCATTTAATGTTCAATCAAAAACAGCTGATTTTTGACAAAAGAGATAACACCCCCCCATTACGTCATGCTTCAGAAATGTGGAAAATGGTCCGTTTTCAAATGTTTTATTTTTGAATGTCAGTTCACATTTGTAGGTGGATCATCAGTGTTAGAGCTAAAATTAGCATGTTTAAAGTGATTTTCATGCTTCCAGGGGCCCTAAACACAAGATTTATGGAATGGTAAAAGTGTATGAAAATGGCCAATTTACTCACTCTGAGTTCTCAAAAAGGGTTTCTTCACCCCGGGAAGTTAATTAAATACCATTTGGAGGCATTTAATGTTCGAGCAAAAACGGCTGATTTTCGACAAAAGAGATAACACCCCCCCATTACGTCATGCTTCAGAAATGTGGAAAATGGTCCGTTTTCAAATGTTTTATTTTTGAACGTCAGTTCACATTTGTAGGTGGATCATCAGTGTTAGAGCTAAAATTAGCATGTTTAAAGTGATTTTCATGCTTCCAGGGGCTCGGGAAGTGAATTAAATACTATTTGGAGGCATTTAATGTTCAAGCAAAAACGGCTGATTTTCGACAAAAGAGATAACACCCCCCATTACGTCATACTTCAGAAATGTGGAAAATGGTCCGTTTTCAAATGTTTTATTTTTGAACGTCAGTTCACATTTGTAGGTGGATCATCAGTGTCAGAGCTAAAATTAGCATGTTTAAAGTGGTTTTCATGCTTCCAGGGGCCCTAAACACAAGATTTATGGAATGGTTAAAAGTGCATGAAAATGGCCAATTTACTCACTCTGAGTTCTCAAAAAGGGTTTCTTCACCCAGGGAAGTTAATTAAATACCATTTGGAGGCATTTAATGTTCGAGCAAAAACGGCTGATTTTCAACAAAAGAGATAACACCCCCCCCATTACGTCATGCTTCAGAAATGTGGAAAATGGTCCGTTTTCAAATGTTTTATTTTTGAACGTCAGTTCACATTTGTAGGTGGATCATCAGTGTTAGAGCTAAAATTCGCATGTTTAAAGTGATTTTCATGCTTCCAGGGGCTCGGGAAGTGAATTAAATACTATTTGGAGGCATTTAATGTTCAATCAAAAACAGCTGATTTTTGACAAAAGAGATAACACCCCCCATTACGTCATGCTTCAGAAATGTGGAAAATGGTCCGTTTTCAAATGTTTTATTTTTGAACGTCAGTTCACATTTGTAGGTGGATCATCAGTGTTAGAGCTAAAATTAGCATGTTTAAAGTGATTTTCATGCTTCCAGGGGCCCAAAACACAAGATTTATGGAATGGTTAAAAGTGCATGAAAATGGCCAATTTACTCACTCTGAGTTCTCAAAAAGGGTTTCTTCACCCAGGGAAGTTAATTAAATACCATTTGGAGGCATTTAATGTTCGAGCAAAAACGGCTGATTTTCGACAAAAGAGATAACACCCCCCCATTACGTCATGCTTCAGAAATGTGGAAAATGGTCCGTTTTCAAATGTTTTATTTTTGAACGTCAGTTCACATTTGTAGGTGGATCATCAGTGTTGGAGCTAAAATTAGCATGTTTAAAGTGATTTTCATGCTTCCAGGGGCTCGGGAAGTGAATTAAATACTATTTGGAGGCATTTAATGTTCAAGCAAAAACGGCTGATTTTCGACAAAAGAGATAACACCCCCCCATTACGACATGCTTCAGAAATGTGGAAAATGGTCCGTTTTCAAATGTTTTATTTTTGAACGTCAGTTCACATTTGTAGGTGGATCATCAGTGTTAGAGCTAAAATTAGCATGTTTAAAGTGGTTTTCATGCTTCCAGGGGCCCTAAACACAAGATTTATGGAATGGTTAAAAGTGCATGAAAATGGCCAATTTACTCACTCTGAGTTCTCAAAAAGGGTTTCTTCACCCAGGGAAGTTAATTAAATACCATTTGGAGGCATTTAATGTTCGAGCAAAAACAGCTGATTTTTGACAAAAGAGATAACACCCCCCCATTACGTCATGCTTCAGAAATGTGGAAAATGGTCCGTTTTCAAATGTTTTATTTTTGAACGTCAGTTCACATTTGTAGGTGGATCATCAGTGTTAGAGCTAAAATTAGCATGTTTAAAGTGATTTTCATGCTTCCAGGGGCTCGGGAAGTGAATTAAATACTATTTGGAGGCATTTAATGTTCAATCAAAAACAGCTGATTTTTGACAAAAGAGATAACACCCCCCCATTACGTCATGCTTCAGAAATGTGGAAAATGGTCCGTTTTCAAATGTTTTCTTTTTGAACGTCAGTTCACATTTGTAGGTGGATCATCAGTGTTAGAGCTAAAATTAGCATGTTTAAAGTGATTTTCATGCTTCCAGGGGCTCGGGAAGTGAATTAAATACTATTTGGAGGCATTTAATGTTCAATCAAAAACAGCTGATTTTTGACAAAAGAGATAACACCCCCCCATTACGTCATGCTTCAGAAATGTGGAAAATGGTCCGTTTTCAAATGTTTTATTTTTGAACGTCAGTTCACATTTGTAGGTGGATCATCAGTGTTAGAGCTAAAATTAGCATGTTTAAAGTGATTTTCATGCTTCCAGGGGCTCGGGAAGTGAATTAAATACTATTTGGAGGCATTTAATGTTCACGCAAAAACGGCTGATTTTCGACAAAAGAGATAACACCCCCCATTACGTCATGCTTCAGAAATGTGGAAAATGGTCCGTTTTCAAATGTTTTATTTTTGAACATCAGTTCACATTTGTAGGTGAATCATCAGTGTTAGAGCTAAAATTAGCATGTTTAAAGTGGTTTTCATGCTTCCAGGGGCCCTAAACACAAGATTTATGGAATGGTTAAAAGTGCATGAAAATGGCCAATTTACTCACTCTGAGTTCTCAAAAAGGGTTTCTTCACCCAGGGAAGTTAATTAAATACCATTTGGAGGCATTTAATGTTTGAGCAAAAACGGCTGATTTTCGACAAAAGAGATAACACCCCCCATTACGTCATGCTTCAGTAATGTGGAAAATGGTCCGTTTTCAAATGTTTTATTTTTGAACGTCAGTTCACATTTGTAGGTGGATCATCAGTGTTAGAGCTAAAATTAGCATGTTTAAAGTGATTTTCATGCTTCCAGGGGCTCGGGAAGTGAATTAAATACTATTTGGAGGCATTTAATGTTCAATCAAAAACAGCTGATTTTTGACAAAAGAGATAACACCCCCCCATTACGTCATGCTTCAGAAATGTGGAAAATGGTCCGTTTTCAAATGTTTTATTTTTGAATGTCAGTTCACATTTGTAGGTGGATCATCAGTGTTAGAGCTAAAATTAGCATGTTTAAAGTGATTTTCATGCTTCCAGGGGCCCTAAACACAAGATTTATGGAATGGTAAAAGTGCATGAAAATGGCCAATTTACTCACTCTGAGTTCTCAAAAAGGGTTTCTTCACCCCGGGAAGTTAATTAAATACCATTTGGAGGCATTTAATGTTCGAGCAAAAACGGCTGATTTTCGACAAAAGAGATAACACCCCCCCATTACGTCATGCTTCAGAAATGTGGAAAATGGACCGTTTTCAAATGTTTTATTTTTGAACGTCAGTTCACATTTGTAGGTGGATCATCAGTGTTAGAGCTAAAATTAGCATGTTTAAAGTGATTTTCATGCTTCCAGGGGCTCGGGAAGTGAATTAAATACTATTTGGAGGCATTTAATGTTCAAGCAAAAATGGCTGATTTTCGACAAAAGAGATAACACCCCCCATTACGTCATGCTTCAGAAATGTGGAAAATGGTCCGTTTTCAAATGTTTTATTTTTGAACGTCAGTTCACATTTGTAGGTGGATCATCAGTGTTAGAGCTAAAATTAGCATGTTTAAAGTGGTTTTCATGCTTCCAGGGGCCCTAAACACAAGATTTATGGAATGGTTAAAAGTGCATGAAAATGGCCAATTTACTCACTCTGAGTTCTCAAAAAGGGTTTCTTCACCCAGGGAAGTTAATTAAATACCATTTGGAGGCATTTAATGTTCGAGCAAAAACGGCTGATTTTCAACAAAAGAGATAACACCCCCCCAATTACGTCATGCTTCAGAAATGTGGAAAATGGTCCGTTTTCAAATGTTTTATTTTTGAACGTCAGTTCACATTTGTAGGTGGATCATCAGTGTTAGAGCTAAAATTAGCATGTTTAAAGTGATTTTCATGCTTCCAGGGGCTCGGGAAGTGAATTAAATACTATTTGGAGGCATTTAATGTTCAATCAAAAACAGCTGATTTTTGACAAAAGAGATAACCCCCCATTACGTCATGCTTCAGAAATGTGGAAAATGGTCCGTTTTCAAATGTTTTATTTTTGAACGTCAGTTCACATTTGTAGGTGGATCATCAGTGTTAGAGCTAAAATTAGCATGTTTAAAGTGATTTTCATGCTTCCAGGGGCTCGGGAAGTGAATTAAATACTATTTGGAGGCATTTAATGTTCACGCAAAAACGGCTGATTTTCGACAAAAGAGATAACACCCCCCATTACGTCATGCTTCAGAAATGTGGAAAATGGTCCGTTTTCAAATGTTTTATTTTTGAACATCAGTTCACATTTGTAGGTGAATCATCAGTGTTAGAGCTAAAATTAGCATGTTTAAAGTGGTTTTCATGCTTCCAGGGGCCCTAAACACAAGATTTATGGAATGGTTAAAAGTGCATGAAAATGGCCAATTTACTCACTCTGAGTTCTCAAAAAGGGTTTCTTCACCCAGGGAAGTTAATTAAATACCATTTGGAGGCATTTAATGTTTGAGCAAAAACGGCTGATTTTCGACAAAAGAGATAACACCCCCCATTACGTCATGCTTCAGTATTGTGGAAAATGGTCCGTTTTCAAATGTTTTATTTTTGAACGTCAGTTCACATTTGTAGGTGGATCATCAGTGTTAGAGCTAAAATTAGCATGTTTAAAGTGATTTTCATGCTTCCAGGGGCTCGGGAAGTGAATTAAATACTATTTGGAGGCATTTAATGTTCAATCAAAAACAGCTGATTTTTGACAAAAGAGATAACACCCCCCCATTACGTCATGCTTCAGAAATGTGGAAAATGGTCCGTTTTCAAATGTTTTATTTTTGAATGTCAGTTCACATTTGTAGGTGGATCATCAGTGTTAGAGCTAAAATTAGCATGTTTAAAGTGATTTTCATGCTTCCAGGGGCCCTAAACACAAGATTTATGGAATGGTAAAAGTGCATGAAAATGGCCAATTTACTCACTCTGAGTTCTCAAAAAGGGTTTCTTCACCCCGGGAAGTTAATTAAATACCATTTGGAGGCATTTAATGTTCGAGCAAAAACGGCTGATTTTCGACAAAAGAGATAACACCCCCCCATTACGTCATGCTTCAGAAATGTGGAAAATGGACCTTTTTCAAATGTTTTATTTTTGAACGTCAGTTCACATTTGTAGGTGGATCATCAGTGTTAGAGCTAAAATTAGCATGTTTAAAGTGATTTTCATGCTTCCAGGGGCTCGGGAAGTGAATTAAATACTATTTGGAGGCATTTAATGTTCAAGCAAAAATGGCTGATTTTCGACAAAAGAGATAACACCCCCCATTACGTCATGCTTCAGAAATGTGGAAAATGGTCCGTTTTCAAATGTTTTATTTTTGAACGTCAGTTCACATTTGTAGGTGGATCATCAGTGTTAGAGCTAAAATTAGCATGTTTAAAGTGGTTTTCATGCTTCCAGGGGCCCTAAACACAAGATTTATGGAATGGTTAAAAGTGCATGAAAATGGCCAATTTACTCACTCTGAGTTCTCAAAAAGGGTTTCTTCACCCAGGGAAGTTAATTAAATACCATTTGGAGGCATTTAATGTTCGAGCAAAAACGGCTGATTTTCAACAAAAGAGATAACACCCCCCCAATTACGTCATGCTTCAGAAATGTGGAAAATGGTCCGTTTTCAAATGTTTTATTTTTGAACGTCAGTTCACATTTGTAGGTGGATCATCAGTGTTAGAGCTAAAATTAGCATGTTTAAAGTGATTTTCATGCTTCCAGGGGCTCGGGAAGTGAATTAAATACTATTTGGAGGCATTTAATGTTCAATCAAAAACAGCTGATTTTTGACAAAAGAGATAACCCCCCATTACGTCATGCTTCAGAAATGTGGAAAATGGTCCGTTTTCAAATGTTTTATTTTTGAACGTCAGTTCACATTTGTAGGTGGATCATCAGTGTTAGAGCTAAAATTAGCATGTTTAAAGTGATTTTCATGCTTCCAGGGGCCCTAAACACAAGATTTATGGAATGGTTAAAAGTGCATGAAAATGGCCAATTTACTCACTCTGAGTTCTCAAAAAGGGTTTCTTCACCCCGGGAAGTTAATTAAATACCATTTGGAGGCATTTAATGTTCGAGCAAAAACGGCTGATTTTCGACAAAAGAGATAACACCCCCCCATTACGTCATGCTTCAGAAATGTGTAAAATGGTCTGTTTTCAAATGTTTTATTTTTGAACGTCAGTTCACATTTTTAGGTGGATCATCAGTGTTAGAGCTAAAATTAGCATGTTTAAAGTGATTTTCATGCTTCCAGGGGCCCTAAACACAAGATTTATGGAATGGTTAAAAGTGCATGAAAATTGCCAATTTACTCACTCTGAGTTCTCAAAAAGGGTTTCTTCACCCCGGGAAGTTAATAAATAACATTTGGAGGCATTTAATGTTCGAGCAAAAACGGCTGATTTTCGACAAAAGAGATAACACCCCCCCATTACGTCAAGCTTCAGAAATGTGGAAAATGGTCCGTTTTCAAATGTTTTATTTTTGAACGTCAGTTCACATTTGTAGGTGGATCATCAGTGTTAGAGCTAAAATTCGCATGTTTAAAGTGATTTTCATGCTTCCAGGGGCTCGGGAAGTGAATTAAATACTATTTGGAGGCATTTAATGTTCAAGCAAAAACGGCTGATTTTCGACAAAAGAAATAACACCCCCCCATTACGTCATGCTTCAGAAATGTGGAAAATGGTCAGTTTTCAAATGTTTTATTTTTGAACGTCAGTTCACATTTGTAGGTGGATCATCAGTGTTAGAGCTAAAATTAGCATGTTTAAAGTGATTTTCATTCTTCCAGTGGCCCTAAACACAAGATTTATGGAATGGTTAAAAGTGCATGAAAATGGCCAATTTACTCACTCTGAGTTCTCAAAAAGGGTTTCTTCACCCCGGGAAGTTAATTAAATACCATTTGGAGGCATTTAATGTTCAAGCAAAAACGGCTGATTTTCGACAAAAGAGATAACACCCCCCCATTACGTCATGCTTCAGAAATGTGGAAAATGGTCAGTTTTCAAATGTTTTATTTTTGAACGTCAGTTCACATTTGTAGGTGGATCATCAGTGTTAGAGCTAAAATTAGCATGTTTAAAGTGATTTTCATTCTTCCAGGGGCCCTAAACACAAGATTTATGGAATGGTTAAAAGTGCATGAAAATGGCCAATTTACTCACTCTGAGTTCTCAAAAAGGGTTTCTTCACCCCGGGAAGTTAATTAAATACCATTTGGAGGCATTTAATGTTCGAGCAAAAACGGCTGATTTTCGACAAAAGAGATAACACCCCCCATTACGTCATGCTTCAGAAATGTGGAAAATGGTCCGTTTTCAAATGTTTTATTTTTGAACGTCAGTTCACATTTGTAGGTGGATCATCAGTGTTAGAGCTAAAATTAGCATGTTTAAAGTGATTTTCATGCTTCCAGGGGCTCGGGAAGTGAATTAAATACTATTTGGAGGCATTTAATGTTCAATCAAAAACAGCTGATTTTTGACAAAAGAGATAACACCCCCCCATTACGTCATGCTTCAGAAATGTGGAAAATGGTCCGTTTTCAAATGTTTTATTTTTGAATGTCAGTTCACATTTGTAGGTGGATCATCAGTGTTAGAGCTAAAATTAGCATGTTTAAAGTGATTTTCATGCTTCCAGGGGCCCTAAACACAAGATTTATGGAATGGTAAAAGTGCATGAAAATGGCCAATTTACTCACTCTGAGTTCTCAAAAAGGGTTTCTTCACCCCGGGAAGTTAATTAAATACCATTTGGAGGCATTTAATGTTCGAGCAAAAACGGCTGATTTTCGACAAAAGAGATAACACCCCCCCATTACGTCATGCTTCAGAAATGTGGAAAATGGTCCGTTTTCAAATGTTTTATTTTTGAACGTCAGTTCACATTTGTAGGTGGATCATCAGTGTTAGAGCTAAAATTAGCATGTTTAAAGTGATTTTCATGCTTCCAGGGGCTCGGGAAGTGAATTAAATACTATTTGGAGGCATTTAATGTTCAAGCAAAAACGGCTGATTTTCGACAAAAGAGATAACACCCCCCATTACGTCATGCTTCAGAAATGTGGAAAATGGTCCGTTTTCAAATGTTTTATTTTTGAACGTCAGTTCACATTTGTAGGTGGATCATCAGTGTTAGAGCTAAAATTAGCATGTTTAAAGTGGTTTTCATGCTTCCAGGGGCCCTAAACACAAGATTTATGGAATGGTTAAAAGTGCATGAAAATGGCCAATTTACTCACTCTGAGTTCTCAAAAAGGGTTTCTTCACCCAGGGAAGTTAATTAAATACCATTTGGAGGCATTTAATGTTCGAGCAAAAACGGCTGATTTTCAACAAAAGAGATAACACCCCCCCATTACGTCATGCTTCAGAAATGTGGAAAATGGTCCGTTTTCAAATGTTTTATTTTTGAACGTCAGTTCACATTTGTAGGTGGATCATCAGTGTTAGAGCTAAAATGAGCATGTTTAAAGTGATTTTCATGCTTCCAGGGGCTCGGGAAGTGAATTAAATACTATTTGGAGGCATTTAATGTTCAATCAAAAACAGCTGATTTTTGACAAAAGAGATAACACCCCCCATTACGTCATGCTTCAGAAATGTGGAAAATGGTCCGTTTTCAAATGTTTTATTTTTGAACGTCAGTTCACATTTGTAGGTGGATCATCAGTGTTAGAGCTAAAATTAGCATGTTTAAAGTGATTTTCATGCTTCCAGGGGCCCTAAACACAAGATTTATGGAATGGTTAAAAGTGCATGAAAATGGCCAATTTACTCACTCTGAGTTCTCAAAAAGGGTTTCTTCACCCCGGGAAGTTAATTAAATACCATTTGGAGGCATTTAATGTTCGAGCAAAAACGGCTGATTTTCGACAAAAGAGATAACACCCCCCCATTACGTCATGCTTCAGAAATGTGGAAAATGGTCTGTTTTCAAATGTTTTATTTTTGAACGTCAGTTCACATTTTTAGGTGGATCATCAGTGTTAGAGCTAAAATTAGCATGTTTAAAGTGATTTTCATGCTTCCAGGGGCCCTAAACACAAGATTTATGGAATGGTTAAAAGTGCATGAAAATGGCCAATTTACTCACTCTGAGTTCTCAAAAAGGGTTTCTTCACCCCGGGAAGTTAATTAAATACCATTTGGAGGCATTTAATGTTCGAGCAAAAACGGCTGATTTTCGACAAAAGAGATAACACCCCCCCATTACGTCAAGCTTCAGAAATGTGGAAAATGGTCCGTTTTCAAATGTTTTATTTTTGAACGTCAGTTCACATTTGTAGGTGGATCATCAGTGTTAGAGCTAAAAATCGCATGTTTAAATTGATTTTCATGCTTCCAGGGGCTCGGGAAGTGAATTAAATACTATTTGGAGGCATTTAATGTTCAAGCAAAAACGGCTGATTTTCGACAAAAGAAATAACACCCCCCCATTATGTCATGCTTCAGAAATGTGGAAAATGGTCAGTTTTCAAATGTTTTATTTTTGAACGTCAGTTCACATTTGTAGGTGGATCATCAGTGTTAGAGCTAAAATTAGCATGTTTAAAGTGATTTTCATTCTTCCAGGGGCCCTAAACACAAGATTTATGGAATGGTTAAAAGTGCATGAAAATGGCCAATTTACTCACTCTGAGTTCTCAAAAAGGGTTTCTTCACCCCGGGAAGTTAATTAAATACCATTTGGAGGCATTTAATGTTCAAGCAAAAACGGCTGATTTTCGACAAAAGAGATAACACCCCCCCATTACGTCATGCTTCAGAAATGTGGAAAATGGTCAGTTTTCAAATGTTTTATTTTTGAACGTCAGTTCACATTTGTAGGTGGATCATCAGTGTTAGAGCTAAAATTAGCATGTTTAAAGTGATTTTCATTCTTCCAGGGGCCCTAAACACAAGATTTATGGAATGGTTAAAAGTGCATGAAAATGGCCAATTTACTCACTCTGAGTTCTCAAAAAGAGTTTCTTCACCCCGGGAAGTTAATTAAATACCATTTGGAGGCATTTAATGTTCGAGCAAAAACGGCTGATTTTCGACAAAAGAGACAACACCCCCCCCATTACGTCATGCTTCAGAAATGTGGAAAATGGTCCGTTTTCAAATGTTTTATTTTTGAACGTCAGTTCACATTTGTAGGTGGATCATCAGTGTTAGAGCTAAAATTAGCATGTTTAAAGTGATTTTCATGCTTCCAGGGGCTCGGGAAGTGCATTAAATACTATTTGGAGGCATTTAATGTTCAATCAAAAACAGCTGATTTTTGACAAAAGAGATAACACCCCCCCATTACGTCATGCTTCAGAAATGTGGAAAATGGTCCGTTTTCAAATGTTTTCTTTTTGAACGTCAGTTCACATTTGTAGGTGGATCATCAGTGTTAGAGCTAAAATTAGCATGTTTAAAGTGATTTTCATGCTTCCAGGGGCCCTAAACACAAGATTTATGGAATGGTTAAAAGTGCATGAAAATGGCCAATTTACTCACTCTGAGTTCTCAAAAAGGGTTTCTTCACCCAGGGAAGTTAATTAAATACCATTTGGAGGCATTTAATGTTCGAGCAAAAACGGCTGATTTTCGACAAAAGAGATAACACCCCCCCATTACGTCATGCTTCAGAAATGTGGAAAATGGTCTGTTTTCAAATGTTTTATTTTTGAACGTCAGTTCACATTTGTAGGTGGATCATCAGTGTTAGAGCTAAAATTAGCATGCTTAAAGTGATTTTCATGCTTCCAGGGGCCCTAAACACAAGATTTATGGAATGGTTAAAAGTGCATGAAAATGGCCAATTTACTCACTCTGAGTTCTCAAAAAGGGTTTCTTCACCCCGGGAAAATAATTAAATAACATTTGGAGGCATTTAATGTTCGAGCAACAACGGCTGATTTTCGTCAAAAGAGATAACACCCCCCCATTACGTCAAGCTTCAGAAATGTGGAAAATGGTCCGTTTTCAAATGTTTTATTTTTGAACGTCAGTTCACATTTGTAGGTGGATCATCAGTGTTAGAGCTAAAATTCGCATGTTTAAAGTGATTTTCATGCTTCCAGGGGCTCGGGAAGTGAATTAATTACTATTTGGAGGCATTTAATGTTCAAGCAAAAACGGCTGATTTTCAACAAAAGAGATAACACCCCCCCCATTACGTCATGCTTCAGAAATGTGGAAAATGGTCCGTTTTCAAATGTTTTATTTTTGAACGTCAGTTCACATTTGTAGGTGGATCATTAGTGTTAGAGCTAAAATTAGCATGTTTAAAGTGATTTTCATGCTTCCAGGGGCCCTAAACACAAGATTTATGGAATGGTTAAAAGTGCATGAAAATGGCCAATTTACTCACTCTGAGTTCTCAAAAAGGGTTTCTTCACCCCGGGAAGTTAATTAAATACCATTTGGAGGCATTTAATGTTCGAGCAAAAACGGCTGATTTTCGACAAAAGAGATAACACCCCCCCATTACGTCATGCTTCAGAAATGTGGAAAATGGTCCGTTTTCAAATGTTTTATTTTTGAACGTCAGTTCACATTTGTAGGTGGATCATCAGTGTTAGAGCTAAAATTAGCATGTTTAAAGTGATTTTCATGCTTCCAGGGGCTCGGGAAGTGAATTAAATACTATTTGGAGGCATTTAATGTTCAATCAAAAACAGCTGATTTTTGACAAAAGAGATAACACCCCCCCATTACGTCATGCTTCAGAAATGTGGAAAATGGTCTGTTTTCAAATGTTTTCTTTTTGAACGTCAGTTCACATTTGTAGGTGGATCATCAGTGTTAGAGCTAAAATTAGCATGTTTAAAGTGATTTTCATGCTTCCAGGGGCCCTAAACACAAGATTTATGGAATGGTTAAAAGTGCATGAAAATGGCCAATTTACTCACTCTGAGTTCTCAAAAAGGGTTTCTTCACCCCGGGAAGTTAATTAAATACTATTTGGAGGCATTTAATGTTCGAGCAAAAACGGCTGATTTTCGACAAAAGAGATAACACCCCCCCCATTACGTCATGCTTCAGAAATGTGGAAAATGGTCCGTTTTCAAATGTTTTATTTTTGAACATCAGTTCACATTTGTAGGTGGATCATCAGTGTTAGAGCTAAAATTAGCATGTTTAAAGTGATTTTCATGCTTCCAGGGGCTCGGGAAGTGAATTAACCCCTTCGAAGCTAATGACGAGCTGGGCTCGTCATGGCGCTTACCTGCGGTGCGCGGATGACAAGGCCAGCTCGTCATGAATAATGGTCATATTGGTTCTTCAGCGCAGGACGGGAAAACGCCTAGCAGCCATGCGGTTAAATACTATTTGGAGGCATTTAATGTTCAAGCAAAAACGGCTTATTTTCGACAAAAGAGATAACACCCCCCCATTACGTCATGCTTCAGAAATGTGGAAAATGGTCCGTTTTCAAATGTTTTATTTTTGAACGTCAGTTCACATTTGTAGGTGGATCATCAGTGTTAGAGCTAAAATTAGCATGTTTAAAGTGATTTTCATGCTTCCAGGGGCTCGGGAAGTGAATTAAATACTATTTGGAGGCATTTAATGTTCAAGCAAAAACGGCTTATTTTCGACAAAAGAGTTTACACCCCCCCATTACGTCATGCTTCAGAAATGTGGAAAATGGTCCGTTTTCAAATGTTTTATTTTTGAACGTCAGTTCACATTTGTAGGTGGATCATCAGTGTTAGAGCTAAAATTAGCATGTTTAAAGTGGTTTTCATGCTTCCACGGGCCCTAAACACAAGATTTATGGAATGGTTAAAAGTGCATGAAAATGCCCAATTTACTCACTCTGAGTTCTCAAAAAGGGTTTCTTCACCCCGGGAAGTTAATTAAATACCATTTGGAGGCATTTAATGTTCGAGCAAAAACGGCTGATTTTCGACAAGAGAGATAACCCCCCCCCCATTACGTCATGCTTCAGAAATGTGGAAAATGGTCCGTTTTCAAATGTTTTATTTTTGAACGTCAGTTCACATTTGTAGGTGGATCATCAGTGTTAGAGCTAAAATTAGCATGTTTAAAGTGATTTTCATGCTTCCAGGGGCTCTGGAAGTGAATTAAATACTATTTGGAGGCATTTAATGTTCAAGCAAAAACGGCTGATTTTCGACAAAAGAGATAACACCCCCCCATTACGTCATGCTTCAGAAATGTGGAAAATGGTCCGTTTTCAAATGTTTTATTTTTGAATGTCAGTTCACATTTGTAGGTGGATCATCAGTGTTAGAGCTACAATTAGCATCTTTAAAGTGGTTTTCATGCTTCCAGGGGCCCTAAACACAAGATTTATGGAATGGTTAAAAGTGCATGAAAATGGCCAATTTACTCACTCTGAGTTCTCAAAAAGGGTTTCTTCACCCAGGGAAGTTAATTAAATACCATTTGGAGGCATTTAATGTTCGAGCAAAAACGGCTGATTTTCGACAAAAGAGATAACACCCCCCCATTACGTCATGCTTCAGAAATGTGGAAAATGGTCCGTTTTCAAATGTTTTATTTTTGAACGTCAGTTCACATTTGTAGGTGGATCATCAGTGTTAGAGCTAAAATTAGCATGTTTAAAGTGGTTTTCATGCTTCCAGGGGCCCTAAACACAAGATTTATGGAATGGTTAAAAGTGCATGAAAATGGCCAATTTACTCACTCTGAGTTCTCAAAAAGGGTTTCTTCACCCAGGGAAGTTAATTAAATACCATTTGGAGGCATTTAATGTTCGAGCAAAAACGGCTGATTTTCGACAAAAGAGATAACACCCCCCCATTACGTCATGCTTCAGAAATGTGGAAAATGGTCCGTTTTCAAATGTTTTATTTTTGAACGTCAGTTCACATTTGTAGGTGGATCATCAGTGTTAGAGCTAAAATTAGCATGTTTAAAGTGATTTTCATGCTTCCAGGGGCTCTGGAAGTGAATTAAATACTATTTGGAGGCATTTAATGTTCAAGCAAAAACGGCTGATTTTCGACAAAAGAGATAACACCCCCCCATTACGTCATGCTTCAGAAATGTGGAAAATGGTCCGTTTTCAAATGTTTTATTTTTGAATGTCAGTTCACATTTGTAGGTGGACTATCAGTGTTAGAGCTAAAATTAGCATGTTTAAAGTGGTTTTCATGCTTCCAGGGGCCCAAAACACAAGATTTATGGAATGGTTAAAAGTGCATGAAAATGGCCAATTTACTCACTCTGAGTTCTCAAAAAGGGTTTCTTCACCCAGGGAAGTTAATTAAATACCATTTGGAGGCATTTAATGTTCGAGCAAAAACGGCTGATTTTCGACAAAAGAGATAACACCCCCCCATTACGTCATGCTTCAGAAATGTGGAAAATGGTCCGTTTTCAAATCTTTTATTTTTGAACGTCAGTTCACATTTGTAGGTGGATCATCAGTGTTGGAGCTAAAATTAGCATGTTTAAAGTGATTTTCATGCTTCCAGGGGCTCGGGAAGTGAATTAAATACTATTTGGAGGCATTTAATGTTCAAGCAAAAACGGCTGATTTTCGACAAAAGAGATAACACCCCCCCATTACGACATGCTTCAGAAATGTGGAAAATGGTCCGTTTTCAAATGTTTTATTTTTGAACGTCAGTTCACATTTGTAGGTGGATCATCAGTGTTAGAGCTAAAATTAGCATGTTTAAAGTGGTTTTCATGCTTCCAGGGGCCCTAAACACAAGATTTATGGAATGGTGAAAGTGCATGAAAATGGCCAATTTACTCACTCTGAGTTCTCAAAAAGGGTTTCTTCACCCAGGGAAGTTAATTAAATACCATTTGGAGGCATTTAATGTTCGAGCAAAAACAGCTGATTTTTGACAAAAGAGATAACACCCCCCCATTACGTCATGCTTCAGAAATGTGGAGAATGGTCCGTTTTCAAATGTTTTATTTTTGAACGTCAGTTCACATTTGTAGGTGGATCATCAGTGTTAGAGCTAAAATTAGCATGTTTAAAGTGATTTTCATGCTTCCAGGGGCTCGGGAAGTGAATTAAATACTATTTGGAGGCATTTAATGTTCAATCAAAAACAGCTGATTTTTGACAAAAGAGATAACACCCCCCCCATTACGTCATGCTTCAGAAATGTGGAAAATGGTCCGTTTTCAAATGTTTTCTTTTTGAACGTCAGTTCACATTTGTAGGTGGATCATCAGTGTTAGAGCTAAAATTAGCATGTTTAAAGTGATTTTCATGCTTCCAGGGGCCCTAAACACAAGATTTATGGAATGGTTAAAAGTGCATGAAAATGGCCAATTTACTCACTCTGAGTTCTCAAAAAGGGTTTCTTCACCCCGGGAAGTTAATTAAATACCATTTGGAGGCATTTAATGTTCGAGCAAAAACGGCTGATTTTCGACAAAAGAGATAACACCCCCCCATTACGTCATGCTTCAGAAATGTGGAAAATGGTCCGTTTTCAAATGTTTTATTTTTGAACGTCAGTTCACATTTGTAGGTGGATCATCAGTGTTAGAGCTAAAATTAGCATGTTTAAAGTGATTTTCATGCTTCCAGGGGCTTGGGAAGTGAATTAAATACTATTTGGAGGCATTTAATGTTCACGCAAAAACGGCTGATTTTCGACAAAAGAGATAACACCCCCCCATTACGTCATGCTTCAGAAATGTGGAAAATGGTCCGTTTTCAAATGTTTTATTTTTGAACATCAGTTCACATTTGTAGGTGAATCATCAGTGTTAGAGCTAAAATTAGCATGTTTAAAGTGGTTTTCATGCTTCCAGGGGCCCTAAACACAAGATTTATGGAATAGTTAAAAGTGCATGAAAATGGCCAATTTACTCACTCTGAGTTCTCAAAAAGGGTTTCTTCACCCAGGGAAGTTAATTAAATACCATTTGGAGGCATTTAATGTTTGAGCAAAAACGGCTGATTTTCGACAAAAGAGATAACACCCCCCCATTACGTCATGCTTCAGAAATGTGGAAAATGGTCCGTTTTCAAATGTTTCATTTTTGAACGTCAGTTCACATTTGTAGGTGGATCATCAGTGTTAGAGCTAAAATTAGCATGTTTAAAGTGATTTTCATGCTTCCAGGGGCTCGGGAAGTGTATTAAAATTATTTGGAGGCATTTAATGTTCAATCAAAAACAGCTGATTTTTGACAAAAGAGATAACACCCCCCCATTACGTCATGCTTCAGAAATGTGGAAAATGGTCCGTTTTCAAATGTTTTATTTTTGAACGTCAGTTCACATTTGTAGGTGGATCATCAGTGTTAGAGCTAAAATTAGCATGTTTAAAGTGATTTTCATGCTTCCAGGGGCTCTGGAAATGAATTAAATACTATTTAGAGGCATTTAATGTTCAATCAAAAACAGCTGATTTTTGACAAAAGAGATAACACCCCCCATTACGTCATGCTTCAGAAATGTGGAAAATGGTCCGTTTTCAAATGTTTTATTTTTGAATGTCAGTTCACATTTGTAGGTGGATCATCAGTGTTAGAGCTAAAATTAGCATGTTTAAAGTGATTTTCATGCTTCCAGGGGCCCTAAACACAAGATTTATGGAATGGTTAAAAGTGCATGAAAATGGCCAATTTACTCACTCTGAGTTCTCAAAAAGGGTTTCTTCACCCCGGGAAGTTAATTAAATACCATTTGGAGGCATTTAATGTTCAATCAAAAACAGCTGATTTTTGACAAAAGAGATAACACCCCCCCATTACGTCATGCTTCAGAAATGTGGAAAATGGTCCCTTTTCAAATGTTTTATTTTTGAACGTCAGTTCACATTTGTAGGTGGATCATCAGTGTTAGAGCTAAAATTAGCATGTTTAAAGTGATTTTCATGCTTCCAGGGGCTCGGGAAGTGAATTAAATACTATTTGGAGGCATTTAATGTTCAAGCAAAAACGGCTGATTTTCGACAAAAGAGATAACACCCCCCCATTACGTCATGCTTCAGAAATGTGGAAAATGGTCCGTTTTCAAATGTTTTATTTTTGAACGTCAGTTCACATTTGTAGGTGGATCATCAGTGTTAGAGCTAAAATTAGCATGTTTAAAGTGATTTTCATGCTTCCAGGGGCCCTAAACACAAGATTTATGGAATGGTTAAAAGTGCATGAAAATGGCCAATTTACTCACTCTGAGTTCTCAAAAAGGGTTTCTTCACCCCGGGAAGTTAATTAAATACTATTTGGAGGCATTTAATGTTCGAGCAAAAACGGCTGATTTTCGACAAAAGAGATAACACCCCCCCATTACGTCATGCTTCAGAAATGTGGAAAATGGTCCGTTTTCAAATGTTTTATTTTTGAACGTCAGTTCACATTTGTAGGTGGATCATCAGTGTTAGAGCTAAAATTAGCATGTTTAAAGTGATTTTCATGCTTCCAGGGGCTCTGGAAGTGAATTAAATACTATTTGGAGGCATTTAATGTTCAAGCAAAAACGGCTGATTTTCGACAAAAGAGATAACACCCCCCCATTACGACATGCTTCAGAAATGTGGAAAATGGTCCGTTTTCAAATGTTTTATTTTTGAACGTCAGTTCACATTTGTAGGTGGATCATCAGTGTTAGAGCTAAAATTAGCATGTTTAAAGTGGTTTTCATGCTTCCAGGGGCCCTAAACACAAGATTTATGGAATGGTTAAAAGTGCATGAAAATGGCCAATTTACTCACTCTGAGTTCTCAAAAAGGGTTTCTTCACCCAGGGAAGTTAATTAAATACCATTTGGAGGCATTTAATGTTCGAGCAAAAACAGCTGATTTTTGACAAAAGAGATAACACCCCCCCATTACGTCACGCTTCAGAAATGTGGAAAATGGTCCGTTTTCAAATGTTTTATTTTTGAACGTCAGTTCACATTTGTAGGTGGATCATCAGTGTTAGAGCTAAAATGAGCATGTTTAAAGTGATTTTCATGCTTCCAGGGGCTCGGGAAGTGAATTAAATACTATTTGGAGGCATTTAATGTTCAATCAAAAACAGCTGATTTTTGACAAAAGAGATAACACCCCCCCATTACGTCATGCTTCAGAAATGTGGAAAATGGTCCGTTTTCAAATGTTTTCTTTTTGAACGTCAGTTCACATTTGTAGGTGGATCATCAGTGTTAGAGCTAAAATTAGCATGTTTAAAGTGATTTTCATGCTTCCAGGGGCCCTAAACACAAGATTTATGGAATGGTTAAAAGTGCATGAAAATGGCCAATTTACTCACTCTGAGTTCTCAAAAAGGGTTTCTTCACCCCGGGAAGTTAATTAAATACCATTTGGAGGCATTTAATGTTCGAGCAAAAACGGCTGATTTTCGACAAAAGAGATAACACCCCCCCATTACGTCATGCTTCAGAAATGTGGAAAATGGTCCGTTTTCAAATGTTTTATTTTTGAACGTCAGTTCACATTTGTAGGTGGATCATCAGTGTTAGAGCTAAAATTAGCATGTTTAAAGTGATTTTCATGCTTCCAGGGGCTCGGGAAGTGAATTAAATACTATTTGGAGGCATTTAATGTTCACGCAAAAACGGCTGATTTTCGACAAAAGAGATAACACCCCCCATTACGTCATGCTTCAGAAATGTGGAAAATGGTCCGTTTTCAAATGTTTTATTTTTGAACATCAGTTCACATTTGTAGGTGAATCATCAGTGTTAGAGCTAAAATTAGCATGTTTAAAGTGGTTTTCATGCTTCCAGGGGCCCTAAACACAAGATTTATGGAATGGTTAAAAGTGCATGAAAATGGCCAATTTACTCACTCTGAGTTCTCAAAAAGGGTTTCTTCACCCAGGGAAGTTAATTAAATACCATTTGGAGGCATTTAATGTTCGAGCAAAAACGGCTGATTTTCGACAAAAGAGATAACACCCCCCCCATTACGTCATGCTTCAGAAATGTGGAAAATGGTCTGTTTTCAAATGTTTTATTTTTGAACGTCAGTTCACATTTGTAGGTGGATCATCAGTGTTAGAGCTAAAATTAGCATGTTTAAAGTGATTTTCATGCTTCCAGGGGCCCTAAACACAAGATTTATGGAATGGTTAAAAGTGCATGAAAATTGCCAATTTACTCACTCTGAGTTCTCAAAAAGGGTTTCTTCACCCCGGGAAGTTAATTAAATAACATTTGGAGGCATTTAATGTTCGAGCAAAAACGGCTGATTTTCGACAAAAGAGATAACACCCCCCCATTACGTCAAGCTTCAGAAATGTGGAAAATGGTCCGTTTTCAAATGTTTTATTTTTGAACGTCAGTTCACATTTGTAGGTGGATCATCAGTGTTAGAGCTAAAATTCGCATGTTTAAAGTGATTTTCATGCTTCCAGGGGCTCGGGAAGTGAATTAAATACTATTTGGAGGCATTTAATGTTCAAGCAAAAACGGCTGATTTTCGACAAAAGAGATAACACCCCCCCATTACGTCATGCTTCAGAAATGTGGAAAATGGTCAGTTTTCAAATGTTTTATTTTTGAACGTCAGTTCACATTTGTAGGTGGATCATCAGTGTTAGAGCTAAAATTAGCATGTTTAAAGTGATTTTCATTCTTCCAGGGGCCCTAAACACAAGATTTATGGAACGGTTAAAAGTGCATGAAAATGGCCAATTTACTCACTCTGAGTTCTCAAAAAGGGTTTTTTCACCCCGGGAAGTTAATTAAATACCATTTGGAGGCATTTAATGTTCAAGCAAAAACGGTTGAATTTCGACAAAAGAGATAACAACCCCCCATTACGTCATGCTTCGGAAATGTGGAAAATGGTCAGTTTTCAAATGTTTTATTTTTGAACGTCAGTTCACATTTGTAGGTGGATCATCAGTGTTAGAGCTAAAATTAGCATGTTTAAAGTGATTTTCATTCTTCCAGGGGCCCTAAACACAAGATTTATGGAATGGTTAAAAGTGCATGAAAATGGCCAATTTACTCACTCTGAGTTCTCAAAAAGGGTTTCTTCACCCCGGGAAGTTAATTAAATACCATTTGAAGGCATTTAATGTTCGAGCAAAAACGGCTGATTTTTGACAAAAGAGATAACACCCCCCCCATTACGTCATGCTTCAGAAATGTGGAAAATGGTCCGTTTTCAAATGTTTTATTTTTGAACGTCAGTTCACATTTGTAGGTGGATCATCAGTGTTAGAGCTAAAATTAGCATGTTTAAAGTGATTTTCTTGCTTCCAGGGGCTCAGGAAGTGAATTAAATACTATTTGGAGGCATTTAATGTTCAAGCAAAAACGGCTTATTTTCGACAAAAGAGATAACACCCCCCCATTACGTCATGCTTCAGAAATGTGGAAAATGGTCCGTTTTCAAATGTTTTATTTTTGAACGTCAGTTCACATTTGTAGGTGGATCATCAGTGTTAGAGCTAAAATTAGCATGTTTAAAGTGGTTTTCATGCTTCCAGGGGCCCTAAACACAAGATTTATGGAATGGTTAAAAGTGCATGAAAATGGCCAATTTACTCACTCTGAGTTCTCAAAAAGGGTTTCTTCACCCCGGGAAGTTAATTAAATACTATTTGGAGGCATTTAATGTTCGAGCAAAAACGGCTGATTTTCGACAAAAGAGATAACACCCCCCCATTACGTCATGCTTCAGAAATGTGGAAAATGGTCCGTTTTCAAATGTTTTATTTTTGAACGTCAGTTCACATTTGTAGGTGGATCATCAGTGTTAGAGCTAAAATTAGCATGTTTAAAGTGATTTTCATGCTTCCAGGGGCTCTGGAAGTGAATTAAATACTATTTGGAGGCATTTAATGTTCAAGCAAAAACGGCTGATTTTCGACAAAAGAGATAACACCCCCCCATTACGACATGCTTCAGAAATGTGGAAAATGGTCCGTTTTCAAATGTTTTATTTTTGAACGTCAGTTCACATTTGTAGGTGGATCATCAGTGTTAGAGCTAAAATTAGCATGTTTAAAGTGGTTTTCATGCTTCCAGGGGCCCTAAACACAAGATTTATGGAATGGTTAAAAGTGCATGAAAATGGCCAATTTACTCACTCTGAGTTCTCAAAAAGGGTTTCTTCACCCAGGGAAGTTAATTAAATACCATTTGGAGGCATTTAATGTTCGAGCAAAAACAGCTGATTTTTGACAAAAGAGATAACACCCCCCCATTACGTCACGCTTCAGAAATGTGGAAAATGGTCCGTTTTCAAATGTTTTATTTTTGAACGTCAGTTCACATTTGTAGGTGGATCATCAGTGTTAGAGCTAAAATGAGCATGTTTAAAGTGATTTTCATGCTTCCAGGGGCTCGGGAAGTGAATTAAATACTATTTGGAGGCATTTAATGTTCAATCAAAAACAGCTGATTTTTGACAAAAGAGATAACACCCCCCCATTACGTCATGCTTCAGAAATGTGGAAAATGGTCCGTTTTCAAATGTTTTCTTTTTGAACGTCAGTTCACATTTGTAGGTGGATCATCAGTGTTAGAGCTAAAATTAGCATGTTTAAAGTGATTTTCATGCTTCCAGGGGCCCTAAACACAAGATTTATGGAATGGTTAAAAGTGCATGAAAATGGCCAATTTACTCACTCTGAGTTCTCAAAAAGGGTTTCTTCACCCCGGGAAGTTAATTAAATACCATTTGGAGGCATTTAATGTTCGAGCAAAAACGGCTGATTTTCGACAAAAGAGATAACACCCCCCCATTACGTCATGCTTCAGAAATGTGGAAAATGGTCCGTTTTCAAATGTTTTATTTTTGAACGTCAGTTCACATTTGTAGGTGGATCATCAGTGTTAGAGCTAAAATTAGCATGTTTAAAGTGATTTTCATGCTTCCAGGGGCTCGGGAAGTGAATTAAATACTATTTGGAGGCATTTAATGTTCACGCAAAAACGGCTGATTTTCGACAAAAGAGATAACACCCCCCATTACGTCATGCTTCAGAAATGTGGAAAATGGTCCGTTTTCAAATGTTTTATTTTTGAACATCAGTTCACATTTGTAGGTGAATCATCAGTGTTAGAGCTAAAATTAGCATGTTTAAAGTGGTTTTCATGCTTCCAGGGGCCCTAAACACAAGATTTATGGAATGGTTAAAAGTGCATGAAAATGGCCAATTTACTCACTCTGAGTTCTCAAAAAGGGTTTCTTCACCCAGGGAAGTTAATTAAATACCATTTGGAGGCATTTAATGTTCGAGCAAAAACGGCTGATTTTCGACAAAAGAGATAACACCCCCCCATTACGTCATGCTTCAGAAATGTGGAAAATGGTCTGTTTTCAAATGTTTTATTTTTGAACGTCAGTTCACATTTGTAGGTGGATCATCAGTGTTAGAGCTAAAATTAGCATGTTTAAAGTGATTTTCATGCTTCCAGGGGCTCGGGAAGTGAATTAAATACTATTTGGAGGCATTTAATGTTCAATCAAAAACAGCTGATTTTTGACAAAAGAGATAACACCCCCCCATTACGTCATGCTTCAGAAATGTGGAAAATGGTCCGTTTTCAAATGTTTTCTTTTTGAACGTCAGTTCACATTTGTAGGTGGATCATCAGTGTTAGAGCTAAAATTAGCATGTTTAAAGTGATTTTCATGCTTCCAGGGGCCCTAAACACAAGATTTATGGAATGGTTAAAAGTGCATGAAAATGGCCAATTTACTCACTCTGAGTTCTCAAAAAGGGTTTCTTCACCCCGGGAAGTTAATTAAATACCATTTGAAGGCATTTAATGTTCGAGCAAAAACGGCTGATTTTTGACAAAAGAGATAACACCCCCCCCATTACGTCATGCTTCAGAAATGTGGAAAATGGTCCGTTTTCAAATGTTTTATTTTTGAACGTCAGTTCACATTTGTAGGTGGATCATCAGTGTTAGAGCTAAAATTAGCATGTTTAAAGTGATTTTCTTGCTTCCAGGGGCTCAGGAAGTGAATTAAATACTATTTGGAGGCATTTAATGTTCAAGCAAAAACGGCTTATTTTCGACAAAAGAGATAACACCCCCCCATTACGTCATGCTTCAGAAATGTGGAAAATGGTCCGTTTTCAAATGTTTTATTTTTGAACGTCAGTTCACATTTGTAGGTGGATCATCAGTGTTAGAGCTAAAATTAGCATGTTTAAAGTGGTTTTCATGCTTCCAGGGGCCCTAAACACAAGATTTATGGAATGGTTAAAAGTGCATGAAAATGGCCAATTTACTCACTCTGAGTTCTCAAAAAGGGTTTCTTCACCCAGGGAAGTTAATTAAATACCATTTGGAGGCATTTAATGTTCGAGCAAAAACGGCTGATTTTCAACAAAAGAGATAACACCCCCCCCATTACGTCATGCTTCAGAAATGTGGAAAATGGTCAGTTTTCAAATGTTTTATTTTTGAACGTCAGTTCACATTTGTAGGTGGGTCATCAGTGTTAGAGCTAAAATTAGCATGTTTAAAGTGATTTTCATGCTTCCAGGGGCTCGGGAAGTGAATTAAATACTATTTGGAGGCATTTAATGTTCAATCAAAAACAGCTGATTTTTGACAAAAGAGATAACACCCCCCATTACGTCATGCTTCAGAAATGTGGAAAATGGTCCGTTTTCAAATGTTTTATTTTTGAACGTCAGTTCACATTTGTAGGTGGATCATCAGTGTTAGAGCTAAAATTAGCATGTTTAAAGTGATTTTCATGCTTCCAGGGGCCCTAAACACAAGATTTATGGAATGGTTAAAAGTGCATGAAAATGGCCAATTTACTCACTCTGAGTTCTCAAAAAGGGTTTCTTCACCCCGGGAAGTTAATTAAATACCATTTGGAGGCATTTAATGTTCGAGCAAAAACGGCTGATTTTCGACAAAAGAGATAACACCCCCCCATTACGTCATGCTTCAGAAATGTGGAAAATGGTCTGTTTTCAAATGTTTTATTTTTGAACGTCAGTTCACATTTGTAGGTGGATCATCAGTGTTAGAGCTAAAATTAGCATGTTTAAAGTGGTTTTCATGCTTCCAGGGGCCCTAAACACAAGATTTATGGAATGGTTAAAAGTGCATGAAAATGGCCAATTTACTCACTCTGAGTTCTCAAAAAGGGTTTCTTCACCCCGGGAAGTTAATTAAATACCATTTGGAGGCATTTAATGTTCGAGCAAAAACGGCTGATTTTCGACAAAAGAGATAACACCCCCCCCATTACGTCATGCTTCAGAAATGTGGAAAATGGTCCGTTTTCAAATGTTTTATTTTTGAACGTCAGTTCACATTTGTAGGTGGATCATCAGTGTTAGAGCTAAAATTAGCATGTTTAAAGTGATTTTCATGCTTCCAGGGGCTCGGGAAGTGAATTAAATACTATTTGGAGGCATTTAATGTTCAAGCAAAAACGGCTTATTTTCGACAAAAGAGATAACACCCCCCCATTACGTCATGCTTCAGAAATGTGGAAAATGGTCCGTTTTCAAATGTTTTATTTTTGAACGTCAGTTCACATTTGTAGGTGGATCATCAGTGTTAGAGCTAAAATTAGCATGTTTAAAGTGGTTTTCATGCTTCCACGGGCCCTAAACACAAGATTTATGGAATGGTTAAAAGTGCATGAAAATGCCCAATTTACTCACTCTGAGTTCTCTAAAAGGGTTTCTTCACCCCGGGAAGTTAATTAAATACCATTTGGAGGCATTTAATGTTCGAGGAAAAAAGGCTGATTTTCGACAAAAGAGATAACACCCCCCCATTACGTCATGCTTCAGAAATGTGGAAAATGGTCCGTTTTCAAATGTTTTATTTTTGAACGTCAGTTCACATTTGTAGGTGGATCATCAGTGTTAGAGCTAAAATTAGCATGTTTAAAGTGATTTTCATGCTTCCAGGGGCTCGTGAAGTGAATTAAATACTATTTGGAGGCATTTAATGTTCAATCAAAAACAGCTGATTTTTGACAAAAGAGATAACACCCCCCATTACGTCATGCTTCAGAAATGTGGAAAATGGTCCGTTTTCAAATGTTTTATTTTTGAACGTCAGTTCACATTTGTAGGTGGATCATCAGTGTTAGAGCTAAAATTAGCATGTTTAAAGTGATTTTCATGCTTCCAGGGGCCCTAAACACAAGATTTATGGAATGGTTAAAAGTGCATGAAAATGGCCAATTTACTCACTCTGAGTTCTCAAAAAGGGTTTCTTTACCCCGGGAAGTTAATTAAATACCATTTGGAGGCATTTAATGTTCGAGCAAAAACGGCTGATTTTCGACAAAAGAGATAACACCCCCCCATTACGTCATGCTTCAGAAATGTGGAAAATGGTCCGTTTTCAAATGTTTTATTTTTGAACGTCAGTTCACATTTGTAGGTGGATCATCAGTGTTAGAGCTAAAATTAGCATGTTTAAAGTGATTTTCATGCTTCCAGGGGCTCGGGAAGTGAATTAAATACTATTTGGAGGCATTTAATGTTCACGCAAAAACGGCTGATTTTCGACAAAAGAGATAACACCCCCCATTACGTCATGCTTCAGAAATGTGGAAAATGGTCCGTTTTCAAATGTTTTATTTTTGAACATCAGTTCACATTTGTAGGTGAATCTTCAGTGTTAGAGCTAAAATTAGCATGTTTAAAGTGGTTTTCATGCTTCCAGGGGCCCTAAACACAAGATTTATGGAATGGTTAAAAGTGCATGAAAATGGCCAATTTACTCACTCTGAGTTCTCAAAAAGGGTTTCTTCACCCAGGGAAGTTAATTAAATACCATTTGGAGGCATTTAATGTTTGAGCAAAAACGGCTGATTTTCGACAAAAGAGATAACACCCCCCATTACGTCATGCTTCAGTAATGTGGAAAATGGTCCGTTTTCAAATGTTTTATTTTTGAACGTCAGTTCACATTTGTAGGTGGATCATCAGTGTTAGAGCTAAAATTAGCATGTTTAAAGTGGTTTTCATGCTTCCAGGGGCCCTAAACACAAGATTTATGGAATCGTTAAAAGTGCATGAAAATGGCCAATTTACTCACTCTGAGTTCTCAAAAAGGGTTTCTTCACCCCGGGAAGTTAATTAAATACCATTTGAAGGCATTTAATGTTCGAGCAAAAACGGCTGATTTTTGACAAAAGAGATAACACCCCCCCCATTACGTCATGCTTCAGAAATGTGGAAAATGGTCCGTTTTCAAATGTTTTATTTTTGAACGTCAGTTCACATTTGTAGGTGGATCATCAGTGTTAGAGCTAAAATTAGCATGTTTAAAGTGATTTTCTTGCTTCCAGGGGCTCAGGAAGTGAATTAAATACTATTTGGAGGCATTTAATGTTCAAGCAAAAACGGCTTATTTTCGACAAAAGAGATAACACCCCCCCATTACGTCATGCTTCAGAAATGTGGAAAATGGTCCGTTTTCAAATGTTTTATTTTTGAACGTCAGTTCACATTTGTAGGTGGATCATCAGTGTTAGAGCTAAAATTAGCATGTTTAAAGTGGTTTTCATGCTTCCAGGGGCCCTAAACACAAGATTTATGGAATGGTTAAAAGTGCATGAAAATGGCCAATTTACTCACTCTGAGTTCTCAAAAAGGGTTTCTTCACCCAGGGAAGTTAATTAAATACCATTTGGAGGCATTTAATGTTCGAGCAAAAACGGCTGATTTTCAACAAAAGAGATAACACCCCCCCCATTACGTCATGCTTCAGAAATGTGGAAAATGGTCAGTTTTCAAATGTTTTATTTTTGAACGTCAGTTCACATTTGTAGGTGGGTCATCAGTGTTAGAGCTAAAATTAGCATGTTTAAAGTGATTTTCATGCTTCCAGGGGCTCGGGAAGTGAATTAAATACTATTTGGAGGCATTTAATGTTCAATCAAAAACAGCTGATTTTTGACAAAAGAGATAACACCCCCCATTACGTCATGCTTCAGAAATGTGGAAAATGGTCCGTTTTCAAATGTTTTATTTTTGAACGTCAGTTCACATTTGTAGGTGGATCATCAGTGTTAGAGCTAAAATTAGCATGTTTAAAGTGATTTTCATGCTTCCAGGGGCCCTAAACACAAGATTTATGGAATGGTTAAAAGTGCATGAAAATGGCCAATTTACTCACTCTGAGTTCTCAAAAAGGGTTTCTTCACCCCGGGAAGTTAATTAAATACCATTTGGAGGCATTTAATGTTCGAGCAAAAACGGCTGATTTTCGACAAAAGAGATAACACCCCCCCATTACGTCATGCTTCAGAAATGTGGAAAATGGTCTGTTTTCAAATGTTTTATTTTTGAACGTCAGTTCACATTTGTAGGTGGATCATCAGTGTTAGAGCTAAAATTAGCATGTTTAAAGTGGTTTTCATGCTTCCAGGGGCCCTAAACACAAGATTTATGGAATGGTTAAAAGTGCATGAAAATGGCCAATTTACTCACTCTGAGTTCTCAAAAAGGGTTTCTTCACCCCGGGAAGTTAATTAAATACCATTTGGAGGCATTTAATGTTCGAGCAAAAACGGCTGATTTTCGACAAAAGAGATAACACCCCCCCCATTACGTCATGCTTCAGAAATGTGGAAAATGGTCCGTTTTCAAATGTTTTATTTTTGAACGTCAGTTCACATTTGTAGGTGGATCATCAGTGTTAGAGCTAAAATTAGCATGTTTAAAGTGATTTTCATGCTTCCAGGGGCTCGGGAAGTGAATTAAATACTATTTGGAGGCATTTAATGTTCAAGCAAAAACGGCTTATTTTCGACAAAAGAGATAACACCCCCCCATTACGTCATGCTTCAGAAATGTGGAAAATGGTCCGTTTTCAAATGTTTTATTTTTGAACGTCAGTTCACATTTGTAGGTGGATCATCAGTGTTAGAGCTAAAATTAGCATGTTTAAAGTGGTTTTCATGCTTCCACGGGCCCTAAACACAAGATTTATGGAATGGTTAAAAGTGCATGAAAATGCCCAATTTACTCACTCTGAGTTCTCAAAAAGGGTTTCTTCACCCCGGGAAGTTAATTAAATACCATTTGGAGGCATTTAATGTTCGAGGAAAAAAGGCTGATTTTCGACAAAAGAGATAACACCCCCCCATTACGTCATGCTTCAGAAATGTGGAAAATGGTCCGTTTTCAAATGTTTTATTTTTGAACGTCAGTTCACATTTGTAGGTGGATCATCAGTGTTAGAGCTAAAATTAGCATGTTTAAAGTGATTTTCATGCTTCCAGGGGCTCGTGAAGTGAATTAAATACTATTTGGAGGCATTTAATGTTCAATCAAAAACAGCTGATTTTTGACAAAAGAGATAACACCCCCCATTACGTCATGCTTCAGAAATGTGGAAAATGGTCCGTTTTCAAATGTTTTATTTTTGAACGTCAGTTCACATTTGTAGGTGGATCATCAGTGTTAGAGCTAAAATTAGCATGTTTAAAGTGATTTTCATGCTTCCAGGGGCCCTAAACACAAGATTTATGGAATGGTTAAAAGTGCATGAAAATGGCCAATTTACTCACTCTGAGTTCTCAAAAAGGGTTTCTTTACCCCGGGAAGTTAATTAAATACCATTTGGAGGCATTTAATGTTCGAGCAAAAACGGCTGATTTTCGACAAAAGAGATAACACCCCCCCATTACGTCATGCTTCAGAAATGTGGAAAATGGTCCGTTTTCAAATGTTTTATTTTTGAACGTCAGTTCACATTTGTAGGTGGATCATCAGTGTTAGAGCTAAAATTAGCATGTTTAAAGTGATTTTCATGCTTCCAGGGGCTCGGGAAGTGAATTAAATACTATTTGGAGGCATTTAATGTTCACGCAAAAACGGCTGATTTTCGACAAAAGAGATAACACCCCCCATTACGTCATGCTTCAGAAATGTGGAAAATGGTCCGTTTTCAAATGTTTTATTTTTGAACATCAGTTCACATTTGTAGGTGAATCTTCAGTGTTAGAGCTAAAATTAGCATGTTTAAAGTGGTTTTCATGCTTCCAGGGGCCCTAAACACAAGATTTATGGAATGGTTAAAAGTGCATGAAAATGGCCAATTTACTCACTCTGAGTTCTCAAAAAGGGTTTCTTCACCCAGGGAAGTTAATTAAATACCATTTGGAGGCATTTAATGTTTGAGCAAAAACGGCTGATTTTCGACAAAAGAGATAACACCCCCCATTACGTCATGCTTCAGTAATGTGGAAAATGGTCCGTTTTCAAATGTTTTATTTTTGAACGTCAGTTCACATTTGTAGGTGGATCATCAGTGTTAGAGCTAAAATTAGCATGTTTAAAGTGGTTTTCATGCTTCCAGGGGCCCTAAACACAAGATTTATGGAATCGTTAAAAGTGCATGAAAATGGCCAATTTACTCACTCTGAGTTCTCAAAAAGGGTTTCTTCACCCAGGGAAGTTAATTAAATACCATTTGGAGGCATTTAATGTTCGAGCAAAAACAGCTGATTTTCGACAAAAGAGATAACACCCCCCCCCATTACGTCATGCTTCAGAAATGTAGAAAATGGTCCGTTTTCAAATGTTTTATTTTTGAACGTCAGTTCACATTTGTAGGTGGATCATCAGTGTTAGAGCTAAAATTAGCATGTTTAAAGTGATTTTCATGCTTCCAGGGGCTCGGGAAGTGAATTAAATACTATTTGGAGGCATTTAATGTTCAATCAAAAACAGCTGATTTTTGACAAAAGAGATAACACCCCCCCATTACGTCATGCTTCAGAAATGTGGAAAATGGTCCGTTTTCAAATGTTTTATTTTTGAATGTCAGTTCACATTTGTAGGTGGATCATCAGTGTTAGAGCTAAAATTAGCATGTTTAAAGTGATTTTCATGCTTCAAGGGGCCCTAAACACAAGATTTATGGAATGGTAAAAGTGCATGAAAATGGCCAATTTACTCACTCTGAGTTCTCAAAAAGGGTTTCTTCACCCCGGGAAGTTAATTAAATACCATTTGGAGGCATTTAATGTTCGAGCAAAAACGGCTGATTTTCGACAAAAGAGATAACACCCCCCCATTACGTCATGCTCAGAAATGTGGAAAATGGTCCGTTTTCAAATGTTTTATTTTTGAACGTCAGTTCACATTTGTAGGTGGATCATCAGTGTTAGAGCTAAAATTAGCATGTTTAAAGTGATTTTCATTCTTCCAGGGGCCCTAAACACAAGATTTATGGAACGGTTAAAAGTGCATGAAAATGGCCAATTTACTCACTCTGAGTTCTCAAAAAGGGTTTTTTCACCCCGGGAAGTTAATTAAATACCATTTGGAGGCATTTAATGTTCAAGCAAAAACGGTTGATTTTCGACAAAAGAGATAACAACCCCCCATTACGTCATGCTTCGGAAATGTGGAAAATGGTCAGTTTTCAAATGTTTTATTTTTGAACGTCAGTTCACATTTGTAGGTGGATCATCAGTGTTAGAGCTAAAATTAGCATGTTTAAAGTGATTTTCATTCTTCCAGGGGCCCTAAACACAAGATTTATGGAATGGTTAAAAGTGCATGAAAATGGCCAATTTACTCACTCTGAGTTCTCAAAAAGGGTTTCTTCACCCCGGGAAGTTAATTAAATACCATTTGAAGGCATTTAATGTTCGAGCAAAAACGGCTGATTTTTGACAAAAGAGATAACACCCCCCCCATTACGTCATGCTTCAGAAATGTGGAAAATGGTCCGTTTTCAAATGTTTTATTTTTGAACGTCAGTTCACATTTGTAGGTGGATCATCAGTGTTAGAGCTAAAATTAGCATGTTTAAAGTGATTTTCTTGCTTCCAGGGGCTCAGGAAGTGAATTAAATACTATTTGGAGGCATTTAATGTTCAAGCAAAAACGGCTTATTTTCGACAAAAGAGATAACACCCCCCCATTACGTCATGCTTCAGAAATGTGGAAAATGGTCCGTTTTCAAATGTTTTATTTTTGAACGTCAGTTCACATTTGTAGGTGGATCATCAGTGTTAGAGCTAAAATTAGCATGTTTAAAGTGGTTTTCATGCTTCCAGGGGCCCTAAACACAAGATTTATGGAATGGTTAAAAGTGCATGAAAATGGCCAATTTACTCACTCTGAGTTCTCAAAAAGGGTTTCTTCACCCAGGGAAGTTAATTAAATACCATTTGGAGGCATTTAATGTTCGAGCAAAAACGGCTGATTTTCAACAAAAGAGATAACACCCCCCCCATTACGTCATGCTTCAGAAATGTGGAAAATGGTCAGTTTTCAAATGTTTTATTTTTGAACGTCAGTTCACATTTGTAGGTGGATCATCAGTGTTAGAGCTAAAATTAGCATGTTTAAAGTGATTTTCATGCTTCCAGGGGCTCGGGAAGTGAATTAAATACTATTTGGAGGCATTTAATGTTCAATCAAAAACAGCTGATTTTTGACAAAAGAGATAACACCCCCCATTACGTCATGCTTCAGAAATGTGGAAAATGGTCCGTTTTCAAATGTTTTATTTTTGAACGTCAGTTCACATTTGTAGGTGGATCATCAGTGTTAGAGCTAAAATTAGCATGTTTAAAGTGATTTTCATGCTTCCAGGGGCCCTAAACACAAGATTTATGGAATGGTTAAAAGTGCATGAAAATGGCCAATTTACTCACTCTGAGTTCTCAAAAAGGGTTTCTTCACCCCGGGAAGTTAATTAAATACCATTTGGAGGCATTTAATGTTCGAGCAAAAACGGCTGATTTTCGACAAAAGAGATAACACCCCCCCATTACGTCATGCTTCAGAAATGTGGAAAATGGTCTGTTTTCAAATGTTTTATTTTTGAACGTCAGTTCACATTTGTAGGTGGATCATCAGTGTTAGAGCTAAAATTAGCATGTTTAAAGTGATTTTCATGCTTCCAGGGGCTCGGGAAGTGAATTAAATACTATTTGGAGGCATTTAATGTTCAAGCAAAAACGGCTGATTTTTGACAAAAGAGATAACACCCCCCCATTACGTCATGCTTCAGAAATGTGGAAAATGGTCAGTTTTCAAATGTTTTATTTTTGAACGTCAGTTCACATTTGTAGGTGGATCATCAGTGTTAGAGCTAAAATTAGCATGTTTAAAGTGATTTTCATTCTTCCAGGGGCCCTAAACACAAGATTTATGGAACAGTTAAAAGTGCATGAAAATGGCCAATTTACTCACTCTGAGTTCTCAAAAAGGGTTTCTTCACCCAGGGAAGTTAATTAAATACCATTTGGAGGCATTTAATGTTCGAGCAAAAACGGCTGATTTTCAACAAAAGAGATAACACCCCCCCCATTACGTCATGCTTCAGAAATGTGGAAAATGGTCAGTTTTCAAATGTTTTATTTTTGAACGTCAGTTCACATTTGTAGGTGGGTCATCAGTGTTAGAGCTAAAATTAGCATGTTTAAAGTGATTTTCATGCTTCCAGGGGCTCGGGAAGTGAATTAAATACTATTTGGAGGCATTTAATGTTCAATCAAAAACAGCTGATTTTTGACAAAAGAGATAACACCCCCCATTACGTCATGCTTCAGAAATGTGGAAAATGGTCCGTTTTCAAATGTTTTATTTTTGAACGTCAGTTCACATTTGTAGGTGGATCATCAGTGTTAGAGCTAAAATTAGCATGTTTAAAGTGATTTTCATGCTTCCAGGGGCCCTAAACACAAGATTTATGGAATGGTTAAAAGTGCATGAAAATGGCCAATTTACTCACTCTGAGTTCTCAAAAAGGGTTTCTTCACCCCGGGAAGTTAATTAAATACCATTTGGAGGCATTTAATGTTCGAGCAAAAACGGCTGATTTTCGACAAAAGAGATAACACCCCCCCATTACGTCATGCTTCAGAAATGTGGAAAATGGTCTGTTTTCAAATGTTTTATTTTTGAACGTCAGTTCACATTTGTAGGTGGATCATCAGTGTTAGAGCTAAAATTAGCATGTTTAAAGTGGTTTTCATGCTTCCAGGGGCCCTAAACACAAGATTTATGGAATGGTTAAAAGTGCATGAAAATGGCCAATTTACTCACTCTGAGTTCTCAAAAAGGGTTTCTTCACCCCGGGAAGTTAATTAAATACCATTTGGAGGCATTTAATGTTCGAGCAAAAACGGCTGATTTTCGACAAAAGAGATAACACCCCCCCCATTACGTCATGCTTCAGAAATGTGGAAAATGGTCCGTTTTCAAATGTTTTATTTTTGAACGTCAGTTCACATTTGTAGGTGGATCATCAGTGTTAGAGCTAAAATTAGCATGTTTAAAGTGATTTTCATGCTTCCAGGGGCTCGGGAAGTGAATTAAATACTATTTGGAGGCATTTAATGTTCAAGCAAAAACGGCTTATTTTCGACAAAAGAGATAACACCCCCCCATTACGTCATGCTTCAGAAATGTGGAAAATGGTCCGTTTTCAAATGTTTTATTTTTGAACGTCAGTTCACATTTGTAGGTGGATCATCAGTGTTAGAGCTAAAATTAGCATGTTTAAAGTGGTTTTCATGCTTCCACGGGCCCTAAACACAAGATTTATGGAATGGTTAAAAGTGCATGAAAATGCCCAATTTACTCACTCTGAGTTCTCAAAAAGGGTTTCTTCACCCCGGGAAGTTAATTAAATACCATTTGGAGGCATTTAATGTTCGAGGAAAAAAGGCTGATTTTCGACAAAAGAGATAACACCCCCCCATTACGTCATGCTTCAGAAATGTGGAAAATGGTCCGTTTTCAAATGTTTTATTTTTGAACGTCAGTTCACATTTGTAGGTGGATCATCAGTGTTAGAGCTAAAATTAGCATGTTTAAAGTGATTTTCATGCTTCCAGGGGCTCGGGAAGTGAATTAAATACTATTTGGAGGCATTTAATGTTCAATCAAAAACAGCTGATTTTTGACAAAAGAGATAACACCCCCCATTACGTCATGCTTCAGAAATGTGGAAAATGGTCCGTTTTCAAATGTTTTATTTTTGAACGTCAGTTCACATTTGTAGGTGGATCATCAGTGTTAGAGCTAAAATTAGCATGTTTAAAGTGATTTTCATGCTTCCAGGGGCCCTAAACACAAGATTTATGGAATGGTTAAAAGTGCATGAAAATGGCCAATTTACTCACTCTGAGTTCTCAAAAAGGGTTTCTTTACCCCGGGAAGTTAATTAAATACCATTTGGAGGCATTTAATGTTCGAGCAAAAACGGCTGATTTTCGACAAAAGAGATAACACCCCCCCATTACGTCATGCTTCAGAAATGTGGAAAATGGTCCGTTTTCAAATGTTTTATTTTTGAACGTCAGTTCACATTTGTAGGTGGATCATCAGTGTTAGAGCTAAAATTAGCATGTTTAAAGTGATTTTCATGCTTCCAGGGGCTCGGGAAGTGAATTAAATACTATTTGGAGGCATTTAATGTTCACGCAAAAACGGCTGATTTTCGACAAAAGAGATAACACCCCCCATTACGTCATGCTTCAGAAATGTGGAAAATGGTCCGTTTTCAAATGTTTTATTTTTGAACATCAGTTCACATTTGTAGGTGAATCTTGAGTGTTAGAGCTAAAATTAGCATGTTTAAAGTGGTTTTCATGCTTCCAGGGGCCCTAAACACAAGATTTATGGAATGGTTAAAAGTGCATGAAAATGGCCAATTTACTCACTCTGAGTTCTCAAAAAGGGTTTCTTCACCCAGGGAAGTTAATTAAATACCATTTGGAGGCATTTAATGTTTGAGCAAAAACGGCTGATTTTCGACAAAAGAGATAACACCCCCCATTACGTCATGCTTCAGTAATGTGGAAAATGGTCCGTTTTCAAATGTTTTATTTTTGAACGTCAGTTCACATTTGTAGGTGGATCATCAGTGTTAGAGCTAAAATTAGCATGTTTAAAGTGGTTTTCATGCTTCCAGGGGCCCTAAACACAAGATTTATGGAATCGTTAAAAGTGCATGAAAATGGCCAATTTACTCACTCTGAGTTCTCAAAAAGGGTTTCTTCACCCAGGGAAGTTAATTAAATACCATTTGGAGGCATTTAATGTTCGAGCAAAAACAGCTGATTTTCGACAAAAGAGATAACACCCCCCCCCATTACGTCATGCTTCAGAAATGTAGAAAATGGTCCGTTTTCAAATGTTTTATTTTTGAACGTCAGTTCACATTTGTAGGTGGATCATCAGTGTTAGAGCTAAAATTAGCATGTTTAAAGTGATTTTCATGCTTCCAGGGGCTCGGGAAGTGAATTAAATACTATTTGGAGGCATTTAATGTTCAATCAAAAACAGCTGATTTTTGACAAAAGAGATAACACCCCCCCATTACGTCATGCTTCAGAAATGTGGAAAATGGTCCGTTTTCAAATGTTTTATTTTTGAACGTCAGTTCACATTTGTAGGTGGATCATCAGTGTTAGAGCTAAAATTAGCATGTTTAAAGTGATTTTCATGCTTCCAGGGGCTCGGGAAGTGAATTAAATACTATTTGGAGGCATTTAATGTTCAATCAAAAACAGCTGATTTTTGACAAAAGAGATAACACCCCCCCATTACGTCATGCTTCAGAAATGTGGAAAATGGTCCGTTTTCAAATGTTTTATTTTTGAATGTCAGTTCACATTTGTAGGTGGATCATCAGTGTTAGAGCTAAAATTAGCATGTTTAAAGTGATTTTCATGCTTCAAGGGGCCCTAAACACAAGATTTATGGAATGGTAAAAGTGCATGAAAATGGCCAATTTACTCACTCTGAGTTCTCAAAAAGGGTTTCTTCACCCCGGGAAGTTAATTAAATACCATTTGGAGGCATTTAATGTTCGAGCAAAAACGGCTGATTTTCGACAAAAGAGATAACACCCCCCCATTACGTCATGCTCAGAAATGTGGAAAATGGTCCGTTTTCAAATGTTTTATTTTTGAACGTCAGTTCACATTTGTAGGTGGATCATCAGTGTTAGAGCTAAAATTAGCATGTTTAAAGTGATTTTCATTCTTCCAGGGGCCCTAAACACAAGATTTATGGAACGGTTAAAAGTGCATGAAAATGGCCAATTTACTCACTCTGAGTTCTCAAAAAGGGTTTTTTCACCCCGGGAAGTTAATTAAATACCATTTGGAGGCATTTAATGTTCAAGCAAAAACGGTTGATTTTCGACAAAAGAGATAACAACCCCCCATTACGTCATGCTTCGGAAATGTGGAAAATGGTCAGTTTTCAAATGTTTTATTTTTGAACGTCAGTTCACATTTGTAGGTGGATCATCAGTGTTAGAGCTAAAATTAGCATGTTTAAAGTGATTTTCATTCTTCCAGGGGCCCTAAACACAAGATTTATGGAATGGTTAAAAGTGCATGAAAATGGCCAATTTACTCACTCTGAGTTCTCAAAAAGGGTTTCTTCACCCCGGGAAGTTAATTAAATACCATTTGAAGGCATTTAATGTTCGAGCAAAAACGGCTGATTTTTGACAAAAGAGATAACACCCCCCCCCATTACGTCATGCTTCAGAAATGTGGAAAATGGTCCGTTTTCAAATGTTTTATTTTTGAACGTCAGTTCACATTTGTAGGTGGATCATCAGTGTTAGAGCTAAAATTAGCATGTTTAAAGTGATTTTCTTGCTTCCAGGGGCTCAGGAAGTGAATTAAATACTATTTGGAGGCATTTAATGTTCAAGCAAAAACGGCTTATTTTCGACAAAAGAGATAACACCCCCCCATTACGTCATGCTTCAGAAATGTGGAAAATGGTCCGTTTTCAAATGTTTTATTTTTGAACGTCAGTTCACATTTGTAGGTGGATCATCAGTGTTAGAGCTAAAATTAGCATGTTTAAAGTGGTTTTCATGCTTCCAGGGGCCCTAAACACAAGATTTATGGAATGGTTAAAAGTGCATGAAAATGGCCAATTTACTCACTCTGAGTTCTCAAAAAGGGTTTCTTCACCCAGGGAAGTTAATTAAATACCATTTGGAGGCATTTAATGTTCGAGCAAAAACGGCTGATTTTCAACAAAAGAGATAACACCCCCCCCATTACGTCATGCTTCAGAAATGTGGAAAATGGTCAGTTTTCAAATGTTTTATTTTTGAACGTCAGTTCACATTTGTAGGTGGATCATCAGTGTTAGAGCTAAAATTAGCATGTTTAAAGTGATTTTCATGCTTCCAGGGGCTCGGGAAGTGAATTAAATACTATTTGGAGGCATTTAATGTTCAATCAAAAACAGCTGATTTTTGACAAAAGAGATAACACCCCCCATTACGTCATGCTTCAGAAATGTGGAAAATGGTCCGTTTTCAAATGTTTTATTTTTGAACGTCAGTTCACATTTGTAGGTGGATCATCAGTGTTAGAGCTAAAATTAGCATGTTTAAAGTGATTTTCATGCTTCCAGGGGCCCTAAACACAAGATTTATGGAATGGTTAAAAGTGCATGAAAATGGCCAATTTACTCACTCTGAGTTCTCAAAAAGGGTTTCTTCACCCCGGGAAGTTAATTAAATACCATTTGGAGGCATTTAATGTTCGAGCAAAAACGGCTGATTTTCGACAAAAGAGATAACACCCCCCCATTACGTCATGCTTCAGAAATGTGGAAAATGGTCTGTTTTCAAATGTTTTATTTTTGAACGTCAGTTCACATTTGTAGGTGGATCATCAGTGTTAGAGCTAAAATTAGCATGTTTAAAGTGATTTTCATGCTTCCAGGGGCTCGGGAAGTGAATTAAATACTATTTGGAGGCATTTAATGTTCAAGCAAAAACGGCTGATTTTTGACAAAAGAGATAACACCCCCCCATTACGTCATGCTTCAGAAATGTGGAAAATGGTCAGTTTTCAAATGTTTTATTTTTGAACGTCAGTTCACATTTGTAGGTGGATCATCAGTGTTAGAGCTAAAATTAGCATGTTTAAAGTGATTTTCATTCTTCCAGGGGCCCTAAACACAAGATTTATGGAACGGTTAAAAGTGCATGAAAATGGCCAATTTACTCACTCTGAGTTCTCAAAAAGGGTTTTTTCACCCCGGGAAGTTAATTAAATACCATTTGGAGGCATTTAATGTTCAAGCAAAAACGGTTGATTTTCGACAAAAGAGATAACAACCCCCCATTACGTCATGCTTCGGAAATGTGGAAAATGGTCAGTTTTCAAATGTTTTATTTTTGAACGTCAGTTCACATTTGTAGGTGGATCATCAGTGTTAGAGCTAAAATTAGCATGTTTAAAGTGATTTTCATTCTTCCAGGGGCCCTAAACACAAGATTTATGGAATGGTTAAAAGTGCATGAAAATGGCCAATTTACTCACTCTGAGTTCTCAAAAAGGGTTTCTTCACCCCGGGAAGTTAATTAAATACCATTTGAAGGCATTTAATGTTCGAGCAAAAACGGCTGATTTTTGACAAAAGAGATAACACCCCCCCCATTACGTCATGCTTCAGAAATGTGGAAAATGGTCCGTTTTCAAATGTTTTATTTTTGAACGTCAGTTCACATTTGTAGGTGGATCATCAGTGTTAGAGCTAAAATTAGCATGTTTAAAGTGATTTTCTTGCTTCCAGGGGCTCAGGAAGTGAATTAAATACTATTTGGAGGCATTTAATGTTCAAGCAAAAACTGCTTATTTTCGACAAAAGAGATAACACCCCCCCATTACGTCATGCTTCAGAAATGTGGAAAATGGTCCGTTTTCAAATGTTTTATTTTTGAACGTCAGTTCACATTTGTAGGTGGATCATCAGTGTTAGAGCTAAAATTAGCATGTTTAAAGTGGTTTTCATGCTTCCAGGGGCCCTAAACACAAGATTTATGGAATGGTTAAAAGTGCATGAAAATGGCCAATTTACTCACTCTGAGTTCTCAAAAAGGGTTTCTTCACCCAGGGAAGTTAATTAAATACCATTTGGAGGCATTTAATGTTCGAGCAAAAACGGCTGATTTTCAACAAAAGAGATAACACCCCCCCCATTACGTCATGCTTCAGAAATGTGGAAAATGGTCAGTTTTCAAATGTTTTATTTTTGAACGTCAGTTCACATTTGTAGGTGGATCATCAGTGTTAGAGCTAAAATTAGCATGTTTAAAGTGATTTTCATGCTTCCAGGGGCTCGGGAAGTGAATTAAATACTATTTGGAGGCATTTAATGTTCAATCAAAAACAGCTGATTTTTGACAAAAGAGATAACACCCCCCATTACGTCATGCTTCAGAAATGTGGAAAATGGTCCGTTTTCAAATGTTTTATTTTTGAACGTCAGTTCACATTTGTAGGTGGATCATCAGTGTTAGAGCTAAAATTAGCATGTTTAAAGTGATTTTCATGCTTCCAGGGGCCCTAAACACAAGATTTATGGAATGGTTAAAAGTGCATGAAAATGGCCAATTTACTCACTCTGAGTTCTCAAAAAGGGTTTCTTCACCCCGGGAAGTTAATTAAATACCATTTGGAGGCATTTAATGTTCGAGCAAAAACGGCTGATTTTCGACAAAAGAGATAACACCCCCCCCATTACGTCATGCTTCAGAAATGTGGAAAATGGTCTGTTTTCAAATGTTTTATTTTTGAACGTCAGTTCACATTTGTAGGTGGATCATCAGTGTTAGAGCTAAAATTAGCATGTTTAAAGTGATTTTCATGCTTCCAGGGGCTCGGGAAGTGAATTAAATACTATTTGGAGGCATTTAATGTTCAAGCAAAAACGGCTGATTTTTGACAAAAGAGATAACACCCCCCCATTACGTCATGCTTCAGAAATGTGGAAAATGGTCCGTTTTCAAATGTTTTATTTTTGAACGTCAGTTCACATTTGTAGGTGGATCATCAGTGTTAGAGCTAAAATTTGCATGTTTAAAGTGATTTTCATGCTTCCAGGGGCTCGGGAAGTGAATTAAATACTATTTGGAGGCATTTAATGTTCAAGCAAAAACGGCTGATTTTCGACAAAAGAGATAACACCCCCCCATTACGTCATGCTTCAGAAATGTGGAAAATGGTCAGTTTTCAAATGTTTTATTTTTGAACGTCAGTTCACATTTGTAGGTGGATCATCAGTGTTAGAGCTAAAATTAGCATGTTTAAAGTGATTTTCATTCTTCCAGGGGCCCTAAACACAAGATTTATAGAATGGTTAAAAGTGCATGAAAATGGCCAATTTACTCACTCTGAGTTCTCAAAAAGGGTTTCTTCACCCCGGGAAGTTAATTAAATACCATTTGGAGGCATTTAATGTTCAAGCAAAAACGGCTGATTTTCGACAAAAGAGATAACACCCCCCCATTACGTCATGCTTCAGAAATGTGGAAAATGGTCAGTTTTCAAATGTTTTATTTTTGAACGTCAGTTCACATTTGTAGGTGGATCATCAGTGTTAGAGCTAAAATTAGCATGTTTAAAGTGGTTTTCATGCTTCCAGGGGCCCTAAACACAAGATTTATGGAATGGTTAAAAGTGCATGAAAATGGCCAATTTACTCACTCTGAGTTCTCAAAAAGGGTTTCTTCACCCCGGGAAGTTAATTAAATACCATTTGGAGGCATTTAATGTTCGAGCAAAAACGGCTGATTTTCGACAAAAGAGATAACATCCCCCCCATTACGTCATGCTTCAGAAATGTGGAAAATGGTCCGTTTTCAAATGTTTTATTTTTGAACGTCAGTTCACATTTGTAGGTGGATCATCAGTGTTAGAGCTAAAATTAGCATGTTTAAAGTGATTTTCATGCTTCCAGGGGCTCGGGAAGTGAATTAAATACTATTTGGAGGCATTTAATGTTCAAGCAAAAACGGCTTATTTTCGACAAAAGAGATAACACCCCCCTATTACGTCATGCTTCAGAAATGTGGAAAATGGTCCGTTTTCAAATGTTTTATTTTTGAACGTCAGTTCACATTTGTAGGTGGATCATCAGTGTTAGAGCTAAAATTAGCATGTTTAAAGTGGTTTTCATGCTTCCACGGGCCCTAAACACAAGATTTATGGAATGGTTAAAAGTGCATGAAAATGCCCAATTTACTCACTCTGAGTTCTCAAAAAGGGTTTCTTCACCCCGGGAAGTTAATTAAATACCATTTGGAGGCATTTAATGTTCGAGGAAAAAAGGCTGATTTTCGACAAAAGAGATAACACCCCCCCATTACGTCATGCTTCAGAAATGTGGAAAATGGTCCGTTTTCAAATGTTTTATTTTTGAACGTCAGTTCACATTTGTAGGTGGATCATCAGTGTTAGAGCTAAAATTAGCATGTTTAAAGTGATTTTCATGCTTCCAGGGGCTCGGGAAGTGAATTAAATACTATTTGGAGGCATTTAATGTTCAATCAAAAACAGCTGATTTTTGACAAAAGAGATAACACCCCCCATTACGTCATGCTTCAGAAATGTGGAAAATGGTCCGTTTTCAAATGTTTTATTTTTGAACGTCAGTTCACATTTGTAGGTGGATCATCAGTGTTAGAGCTAAAATTAGCATGTTTAAAGTGATTTTCATGCTTCCAGGGGCCCTAAACACAAGATTTATGGAATGGTTAAAAGTGCATGAAAATGGCCAATTTACTCACTCTGAGTTCTCAAAAAGGGTTTCTTTACCCCGGGAAGTTAATTAAATACCATTTGGAGGCATTTAATGTTCGAGCAAAAACGGCTGATTTTCGACAAAAGAGATAACACCCCCCCATTACGTCATGCTTCAGAAATGTGGAAAATGGTCCGTTTTCAAATGTTTTATTTTTGAACGTCAGTTCACATTTGTAGGTGGATCATCAGTGTTAGAGCTAAAATTAGCATGTTTAAAGTGATTTTCATGCTTCCAGGGGCTCGGGAAGTGAATTAAATACTATTTGGAGGCATTTAATGTTCACGCAAAAACGGCTGATTTTCGACAAAAGAGATAACACCCCCCATTACGTCATGCTTCAGAAATGTGGAAAATGGTCCGTTTTCAAATGTTTTATTTTTGAACATCAGTTCACATTTGTAGGTGAATCATCAGTGTTAGAGCTAAAATTAGCATGTTTAAAGTGGTTTTCATGCTTCCAGGGGCCCTAAACACAAGATTTATGGAATGGTTAAAAGTGCATGAAAATGGCCAATTTACTCACTCTGAGTTCTCAAAAAGGGTTTCTTCACCCAGGGAAGTTAATTAAATACCATTTGGAGGCATTTAATGTTTGAGCAAAAACGGCTGATTTTCGACAAAAGAGATAACACCCCCCATTACGTCATGCTTCAGTAATGTGGAAAATGGTCCGTTTTCAAATGTTTTATTTTTGAACGTCAGTTCACATTTGTAGGTGGATCATCAGTGTTAGAGCTAAAATTAGCATGTTTAAAGTGATTTTCATGCTTCCAGGGGCTCGGGAAGTGAATTAAATACTATTTGGAGGCATTTAATGTTCAAGCAAAAACGGCTGATTTTCGACAAAAGAGATAACACCCCCCCATTACGTCATGCTTCAGAAATGTGGAAAATGGTCAGTTTTCAAATGTTTTATTTTTGAACGTCAGTTCACATTTGTAGGTGGATCATCAGTGTTAGAGCTAAAATTAGCATGTTTAAAGTGATTTTCATTCTTCCAGGGGCCCTAAACACAAGATTTATGGAATGGTTAAAAGTGCATGAAAATGGCCAATTTACTCACTCTGAGTTCTCAAAAAGGGTTTCTTCACCCCGGGAAGTTAATTAAATACCATTTGGAGGCATTTAATGTTCAAGCAAAAACGGCTGATTTTCGACAAAAGAGATAACACCCTCCCATTACGTCATGCTTCAGAAATGTGGAAAATGGTCAGTTTTCAAATGTTTTATTTTTGAACGTCAGTTCACATTTGTAGGTGGATCATCAGTGTTAGAGCTAAAATTAGCATGTTTAAAGTGGTTTTCATGCTTCCAGGGGCCCTAAACACAAGATTTATGGAATGGTTAAAAGTGCATGAAAATGGCCAATTTACTCACTCTGAGTTCTCAAAAAGGGTTTCTTCACCCCGGGAAGTTAATTAAATACCATTTGGAGGCATTTAATGTTCGAGCAAAAACGGCTGATTTTCGACAAAAGAGATAACACCCCCCCCATTACGTCATGCTTCAGAAATGTGGAAAATGGTCCGTTTTCAAATGTTTTATTTTTGAACGTCAGTTCACATTTGTAGGTGGATCATCAGTGTTAGAGCTAAAATTAGCATGTTTAAAGTGATTTTCATGCTTCCAGGGGCTCGGGAAGTGAATTAAATACTATTTGGAGGCATTTAATGTTCAAGCAAAAACGGCTTATTTTCGACAAAAGAGATAACACCCCCCCATTACGTCATGCTTCAGAAATGTGGAAAATGGTCCGTTTTCAAATGTTTTATTTTTGAACGTCAGTTCACATTTGTAGGTGGATCATCAGTGTTAGAGCTAAAATTAGCATGTTTAAAGTGGTTTTCATGCTTCCACGGGCCCTAAACACAAGATTTATGGAATGGTTAAAAGTGCATGAAAATGCCCAATTTACTCACTCTGAGTTCTCAAAAAGGGTTTCTTCACCCCGGGAAGTTAATTAAATACCATTTGGAGGCATTTAATGTTCGAGGAAAAAAGGCTGATTTTCGACAAAAGAGATAACACCCCCCCATTACGTCATGCTTCAGAAATGTGGAAAATGGTCCGTTTTCAAATGTTTTATTTTTGAACGTCAGTTCACATTTGTAGGTGGATCATCAGTGTTAGAGCTAAAATTAGCATGTTTAAAGTGATTTTCATGCTTCCAGGGGCTCGGGAAGTGAATTAAATACTATTTGGAGGCATTTAATGTTCAATCAAAAACAGCTGATTTTTGACAAAAGAGATAACACCCCCCATTACGTCATGCTTCAGAAATGTGGAAAATGGTCCGTTTTCAAATGTTTTATTTTTGAACATCAGTTCACATTTGTAGGTGAATCATCAGTGTTAGAGCTAAAATTAGCATGTTTAAAGTGGTTTTCATGCTTCCAGGGGCCCTAAACACAAGATTTATGGAATGGTTAAAAGTGCATGAAAATGGCCAATTTACTCACTCTGAGTTCTCAAAAAGGGTTTCTTCACCCAGGGAAGTTAATTAAATACCATTTGGAGGCATTTAATGTTTGAGCAAAAACGGCTGATTTTCGACAAAAGAGATAACACCCCCCATTACGTCATGCTTCAGTAATGTGGAAAATGGTCCGTTTTCAAATGTTTTATTTTTGAACGTCAGTTCACATTTGTAGGTGGATCATCAGTGTTAGAGCTAAAATTAGCATGTTTAAAGTGGTTTTCATGCTTCCAGGGGCCCTAAACACAAGATTTATGGAATGGTTAAAAGTGCATGAAAATGGCCAATTTACTCACTCTGAGTTCTCAAAAAGGGTTTCTTCACCCAGGGAAGTTAATTAAATACCATTTGGAGGCATTTAATGTTCGAGCAAAAACAGCTGATTTTCGACAAAAGAGATAACACCCCCCCCATTACGTCATGCTTCAGAAATGTAGAAAATGGTCCGTTTTCAAATGTTTTATTTTTGAACGTCAGTTCACATTTGTAGGTGGATCATCAGTGTTAGAGCTAAAATTAGCATGTTTAAAGTGATTTTCATGCTTCCAGGGGCTCGGGAAGTGAATTAAATACTATTTGGAGGCATTTAATGTTCAATCAAAAAACAGCTGATTTTTGACAAAAGAGATAACACCCCCCCATTACGTCATGCTTCAGAAATGTGGAAAATGGTCCGTTTTCAAATGTTTTATTTTTGAACGTCAGTTCACATTTGTAGGTGGATCATCAGTGTTAGAGCTAAAATTAGCATGTTTAAAGTGATTTTCATGCTTCCAGGGGCTCGGGAAGTGAATTAAATACTATTTGGAGGCATTTAATGTTCAATCAAAAACAGCTGATTTTTGACAAAAGAGATAACACCCCCCCCATTACGTCATGCTTCAGAAATGTGGAAAATGGTCCGTTTTCAAATGTTTTATTTTTGAATGTCAGTTCACATTTGTAGGTGGATCATCAGTGTTAGAGCTAAAATTAGCATGTTTAAAGTGATTTTCATGCTTCCAGGGGCCCTAAACACAAGATTTATGGAATGGTAAAAGTGCATGAAAATGGCCAATTTACTCACTCTGAGTTCTCAAAAAGGGTTTCTTCACCCCGGGAAGTTAATTAAATACCATTTGGAGGCATTTAATGTTCGAGCAAAAACGGCTGATTTTCGACAAAAGAGATAACACCCCCCCATTACGTCATGCTCAGAAATGTGGAAAATGGTCCGTTTTCAAATGTTTTATTTTTGAACGTCAGTTCACATTTGTAGGTGGATCATCAGTGTTAGAGCTAAAATTAGCATGTTTAAAGTGATTTTCATGCTTCCAGGGGCTCGGGAAGTGAATTAAATACTATTTGGAGGCATTTAATGTTCAAGCAAAAACGGCTGATTTTCGACAAAAGAGATAACACCCCCCATTACGTCATGCTTCAGAAATGTGGAAAATGGTCCGTTTTCAAATGTTTTATTTTTGAACGTCAGTTCACATTTGTAGGTGGATCATCAGTGTTAGAGCTAAAATTAGCATGTTTAAAGTGGTTTTCATGCTTCCAGGGGCCCTAAACACAAGATTTATGGAATGGTTAAAAGTGCATGAAAATTGCCAATTTACTCACTCTGAGTTCTCAAAAAGGGTTTCTTCACCCCGGGAAGTTAATTAAATAACATTTGGAGGCATTTAATGTTCGAGCAAAAACGGCTGATTTTCGGCAAAAGAGATAACACCCCCCCATTACATCAAGCTTCAGAAATGTGGAAAAATGGTCCGTTTTCAAATGTTTTATTTTTGAACGTCAGTTCACATTTGTAGGTGGATCATCAGTGTTAGAGCTAAAATTCGCATGTTTAAAGTGATTTTCATGCTTCCAGGGGCTCGGGAAGTGAATTAAATACTATTTGGAGGCATTTAATGTTCAAGCAAAAACGGCTGATTTTCGACAAAAGAGATAACACCCCCCCATTACGTCATGCTTCAGAAATGTGGAAAATGGTCAGTTTTCAAATGTTTTATTTTTGAACGTCAGTTCACATTTGTAGGTGGATCATCAGTGTTAGAGCTAAAATTAGCATGTTTAAAGTGATTTTCATGCTTCCAGGGGCCCTAAACACAAGATTTATGGAATGGTTAAAAGTGCATGAAAATGGCCAATTTACTCACTCTGAGTTCTCAAAAAGGGTTTCTTCACCCCGGGAAGTTAATTAAATACCATTTGGAGGCATTTAATGTTCGAGCAAAAACGGCTGATTTTCGACAAAAGAGATAACACCCCCCCATTACGTCATGCTTCAGAAATGTGGAAAATGGTCCGTTTTCAAATGTTTTATTTTTGAACGTCAGTTCACATTTGTAGGTGGATCATCAGTGTTAGAGCTAAAATTAGCATGTTTAAAGTGATTTTCATGCTTCCAGGGGCTCGGGAAGTGAATTAAATACTATTTGGAGGCATTTAATGTTCACGCAAAAACGGCTGATTTTCGACAAAAGAGATAACACCCCCCATTACGTCATGCTTCAGAAATGTGGAAAATGGTCCGTTTTCAAATGTTTTATTTTTGAACGTCAGTTCACATTTGTAGGTGGATCATCAGTGTTAGAGCTAAAATTAGCATGTTTAAAGTGATTTTCATGCTTCCAGGGGCCCTAAACACAAGATTTATGGAATGGTTAAAAGTGCATGAAAATGGCCAATTTACTCACTCTGAGTTCTCAAAAAGGGTTTCTTCACCCCGGGAAGTTAATTAAATACCATTTGGAGGCATTTAATGTTCGAGCAAAAACGGCTGATTTTCGACAAAAGAGATAACACCCCCCATTACGTCATGCTTCAGTAATGTGGAAAATGGTCCGTTTTCAAATGTTTTATTTTTGAACGTCAGTTCACATTTGTAGGTGGATCATCAGTGTTAGAGCTAAAATTAGCATGTTTAAAGTGGTTTTCATGCTTCCAGGGGCCCTAAACACAAGATTTATGGAATGGTTAAAAGTGCATGAAAATGGCCAATTTACTCACTCTGAGTTCTCAAAAAGGGTTTCTTCACCCAGGGAAGTTAATTAAATACCATTTGGAGGCATTTAATGTTCGAGCAAAAACAGCTGATTTTCGACAAAAGAGATAACACCCCCCCATTACGTCATGCTTCAGAAATGTAGAAAATGGTCCGTTTTCAAATGTTTTATTTTTGAACGTCAGTTCACATTTGTAGGTGGATCATCAGTGTTAGAGCTAAAATTAGCATGTTTAAAGTGATTTTCATGCTTCCAGGGGCTCGGGAAGTGAATTAAATACTATTTGGAGGCATTTAATGTTCAATCAAAAACAGCTGATTTTTGACAAAAGAGATAACACCCCCCCCATTACGTCATGCTTCAGAAATGTGGAAAATGGTCCGTTTTCAAATGTTTTATTTTTGAACGTCAGTTCACATTTGTAGGTGGATCATCAGTGTTAGAGCTAAAATTAGCATGTTTAAAGTGATTTTCATGCTTCCAGGGACTCGGGAAGTGAATTAAATACTATTTGGAGGCATTTAATGTTCAATCAAAAACAGCTGATTTTTGACAAAAGAGATAACACCCCCCCCATTACGTCATGCTTCAGAAATGTGGAAAATGGTCCGTTTTCAAATGTTTTATTTTTGAATGTCAGTTCACATTTGTAGGTGGATCATCAGTGTTAGAGCTAAAATTAGCATGTTTAAAGTGATTTTCATGCTTCCAGGGGCCCTAAACACAAGATTTATGGAATGGTAAAAGTGCATGAAAATGGCCAATTTACTCACTCTGAGTTCTCAAAAAGGGTTTCTTCACCCCGGGAAGTTAATTAAATACCATTTGGAGGCATTTAATGTTCGAGCAAAAACGGCTGATTTTCGACAAAAGAGATAACACCCCCCCATTACGTCATGCTCAGAAATGTGGAAAATGGTCCGTTTTCAAATGTTTTATTTTTGAACGTCAGTTCACATTTGTAGGTGGATCATCAGTGTTAGAGCTAAAATTAGCATGTTTAAAGTGATTTTCATGCTTCCAGGGGCTCGGAAGTGAATTAAATACTATTTGGAGGCATTTAATGTTCAAGCAAAAACGGCTGATTTTCGACAAAAGAGATAACACCCCCCCATTACGTCATGCTTCAGAAATGTGGAAAATGGTCCGTTTTCAAATGTTTTCTTTTTGAACGTCAGTTCACATTTGTAGGTGGATCATCAGTGTTAGAGCTAAAATTAGCATGTTTAAAGTGGTTTTCATGCTTCCAGGGGCCCTAAACACAAGATTTATGGAATGGTTAAAAGTGCATGAAAATGGCCAATTTACTCACTCTGAGTTCTCAAAAAGGGTTTCTTCACCCAGGGAAGTTAATTAAATACCATTTGAAGGCATTTAATGTTCGAGCAAAAACGGCTGATTTTCAACAAAAGAGATAACACCCCCCCCATTACGTCATGCTTCAGAAATGTGGAAAATGGTCCGTTTTCAAATGTTTTATTTTTGAACGTCAGTTCACATTTGTAGGTGGATCATCAGTGTTAGAGCTAAAATTAGCATGTTTAAAGTGATTTTCATGCTTCCAGGGGCTCGGGAAGTGAATTAAATACTATTTGGAGGCATTTAATGTTCAATCAAAAACAGCTGATTTTTGACAAAAGAGATAACACCCCCCCATTACGTCATGCTTCAGAAATGTGGAAAATGGTCCGTTTTCAAATGTTTTATTTTTGAACGTCAGTTCACATTTGTAGGTGGATCATCAGTGTTAGAGCTAAAATTAGCATGTTTAAAGTGATTTTCATGCTTCCAGGGGCCCTAAACACAAGATTTATGGAATGGTTAAAAGTGCATGAAAATGGCCAATTTACTCACTCTGAGTTCTCAAAAAGGGTTTCTTCACCCCGGGAATTTAATTAAATACCATTTGGAGGCATTTAATGTTCGAGCAAAAACGGCTGATTTTCGACAAAAGAGATAACACCCCCCCATTACGTCATGCTTCAGAAATGTGGAAAATGGTCTGTTTTCAAATGTTTTATTTTTGAACGTCAGTTCACATTTGTAGGTGGATCATCAGTGTTAGAGCTAAAATTAGCATGTTTAAAGTGATTTTCATGCTTCCAGGGGCCCTAAACACAAGATTTATGGAATGGTTAAAAGTGCATGAAAATTGCCAATTTACTCACTCTGAGTTCTCAAAAAGGGTTTCTTCACCCCGGGAAGTTAATTAAATAACATTTGGAGGCATTTAATGTTCGAGCAAAAACGGCTGATTTTCGACAAAAGAGATAACACCCCCCCATTACGTCAAGCTTCAGAAATGTGGAAAATGGTCCGGAAGATCTTCTGGTGGATCCCCACAGAGACCAGGAAGACCGTCACCCAGGCCCTCGTCACCAGCCGACTGGACTATGGCAACGCCCTCTACGCCGGGACCACCGCCAAGCTCCAGAAGAGACTCCAGCGGATCCAAAACGCCTCAGCCAGACTCATCCTCGACATCCCACGATCCAGCCACATCTCCGAACATCTGAGAGACCTTCACTGGCTCCCCATCAACAAGAGAATCACCTTCCGCCTCCTCACCCACGCACACAAAGCCCTACACGACCAAGGCCCGAGCTACCTCAACAGCCGAGTCAACTTCTACGCTCCCAAACGCCACCTCCGATCAGCCAACCACGCCCTCGCCGCCGTCCCCCGCATCCGAAGAGCGACTACAGGAGGAAGGTCCTTCTCCACCTGGCCGCCAAGACCTGGAACTGCCTCCCGTCCGACCTGCGCCTGACCCAAGACCACCTCTCCTTCAGGAAGAAGCTGAAGACCTGGCTGTTCGAGCAGTAGCGGCACCCCCCCCCCCCCCCCCCCCCCCCCCAGCGCCTTGAGACCCTATGGGTATGTAGCGCGCTTTATAAGTGTCACTGATTGATTGATTGATGGTTTTCAAATGTTTTATTTTTGAACGTCAGTTCACATTTGTAGGTGGATCATCAGTGTTAGAGCTAAAATTCGCATGTTTAAAGTGATTTTCATGCTTCCAGGGGCTCGGGAAGTGAATTAAATACTATTTGGAGGCATTTAATGTTCAAGCAAAAACGGCTGATTTTCGACAAAAGAGATAACACCCCCCCATTACGTCATGCTTCAGAAATGTGGAAAATGGTCAGTTTTCAAATGTTTTATTTTTGAACGTCAGTTCACATTTGTAGGTGGATCATCAGTGTTAGAGCTAAAATTAGCATGTTTAAAGTGATTTTCATTCTTCCAGGGGCCCTAAACACAAGATTTATGGAATGGTTAAAAGTGCATGAAAATGGCCAATTTACTCACTCTGAGTTCTTAAAAAGGGTTTCTTCACCCCGGGAAGTTAATTAAATACCATTTGGAGGCATTTAATGTTCAAGCAAAAACGGCTGATTTTCGACAAAAGAGATAACACCCCCCCATTACGTCATGCTTCAGAAATGTGGAAAATGGTCCGTTTTCAAATGTTTTATTTTTGAGCGTCAGTTCACATTTGTAGGTGGATCATCAGTGTTAGAGCTAAAATTAGCATGTTTAAAGTGATTTTCATGCTTCCAGGGGCTCGGGAAGTGAATTAAATACTATTTGGAGGCATTTAATGTTCAAGCAAAAACGGCTTTTTTTCGACAAAAGAGATAACACCCCCCATTACGTCATGCTTCAGAAATGTGGAAAATGGTCCGTTTTCAAATGTTTTATTTTTGAACGTCAGTTCACATTTGTAGGTGGATCATCAGTGTTAGAGCTAAAATTAGCATGTTTAAAGTGGTTTTCATGCTTCCACGGGCCCTAAACACAAGATTTATGGAATGGTTGAAAGTGCATGAAAATGCCCAATTTACTCACTCTGAGTTCTCAAAAAGGGTTTCTTCACCCCGGGAAGTTAATTAAATACCATTTGGAGGCATTTAATGTTCGAGCAAAAACGGCTGATTTTCGACAAAAGAGATAACACCCCCCCATTACGTCATGCTTCAGAAATGTGGAAAATGGTCCGTTTTCAAATGTTTTATTTTTGAACGTCAGTTCACATTTGTAGGTGGATCATCAGTGTTAGAGCTAAAATTAGCATGTTTAAAGTGATTTTCATGCTTCCAGGGGCTCGGGAAGTGAATTAAATACTATTTGGAGGCATTTAATGTTCAAGCAAAAACGGCTGATTTTCGACAAAAGAGATAACACCCCCCCATTACGTCATGCTTCAGAAATGTGGAAAATGGTCAGTTTTCAAATGTTTTATTTTTGAACGTCAGTTCACATTTGTAGGTGGATCATCAGTGTTAGAGCTAAAATTAGCATGTTTAAAGTGATTTTCATTCTTCCAGGGGCCCTAAACACAAGATTTATGGAATGGTTAAAAGTGCATGAAAATGGCCAATTTACTCACTCTGAGTTCTCAAAAAGGGTTTCTTCACCCCGGGAAGTTAATTAAATACCATTTGGAGGCATTTAATGTTCAAGCAAAAACGGCTGATTTTCGACAAAAGGGATAACACCCCCCCATTACGTCATGCTTCAGAAATGTGGAAAATGGTCAGTTTTCAAATGTTTTATTTTTGAACGTCAGTTCACATTTGTAGGTGGATCATCAGTGTTAGAGCTAAAATTAGCATGTTTAAAGTGATTTTCATTCTTCCAGGGGCCCTAAACACAAGATTTATGGAATGGTTAAAAGTGCATGAAAATGGCCAATTTACTCACTCTGAGTTCTCAAAAAGGGTTTCTTCACCCCGGGAAGTTAATTAAATACCATTTGGAGGCATTTAATGTTCAAGCAAAAACGGCTGATTTTCGACAAAAGAAATAACACCCCCCCCATTACGTCATGCTTCAGAAATGTGGAAAATGGTCCGTTTTCAAATGTTTTATTTTTGAACGTCAGTTCACCTTTGTAGGTGGATCATCAGTGTTAGAGCTAAAATTAGCATGTTTAAAGTGATTTTCATGCTTCCAGGGGCTCGGGAAGTGAATTAAATACTATTTGGAGGCATTTAATGTTCAAGCAAAAACGGCTTATTTTCGACAAAAGAGATAACACCCCCCCATTACGTCATGCTTCAGAAATGTGGAGAATGGTCCGTTTTCAAATGTTTTATTTTTGAACGTCAGTTCACATTTGTAGGTGGATCATCAGTGTTAGAGCTAAAATTAGCATGTTTAAAGTGGTTTTCATGCTTCCACGGGCCCTAAACACAAGATTTATGGAATGGTTAAAAGTGCATGAAAATGCCCAATTTACTCACTCTGAGTTCTCAAAAAGGGTTTCTTCACCCCGGGAAGTTAATTAAATACCATTTGGAGGCATTTAATGTTCGAGCAAAAACGGCTGATTTTCGACAAGAGAGATAACCCCCCCCCATTACGTCATGCTTCACAAATGTGGAAAATGGTCCGTTTTCAAATGTTTTATTTTTGAACGTCAGTTCACATTTGTAGGTGGATCATCAGTGTTAGAGCTAAAATTAGCATGTTTAAAGTGATTTTCATGCTTCCAGGGGCTCTGGAAGTGAATTAAATACTATTTGGAGGCATTTAATGTTCAAGCAAAAACGGCTGATTTTCGACAAAAGAGATAACACCCCCCCGTTACGTCATGCTTCAGAAATGTGGAAAATGGTCCGTTTTCAAATGTTTTATTTTTGAATGTCAGTTCACATTTGTAGGTGGATCATCAGTGTTAGAGCTACAATTAGCATCTTTAAAGTGGTTTTCATGCTTCCAGGGGCCCTAAACACAAGATTTATGGAATGGTTAAAAGTGCATGAAAATGGCCAATTTACTCACTCTGAGTTCTCAAAAAGGGTTTCTTCACCCAGGGAAGTTAATTAAATACCATTTGGAGGCATTTAATGTTCGAGCAAAAACGGCTGATTTTCGACAAAAGAGATAACACCCCCCCATTACGTCATGCTTCAGAAATGTGGAAAATGGTCCATTTTCAAATATTTTATTTTTGAACGTCAGTTCACATTTGTAGGTGGATCATCAGTGTTAGAGCTAAAATTAGCATGTTTAAAGTGGTTTTCATGCTTCCAGGGGCCCTAAACACAAGATTTATGGAATGGTTAAAAGTGCATGAAAATGGCCAATTTACTCACTCTGAGTTCTCAAAAAGGGTTTCTTCACCCAGGGAAGTTAATTAAATACCATTTGGAGGCATTTAATGTTCGAGCAAAAACGGCTGATTTTCGACAAAAGAGATAACACCCCCCCAGTACGTCATGCTTCAGAAATGTGGAAAATGGTCCGTTTTCAAATGTTTTATTTTTGAACGTCAGTTCACATTTGTAGGTGGATCATCAGTGTTAGAGCTAAAATTAGCATGTTTAAAGTGATTTTCATGCTTCCAGGGGCTCTGGAAGTGAATTAAATACTATTTGGAGGCATTTAATGTTCAAGCAAAAACGACTGATTTTCGACAAAAGAGATAACACCCCCCCCATTATGTCATGCTTCAGAAATGTGGAAAATGGTCCGTTTTCATATGTTTTATTTTTGAATGTCAGTTCACATTTGTAGGTGGATCATCAGTGTTAGAGCTAAAATTAGCATGTTTAAAGTGGTTTTCATGCTTCCAGGGGCCCAAAACACAAGATTTATGGAATGGTTAAAAGTGCATGAAAATGGCCAATTTACTCACTCTGAGTTCTCAAAAAGGGTTTCTTCACCCAGGGAAGTTAATTAAATACCATTTGGAGGCATTTAATGTTCGAGCAAAAACGGCTGATTTTCGACAAAAGAGATAACACCCCCCCATTACGTCATGCTTCAGAAATGTGGAAAATGGTCCGTTTTCAAATGTTTTATTTTTGAACGTCAGTTCACATTTGTAGGTGGATCATCAGTGTTAGAGCTACAATTAGCATCTTTAAAGTGGTTTTCATGCTTCCAGGGGCCCTAAACACAAGATTTATGGAATGGTTAAAAGTGCATGAAAATGGCCAATTTACTCACTCTGAGTTCTCAAAAAGGGTTTATTCACCCAGGGAAGTTAATTAAATACCATTTGGAGGCATTTAATGTTCGAGCAAAAACGGCTGATTTTCGACAAAAGAGATAACACCCCCCCATTACGTCATGCTTCAGAAATGTGGAAAATGGTCCGTTTTCAAATATTTTATTTTTGAACGTCAGTTCACATTTGTAGGTGGATCATCAGTGTTAGAGCTAAAATTAGCATGTTTAAAGTGGTTTTCATGCTTCCAGGGGCCCTAAACACAAGATTTATGGAATGGTTAAAAGTGCATGAAAATGGCCAATTTACTCACTCTGAGTTCTCAAAAAGGGTTTCTTCACCCAGGGAAGTTAATTAAATACCATTTGGAGGCATTTAATGTTCGAGCAAAAACGGCTGATTTTCGACAAAAGAGATAACACCCCCCCATTACGTCATGCTTCAGAAATGTGGAAAATGGTCCGTTTTCAAATGTTTTATTTTTGAACGTCAGTTCACATCTGTAGGTGGATCATCAGTGTTAGAGCTAAAATTAGCATGTTTAAAGTGATTTTCATGCTTCCAGGGGCTCTGGAAGTGAATTAAATACTATTTGGAGGCATTTAATGTTCAAGCAAAAACGGCTGATTTTCGACAAAAGAGATAACACCCCCCCCATTATGTCATGCTTCAGAAATGTGGAAAATGGTCCGTTTTCATATGTTTTATTTTTGAATGTCAGTTCACATTTGTAGGTGGATCATCAGTGTTAGAGCTAAAATTAGCATGTTTAAAGTGGTTTTCATGCTTCCAGGGGCCCAAAACACAAGATTTATGGAATGGTTAAAAGTGCATGAAAATGGCCAATTTACTCACTCTAAGTTCTCAAAAAGGGTTTCTTCACCCAGGGAAGTTAATTAAATACCATTTGGAGGCATTTAATGTTCGAGCAAAAACGGCTGATTTTCGACAAAAGAGATAACACCCCCCCATTACGTCATGCTTCAGAAATGTGGAAAATGGTCCGTTTTCAAATGTTTTATTTTTGAACGTCAGTTCACATTTGTAGGTGGATCATCAGTGTTGGAGCTAAAATTAGCATGTTTAAAGTGATTTTCATGCTTCCAGGGGCTCGGGAAGTGAATTAAATACTATTTGGAGGCATTTAATGTTCAAGCAAAAACGGCTGATTTTCGACAAAAGAGATAACACCCCCCCATTACGACATGCTTCAGAAATGTGGAAAATGGTCCGTTTTCAAATGTTTTATTTTTGAACGTCAGTTCACATTTGTAGGTGGATCATCAGTGTTAGAGCTAAAATTAGCATGTTTAAAGTGGTTTTCATGCTTCCAGGGGCCCTAAACACAAGATTTATGGAATGGTTAAAAGTGCATGAAAATGCCCAATTTACTCACTCTGAGTACTCAAAAAGGGTTTCTTCACCCAGGGAAGTTAATTAAATACCATTTGGAGGCATTTAATGTTCGAGCAAAAACAGCTGATTTTTGACAAAAGAGATAACACCCCCCCATTACGTCATGCTTCAGAAATGTGGAAAATGGTCCGTTTTCAAATGTTTTATTTTTGAACGTCAGTTCACATTTGTAGGTGGATCATCAGTGTTAGAGCTAAAATTAGCATGTTTAAAGTGATTTTCATGCTTCCAGGGGCTCGGGAAGTGAATTAAATACTATTTGGAGGCATTTAATGTTCAATCAAAAACAGCTGATTTTTGACAAAAGAGATAACACCCCCCCATTACGTCATGCTTCAGAAATGTGGAAAATGGTCCGTTTTCAAATGTTTTCTTTTTGAACGTCAGTTCACATTTGTAGGTGGATCATCAGTGTTAGAGCTAAAATTAGCATGTTTAAAATGATTTTCATGCTTCCAGGGGCCCTAAACACAAGATTTATGGAATGGTTAAAAGTGCATGAAAATGGCCAATTTACTCACTCTGAGTTCTCAAAAAGGGTTTCTTCACCCCGGGAAGTTAATTAAATACCATTTGGAGGCATTTAATGTTCGAGCAAAAACGGCTGATTTTCGACAAAAGAGATAACACCCCCCCATTACGTCATGCTTCAGAAATGTGGAAAATGGTCCGTTTTCAAATGTTTTATTTTTGAATGTCAGTTCACATTTGTAGGTGGATCATCAGTGTTAGAGCTAAAATTAGCATGTTTAAAGTGATTTTCATGCTTCCAGGGGCTCGGGAAGTGAATTAAATACTATTTGGAGGCATTTAATGTTCAATCAAAAACAGCTGATTTTTGACAAAAGAGATAACACCCCCCCATTACGTCATGCTTCAGAAATGTGGAAAATGGTCCGTTTTCAAATGTTTTATTTTTGAATGTCAGTTCACATTTGTAGGTGGATCATCAGTGTTAGAGCTAAAATTAGCATGTTTAAAGTGATTTTCATGCTTCCAGGGGCCCTAAACACAAGATTTATGGAATGGTTAAAAGTGCATGAAAATGGCCAATTTACTCACTCTGAGTTCTCAAAAAGGGTTTCTTCACCCCGGGAAGTTAATTAAATACCATTTGGAGGCATTTAATGTTCGAGCAAAAACGGCTGATTTTCGACAAAAGAGATAACACCCCCCCATTACGTCATGCTTCAGAAATGTGGAAAATGGTCCGTTTTCAAATGTTTTATTTTTGAACGTCAGTTCACATTTGTAGGTGGATCATCAGTGTTAGAGCTAAAATTAGCATGTTTAAAGTGATTTTCATGCTTCCAGGGGCTCTGGAAGTGAATTAAATACTATTTGGAGGCATTTAATGTTCAAGCAAAAACGGCTGATTTTCGACAAAAGAGATAACACCCCCCCCATTATGTCATGCTTCAGAAATGTGGAAAATGGTCCGTTTTCATATGTTTTATTTTTGAATGTCAGTTCACATTTGTAGGTGGATCATCAGTGTTAGAGCTAAAATTAGCATGTTTAAAGTGGTTTTCATGCTTCCAGGGGCCCAAAACACAAGATTTATGGAATGGTTAAAAGTGCATGAAAATGGCCAATTTACTCACTCTGAGTTCTCAAAAAGGGTTTCTTCACCCAGGGAAGTTAATTAAATACCATTTGGAGGCATTTAATGTTCGAGCAAAAACGGCTGATTTTCGACAAAAGAGATAACACCCCCCCATTACGTCATGCTTCCGAAATGTGGAAAATGGTCCGTTTTCAAATGTTTTATTTTTGAACGTCAGTTCACATTTGTAGGTGGATCATCAGTGTTAGAGCTAAAATTAGCATGTTTAAAGTGATTTTCATGCTTCCAGGGGCTCGGGAAGTGAATTAAATACTATTTGGAGGCATTTAATGTTCAATCAAAAACAGCTGATTTTTGACAAAAGAGATAACACCCCCCCATTACGTCATGCTTCAGAAATGTGGAAAATGGTCCGTTTTCAAATGTTTTCTTTTTGAACGTCAGTTCACATTTGTAGGTGGATCATCAGTGTTAGAGCTAAAATTAGCATGTTTAAAGTGATTTTCATGCTTCCAGGGGCCCTAAACACAAGATTTATGGAATGGTTAAAAGTGCATGAAAATGGCCAATTTACTCACTCTGAGTTCTCAAAAAGGGTTTCTTCACCCCGGGAAGTTAATTAAATACCATTTGGAGGCATTTAATGTTCGAGCAAAAACGGCTGATTTTCGACAAAAGAGATAACACCCCCCATTACGTCATGCTTCAGAAATGTGGAAAATGGTCCGTTTTCAAATGTTTTATTTTTGAACGTCAGTTCACATTTGTAGGTGGATCATCAGTGTTAGAGCTAAAATTAGCATGTTTAAAGTGATTTTCATGCTTCCAGGGGCTCGGGAAGTGAATTAAATACTATTTGGAGGCATTTAATGTTCACGCAAAAACGGCTGATTTTCGACAAAAGAGATAACACCCCCATTACGTCATGCTTCAGAAATGTGGAAAATGGTCCGTTTTCAAATGTTTTATTTTTGAACATCAGTTCACATTTGTAGGTGAATCATCAGTGTTAGAGCTAAAATTAGCATGTTTAAAGTGGTTTTCATGCTTCCAGGGGCCCTAAACACAAGATTTATGGAATGGTTAAAAGTGCATGAAAATGGCCAATTTACTCACTCTGAGTTCTCAAAAAGGGTTTCTTCACCCAGGGAAGTTAATTAAATACCATTTGGAGGCATTTAATGTTTGAGCAAAAACGGCTGATTTTCGACAAAAGAGATAACACCCCCCCATTACGTCATGCTTCAGAAATGTGGAAAATGGTCCGTTTTCAAATGTTTCATTTTTGAACGTCAGTTCACATTTGTAGGTGGATCATCAGTGTTAGAGCTAAAATTAGCATGTTTAAAGTGATTTTCATGCTTCCAGGGGCTCGGGAAGTGTATTAAATACTATTTGGAGGCATTTAATGTTCAATCAAAAACAGCTGATTTTTGACAAAAGAGATAACACCCCCCCATTACGTCATGCTTCAGAAATGTGGAAAATGGTCCGTTTTCAAATGTTTTATTTTTGAACGTCAGTTCACATTTGTAGGTGGATCATCAGTGTTAGAGCTAAAATTAGCATGTTTAAAGTGATTTTCATGCTTCCAGGGGCTCTGGAAGTGAATTAAATACTATTTGGAGGCATTTAATGTTCAATTTAAAAACAGCTGATTTTTGACAAAAGAGATAACACCCCCCCCATTACGTCATGCTTCAGAAATGTGGAAAATGGTCCGTTTTCAAATGTTTTATTTTTGAATGTCAGTTCACATTTGTAGGTGGATCATCAGTGTTAGAGCTAAAATTAGCATGTTTAAAGTGATTTTCATGCTTCCAGGGGCCCTAAACACAAGATTTATGGAATGGTTAAAAGTGCATGAAAATGGCCAATTTACTCACTCTGAGTTCTCAAAAAGGGTTTCTTCACCCCGGGAAGTTAATTAAATACCATTTGGAGGCATTTAATGTTCGAGCAAAAACGGCTGATTTTCGAAAAAAGAGATAACACCCCCCCATTACGTCATGCTTCAGAAATGTGGATAATGGTCCGTTTTCAAATGTTTTATTTTTGAACGTCAGTTCACATTTGTAGGTGGATCATCAGTGTTAGAGCTAAAATTAGCATGTTTAAAGTGATTTTCATGCTTCCAGGGGCTCGGGAAGTGAATTAAATACTATTTGGAGGCATTTAATGTTCAATCAAAAACAGCTGATTTTTGACAAAAGAGATAACACCCCCCCATTACGTCATGCTTCAGAAATGTGGAAAATGGTCCGTTTTCAAATGTTTTATTTTTGAATGTCAGTTCACATTTGTAGGTGGATCATCAGTGTTAGAGCTAAAATTAGCATGTTTAAAGTGATTTTCATGCTTCCAGGGGCCCTAAACACAAGATTTATGGAATGGTTAAAAGTGCATGAAAATGGCCAATTTACTCACTCTGAGTTCTCAAAAAGAGTTTCTTCACCCCGGGAAGTTAATTAAATACCATTTGGAGGCATTTAATGTTCGAGCAAAAACGGCTGATTTTCGACAAAAGAGATAACACCCCCCCATTACGTCATGCTTCAGAAATGTGGAAAATGGTCCGTTTTCAAATGTTTTATTTTTGAACGTCAGTTCACATTTGTAGGTGGATCATCAGTGTTAGAGCTAAAATTAGCATGTTTAAAGTGATTTTCATGCTTCCAGGGGCTCGGGAAGTGAATTAAATACTATTTGGAGGCATTTAATGTTCAAGCAAAAACGGCTGATTTTCGACAAAAGAGATAACACCCCCCCATTACGACATGCTTCAGAAATGTGGAAAATGGTCCGTTTTCAAATGTTTTATTTTTGAACGTCAGTTCACATTTGTAGGTGGATCATCAGTGTTAGAGCTAAAATTAGCATGTTTAAAGTGGTTTTCATGCTTCCAGGGGCCCTAAACACAAGATTTATGGAATGGTTAAAAGTGCATGAAAATGGCCAATTTACTCACTCTGAGTTCTCAAAAAGGGTTTCTTCACCCAGGGAAGTTAATTAAATACCATTTGGAGGCATTTAATGTTCGAGCAAAAACAGCTGATTTTTGACAAAAGAGATAACACCCCCCCATTACGTCATGCTTCAGAAATGTGGAAAATGGTCCGTTTTCAAATGTTTTATTTTTGAACGTCAGTTCACATTTGTAGGTGGATCATCAGTGTTAGAGCTAAAAATTAGCATGTTTAAAGTGATTTTCATGCTTCCAGGGGCTCGGGAAGTGAATTAAATACTATTTGGAGGCATTTAATGTTCACGCAAAAACGGCTGATTTTCGACAAAAGAGATAACACCCCCCATTACGTCATGCTTCAGAAATGTGGAAAATGGTCCGTTTTCAAATGTTTTATTTTTGAACATCAGTTCACATTTGTAGGTGAATCATCAGTGTTAGAGCTAAAATTAGCATGTTTAAAGTGGTTTTCATGCTTCCAGGGGCCCTAAACACAAGATTTATGGAATGGTTAAAAGTGCATGAAAATGGCCAATTTACTCACTCTGAGTTCTCAAAAAGGGTTTCTTCACCCAGGGAAGTTAATTAAATACCATTTGGAGGCATTTAATGTTTGAGCAAAAACGGCTGATTTTCGACAAAAGAGATAACACCCCCCCATTACGTCATGCTTCAGAAATGTGGAAAATGGTCCGTTTTCAAATGTTTCATTTTTGAACGTCAGTTCACATTTGTAGGTGGATCATCAGTGTTAGAGCTAAAATTAGCATGTTTAAAGTGATTTTCATGCTTCCAGGGGCTCGGGAAGTGTATTAAATACTATTTGGAGGCATTTAATGTTCAATCAAAAACAGCTGATTTTTGACAAAAGAGATAACACCCCCCATTACGTCATGCTTCAGAAATGTGGAAAATGGTCCGTTTTCAAATGTTTTATTTTTGAACGTCAGTTCACATTTGTAGGTGGATCATCAGTGTTAGAGCTAAAATTAGCATGTTTAAAGTGATTTTCATGCTTCCAGGGGCTCTGGAAGTGAATTAAATACTATTTGGAGGCATTTAATGTTCAATTTAAAAACAGCTGATTTTTGACAAAAGAGATAACACCCCCCCATTACGTCATGCTTCAGAAATGTGGAAAATGGTCCGTTTTCAAATGTTTTATTTTTGAATGTCAGTTCACATTTGTAGGTGGATCATCAGTGTTAGAGCTAAAATTAGCATGTTTAAAGTGATTTTCATGCTTCCAGGGGCCCTAAACACAAGATTTATGGAATGGTTAAAAGTGCATGAAAATGGCCAATTTACTCACTCTGAGTTCTCAAAAAGGGTTTCTTCACCCCGGGAAGTTAATTAAATACCATTTGGAGGCATTTAATGTTAGAGCAAAAACGGCTGATTTTCGAAAAAAGAGATAACACCCCCCATTACGTCATGCTTCAGAAATGTGGTTAATGGTCCGTTTTCAAATGTTTTATTTTTGAACGTCAGTTCACATTTGTAGGTGGATCATCAGTGTTAGAGCTAAAATTAGCATGTTTAAAGTGATTTTCATGCTTCCAGGGGCTCGGGAAGTGAATTAAATACTATTTGGAGGCATTTAATGTTCAATCAAAAACAGCTGATTTTTGACAAAAGAGATAACACCCCCCCATTACGTCATGCTTCAGAAATGTGGAAAATGGTCCGTTTTCAAATGTTTTATTTTTAAATGTCAGTTCACATTTGTAGGTGGATCATCAGTGTTAGAGCTAAAATTAGCATGTTTAAAGTGATTTTCATGCTTCCAGGGGCCCTAAACACAAGATTTATGGAATGGTTAAAAGTGCATGAAAATGGCCAATTTACTCACTCTGAGTTCTCAAAAAGGGTTTCTTCACCCCGGGAAGTTAATTAAATACCATTTGGAGGCATTTAATGTTCGAGCAAAAACGGCTGATTTTCGACAAAAGAGATAACACCCCCCCATTACGTCATGCTTCAGAAATGTGGAAAATGGTCCGTTTTCAAATGTTTTATTTTTGAACGTCAGTTCACATTTGTAGGTGGATCATCAGTGTTAGAGCTAAAATTAGCATGTTTAAAGTGATTTTCATGCTTCCAGGGGCTCGGGAAGTGAATTAAATACTATTTGGAGGCATTTAATGTTCAAGCAAAAACGGCTGATTTTCGACAAAAGAGATAACACCCCCCCATTACGTCATGCTTCAGAAATGTGGAAAATGGTCCGTTTTCAAATGTTTTATTTTTGAACGTCAGTTCACATTTGTAGGTGGATCATCAGTGTTAGAGCTAAAATTAGCATGTTTAAAGTGATTTTCATGCTTCCAGGGGCTCGGGAAGTGAATTAAATACTATTTGGAGGCATTTAATGTTCAATCAAAAACAGCTGATTTTTGACAAAAGAGATAACACCCCCCCATTACGTCATGCTTCAGAAATGTGGAAAATGGTCTGTTTTCAAATGTTTTCTTTTTTGAACGTCAGTTCACATTTGTAGGTGGATCATCAGTGTTAGAGCTAAAATTAGCATGTTTAAAGTGATTTTCATGCTTCCAGGGGCCCTAAACACAAGATTTATGGAATGGTTAAAAGTGCATGAAAATTGCCAATTTACTCACTCTGAGTTCTCAAAAAGGGTTTCTTCACCCCGGGAAGTTAATTAAATACTATTTGGAGGCATTTAATGTTCGAGCAAAAACGGCTGATTTTCGACAAAAGAGATAACACCCCCCCATTACGTCATGCTTCAGAAATGTGGAAAATGGTCGGTTTTCAAATGTTTTATTTTTGAACGTCAGTTCACATTTGTAGGTGGATCATCAGTGTTAGAGCTAAAATTAACATGTTTAAAGTGATTTTCATGCTTCCAGGGGCTCGGGAAGTGAATTAAATACTATTTGGAGGCATTTAATGTTCAAGCAAAAACGGCTTATTTTCGACAAAAGAGATAACACCCCCCCATTACGTCATGCTTCAGAAATGTGGAAAATGGTCCGTTTTCAAATGTTTTATTTTTGAATGTCAGTTCACATTTGTAGGTGGATCATCAGTGTTAGAGCTAAAATTAGCATGTTTAAAGTGGTTTTCATGCTTCCAGGGGCCCTAAACACAAGAAATATGGAATGGTTAAAAGTGCATGAAAATGGCCAATTTACTCACTCTGAGTTCTCAAAAAGGGTTTCTTTACCCAGGGAAGTTAATTAAATACCATTTGGAGGCATTTAATGTTCGAGCAAAAACGGCTGATTTTCGACAAAAGAGATAACACCCCCCCATTACGTCATGCTTCAGAAATGTGGAAAATGGTCCGTTTTCAAATGTTTTATTTTTGAACGTCAGTTCACATTTGTAGGTGGATCATCAGTGTTAGAGCTAAAATTAGCATGTTTAAAGTGATTTTCATGCTTCCAGGGGCTCTGGAAGTGAATTAAATACTATTTGGAGGCATTTAATGTTCAAGCAAAAACGGCTGATTTTCGACAGAAGAGATAACACCCCCCTTTACGTCATGCTTCAGAAATGTGGAAAATGGTCCGTTTTCAAATGTTTTATTTTTGAACGTCAGTTCACATTTGTAGGTGGATCATCAGTGTTAGAGCTAAAATTAGCATGTTTAAAGTGGTTTTCATGCTTCCAGGGGCCCAAAACACAAGATTTATGGAATGGTTAAAAGTGCATGAAAATGGCCAATTTACTCACTCTGAGTTCTCAAAAAGGGTTTCTTCACCCAGGGAAGTTAATTAAATACCATTTGGAGGCATTTAATGTTCGATCAAAAACGGCTGATTTTCGACAAAAGAGATAACACCCCCCCATTACGTCATGCTTCAGAAATGTGGAAAATGGTCCGTTTTCAAATGTTTTATTTTTGAACGTCAGTTCACATTTGTAGGTGGATCATCAGTGTTGGAGTTAAAATTAGCATGTTTAAAGTGATTTTCATGCTTCCAGGGGCTCGGGAAGTGAATTAAATACTATTTGGAGGCATTTAATGTTCAAGCAAAAACGGCTGATTTTCGACAAAAGAGATAACACCCCCCCATTACGACATGCTTCAGAAATGTGGAAACTGGTCCGTTTTCAAATGTTTTATTTTTGAACGTCAGTTCACATTTGTAGGTGGATCATCAGTGTTAGAGCTAAAATTAGCATGTTTAAAGTGGTTTTCATGCTTCCAGGGGCCCTAAACACAAGATTTATGGAATGGTTAAAAGTGCATGAAAATGGCCAATTTACTCACTCTGAGTTCTCAAAAAGGGTTTCTTCACCCAGGGAAGTTAATTAAATACCATTTGGAGGCATTTAATGTTCGAGCAAAAACAGCTGATTTTTGACAAAAGAGATAACACCCCCCCATTACGTCATGCTTCAGAAATGTGGAAAATGGTCCGTTTTCAAATGTTTTATTTTTGAACGTCAGTTCACATTTGTAGGTGGATCATCAGTGTTAGAGCTAAAATTAGCATGTTTAAAGTGATTTTCATGCTTCCAGGGGCTCGGGAAGTGAATTAAATACTATTTGGGGGCATTTAATGTTCAATCAAAAACAGCTGATTTTTGAAAAAAGAGATAACACCCCCCCATTACCTCATGCTTCAGAAATGTGGAAAATGGTCCGTTTTCAAATGTTTTATTTTTGAACGTCAGTTCACATTTGTAGGTGGATCATCAGTGTTAGAGCTAAAATTAGCATGTTTAAAGTGGTTTTCATGCTTCCAGGGGCCCAAAACACAAGATTTATGGAATGGTTAAAAGTGCATGAAAATGGCCAATTTACTCACTCTGAGTTCTCAAAAAGGGTTTCTTCACCCAGGGAAGTTAATTAAATACCATTTGGAGGCATTTAATGTTCGAGCAAAAACGGCTGATTTTCGACAAAAGAGATAACACCCCCCCCATTACGTCATGCTTCAGAAATGTGGAAAATGGTCCGTTTTCAAATGTTTTATTTTTGAACGTCAGTTCACATTTGTAGGTGGATCATCAGTGTTGGAGTTAAAATTAGCATGTTTAAAGTGATTTTCATGCTTCCAGGGGCTCGGGAAGTGAATTAAATACTATTTGGAGGCATTTAATGTTCAAGCAAAAACGGCTGATTTTCGACAAAAGAGATAACACCCCCCCATTACGACATGCTTCAGAAATGTGGAAACTGGTCCGTTTTCAAATGTTTTATTTTTGAACGTCAGTTCACATTTGTAGGTGGATCATCAGTGTTAGAGCTAAAATTAGCATGTTTAAAGTGGTTTTCATGCTTCCAGGGGCCCTAAACACAAGATTTATGGAATGGTTAAAAGTGCATGAAAATGGCCAATTTACTCACTCTGAGTTCTCAAAAAGGGTTTCTTCACCCCGGGAAGTTAATTAAATACCATTTGGAGGCATTTAATGTTCGAGCAAAAACGGCTGATTTTCGACAAAAGAGATAACACCCCCCCCATTACGTCATGCTTCAGAAATGTGGAAAATGGTCCGTTTTCAAATGTTTTATTTTTGAACGTCAGTTCACATTTGTAGGTGGATCATCAGTGTTAGAGCTAAAATTAGCATGTTTAAAGTGATTTTCATGCTTCCAGGGGCTCGGGAAGTGAATTAAATACTATTTGGAGGCATTTAATGTTCAATCAAAAACAGCTGATTTTCGACAAAAGAGATAACACCCCCCCATTACGTCATGCTTCAGAAATGTGGAAAAGGTCCGTTTTCAAATGTTTTATTTTTGAACGTCAGTTCACATTTGTAGGTGGATCATCAGTGTTAGAGCTAAAATTAGCATGTTTAAAGTGGTTTTCATGCTTCCAAGGGCCCTAAACACAAGATTTATGGAATGGTTAAAAGTGCATGAAAATGCCCAATTTACTCACTCTGAGTTCTCAAAAAGGGTTTCTTCACCCCGGGAAGTTAATTAAATACCATTTGGAGGCATTTAATGTTCGAGCAAAAACGGCTGATTTTCGACAAGAGAGATAACCCCCCCATTACGTCATGCTTCAGAAATGTGGAAAATGGTCCGTTTTCAAATGTTTTATTTTTGAACGTCAGTTCACATTTGTAGGTGGATCATCAGTGTTAGAGCTAAAATTAGCATGTTTAAAGTGATTTTCATGCTTCCAGGGGCTCGGGAAGTGAATTAAATACTATTTGGAGGCATTTAAAGTTCAAGCAAAAACGGCTGATTTTCGACAAAAGAGATAACACCCCCCCATTACGTCATGCTTCAGAAATGTGGAAAATGGTCCGTTTTCAAATGTTTTATTTTTGAATGTCAGTTCACATTTGTAGGTGGATCATCAGTGTTAGAGCTACAATTAGCATCTTTTAAGTGGTTTTCATGCTTCCAGGAGCCCTAAACACAAGATTTATGGAATGGTTAAAAGTGCATGAAAATGGCCAATTTACTCACTCTGAGTTCTCAAAAAGGGTTTCTTCACCCAGGGAAGTTAATTAAATACCATTTGGAGGCATTTAATGTTCGAGCAAAAACGGCTGATTTTCGACAAAAGAGATAACACCCCCCCATTACTTCATGCTTCAGAAATGTGGAAAATGGTCAGTTTTCAAATGTTTAATTTTTGAACGTCAGTTCACATTTGTAGGTGGACCATCAGTGTTAGAGCTAAAATTAGCATGTTTAAAGTGGTTTTCATGCTTCCAGGGGCCCTAAACACAAGAATTATGGAATGGTTAAAAGTGCATGAAAATGCCCAATTTACTCACTCTGAGTTCTCAAAAAGGGTTTCTTCACCCAGGGAAGTTAATTAAATACCATTTGGAGGCATTTAATGTTCGATCAAAAACGGCTGATTTTCGACAAAAGAGATAACACCCCCCCATTACGTCATGCTTCAGAAATGTGGAAAATGGTCCGTTTTCAAATGTTTTATTTTTGAACGTCAGTTCACATTTGTAGGTGGATCATCAGTGTTGGAGTTAAAATTAGCATGTTTAAAGTGATTTTCATGCTTCCAGGGGCTCGGGAAGTGAATTAAATACTATTTGGAGGCATTTAATGTTCAAGCAAAAACGGCTGATTTTCGACAAAAGAGATAACACCCCCCCATTACGACATGCTTCAGAAATGTGGAAACTGGTCCGTTTTCAAATGTTTTATTTTTGAACGTCAGTTCACATTTGTAGGTGGATCATCAGTGTTAGAGCTAAAATTAGCATGTTTAAAGTGGTTTTCATGCTTCCAGGGGCCCTAAACACAAGATTTATGGAATGGTTAAAAGTGCATGAAAATGGCCAATTTACTCACTCTGAGTTCTCAAAAAGGGTTTCTTCACCCAGGGAAGTTAATTAAATACCATTTGGAGGCATTTAATGTTCGAGCAAAAACAGCTGATTTTTGACAAAAGAGATAACACCCCCCCATTACGTCATGCTTCAGAAATGTGGAAAATGGTCCGTTTTCAAATGTTTTATTTTTGAACGTCAGTTCACATTTGTAGGTGGATCATCAGTGTTAGAGCTAAAATTAGCATGTTTAAAGTGATTTTCATGCTTCCAGGGGCTCGGGAAGTGAATTAAATACTATTTGGGGGCATTTAATGTTCAATCAAAAACAGCTGATTTTTGAAAAAAGAGATAACACCCCCCCCATTACCTCATGCTTCAGAAATGTGGAAAATGGTCAGTTTTCAAATGTTTTATTTTTGAACGTCAGTTCACATTTGTAGGTGGATCATCAGTGTTAGAGCTAAAATTAGCATGTTTAAAGTGGTTTTCATGCTTCCAGGGGCCCAAAACACAAGATTTATGGAATGGTTAAAAGTGCATGAAAATGGCCAATTTACTCACTCTGAGTTCTCAAAAAGGGTTTCTTCACCCAGGGAAGTTAATTAAATACCATTTGGAGGCATTTAATGTTCGAGCAAAAACGGCTGATTTTCGACAAAAGAGATAACACCCCCCCATTACGTCATGCTTCAGAAATGTGGAAAATGGTCCGTTTTCAAATGTTTTATTTTTGAACGTCAGTTCACATTTGTAGGTGGATCATCAGTGTTGGAGTTAAAATTAGCATGTTTAAAGTGATTTTCATGCTTCCAGGGGCTCGGGAAGTGAATTAAATACTATTTGGAGGCATTTAATGTTCAAGCAAAAACGGCTGATTTTCGACAAAAGAGATAACACCCCCCCATTACGACATGCTTCAGAAATGTGGAAACTGGTCCGTTTTCAAATGTTTTATTTTTGAACGTCAGTTCACATTTGTAGGTGGATCATCAGTGTTAGAGCTAAAATTAGCATGTTTAAAGTGGTTTTCATGCTTCCAGGGGCCCTAAACACAAGATTTATGGAATGGTTAAAAGTGCATGAAAATGGCCAATTTACTCACTCTGAGTTCTCAAAAAGGGTTTCTTCACCCAGGGAAGTTAATTAAATACCATTTGGAGGCATTTAATGTTCGAGCAAAAACAGCTGATTTTTGACAAAAGAGATAACACCCCCCCATTACGTCATGCTTCAGAAATGTGGAAAATGGTCCGTTTTCAAATGTTTTATTTTGAACGTCAGTTCACATTTGTAGGTGGATCATCAGTGTTAGAGCTAAAATTAGCATGTTTAAAGTGATTTTCATGCTTCCAGGGGCTCGGGAAGTGAATTAAATACTATTTGGAGGCATTTAATGTTCAATCAAAAACAGCTGATTTTTGAAAAAAGAGATAACACCCCCCCATTACGTCATGCTTCAGAAATGTGGAAAATGGTCCGTTTTCAAATGTTTTATTTTTGAACGTCAGTTCACATTTGTAGGTGGATCATCAGTGTTAGAGCTAAAATTAGCATGTTTAAAGTGATTTTCATGCTTCCAGGGGCTCGGGAAGTGAATTAAATACTATTTGGAGGCATTTAATGTTCAATCAAAAACAGCTGATTTTTGACAAAAGAGATAACACCCCCCCATTACGTCATGCTTCAGAAATGTGGAAAATGGTCCGTTTTCAAATGTTTTCTTTTTGAACGTCAGTTCACATTTGTAGGTGGATCATCAGTGTTAGAGCTAAAATTAGCATGTTTAAAGTGCTTTTCATGCTTCCAGGGGCCCTAAACACAAGATTTATGGAATGGTTAAAAGTGCATGAAAATGGCCAATTTACTCACTCTGAGTTCTCAAAAAGGGTTTCTTCACCCCGGGAAGTTAATTAAATACCATTTGGAGGCATTTAATGTTCGAGCAAAAACGGCTGATTTTCGACAAAAGAGATAACACCCCCCCATTACGTCATGCTTCAGAAATGTGGAAAATGGTCCGTTTTCAAATGTTTTATTTTTGAACGTCAGTTCACATTTGTAGGTGGATCATCAGTGTTAGAGCTAAAATTAGCATGTTTAAAGTGATTTTCATGCTTCCAGGGGCTCGGGAAGTGAATTAAATACTATTTGGAGGCATTTAATGTTCACGCAAAAACGGCTGATTTTCGACAAAAGAGATAACACCCCCCATTACGTCATGCTTCAGAAATGTGGAAAATGGTCCGTTTTCAAATGTTTTATTTTTGAACATCAGTTCACATTTGTAGGTGAATCATCAGTGTTAGAGCTAAAATTAGCATGTTTAAAGTGGTTTTCATGCTTCCAGGGGCCCTAAACACAAGATTTATGGAATGGTTAAAAGTGCATGAAAATGGCCAATTTACTCACTCTGAGTTCTCAAAAAGGGTTTCTTCACCCCGGGAAAATAATTAAATAACATTTGGAGGCATTTAATGTTCGAGCAACAACGGCTGATTTTCGTCAAAAGAGATAACACCCCCCCATTACGTCAAGCTTCAGAAATGTGGAAAATGGTCCGTTTTCAAATGTTTTATTTTTGAACGTCAGTTCACATTTGTAGGTGGATCATCAGTGTTAGAGCTAAAATTCGCATGTTTAAAGTGATTTTCATGCTTCCAGGGGCTCGGGAAGTGAATTAATTACTATTTGGAGGCATTTAATGTTCAAGCAAAAACGGCTGATTTTCAACAAAAGAGATAACACCCCCCCATTACATCATGCTTCAGAAATGTGGAAAATGGTCCGTTTTCAAATGTTTTATTTTTGAATGTCAGTTCACATTTGTAGGTGGATCATCAGTGTTAGAGCTAAAATTAGCATGTTTAAAGTGATTTTCGTGCTTCCAGGGGCCCTAAACACAAGATTTATGGAATGGTTAAAAGTGCATGAAAATGGCCAATTTACTCACTCTGAGTTCTCAAAAAGGGTTTCTTCACCCCGGGAAGTTAATTAAATACCATTTGGAGGCATTTAATGTTCGAGCAAAAACGGCTGATTTTCGACAAAAGAGATAACACCCCCCCATTACGTCATGCTTCAGAAATGTGGAAAATGGTCCGTTTTCAAATGTTTTATTTTTGAACGTCAGTTCACATTTGTAGGTGGATCATCAGTGTTAGAGCTAAAATTAGCATGTTTAAAGTGATTTTCATGCTTCCAGGGGCTCGGGAAGTGAATTAAATACTATTTGGAGGCATTTAATGTTCAATCAAAAACAGCTGATTTTTGACAAAAGAGATAACACCCCCCCATTACGTCATGCTTCAGAAATGTGGAAAATGGTCTGTTTTCAAATGTTTTCTTTTTGAACGTCAGTTCACATTTGTAGGTGGATCATCAGTGTTAGAGCTAAAATTAGCATGTTTAAAGTGATTTTCATGCTTCCAGGGGCCCTAAACACAAGATTTATGGAATGGTTAAAAGTGCATGAAAATGGCCAATTTACTCACTCTGAGTTCTCAAAAAGGGTTTCTTCACCCCGGGAAGTTAATTAAATACTATTTGGAGGCATTTAATGTTCGAGCAAAAACGGCTGATTTTCGACAAAAGAGATAACACCCCCCCCATTACGTCATGCTTCAGAAATGTGGAAAATGGTGCGTTTTTCAAATGTTTTATTTTTGAACGTCAGTTCACATTTGTAGGTGGATCATCAGTGTTAGAGCTAAAATTAGCATGTTTAAAGTGATTTTCATGCTTCCAGGGGCTCGAGAAGGAAATTAAATACTATTTGGAGGCATTTAATGTTCAAGCAAAAACGGCTGATTTTCGACAAGAGAGATAACCCCCCCCCATTGCGTCATGCTTCAGAAATGTGGAAAATGGTCCGTTTTCAAATGTTTTATTTTTGAACGTCAGTTCACATTTGTAGGTGGATCATCAGTGTTAGAGCTAAAATTAGCATGTTTAAAGTGATTTTCATGCTTCCAGGGGCTCGGGAAGTGAATTAAATACTATTTGGAGGCATTTAATGTTCAAGCAAAAACAGCTGATTTTTGACAAAAGAGATAACACCCCCCCATTACGTCATGCTTCAGAAATGTGGAAAATGGTCCGTTTTCAAATGTTTTATTTTTGAACGTCAGTTCACATTTGTAGGTGGATCATCAGTGTTAGAGCTAAAATTAGCATGTTTAAAGTGATTTTCATGCTTCCAGGGGCTCGGGAAGTGAATTAAATACTATTTGGAGGCATTTAATGTTCAATCAAAAACAGCTGATTTTTGACAAAAGAGATAACACCCCCCCATTACGTCATGCTTCAGAAATGTGGAAAATGGTCCGTTTTCAAATGTTTTATTTTTGAATGTCAGTTCACATTTGTAGGTGGATCATCAGTGTTAGAGCTAAAATTAGCATGTTTAAAGTGATTTTCATGCTTCCAGGGGCCCTAAACACAAGATTTATGGAATGGTTAAAAGTGCATGAAAATGGCCAATTTACTCACTCCGAGTTCTCAAAAAGTATTTCTTCACCCCGGGAAGTTAATTAAATACCATTTGGAGGCATTTAATGTTCGAGCAAAAACGGCTGATTTTCGACAAAAGAGATAACACCCCCCCATTACGTCATGCTTCAGAAATGTGGAAAATGGTCCGTTTTCAAATGTTTTATTTTTGAACGTCAGTTCACATTTGTAGGTGGATCATCAGTGTTAGAGCTAAAATTAGCATGTTTAAAGTGATTTTCATGCTTCCAGGGGCCCTAAACACAAGATTTATGGAATGGTTAAAAGTGCATGAAAATGGCCAATTTACTCACTCTGAGTTCTCAAAAAGGGTTTCTTCACCCCGGGAAAATAATTAAATAACATTTGGAGGCATTTAATGTTCGAGCAACAACGGCTGATTTTCGTCAAAAGAGATAACACCCCCCCCATTACGTCAAGCTTCAGAAATGTGGAAAATGGTCCGTTTTCAAATGTTTTATTTTTGAACGTCAGTTCACATTTGTAGGTGGATCATCAGTGTTAGAGCTAAAATTCGCATGTTTAAAGTGATTTTCATGCTTCCAGGGGCTCGGGAAGTGAATTAATTACTATTTGGAGGCATTTAATGTTCAAGCAAAAACGGCTGATTTTCAACAAAAGAGATAACACCCCCCCATTACGTCATGCTTCAGAAATGTGGAAAATGGTCCGTTTTCAAATGTTTTATTTTTGAACGTCAGTTCACATTTGTAGGTGGATCATCAGTGTTAGAGCTAAAATTAGCATGTTTAAAGTGATTTTCGTGCTTCCAGGGGCCCTAAACACAAGATTTATGGAATGGTTAAAAGTGCATGAAAATGGCCAATTTACTCACTCTGAGTTCTCAAAAAGGGTTTCTTCACCCCGGGAAGTTAATTAAATACCATTTGGAGGCATTTAATGTTCGAGCAAAAACGGCTGATTTTCGACAAAAGAGATAACACCCCCCCATTACGTCATGCTTCAGAAATGTGGAAAATGGTCCGTTTTCAAATGTTTTATTTTTGAACGTCAGTTCACATTTGTAGGTGGATCATCAGTGTTAGAGCTAAAATTAGCATGTTTAAAGTGATTTTCATGCTTCCAGGGGCTCGGGAAGTGAATTAAATACTATTTGGAGGCATTTAATGTTCAATCAAAAACAGCTGATTTTTGACAAAAGAGATAACACCCCCCCATTACGTCATGCTTCAGAAATGTGGAAAATGGTCTGTTTTCAAATGTTTTCTTTTTGAACGTCAGTTCACATTTGTAGGTGGATCATCAGTGTTAGAGCTAAAATTAGCATGTTTAAAGTGATTTTCATGCTTCCAGGGGCCCTAAACACAAGATTTATGGAATGGTTAAAAGTGCATGAAAATGGCCAATTTACTCACTCTGAGTTCTCAAAAAGGGTTTCTTCACCCCGGGAAGTTAATTAAATACTATTTGGAGGCATTTAATGTTCGAGCAAAAACGGCTGATTTTCGACAAAAGAGATAACACCCCCCCATTACGTCATGCTTCAGAAATGTGGAAAATGGTGCGTTTTTCAAATGTTTTATTTTTGAACGTCAGTTCACATTTGTAGGTGGATCATCAGTGTTAGAGCTAAAATTAGCATGTTTAAAGTGATTTTCATGCTTCCAGGGGCTCGAGAAGGAAATTAAATACTATTTGGAGGCATTTAATGTTCAAGCAAAAACGGCTTATTTTCGACAAAAGAGATAACACCCCCCCATTACGTCATGCTTCAGAAATGTGGAAAATGGTCCGTTTTCAAATGTTTTATTTTTGAACGTCAATTCACATTTGTAGGTGGATCATCAGTGTTAGAGCTAAAATTAGCATGTTTAAAGTGATTTTCATGCTTCCAGGGGCTCGGGAAGTGAATTAAATACTATTTGGAGGCATTTAATGTTCAAGCAAAAACGGCTTATTTTCGACAAAAGAGATAACACCCCCCCATTACGTCATGCTTCAGAAATGTGGAAAAGGTCAGTTTTCAAATGTTTTATTTTTGAACGTCAGTTCACATTTGTAGGTGGATCATCAGTGTTAGAGCTAAAATTAGCATGTTTAAAGTGGTTTTCAGGCTTCCAGGGGCCCTAAACACAAGATTTATGGAATGGTTAAAAGTGCATGAAAATGCCCAATTTACTCACTCTGAGTTCTCAAAAAGGGTTTCTTCACCCCGGGAAGGTAATTAAATACCATTTGGAGGCATTTAATGTTCGAGCAAAAACGGCTGATTTTCGACAAGAGAGATAACCCCCCCCATTGCGTCATGCTTCAGAAATGTGGAAAATGGTCCGTTTTCAAATGTTTTATTTTTGAACGTCAGTTCACATTTGTAGGTGGATCATCAGTGTTAGAGCTAAAATTAGCATGTTTAAAGTGATTTTCATGCTTCCAGGGGCTCGGGAAGTGAATTAAATACTATTTGGAGGCATTTAATGTTCAAGCAAAAACGGCTGATTTTCGACAAAAGAGATAACACCCCCCATTACGTCATGCTTCAGAAATGTGAAAAATGGTCCGTTTTCAAATGTTTTATTTTTGAATGTCAGTTCACATTTGTAGGTGGATCATCAGTGTTAGAGCTACAATTAGCATCTTTAAAGTGGTTTTCATGCTTCCAGGGGCCCTAAACACAAGATTTATGGAATGGTTAAAAGTGCATGAAAATGGCCAATTTACTCACTCTGAGTTCTCAAAAAGGGTTTCTTCACCCAGGGAAGTTAATTAAATACCATTTGGAGGCATTTAATGTTCGAGCAAAAACGGCTGATTTTCGACAAAAGAGATAACACCCCCCCCATTACGTCATGCTTCAGAAATGTGGAAAATGGTCCGTTTTCAAATGTTTTATTTTTGAACGTCAGTTCACATTTGTAGGTGGACCATCAGTGTTAGAGCTAAAATTAGCATGTTTAAAGTGGTTTTCATGCTTCCAGGGGCCCTAAACACAAGATCTATGGAATGGTTAAAAGTGCATGAAAATGGCCAATTTACTCACTCTGAGTTCTCAAAAAGGGTTTCTTCACCCAGGGAAGTTAATTAAATACCATTTGGAGGCATTTAATGTTCGAGCAAAAACGGCTGATTTTCGACAAAAGAGATAACACCCCCCCATTACGTCATGCTTCAGAAATGTGGAAAATGGTCAGTTTTCAAATGTTTTATTTTTGAACGTCAGTTCACATTTGTAGGTGGATCATCAGTGTTAGAGCTAAAATTAGCATGTTTAAAGTGATTTTCATGCTTCCAGGGGCTCTGGAAGTGAATTAAATACTATTTGGAGGCATTTAATGTTCAATCAAAAACAGCTGATTTTTGAAAAAAGAGATAACACCCCCCCATTACGTCATTCTTCAGAAATGTGGAAAATGGTCCTTTTTCAAATGTTTTATTTTTGAACGTCAGTTCACATTTGTAGGTGGATCATCAGTGTTAGAGGTAAAATTAGCATGTTTAAAGTGATTTTCATGCTTCCAGGGGCTCGGGAAGTGAATTAAATACTATTTGGAGGCATTTAATGTTCAATCAAAAACAGCTGATTTTTGACAAAAGAGATAACACCCCCCCATTACGTCATGCTTCAGAAATGTGGAAAATGGTCCGTTTTCAAATGTTTTCTTTTTGAACGTCAGTTCACATTTGTAGGTGGATCATCAGTGTTAGAGCTAAAATTAGCATGTTTAAAGTGCTTTTCATGCTTCCAGGGGCCCTAAACACAAGATTTATGGAATGGTTAAAAGTGCATGAAAATGGCCAATTTACTCACTCTGAGTTCTCAAAAAGGGTTTCTTCACCCCGGGAAGTTAATTAAATACCATTTGGAGGCATTTAATGTTCGAGCAAAAACGGCTGATTTTCGACAAAAGAGATAACACCCCCCATTACGTCATGCTTCAGAAATGTGGAAAATGGTCCGTTTTCAAATGTTTTATTTTTGAACGTCAGTTCACATTTGTAGGTGGATCATCAGTGTTAGAGCTAAAATTAGCATGTTTAAAGTGATTTTCATGCTTCCAGGGGCCCTAAACACAAGATTTATGGAATGGTTGAAAGTGCATGAAAATGGCCAATTTACTCACTCTGAGTTCTCAAAAAGGGTTTCTTCACCCAGGGAAGTTAATTAAATACCATTTGGAGGCATTTAATGTTCGAGCAAAAACGGCTGATTTTCGACAAAAGAGATAACACCCCCCCATTACGTCATGCTTCAGAAATGTGGAAAATGGTCAGTTTTCAAATGTTTTATTTTTGAACGTCAGTTCACATTTGTAGGTGGATCATCAGTGTTAGAGCTAAAATTAGCATGTTTAAAGTGATTTTCATGCTTCCAGGGGCTCTGGAAGTGAATTAAATACTATTTGGAGGCATTTAATGTTCAATCAAAAACAGCTGATTTTTGAAAAAAGAGATAACACCCCCCCATTACGTCATTCTTCAGAAATGTGGAAAATGGTCCTTTTTCAAATGTTTTATTTTTGAACATCAGTTCACATTTGTAGGTGGATCATCAGTGTTAGAGGTAAAATTAGCATGTTTAAAGTGATTTTCATGCTTCCAGGGGCTCGGGAAGTGAATTAAATACTATTTGGAGGCATTTAATGTTCAATCAAAAACAGCTGATTTTTGACAAAAGAGATAACACCCCCCCATTACGTCATGCTTCAGAAATGTGGAAAATGGTCCGTTTTCAAATGTTTTCTTTTTGAACGTCAGTTCACATTTGTAGGTGGATCATCAGTGTTAGAGCTAAAATTAGCATGTTTAAAGTGCTTTTCATGCTTCCAGGGGCCCTAAACACAAGATTTATGGAATGGTTAAAAGTGCATGAAAATGGCCAATTTACTCACTCTGAGTTCTCAAAAAGGGTTTCTTCACCCCGGGAAGTTAATTAAATACCATTTGGAGGCATTTAATGTTCGAGCAAAAACGGCTGATTTTCGACAAAAGAGATAACACCCCCCCATTACGTCATGCTTCAGAAATGTGGAAAATGGTCCGTTTTCAAATGTTTTATTTTTGAACGTCAGTTCACATTTGTAGGTGGATCATCAGTGTTAGAGCTAAAATTAGCATGTTTAAAGTGATTTTCATGCTTCCAGGGGCTCGGGAAGTGAATTAAATACTATTTGGAGGCATTTAATGTTCACACAAAAACGGCTGATTTTCGACAAAAGAGATAACACCCCCCATTACGTCATGCTTCAGAAATGTGGAAAATGGTCCGTTTTCAAATGTTTTATTTTTGAACATAAGTTCACATTTGTAGGTGAATCATCAGTGTTAGAGCTAAAATTAGCATGTTTAAAGTGGTTTTCATGCTTCCAGGGGCCCTAAACACAAGATTTATGGAATGGTTAAAAGTGCATGAAAATGGCCAATTTACTCACTCTGAGTTCTCAAAAAGGGTTTCTTCACCCAGGGAAGTTAATTAAATACTATTTGGAGGCATTTAATGTTCGAGCAAAAACGGCTGATTTTCGACAAAAGAGATAACACCCCCCCCATTACGTCATGCTTCAGAAATGTGGAAAATGGTCCGTTTTCAAATGTTTTATTTTTGAACGTCAGTTCACATTTGTAGGTGGACCATCAGTGTTAGAGCTAAAATTAGCATGTTTAAAGTGGTTTTCATGCTTCCAGGGGCCCTAAACACAAGATTTATGGAATGGTTAAAAGTGCATGAAAATGCCCAATTTACTCACTCTGAGTTCTCAAAAAGGGTTTCTTCACCCAGGGAAGTTAATTAAATACCATTTGGAGGCATTTAATGTTCGAGCAAAAACGGCTGATTTTCGACAAAAGAGATAACACCCCCCCATTACGTCATGCTTCAGAAATGTGGAAAATGGTCCGTTTTCAAATGTTTTATTTTTGAACGTCAGTTCACATTTGTAGGTGGATCATCAGTGTTAGAGCTAAAATTAGCATGTTTAAAGTGATTTTCATGCTTCCAGGGGCTCTGGAAGTGAATTAAATACTATTTGGAGGCATTTAATGTTCAAGCAAAAACGGCTGATTTTCGACAAAAGAGATAACCCCCCCCTTTACGTCATGCTTCAGAAATGTGGAAAATGGTCCGTTTTCAAATGTTTTATTTTTGAACGTCAGTTCACATTTGTAGGTGGATCATCAGTGTTAGAGCTAAAATTAGCATGTTTAAAGTGGTTTTCATGCTTCCAGGGGCCCAAAACACAAGATTTATGGAATGGTTAAAAGTGCATGAAAATGGCCAATTTACTCACTCTGAGTTCTCAAAAAGGGTTTCTTCACCCAGGGAAGTTAATTAAATACCATTTGGAGGCATTTAATGTTCGATCAAAAACGGCTGATTTTTGACAAAAGAGATAACACCCCCCCATTACGTCATGCTTCAGAAATGTGGAAAATGGTCCGTTTTCAAATGTTTTATTTTTGAACGTCAGTTCACATTTGTAGGTGGATCATCAGTGTTAGAGCTAAAATTAGCATGTTTAAAGTGGTTTTCATGCTTCCAGGGGCCCTAAACACAAGATTTATGGAATGGTTAAAAGTGCATGAAAATGGCCAATTTACTCACTCTGAGTTCTCAAAAAGGGTTTCTTCACCCAGGGAAGTTAATTAAATACCATTTGGAGGCATTTAATGTTCGAGCAAAAACAGCTGATTTTTGACAAAAGAGATAACACCCCCCCATTACGTCATGCTTCAGAAATGTGGAAAATGGTCCGTTTTCAAATGTTTTATTTTTGAACGTCAGTTCACATTTGTAGGTGGATCATCAGTGTTAGAGCTAAAATTAGCATGTTTAAAGTGGTTTTCATGCTTCCAGGGGCCCTAAACACAAGATTTATGGAATGGTTAAAAGTGCATGAAAATGGCCAATTTACTCACTCTGAGTTCTCAAAAAGGGTTTCTTCACCCAGGGAAGTTAATTAAATACCATTTGGAGGCATTTAATGTTCGAGCAAAAACAGCTGATTTTTGACAAAAGAGATAACACCCCCCCATTACGTCATGCTTCAGAAATGTGGAAAATGGTCCGTTTTCAAATGTTTTATTTTTGAACGTCAGTTCACATTTGTAGGTGGATCATCAGTGTTAGAGCTAAAATTAGCATGTTTAAAGTGATTTTCATGCTTCCAGGGGCTCAGGAAGTGAATTAAATACTATTTGGGGGCATTTAATGTTCAATCAAAAACAGCTGATTTTTGAAAAAAGAGATAACACCCCCCCATTACCTCATGCTTCAGAAATGTGGAAAATGGTCCGTTTTCAAATGTTTTATTTTTGAACGTCAGTTCACATTTGTAGGTGGATCATCAGTGTTAGAGCTAAAATTAGCATGTTTAAAGTGGTTTTCATGCTTCCAGGGGCCCAAAACACAAGATTTATGGAATGGTTAAAAGTGCATGAAAATGGCCAATTTACTCACTCTGAGTTCTCAAAAAGGGTTTCTTCACCCAGGGAAGTTAATTAAATACCATTTGGAGGCATTTAATGTTCGAGCAAAAACGGCTGATTTTCGACAAAAGAGATAACACCCCCCCATTACGTCATGCTTCAGAAATGTGGAAAATGGTCCGTTTTCAAATGTTTTATTTTTGAACGTCAGTTCACATTTGTAGGTGGATCATCAGTGTTGGAGTTAAAATTAGCATGTTTAAAGTGATTTTCATGCTTCCAGGGGCTCGGGAAGTGAATTAAATACTATTTGGAGGCATTTAATGTTCAAGCAAAAACGGCTGATTTTCGACAAAAGAGATAACACCCCCCCATTACGACATGCTTCAGAAATGTGGAAACTGGTCCGTTTTCAAATGTTTTATTTTTGAACGTCAGTTCACATTTGTAGGTGGACCATCAGTGTTAGAGCTAAAATTAGCATGTTTAAAGTGGTTTTCATGCTTCCAGGGGCCCTAAACACAAGATCTATGGAATGGTTAAAAGTGCATGAAAATGGCCAATTTACTCACTCTGAGTTCTCAAAAAGGGTTTCTTCACCCAGGGAAGTTAATTAAATACCATTTGGAGGCATTTAATGTTCGAGCAAAAACGGCTGATTTTCGACAAAAGAGATAACACCCCCCCATTACGTCATGCTTCAGAAATGTGGAAAATGGTCAGTTTTCAAATGTTTTATTTTTGAACGTCAGTTCACATTTGTAGGTGGATCATCAGTGTTAGAGCTAAAATTAGCATGTTTAAAGTGATTTTCATGCTTCCAGGGGCTCTGGAAGTGAATTAAATACTATTTGGAGGCATTTAATGTTCAATCAAAAACAGCTGATTTTTGAAAAAAGAGATAACACCCCCCCATTACGTCATTCTTCAGAAATGTGGAAAATGGTCCTTTTTCAAATGTTTTATTTTTGAACGTCAGTTCACATTTGTAGGTGGATCATCAGTGTTAGAGGTAAAATTAGCATGTTTAAAGTGATTTTCATGCTTCCAGGGGCTCGGGAAGTGAATTAAATACTATTTGGAGGCATTTAATGTTCAATCAAAAACAGCTGATTTTTGACAAAAGAGATAACACCCCCCCATTACGTCATGCTTCAGAAATGTGGAAAATGGTCCGTTTTCAAATGTTTTCTTTTTGAACGTCAGTTCACATTTGTAGGTGGATCATCAGTGTTAGAGCTAAAATTAGCATGTTTAAAGTGCTTTTCATGCTTCCAGGGGCCCTAAACACAAGATTTATGGAATGGTTAAAAGTGCATGAAAATGGCCAATTTACTCACTCTGAGTTCTCAAAAAGGGTTTCTTCACCCCGGGAAGTTAATTAAATACCATTTGGAGGCATTTAATGTTCGAGCAAAAACGGCTGATTTTCGACAAAAGAGATAACACCCCCCATTACGTCATGCTTCAGAAATGTGGAAAATGGTCCGTTTTCAAATGTTTTATTTTTGAACGTCAGTTCACATTTGTAGGTGGATCATCAGTGTTAGAGCTAAAATTAGCATGTTTAAAGTGATTTTCATGCTTCCAGGGGCCCTAAACACAAGATTTATGGAATGGTTGAAAGTGCATGAAAATGGCCAATTTACTCACTCTGAGTTCTCAAAAAGGGTTTCTTCACCCAGGGAAGTTAATTAAATACCATTTGGAGGCATTTAATGTTCGAGCAAAAACGGCTGATTTTCGACAAAAGAGATAACACCCCCCCATTACGTCATGCTTCAGAAATGTGGAAAATGGTCAGTTTTCAAATGTTTTATTTTTGAACGTCAGTTCACATTTGTAGGTGGATCATCAGTGTTAGAGCTAAAATTAGCATGTTTAAAGTGATTTTCATGCTTCCAGGGGCTCTGGAAGTGAATTAAATACTATTTGGAGGCATTTAATGTTCAATCAAAAACAGCTGATTTTTGAAAAAAGAGATAACACCCCCCCATTACGTCATTCTTCAGAAATGTGGAAAATGGTCCTTTTTCAAATGTTTTATTTTTGAACATCAGTTCACATTTGTAGGTGGATCATCAGTGTTAGAGGTAAAATTAGCATGTTTAAAGTGATTTTCATGCTTCCAGGGGCTCGGGAAGTGAATTAAATACTATTTGGAGGCATTTAATGTTCAATCAAAAACAGCTGATTTTTGACAAAAGAGATAACACCCCCCCATTACGTCATGCTTCAGAAATGTGGAAAATGGTCCGTTTTCAAATGTTTTCTTTTTGAACGTCAGTTCACATTTGTAGGTGGATCATCAGTGTTAGAGCTAAAATTAGCATGTTTAAAGTGCTTTTCATGCTTCCAGGGGCCCTAAACACAAGATTTATGGAATGGTTAAAAGTGCATGAAAATGGCCAATTTACTCACTCTGAGTTCTCAAAAAGGGTTTCTTCACCCCGGGAAGTTAATTAAATACCATTTGGAGGCATTTAATGTTCGAGCAAAAACGGCTGATTTTCGACAAAAGAGATAACACCCCCCCATTACGTCATGCTTCAGAAATGTGGAAAATGGTCCGTTTTCAAATGTTTTATTTTTGAACGTCAGTTCACATTTGTAGGTGGATCATCAGTGTTAGAGCTAAAATTAGCATGTTTAAAGTGATTTTCATGCTTCCAGGGGCTCGGGAAGTGAATTAAATACTATTTGGAGGCATTTAATGTTCACACAAAAACGGCTGATTTTCGACAAAAGAGATAACACCCCCCATTACGTCATGCTTCAGAAATGTGGAAAATGGTCCGTTTTCAAATGTTTTATTTTTGAACATAAGTTCACATTTGTAGGTGAATCATCAGTGTTAGAGCTAAAATTAGCATGTTTAAAGTGGTTTTCATGCTTCCAGGGGCCCTAAACACAAGATTTATGGAATGGTTAAAAGTGCATGAAAATGGCCAATTTACTCACTCTGAGTTCTCAAAAAGGGTTTCTTCACCCAGGGAAGTTAATTAAATACTATTTGGAGGCATTTAATGTTCGAGCAAAAACGGCTGATTTTCGACAAAAGAGATAACACCCCCCCCATTACGTCATGCTTCAGAAATGTGGAAAATGGTCCGTTTTCAAATGTTTTATTTTTGAACGTCAGTTCACATTTGTAGGTGGACCATCAGTGTTAGAGCTAAAATTAGCATGTTTAAAGTGGTTTTCATGCTTCCAGGGGCCCTAAACACAAGATTTATGGAATGGTTAAAAGTGCATGAAAATGCCCAATTTACTCACTCTGAGTTCTCAAAAAGGGTTTCTTCACCCAGGGAAGTTAATTAAATACCATTTGGAGGCATTTAATGTTCGAGCAAAAACGGCTGATTTTCGACAAAAGAGATAACACCCCCCCATTACGTCATGCTTCAGAAATGTGGAAAATGGTCCGTTTTCAAATGTTTTATTTTTGAACGTCAGTTCACATTTGTAGGTGGATCATCAGTGTTAGAGCTAAAATTAGCATGTTTAAAGTGATTTTCATGCTTCCAGGGGCTCTGGAAGTGAATTAAATACTATTTGGAGGCATTTAATGTTCAAGCAAAAACGGCTGATTTTCGACAAAAGAGATAACCCCCCCCTTTACGTCATGCTTCAGAAATGTGGAAAATGGTCCGTTTTCAAATGTTTTATTTTTGAACGTCAGTTCACATTTGTAGGTGGATCATCAGTGTTAGAGCTAAAATTAGCATGTTTAAAGTGGTTTTCATGCTTCCAGGGGCCCAAAACACAAGATTTATGGAATGGTTAAAAGTGCATGAAAATGGCCAATTTACTCACTCTGAGTTCTCAAAAAGGGTTTCTTCACCCAGGGAAGTTAATTAAATACCATTTGGAGGCATTTAATGTTCGATCAAAAACGGCTGATTTTTGACAAAAGAGATAACACCCCCCCATTACGTCATGCTTCAGAAATGTGGAAAATGGTCCGTTTTCAAATGTTTTATTTTTGAACGTCAGTTCACATTTGTAGGTGGATCATCAGTGTTAGAGCTAAAATTAGCATGTTTAAAGTGGTTTTCATGCTTCCAGGGGCCCTAAACACAAGATTTATGGAATGGTTAAAAGTGCATGAAAATGGCCAATTTACTCACTCTGAGTTCTCAAAAAGGGTTTCTTCACCCAGGGAAGTTAATTAAATACCATTTGGAGGCATTTAATGTTCGAGCAAAAACAGCTGATTTTTGACAAAAGAGATAACACCCCCCCATTACGTCATGCTTCAGAAATGTGGAAAATGGTCCGTTTTCAAATGTTTTATTTTTGAACGTCAGTTCACATTTGTAGGTGGATCATCAGTGTTAGAGCTAAAATTAGCATGTTTAAAGTGGTTTTCATGCTTCCAGGGGCCCTAAACACAAGATTTATGGAATGGTTAAAAGTGCATGAAAATGGCCAATTTACTCACTCTGAGTTCTCAAAAAGGGTTTCTTCACCCAGGGAAGTTAATTAAATACCATTTGGAGGCATTTAATGTTCGAGCAAAAACAGCTGATTTTTGACAAAAGAGATAACACCCCCCCATTACGTCATGCTTCAGAAATGTGGAAAATGGTCCGTTTTCAAATGTTTTATTTTTGAACGTCAGTTCACATTTGTAGGTGGATCATCAGTGTTAGAGCTAAAATTAGCATGTTTAAAGTGATTTTCATGCTTCCAGGGGCTCAGGAAGTGAATTAAATACTATTTGGGGGCATTTAATGTTCAATCAAAAACAGCTGATTTTTGAAAAAAGAGATAACACCCCCCCATTACCTCATGCTTCAGAAATGTGGAAAATGGTCCGTTTTCAAATGTTTTATTTTTGAACGTCAGTTCACATTTGTAGGTGGATCATCAGTGTTAGAGCTAAAATTAGCATGTTTAAAGTGGTTTTCATGCTTCCAGGGGCCCAAAACACAAGATTTATGGAATGGTTAAAAGTGCATGAAAATGGCCAATTTACTCACTCTGAGTTCTCAAAAAGGGTTTCTTCACCCAGGGAAGTTAATTAAATACCATTTGGAGGCATTTAATGTTCGAGCAAAAACGGCTGATTTTCGACAAAAGAGATAACACCCCCCCATTACGTCATGCTTCAGAAATGTGGAAAATGGTCCGTTTTCAAATGTTTTATTTTTGAACGTCAGTTCACATTTGTAGGTGGATCATCAGTGTTGGAGTTAAAATTAGCATGTTTAAAGTGATTTTCATGCTTCCAGGGGCTCGGGAAGTGAATTAAATACTATTTGGAGGCATTTAATGTTCAAGCAAAAACGGCTGATTTTCGACAAAAGAGATAACACCCCCCCATTACGACATGCTTCAGAAATGTGGAAACTGGTCCGTTTTCAAATGTTTTATTTTTGAACGTCAGTTCACATTTGTAGGTGGATCATCAGTGTTAGAGCTAAAATTAGCATGTTTAAAGTGGTTTTCATGCTTCCAGGGGCCCTAAACACAAGATTTATGGAATGGTTAAAAGTGCATGAAAATGGCCAATTTACTCACTCTGAGTTCTCAAAAAGGGTTTCTTCACCCAGGGAAGTTAATTAAATACCATTTGGAGGCATTTAATGTTCAAGCAAAAACAGCTGATTTTTGACAAAAGAGATAACACCCCCCCATTACGTCATGCTTTAGAAATGTGGAAAATGGTCCGTTTTCAAATGTTTTATTTTTGAACGTCAGTTCACATTTGTAGGTGGATCATCAGTGTTAGAGCTAAAATTAGCATGTTTAAAGTGATTTTCATGCTTCCAGGGGCTCGGGAAGTGAATTAAATACTATTTGGAGGCATTTAATGTTCAATCAAAAACAGCGGGTTTTTGAAAAAAGAGATAACACCCCCCCATTACGTCATGCTTCAGAAATGTGGAAAATGGTCCGTTTTCAAATGTTTTATTTTTGAACGTCAGTTCACATTTGTAGGTGGATCATCAGTGTTAGAGCTAAAATTAGCATGTTTAAAGTGATTTTCATGCTTCCAGGGGCTCGGGAAGTGAATTAAATACTATTTGGAGGCATTTAATGTTCAATCAAAAACAGCTGATTTTTGACAAAAGAGATAACACCCCCCCATTACGTCATGCTTCAGAAATGTGGAAAATGGTCCGTTTTCAAATGTTTTCTTTTTGAACGTCAGTTCACATTTGTAGGTGGATCATCAGTGTTAGAGCTAAAATTAGCATGTTTAAAGTGATTTTCATGCTTCCAGGGGCCCTAAACACAAGATTTATGGAATGGTTAAAAGTGCATGAAAATGGCCAATTTACTCACTCTGAGTTCTCAAAAAGGGTTTCTTCACCCCGGGAAAATAATTAAATAACATTTGGAGGCATTTAATGTTCGAGCAACAACGGCTGATTTTCGTCAAAAGAGATAACACCCCCCCATTACGTCAAGCTTCAGAAATGTGGAAAATGGTCCGTTTTCAAATGTTTTATTTTTGAACGTCAGTTCACATTTGTAGGTGGATCATCAGTGTTAGAGCTAAAATTTGCATGTTTAAAGTGATTTTCATGCTTCCAGGGGCTCGGGAAGTGAATTAATTACTATTTGGAGGCATTTAATGTTCAAGCAAAAACGGCTGATTTTCAACAAAAGATATAACACCCCCCCATTACGTCATGCTTCAGAAATGTGGAAAATGGTCCGTTTTCAAATGTTTTATTTTTGAACGTCAGTTCACATTTGTAGGTGGATCATCAGTGTTAGAGCTAAAATTAGCATGTTTAAAGTGATTTTCATGCTTCCAGGGGCCCTAAACACAAGATTTATGGAATGGTTAAAAGTGCATGAAAATGGCCAATTTACTCACTCTGAGTTCTCAAAAAGGGTTTCTTCACCCCGGGAAGTTAATTAAATACCATTTGGAGGCATTTAATGTTCGAGCAAAAACGGCTGATTTTCGACAAAAGAGATAACACCCCCCCATTACGTCATGCTTCAGAAATGTGGAAAATGGTCCGTTTTCAAATGTTTTATTTTTGAACGTCAGTTCACATTTGTAGGTGGATCATCAGTGTTAGAGCTAAAATTAGCATGTTTAAAGTGATTTTCATGCTTCCAGGGGCTCGGGAAGTGAATTAAATACTATTTGGAGGCATTTAATGTTCAATCAAAAACAGCTGATTTTCGACAAAAGAGATAACACCCCCCCATTACGTCATGCTTCAGAAATGTGGAAAAGGTCCGTTTTCAAATGTTTTATTTTTGAACGTCAGTTCACATTTGTAGGTGGATCATCAGTGTTAGAGCTAAAATTAGCATGTTTAAAGTGGTTTTCATGCTTCCAAGGGCCCTAAACACAAGATTTATGGAATGGTTAAAAGTGCATGAAAATGCCCAATTTACTCACTCTGAGTTCTCAAAAAGGGTTTCTTCACCCCGGGAAGTTAATTAAATACCATTTGGAGGCATTTAATGTTCGAGCAAAAACGGCTGATTTTCGACAAGAGAGATAACCCCCCCCCCATTACGTCATGCTTCAGAAATGTGGAAAATGGTCCGTTTTCAAATGTTTTATTTTTGAACGTCAGTTCACATTTGTAGGTGGATCATCAGTGTTAGAGCTAAAATTAGCATGTTTAAAGTGATTTTCATGCTTCCAGGGGCTCGGGAAGTGAATTAAATACTATTTGGAGGCATTTAAAGTTCAAGCAAAAACTGCTGATTTTCGACAAAAGAGATAACACCCCCCCATTACGTCATGCTTCAGAAATGTGGAAAATGGTCCGTTTTCAAATGTTTTATTTTTGAATGTCAGTTCACATTTGTAGGTGGATCATCAGTGTTAGAGCTACAATTAGCATCTTTTAAGTGGTTTTCATGCTTCCAGGAGCCCTAAACACAAGATTTATGGAATGGTTAAAAGTGCATGAAAATGGCCAATTTACTCACTCTGAGTTCTCAAAAAGGGTTTCTTCACCCAGGGAAGTTAATTAAATACCATTTGGAGGCATTTAATGTTCGAGCAAAAACGGCTGATTTTTGACAAAAGAGATAACACCCCCCCATTACTTCATGCTTCAGAAATGTGGAAAATGGTCCGTTTTCAAATGTTTAATTTTTGAACGTCAGTTCACATTTGTAGGTGGACCATCAGTGTTAGAGCTAAAATTAGCATGTTTAAAGTGGTTTTCATGCTTCCAGGGGCCCTAAACACAAGATTTATGGAATGGTTAAAAGTGCATGAAAATGCCCAATTTACTCACTCTGAGTTCTCAAAAAGGGTTTCTTCACCCAGGGAAGTTAATTAAATACCATTTGGAGGCATTTAATGTTCGAGCAAAAACGGCTGATTTTCGACAAAAGAGATAACACCCCCCATTACGTCATGCTTCAGAAATGTGGAAAATGGTCCGTTTTCAAATGTTTTATTTTTGAACGTCAGTTCACATTTGTAGGTGGATCATCAGTGTTAGAGCTAAAATTAGCATGTTTAAAGTGATTTTCATGCTTCCAGGGGCTCTGGAAGTGAATTAAATACTATTTGGAGGCATTTAATGTTCAAGCAAAAACGGCTGATTTTCGACAAAAGAGATAACACCCCCCTTTACGTCATGCTTCAGAAATGTGGAAAATGGTCCGTTTTCAAATGTTTTATTTTTGAACGTCAGTTCACATTTGTAGGTGGATCATCAGTGTTAGAGCTAAAATTATCATGTTTAAAGTGGTTTTCATGCTTCCAGGGGCCCAAAACACAAGATTTATGGAATGGTTAAAAGTGCATGAAAATGGCCAATTTACTCACTCTGAGTTCTCAAAAAGGGTTTCTTCACCCAGGGAAGTTAATTAAATACCATTTGGAGGCATTTAATGTTCGATCAAAAACGGCTGATTTTCGACAAAAGAGATAACACCCCCCCATTACGTCATGCTTCAGAAATGTGGAAAATGGTCCGTTTTCAAATGTTTTATTTTTGAACGTCAGTTCACATTTGTAGGTGGATCATCAGTGTTGGAGTTAAAATTAGCATGTTTAAAGTGATTTTCATGCTTCCAGGGGCTCGGGAAGTGAATTAAATACTATTTGGAGGCATTTAATGTTCAAGCAAAAACGGCTGATTTTCGACAAAAGAGATAACACCCCCCCATTACGACATGCTTCAGAAATGTGGAAACTGGTCCGTTTTCAAATGTTTTATTTTTGAACGTCAGTTCACATTTGTAGGTGGATCATCAGTGTTAGAGCTAAAATTAGCATGTTTAAAGTGGTTTTCATGCTTCCAGGGGCCCTAAACACAAGATTTATGGAATGGTTAAAAGTGCATGAAAATGGCCAATTTACTCACTCTGAGTTCTCAAAAAGGGTTTCTTCACCCAGGGAAGTTAATTAAATACCATTTGGAGGCATTTAATGTTCGAGCAAAAACAGCTGATTTTTGACAAAAGAGATAACACCCCCCCATTACGTCATGCTTTAGAAATGTGGAAAATGGTCCGTTTTCAAATGTTTTATTTTTGAACGTCAGTTCACATTTGTAGGTGGATCATCAGTGTTAGAGCTAAAATTAGCATGTTTAAAGTGATTTTCATGCTTCCAGGGGCTCGGGAAGTGAATTAAATACTATTTGGAGGCATTTAATGTTCAATCAAAAACAGCGGGTTTTTGAAAAAAGAGATAACACCCCCCCATTACGTCATGCTTCAGAAATGTGGAAAATGGTCCGTTTTCAAATGTTTTATTTTTGAACGTCAGTTCACATTTGTAGGTGGATCATCAGTGTTAGAGCTAAAATTAGCATGTTTAAAGTGATTTTCATGCTTCCAGGGGCTCGGGAAGTGAATTAAATACTATTTGGAGGCATTTAATGTTCAATCAAAAACAGCTGATTTTTGACAAAAGAGATAACACCCCCCCATTACGTCATGCTTCAGAAATGTGGAAAATGGTCCGTTTTCAAATGTTTTCTTTTTGAACGTCAGTTCACATTTGTAGGTGGATCATCAGTGTTAGAGCTAAAATTAGCATGTTTAAAGTGATTTTCATGCTTCCAGGGGCCCTAAACACAAGATTTATGGAATGGTTAAAAGTGCATGAAAATGGCCAATTTACTCACTCTGAGTTCTCAAAAAGGGTTTCTTCACCCCGGGAAAATAATTAAATAACATTTGGAGGCATTTAATGTTCGAGCAACAACGGCTGATTTTCGTCAAAAGAGATAACACCCCCCCATTACGTCAAGCTTCAGAAATGTGGAAAATGGTCCGTTTTCAAATGTTTTATTTTTGAACGTCAGTTCACATTTGTAGGTGGATCATCAGTGTTAGAGCTAAAATTTGCATGTTTAAAGTGATTTTCATGCTTCCAGGGGCTCGGGAAGTGAATTAATTACTATTTGGAGGCATTTAATGTTCAAGCAAAAACGGCTGATTTTCAACAAAAGATATAACACCCCCCCATTACGTCATGCTTCAGAAATGTGGAAAATGGTCCGTTTTCAAATGTTTTATTTTTGAACGTCAGTTCACATTTGTAGGTGGATCATCAGTGTTAGAGCTAAAATTAGCATGTTTAAAGTGATTTTCATGCTTCCAGGGGCCCTAAACACAAGATTTATGGAATGGTTAAAAGTGCATGAAAATGGCCAATTTACTCACTCTGAGTTCTCAAAAAGGGTTTCTTCACCCCGGGAAGTTAATTAAATACCATTTGGAGGCATTTAATGTTCGAGCAAAAACGGCTGATTTTCGACAAAAGAGATAACACCCCCCCATTACGTCATGCTTCAGAAATGTGGAAAATGGTCCGTTTTCAAATGTTTTATTTTTGAACGTCAGTTCACATTTGTAGGTGGATCATCAGTGTTAGAGCTAAAATTAGCATGTTTAAAGTGATTTTCATGCTTCCAGGGGCTCGGGAAGTGAATTAAATACTATTTGGAGGCATTTAATGTTCAATCAAAAACAGCTGATTTTCGACAAAAGAGATAACACCCCCCCATTACGTCATGCTTCAGAAATGTGGAAAAGGTCCGTTTTCAAATGTTTTATTTTTGAACGTCAGTTCACATTTGTAGGTGGATCATCAGTGTTAGAGCTAAAATTAGCATGTTTAAAGTGGTTTTCATGCTTCCAAGGGCCCTAAACACAAGATTTATGGAATGGTTAAAAGTGCATGAAAATGCCCAATTTACTCACTCTGAGTTGTCAAAAAGGGTTTCTTCACCCCGGGAAGTTAATTAAATACCATTTGGAGGCATTTAATGTTCGAGCAAAAACGGCTGATTTTCGACAAGAGAGATAACCCCCCCCCCATTACGTCATGCTTCAGAAATGTGGAAAATGGTCCGTTTTCAAATGTTTTATTTTTGAACGTCAGTTCACATTTGTAGGTGGATCATCAGTGTTAGAGCTAAAATTAGCATGTTTAAAGTGATTTTCATGCTTCCAGGGGCTCGGGAAGTGAATTAAATACTATTTGGAGGCATTTAAAGTTCAAGCAAAAACTGCTGATTTTCGACAAAAGAGATAACACCCCCCCATTACGTCATGCTTCAGAAATGTGGAAAATGGTCCGTTTTCAAATGTTTTATTTTTGAATGTCAGTTCACATTTGTAGGTGGATCATCAGTGTTAGAGCTACAATTAGCATCTTTTAAGTGGTTTTCATGCTTCCAGGAGCCCTAAACACAAGATTTATGGAATGGTTAAAAGTGCATGAAAATGGCCAATTTACTCACTCTGAGTTCTCAAAAAGGGTTTCTTCACCCAGGGAAGTTAATTAAATACCATTTGGAGGCATTTAATGTTCGAGCAAAAACGGCTGATTTTTGACAAAAGAGATAACACCCCCCCATTACTTCATGCTTCAGAAATGTGGAAAATGGTCAGTTTTCAAATGTTTAATTTTTGAACGTCAGTTCACATTTGTAGGTGGACCATCAGTGTTAGAGCTAAAATTAGCATGTTTAAAGTGGTTTTCATGCTTCCAGGGGCCCTAAACACAAGATTTATGGAATGGTTAAAAGTGCATGAAAATGCCCAATTTACTCACTCTGAGTTCTCAAAAAGGGTTTCTTCACCCAGGGAAGTTAATTAAATACCATTTGGAGGCATTTAATGTTCGAGCAAAAACGGCTGATTTTCGACAAAAGAGATAACACCCCCCATTACGTCATGCTTCAGAAATGTGGAAAATGGTCCGTTTTCAAATGTTTTATTTTTGAACGTCAGTTCACATTTGTAGGTGGATCATCAGTGTTAGAGCTAAAATTAGCATGTTTAAAGTGATTTTCATGCTTCCAGGGGCTCTGGAAGTGAATTAAATACTATTTGGAGGCATTTAATGTTCAAGCAAAAACGGCTGATTTTCGACAAAAGAGATAACACCCCCCTTTACGTCATGCTTCAGAAATGTGGAAAATGGTCCGTTTTCAAATGTTTTATTTTTGAACGTCAGTTCACATTTGTAGGTGGATCATCAGTGTTAGAGCTAAAATTATCATGTTTAAAGTGGTTTTCATGCTTCCAGGGGCCCAAAACACAAGATTTATGGAATGGTTAAAAGTGCATGAAAATGGCCAATTTACTCACTCTGAGTTCTCAAAAAGGGTTTCTTCACCCAGGGAAGTTAATTAAATACCATTTGGAGGCATTTAATGTTCGATCAAAAACGGCTGATTTTCGACAAAAGAGATAACACCCCCCCATTACGTCATGCTTCAGAAATGTGGAAAATGGTCCGTTTTCAAATGTTTTATTTTTGAACGTCAGTTCACATTTGTAGGTGGATCATCAGTGTTGGAGTTAAAATTAGCATGTTTAAAGTGATTTTCATGCTTCCAGGGGCTCGGGAAGTGAATTAAATACTATTTGGAGGCATTTAATGTTCAAGCAAAAACGGCTGATTTTCGACAAAAGAGATAACACCCCCCCATTACGACATGCTTCAGAAATGTGGAAACTGGTCCGTTTTCAAATGTTTTATTTTTGAACGTCAGTTCACATTTGTAGGTGGATCATCAGTGTTAGAGCTAAAATTAGCATGTTTAAAGTGGTTTTCATGCTTCCAGGGGCCCTAAACACAAGATTTATGGAATGGTTAAAAGTGCATGAAAATGGCCAATTTACTCACTCTGAGTTCTCAAAAAGGGTTTCTTCACCCAGGGAAGTTAATTAAATACCATTTGGAGGCATTTAATGTTCGAGCAAAAACAGCTGATTTTTGACAAAAGAGATAACACCCCCCCATTACGTCATGCTTCAGAAATGTGGAAACTGGTCCGTTTTCAAATGTTTTATTTTTGAACGTCAGTTCACATTTGTAGGTGGATCATCAGTGTTGGAGTTAAAATTAGCATGTTTAAAGTGATTTTCATGCTTCCAGGGGCTCGGGAAGTGAATTAAATACTATTTGGAGGCATTTAATGTTCAAGCAAAAACGGCTGATTTTCGACAAAAGAGATAACACCCCCCCATTACGACATGCTTCAGAAATGTGGAAACTGGTCCGTTTTCAAATGTTTTATTTTTGAACGTCAGTTCACATTTGTAGGTGGATCATCAGTGTTAGAGCTAAAATTAGCATGTTTAAAGTGGTTTTCATGCTTCCAGGGGCCCTAAACACAAGATTTATGGAATGGTTAAAAGTGCATGAAAATGGCCAATTTACTCACTCTGAGTTCTCAAAAAGGGTTTCTTCACCCAGGGAAGTTAATTAAATACCATTTGGAGGCATTTAATGTTCGAGCAAAAACAGCTGATTTTTGACAAAAGAGATAACACCCCCCCATTACGTCATGCTTCAGAAATGTGGAAAATGGTCCGTTTTCAAATGTTTTCTTTTTGAACGTCAGTTCACATTTGTAGGTGGATCATCAGTGTTGGAGTTAAAATTAGCATGTTTAAAGTGATTTTCATGCTTCCAGGGGCTCGGGAAGTGAATTAAATACTATTTGGAGGCATTTAATGTTCAAGCAAAAACGGCTGATTTTCGACAAAAGAGATAACACCCCCCCATTACGACATGCTTCAGAAATGTGGAAACTGGTCCGTTTTCAAATGTTTTATTTTTGAACGTCAGTTCACATTTGTAGGTGGATCATCAGTGTTAGAGCTAAAATTAGCATGTTTAAAGTGGTTTTCATGCTTCCAGGGGCCCTAAACACAAGATTTATGGAATGGTTAAAAGTGCATGAAAATGGCCAATTTACTCACTCTGAGTTCTCAAAAAGGGTTTCTTCACCCAGGGAAGTTAATTAAATACCATTTGGAGGCATTTAATGTTCGAGCAAAAACAGCTGATTTTTGACAAAAGAGATAACACCCCCCCATTACGTCATGCTTCAGAAATGTGGAAAATGGTCCGTTTTCAAATGTTTTATTTTTGAACGTCAGTTCACATTTGTAGGTGGATCATCAGTGTTAGAGCTAAAATTAGCATGTTTAAAGTGATTTTCATGCTTCCAGGGGCTCGGGAAGTGAATTAAATACTATTTGGGGGCATTTAATGTTCAATCAAAAACAGATGATTTTTGAAAAAAGAGATAACACCCCCCCATTACCTCATGCTTCAGAAATGTGGAAAATGGTCCGTTTTCAAATGTTTTATTTTTGAACGTCAGTTCACATTTGTAGGTGGATCATCAGTGTTAGAGCTAAAATTAGCATGTTTAAAGTGGTTTTCATGCTTCCAGGGGCCCAAAACACAAGATTTATGGAATGGTTAAAAGTGCATGAAAATGGCCAATTTACTCACTCTGAGTTCTCAAAAAGGGTTTCTTCACCCAGGGAAGTTAATTAAATACCATTTGGAGGCATTTAATGTTCGAGCAAAAACGGCTGATTTTCGACAAAAGAGATAACACCCCCCCATTACGTCATGCTTCAGAAATGTGGAAAATGGTCCGTTTTCAAATGTTTTATTTTTGAACGTCAGTTCACATTTGTAGGTGGATCATCAGTGTTGGAGTTAAAATTAGCATGTTTAAAGTGATTTTCATGCTTCCAGGGGCTCGGGAAGTGAATTAAATACTATTTGGAGGCATTTAATGTTCAAGCAAAAACGGCTGATTTTCGACAAAAGAGATAACACCCCCCCAATTACGACATGCTTCAGAAATGTGGAAACTGGTCCGTTTTCAAATGTTTTATTTTTGAACGTCAGTTCACATTTGTAGGTGGATCATCAGTGTTAGAGCTAAAATTAGCATGTTTAAAGTGGTTTTCATGCTTCCAGGGGCCCTAAACACAAGATTTATGGAATGGTTAAAAGTGCATGAAAATGGCCAATTTACTCACTCTGAGTTCTCAAAAAGGGTTTCTTCACCCAGGGAAGTTAATTAAATACCATTTGGAGGCATTTAATGTTCGAGCAAAAACAGCTGATTTTTGACAAAAGAGATAACACCCCCCCATTACGTCATGCTTCAGAAATGTGGAAAATGGTCCGTTTTCAAATGTTTTATTTTTGAACGTCAGTTCACATTTGTAGGTGGATCATCAGTGTTAGAGCTAAAATGAGCATGTTTAAAGTGATTTTCATGCTTCCAGGGGCTCGGGAAGTGAATTAAATACTATTTGGAGGCATTTAATGTTCAATCAAAAACAGCAGATTTTTGAAAAAAGAGATAACACCCCCCCATTACGTCATGCTTCAGAAATGTGGAAAATGGTCCGTTTTCAAATGTTTTATTTTTGAACGTCAGTTCACATTTGTAGGTGGATCATCAGTGTTAGAGCTAAAATTAGCATGTTTAAAGTGATTTTCATGCTTCCAGGGGCTCGGGAAGTGAATTAAATACTATTTGGAGGCATTTAATGTTCAATCAAAAACAGCTGATTTTTGACAAAAGAGATAACACCCCCCCATTACGTCATGCTTCAGAAATGTGGAAAATGGTCCGTTTTCAAATGTTTTCTTTTTGAACGTCAGTTCACATTTGTAGGTGGATCATCAGTGTTAGAGCTAAAATTAGCATGTTTAAAGTGCTTTTCATGCTTCCAGGGGCCCTAAACACAAGATTTATGGAATGGTTAAAAGTGCATGAAAATGGCCAATTTACTCACTCTGAGTTCTCAAAAAGGGTTTCTTCACCCCGGAAAGTTAATTAAATACCATTTGGAGGCATTTAATGTTCGAGCAAAAACGGCTGATTTTCGACAAAAGAGATAACACCCCCCCATTACGTCATGCTTCAGAAATGTGGAAAATGGTCAGTTTTCAAATGTTTTATTTTTGAACGTCAGTTCACATTTGTAGGTGGATCATCAGTGTTAGAGCTAAAATTAGCATGTTTAAAGTGATTTTCATGCTTCCAGGGGCTCGGGAAGTGAATTAAATACTATTTGGAGGCATTTAATGTTCACGCAAAAACGGCTGATTTTCGACAAAAGAGATAACACCCCCCATTACGTCATGCTTCAGAAATGTGGAAAATGGTCCGTTTTCAAATGTTTTATTTTTGAACATCAGTTCACATTTGTAGGTGAATCATCAGTGTTAGAGCTAAAATTAGCATGTTTAAAGTGGTTTTCATGCTTCCAGGGGCCCTAAACACAAGATTTATGGAATGGTTAAAAGTGCATGAAAATGGCCAATTTACTCACTCTGAGTTCTCAAAAAGGGTTTCTTCACCCAGGGAAGTTAATTAAATACCATTTGGAGGCATTTAATGTTCGAGCAAAAACGGCTGATTTTCGACAAAAGAGATAACACCCCCCCATTACGTCATGCTTCAGAAATGTGGAAAATGGTCCGTTTTCAAATGTTTTATTTTTGAACGTCAGTTCACATTTGTAGGTGGACCATCAGTGTTAGAGCTAAAATTAGCATGTTTAAAGTGGTTTTCATGCTTCCAGGGGCCCTAAACACAAGATTTATGGAATGGTTAAAAGTGCATGAAAATGGCCAATTTACTCACTCTGAGTTCTCAAAAAGGGTTTCTTCACCCAGGGAAGTTAATTAAATACCATTTGGAGGCATTTAATGTTCGAGCAAAAACGGCTGATTTTCGACAAGAGAGATAACCCCCCCCATTACGTCATGCTTCAGAAATGTGGAAAATGGTCCGTTTTCAAATGTTTTATTTTTGAACGTCAGTTCACATTTGTAGGTGGATCATCAGTGTTAGAGCTAAAATTAGCATGTTTAAAGTGATTTTCATGCTTCCAGGGGCTCGGGAAGTGAATTAAATACTATTTGGAGGCATTTAATGTTCAAGCAAAAACAGCTGGTTTTTGACAAAAGAGATAACACCCCCCCATTACGTCATGCTTCAGAAATGTGGAAAATGGTCCGTTTTCAAATGTTTTATTTTTTTACGTCAGTTCACATTTGTAGGTGGATCATCAGTGTTAGAGCTAAAATTAGCATGTTTAAAGTGATTTTCATGCTTCCAGGGGCTCGGGAAGTGAATTAAATACTATTTGGAGGCATTTAATGTTCAATCAAAAACAGCAGATTTTTGACAAAAGAGATAACACCCCCCCATTACGTCATGCTTCAGAAATGTGGAAAATGGTCCGTTTTCAAATGTTTTATTTTTGAATGTCAGTTCACATTTGTAGGTGGATCATCAGTGTTAGAGCTAAAATTAGCATGTTTAAAGTGATTTTCATGCTTCCAGGGGCCCTAAACACAAGATTTATGGAATGGTTAAAAGTGCATGAAAATGGCCAATTTACTCACTCTGAGTTCTCAAAAAGTATTTCTTCACCCCGGGAAGTTAATTAAATACCTTTTGGAGGCATTTAATGTTCGAGCAAAAACGGCTGATTTTCGACAAAAGAGATAACACCCCCCCATTACGTCATGCTTCAGAAATGTGGAAAATGGTCAGTTTTCAAATGTTTTATTTTTGAACGTCAGTTCACATTTGTAGGTGGATCATCAGTGTTAGAGCTAAAATTAGCATGTTTAAAGTGATCTTCATGCTTCCAGGGGCTCGGGAAGTGAATTAAATACTATTTGGAGGCATTTAATGTTCAATCAAAAACAGCTGATTTTTGACAAAAGAGATAACACCCCCCCATTACGTCATGCTTCAGAAATGTGGAAAATGGTCCGTTTTCAAATGTTTTCTTTTTGAACGTCAGTTCACATTTGTAGGTGGATCATCAGTGTTAGAGCTAAAATTAGCATGTTTAAAGTGATTTTCATGCTTCCAGGGGCCCTAAACACAAGATTTATGGAATGGTTAAAAGTGCATGAAAATGGCCAATTTACTCACTCTGAGTTCTCAAAAAGGGTTTCTTCACCCAGGGAAGTTAATTAAATACCATTTGGAGGCATTTAATGTTCGAGCAAAAACGGCTGATTTTCAACAAAAGAGATAACACCCCCCCATTACGTCATGCTTCAGAAATGTGGAAAATGGTCTGTTTTCAAATGTTTTATTTTTGAACGTCAGTTCACATTTGTAGGTGGATCATCAGTGTTAGAGCTAAAATTAGCATGCTTAAAGTGATTTTCATGCTTCCAGGGGCCCTAAACACAAGATTTATGGAATGGTTAAAAGTGCATGAAAATGGCCAATTTACTCACTCTGAGTTCTCAAAAAGGGTTTCTTCACCCCGGGAAAATAATTAAATAACATTTGGAGGCATTTAATGTTCGAGCAACAACGGCTGATTTTCGTCAAAAGAGATAACACCCCCCCCCCATTACGTCAAGCTTCAGAAATGTGGAAAATGGTCCGTTTTCAAATGTTTTATTTTTGAACGTCAGTTCACATTTGTAGGTGGATCATCAGTGTTAGAGCTAAAATTAGCATGTTTAAAGTGATTTTCATGCTTCCAGGGGCTCGAGAAGGAAATTAAATACTATTTGGAGGCATTTAATGTTCAAGCAAAAACGGCTTATTTTCGACAAAAGAGATAACACCCCCCCATTACGTCATGCTTCAGAAATGTGGAAAATGGTCCGTTTTCAAATGTTTTATTTTTGAACGTCAGTTCACATTTGTAGGTGGATCATCAGTGTTAGAGCTAAAATTAGCATGTTTAAAGTGATTTTCATGCTTCCAGGGGCTCGGGAAGTGAATTAAATACTATTTGGAGGCATTTAATGTTCAAGCAAAAACAGCTTATTTTCGACAAAAGAGATAACACCCCCCCATTACGTCATGCTTCAGAAATGTGGAAAAGGTCCGTTTTCAAATGTTTTATTTTTGAACGTCAGTTCACATTTGTAGGTGGATCATCAGTGTTAGAGCTAAAATTAGCATGTTTAAAGTGGTTTTCATGCTTCCAGGGGCCCTAAACACAAGATTTATGGAATGGTTAAAAGTGCATGAAAATGCCCAATTTACTCACTCTGAGTTCTCAAAAAGGGTTTCTTCACCCCGGGAAGTTAATTAAATACCATTTGGAGGCATTTAATGTTCGAGCAAAAACGGCTGATTTTCGACAAGAGAGATAACCCCCCCCCATTGCGTCATGCTTCAGAAATGTGGAAAATGGTCCGTTTTCAAATGTTTTATTTTTGAACGTCAGTTCACATTTGTAGGTGGATCATCAGTGTTAGAGCTAAAATTAGCATGTTTAAAGTGATTTTCATGCTTCCAGGGGCTCGGGAAGTGAATTAAATACTATTTGGAGGCATTTAATGTTCAAGCAAAAACGGCTTATTTTCGACAAAAGAGATAACACCCCCCCATTACGTCATGCTTCAGAAATGTGGAAAAGGTCCGTTTTCAAATGTTTTATTTTTGAACGTCAGTTCACATTTGTAGGTGGATCATCAGTGTTAGAGCTAAAATTAGCATGTTTAAAGTGGTTTTCATGCTTCCAGGGGCCCTAAACACAAGATTTATGGAATGGTTAAAAGTGCATGAAAATGCCCAATTTACTCACTCTGAGTTCTCAAAAAGGGTTTCTTCACCCCGGGAAGTTAATTAAATACCATTTGGAGGCATTTAATGTTCGAGCAAAAACGGCTGATTTTCGACAAGAGAGATAACCCCCCCCATTGCGTCATGCTTCAGAAATGTGGAAAATGGTCCGTTTTCAAATGTTTTATTTTTGAACGTCAGTTCACATTTGTAGGTGGATCATCAGTGTTAGAGCTAAAATTAGCATGTTTAAAGTGATTTTCATGCTTCCAGGGGCTCGGGAAGTGAATTAAATACTATTTGGAGGCATTTAATGTTCAAGCAAAAACGGCTGATTTTCGACAAAAGAGATAACACCCCCCCATTACGTCATGCTTCAGAAATGTGGAAAATGGTCCGTTTTCAAATGTTTTATTTTTGAATGTCAGTTCACATTTGTAGGTGGATCATCAGTGTTAGAGCTACAATTAGCATCTTTAAAGTGGTTTTCATGCTTCCAGGGGCCCTAAACACAAGATTTATGGAATGGTTAAAAGTGCATGAAAATGGCCAATTTACTCACTCTGAGTTCTCAAAAAGGGTTTCTTCACCCAGGGAAGTTAATTAAATACCATTTGGAGGCATTTAATGTTCGAGCAAAAACGGCTGATTTTCGACAAAAGAGATAACACCCCCCCCATTACGTCATGCTTCAGAAATGTGGAAAATGGTCCGTTTTCAAATGTTTTATTTTTGAACGTCAGTTCACATTTGTAGGTGGACCATCAGTGTTAGAGCTAAAATTAGCATGTTTAAAGTGGTTTTCATGCTTCCAGGGGCCCTAAACACAAGATTTATGGAATGGTTAAAAGTGCATGAAAATGGCCAATTTACTCACTCTGAGTTCTCAAAAAGGGTTTCTTCACCCAGGGAAGTTAATTAAATACCATTTGGAGGCATTTAATGTTCGAGCAAAAACGGCTGATTTTCGACAAAAGAGATAACACCCCCCCATTACGTCATGCTTCAGAAATGTGGAAAATGGTCAGTTTTCAAATGTTTTATTTTTGAACGTCAGTTCACATTTGTAGGTGGATCATCAGTGTTAGAGCTAAAATTAGCATGTTTAAAGTGATTTTCATGCTTCCAGGGGCTCTGGAAGTGAATTAAATACTATTTGGAGGCATTTAATGTTCAATCAAAAACAGCTGATTTTTGAAAAAAGAGATAACACCCCCCCATTACGTCATTCTTCAGAAATGTGGAAAATGGTCCGTTTTCAAATGTTTTATTTTTGAACGTCAGTTCACATTTGTAGGTGGATCATCAGTGTTAGAGGTAAAATTAGCATGTTTAAAGTGATTTTCATGCTTCCAGGGGCTCGGGAAGTGAATTAAATACTATTTGGAGACATTTAATGTTCAATCAAAAACAGCTGATTTTTGACAAAAGAGATAACACCCCCCATTACGTCATGCTTCAGAAATGTGGAAAATGGTCCGTTTTCAAATGTTTTCTTTTTGAACGTCAGTTCACATTTGTAGGTGGATCATCAGTGTTAGAGCTAAAATTAGCATGTTTAAAGTGCTTTTCATGCTTCCAGGGGCCCTAAACACAAGATTTATGGAATGGTTAAAAGTGCATGAAAATGGCCAATTTACTCACTCTGAGTTCTCAAAAAGGGTTTCTTCACCCCGGGAAGTTAATTAAATACCATTTGGAGGCATTTAATGTTCGAGCAAAAACGGCTGATTTTCGACAAAAGAGATAACACCCCCCCATTACGTCATGCTTCAGAAATGTGGAAAATGGTCCGTTTTCAAATGTTTTATTTTTGAACGTCAGTTCACATTTGTAGGTGGATCATCAGTGTTAGAGCTAAAATTAGCATGTTTAAAGTGATTTTCATGCTTCCAGGGGCTCGGGAAGTGAATTAAATACTATTTGGAGGCATTTAATGTTCACACAAAAACGGCTGATTTTCGACAAAAGAGATAACACCCCCCATTACGTCATGCTTCAGAAATGTGGAAAATGGTCCGTTTTCAAATGTTTTATTTTTGAACATAAGTTCACATTTGTAGGTGAATCATCAGTGTTAGAGCTAAAATTAGCATGTTTAAAGTGGTTTTCATGCTTCCAGGGGCCCTAAACACAAGATTTATGGAATGGTTAAAAGTGCATGAAAATGGCCAATTTACTCACTCTGAGTTCTCAAAAATGGTTTCTTCACCCAGGGAAGTTAATTAAATACCATTTGGAGGCATTTAATGTTCGAGCAAAAACGGCTGATTTTCGACAAAAGAGATAACACCCCCCCCATTACGTCATGCTTCAGAAATGTGGAAAATGGTCCGTTTTCAAATGTTTTATTTTTGAACGTCAGTTCACATTTGTAGGTGGACCATCAGTGTTAGAGCTAAAATTAGCATGTTTAAAGTGGTTTTCATGCTTCCAGGGGCCCTAAACACAAGATTTATGGAATGGTTAAAAGTGCATGAAAATGGCCAATTTACTCACTCTGAGTTCTCAAAAAGGGTTTCTTCACCCAGGGAAGTTAATTAAATACCATTTGGAGGCATTTAATGTTCGAGCACAAACAGCTGATTTTGACAAAAGAGATAACACCCCCCCATTACGTCATGCTTCAGAAATGTGGAAAATGGTCCGTTTTCAAATGTTTTATTTTTGAACGTCAGTTCCCATTTGTAGGTGGATCATCAGTGTTAGAGCTAAAATTAGCATGTTTAAAGTGATTTTCATGCTTCCAGGGGCTCGGGAAGTGAATTAAATACTATTTGGAGGCATTTAATGTTCAATCAAAAACAGCTGATTTTTGAAAAAAGAGATAACACCCCCCCATTACGTCATGCTTCAGAAATGTGGAAAATGGTCCGTTTTCAAATGTTTTATTTTTGAACGTCAGTTCACATTTGTAGGTGGATCATCAGTGTTAGAGCTAAAATTAGCATGTTTAAAGTGGTTTTCATGCTTCCAGGGGCCCTAAACACAAGATTTATGGAATGGTTAAAAGTGCATGAAAATGGCCAATTTACTCACTCCGAGTTCTCAAAAAGTATTTCTTCACCCCGGGAAGTTAATTAAATACCATTTGGAGGCATTTAATGTTCGAGCAAAAACGGCTGATTTTCGACAAAAGAGATAACACCCCCCCATTACGTCATGCTTCAGAAATGTGGAAAATGGTCCGTTTTCAAATATTTTCTTTTTGAACGTCAGTTCACATTTGTAGGTGGATCATCAGTGTTAGAGCTAAAATTAGCATGTTTAAAGTGATTTTCATGCTTCCAGGGGCCCTAAACACAAGATTTATGGAATGGTTAAAAGTGCATGAAAATAGCCAATTTACTCACTCTGAGTTCTCAAAAAGGGTTTCTTCACCCAGGGACGTTAATTAAATACCATTTGGAGGCATTTAATGTTCGAGCAAAAACGGCTGATTTTCGACAAAAGAGATAACACCCCCCCATTACGTCATGCTTCAGAAATGTGAAAAATGGTCCGTTTTCAAATGTTTTATTTTTGAACGTCAGTTCACATTTGTAGGTGGATCATCAGTGTTAGAGCTAAAATTAGCATGTTTAAAGTGATTTTCATGCTTCCAGGGGCTCGGGAAGTGAATTAAATACTATTTGGAGGCATTTAATGTTCAAGCAAAAACAGCTGATTTTTGACAAAAGAGATAACACCCCCCCCATTACGTCATGCTTCAGAAATGTGGAAAATGGTCCGTTTTCAAATGTTTTATTTTTGAACGTCAGTTCACATTTGTAGGTGGATCATCAGTGTTAGAGCTAAAATTAGCATGTTTAAAGTGATTTTCATGCTTCCAGGGGCTCGGGAAGTGAATTAAATACTATTTGGAGGCATTTAATGTTCAATCAAAAACAGCTGATTTTTGACAAAAGAGATAACACCCCCCCATTACGTCATGCTTCAGAAATGTGGAAAATGGTCCGTTTTCAAATGTTTTATTTTTGAATGTCAGTTCACATTTGTAGGTGGATCATCAGTGTTAGAGCTAAAATTAGCATGTTTAAAGTGATTTTCATGCTTCCAGGGGCCCTAAACACAAGATTTATGGAATGGTTAAAAGTGCATGAAAATGGCCAATTTACTCACTCTGAGTTCTCAAAAAGGGTTTCTTCACCCCGGGAAGTTAATTAAATAACATTTGGAGGCATTTAATGTTCGAGCAAAAACGGCTGATTTTCGACAAAAGAGATAACACCCCCCCATTATGTCATGCTTCAGAAATGTGGAAAATGGTCCGTTTTCAAATGTTTTATTTTTGAACGTCAGTTCACATTTGTAGGTGGATCATCAGTGTTAGAGCTAAAATTAGCATGTTTAAAGTGATTTTCATGCTTCCAGGGGCTCTGGAAGTGAATTAAATACTATTTGGAGGCATTTAATGTTCAAGCAAAAACGGCTGATTTTCGACAAAAGAGATAACACCCCCCCATTACGTCATGCTTCAGAAATGTGGAAAATGGTCCGTTTTCAAATGTTTTATTTTTGAACGTCAGTTCACATTTGTAGGTGGATCATCAGTGTTAGAGCTAAAATTAGCATGTTTAAAGTGGTTTTCATGCTTCCAGGGGCCCTAAACACAAGATTTATGGAATGGTTAAAAGTGCATGAAAATGGCCAATTTACTCACTCTGAGTTCTCAAAAAGGGTTTCTTCACCCAGGGAAGTTAATTAAATACCATTTGGAGGCATTTAATGTTCGAGCAAAAACGGCTGATTTTCAACAAAAGAGATAACACCCCCCCCCATTACGTCATGCTTCAGAAATGTGGAAAATGGTCCGTTTTCAAATGTTTTATTTTTGAACGTCAGTTCACATTTGTAGGTGGATCATCAGTGTTAGAGCTAAAATTAGCACGTTTAAAGTGATTTTCATGCTTCCAGGCGCTCGGGAAGTGAATTAAATACTATTTGGAGGCATTTAATGTTCAATCAAAAACAGCTGATTTTTGACAAAAGAGAACACCCCCCCATTACGTCATGCTTCAGAAATGTGGAAAATGGTCCGTTTTCAAATGTTTTCTTTTTGAACGTCAGTTCACATTTGTAGGTGGATCATCAGTGTTAGAGCTAAAATTAGCATGTTTAAAGTGATTTTTATGCTTCCAGGGGCCCTAAACACAAGATTTTTGGAATGGTTAAAAGTGCATGAAAATGGCCAATTTACTCACTCTGAGTTCTCAAAAAGGGTTTCTTCACCCAGGGAAGTTAATTAAATACCATTTGGAGGCATTTAATGTTCGAGCAAAAACGGCTGATTTTCGACAAAAGAGATAACACCCCCCCATTACGTCATGCTTCAGAAATGTGGAAAATGGTCTGTTTTCAAATGTTTTATTTTTGAACGTCAGTTCACATTTGTAGGTGGATCATCAGTGTTAGAGCTAAAATTAGCATGTTTAAAGTGATTTTCATGCTTCCAGGGGCTCGGGAAGTGAATTAAATACTATTTGGAGGCATTTAATGTTCAATCAAAAACAGCTGATTTTTGACAAAAGAGATAACACCCCCCATTACATCATGCTTCAGAAATGTGGAAAATGGTCCGTTTTCAAATGTTTTATTTTTGAATGTCAGTTCACATTTGTAGGTGGATCATCAGTGTTAGAGCTAAAATTAGCATGTTTAAAGTGATTTTCATGCTTCCAGGGGCCCTAAACACAAGATTAATGGAATGGTTAAAAGTGCATGAAAATGGCCAATTTACTCACTCTGAGTTCTCAAAAAGGGTTTCTTCACCCCGGGAAGTTAATTAAATACCATTTGGAGGCATTTAATGTTCGAGCAAAAACGGCTGATTTTCGACAAAAGAGATAACACCCCCCCATTACGTCATGCTTCAGAAATGTGGAAAATGGTCCGTTTTCAAATGTTTTATTTTTGAACGTCAGTTCACATTTGTAGGTGGATCATCAGTGTTAGAGCTAAAATTAGCATGTTTAAAGTGATTTTCATGCTTCCAGGGGCTCTGGAAGTGAATTAAATACTATTTGGAGGCATTTAATGTTCAAGCAAAAACGGCTGATTTTCGACAAAAGAGATAACACCCCCCCATTACGTCATGCTTCGGAAATGTGGAAAATGGTCCGTTTTCAAATGTTTTATTTTTGAACGTCAGTTCACATTTGTAGGTGGATCATCAGTGTTAGAGCTAAAATTAGCATGTTTAAAGTGGTTTTCATGCTTCCAGGGGCCCTAAACACAAGATTTATGGAATGGTTAAAAGTGCATGAAAATGCCCAATTTACTCACTCTGAGTTCTCAAAAAGGGTTTCTTCACCCCGGGAAGTTAATTAAATACCATTTGGAGGCATTTAATGTTCGAGCAAAAACGGCTGATTTTCGACAAGAGAGATAACCCCCCCCATTACGTCATGCTTCAGAAATGTGGAAAATGGTCCGTTTTCAAATGTTTTATTTTTGAACGTCAGTTCACATTTGTAGGTGGATCATCAGTGTTAGAGCTAAAATTAGCATGTTTAAAGTGATTTTCATGCTTCCAGGGGCTCGGGAAGTGAATTAAATACTATTTGGAGGCATTTAATGTTCAAGCAAAAACGGCTGATTTTCGACAAAAGAGATAACACCCCCCCATTACGGCATGCTTCAGAAATGTGGAAAATGGTCCGTTTTCAAATGTTTTATTTTTGAATGTCAGTTCACATTTGTAGGTGGATCATCAGTGTTAGAGCTACAATTAGCATCTTTAAAGTGGTTTTCATGCTTCCAGGGGCCCTAAACACAAGATTTATGGAATGGTTAAAAGTGCATGAAAATGGCCAATTTACTCACTCTGAGTTCTCAAAAAGGGTTTCTTCACCCAGGGAAGTTAATTAAATACCATTTGGAGGCATTTAATGTTCGAGCAAAAACGGCTGATTTTCGACAAAAGAGATAACACCCCCCCATTACGTCATGCTTCAGAAATGTGGAAAATGGTCCGTTTTCAAATGTTTTATTTTTGAACGTCAGTTCACATTTGTAGGTGGATCATCAGTGTTAGAGCTAAAATTAGCATGCTTAAAGTGATTTTCATGCTTCCAGGGGCCCTAAACACAAGATTTATGGAATGGTTAAAAGTGCATGAAAATGGCCAATTTACTCACTCTGAGTTCTCAAAAAGGGTTTCTTCACCCCGGGAAAATAATTAAATAACATTTGGAGGCATTTAATGTTCGAGCAACAACGGCTGATTTTCGTCAAAAGAGATAACACCCCCCCCATTACGTCAAGCTTCAGAAATGTGGAAAATGGTCCGTTTTCAAATGTTTTATTTTTGAACGTCAGTTCACATTTGTAGGTGGATCATCAGTGTTAGAGCTAAAATTCGCATGTTTAAAGTGATTTTCATGCTTCCAGGGGCTCGGGAAGTGAATTAATTACTATTTGGAGGCATTTAATGTTCAAGCAAAAACGGCTGATTTTCAACAAAAGAGATAACACCCCCCCATTACGTCATGCTTCAGAAATGTGGAAAATGGTCTGTTTTCAAATGTTTTATTTTTGAACGTCAGTTCACATTTGTAGGTGTATCATCAGTGTCAGAGCTAAAATTAGCATGTTTAAAGTGATTTTCATGCTTCCAGGGGCCCTAAACACAAGATTTATGGAATGGTTAAAAGTGCATGAAAATGGCCAATTTACTCACTCTGAGTTCTCAAAAAGGGTTTCTTCACCCCGGGAAGTTAATTAAATACCATTTGGAGGCATTTAATGTTCGAGCAAAAACAGCTGATTTTCGACAAAAGAGATAACACCCCCCCATTACGTCATGCTTCAGAAATGTGGAAAAAGGTCCGTTTTCAAATGTTTTATTTTTGAACGTCAGTTCACATTTGTAGGTGGATCATCAGTGTTAGAGCTAAAATTAGCATGTTTAAAGTGATTTTCATGCTTCCAGGGGCTCGGGAAGTGAATTAAATACTATTTGGAGGCATTTAATGTTCAAGCAAAAACGGCTTATTTTCGACAAAAGAGATAACACCCCCCCATTACGTCATGCTTCAGAAATGTGGAAAATGGTCCGTTTTCAAATGTTTTATTTTTGAACGTCAGTTCACATTTGTAGGTGGATCATCAGTGTTAGAGCTAAAATTAGCATGTTTAAAGTGATTTTCATGCTTCCAGGGGCTCGGGAAGTGAATTAAATACTATTTGGAGGCATTTAATGTTCAAGCAAAAACAGCTTATTTTCGACAAAAGAGATAACACCCCCCCATTACGTCATGCTTCAGAAATGTGGAAAAGGTCCGTTTTCAAATGTTTTATTTTTGAACGTCAGTTCACATTTGTAGGTGGATCATCAGTGTTAGAGCTAAAATTAGCATGTTTAAAGTGGTTTTCATGCTTCCAGGGGCCCTAAACACAAGATTTATGGAATGGTTAAAAGTGCATGAAAATGCCCAATTTACTCACTCTGAGTTCTCAAAAAGGGTTTCTTCACCCCGGGAAGTTAATTAAATACCATTTGGAGGCATTTAATGTTCGAGCAAAAACGGCTGATTTTCGACAAGAGAGATAACCCCCCCCCATTGCGTCATGCTTCAGAAATGTGGAAAATGGTCCGTTTTCAAATGTTTTATTTTTGAACGTCAGTTCACATTTGTAGGTGGATCATCAGTGTTAGAGCTAAAATTAGCATGTTTAAAGTGATTTTCATGCTTCCAGGGGCTCGGGAAGTGAATTAAATACTATTTGGAGGCATTTAATGTTCAAGCAAAAACGGCTTATTTTCGACAAAAGAGATAACACCCCCCCATTACGTCATGCTTCAGAAATGTGGAAAAGGTCCGTTTTCAAATGTTTTATTTTTGAACGTCAGTTCACATTTGTAGGTGGATCATCAGTGTTAGAGCTAAAATTAGCATGTTTAAAGTGGTTTTCATGCTTCCAGGGGCCCTAAACACAAGATTTATGGAATGGTTAAAAGTGCATGAAAATGCCCAATTTACTCACTCTGAGTTCTCAAAAAGGGTTTCTTCACCCCGGGAAGTTAATTAAATACCATTTGGAGGCATTTAATGTTCGAGCAAAAACGGCTGATTTTCGACAAGAGAGATAACCCCCCCCATTGCGTCATGCTTCAGAAATGTGGAAAATGGTCCGTTTTCAAATGTTTTATTTTTGAACGTCAGTTCACATTTGTAGGTGGATCATCAGTGTTAGAGCTAAAATTAGCATGTTTAAAGTGATTTTCATGCTTCCAGGGGCTCGGGAAGTGAATTAAATACTATTTGGAGGCATTTAATGTTCAAGCAAAAACGGCTGATTTTCGACAAAAGAGATAACACCCCCCCATTACGTCATGCTTCAGAAATGTGGAAAATGGTCCGTTTTCAAATGTTTTATTTTTGAATGTCAGTTCACATTTGTAGGTGGATCATCAGTGTTAGAGCTACAATTAGCATCTTTAAAGTGGTTTTCATGCTTCCAGGGGCCCTAAACACAAGATTTATGGAATGGTTAAAAGTGCATGAAAATGGCCAATTTACTCACTCTGAGTTCTCAAAAAGGGTTTCTTCACCCAGGGAAGTTAATTAAATACCATTTGGAGGCATTTAATGTTCGAGCAAAAACGGCTGATTTTCGACAAAAGAGATAACACCCCCCCCATTACGTCATGCTTCAGAAATGTGGAAAATGGTCCGTTTTCAAATGTTTTATTTTTGAACGTCAGTTCACATTTGTAGGTGGACCATCAGTGTTAGAGCTAAAATTAGCATGTTTAAAGTGGTTTTCATGCTTCCAGGGGCCCTAAACACAAGATTTATGGAATGGTTAAAAGTGCATGAAAATGGCCAATTTACTCACTCTGAGTTCTCAAAAAGGGTTTCTTCACCCAGGGAAGTTAATTAAATACCATTTGGAGGCATTTAATGTTCGAGCAAAAACGGCTGATTTTCGACAAAAGAGATAACACCCCCCCATTACGTCATGCTTCAGAAATGTGGAAAATGGTCAGTTTTCAAATGTTTTATTTTTGAACGTCAGTTCACATTTGTAGGTGGATCATCAGTGTTAGAGCTAAAATTAGCATGTTTAAAGTGATTTTCATGCTTCCAGGGGCTCTGGAAGTGAATTAAATACTATTTGGAGGCATTTAATGTTCAATCAAAAACAGCTGATTTTTGAAAAAAGAGATAACACCCCCCCATTACGTCATTCTTCAGAAATGTGGAAAATGGTCCGTTTTCAAATGTTTTATTTTTGAACGTCAGTTCACATTTGTAGGTGGATCATCAGTGTTAGAGGTAAAATTAGCATGTTTAAAGTGATTTTCATGCTTCCAGGGGCTCGGGAAGTGAATTAAATACTATTTGGAGACATTTAATGTTCAATCAAAAACAGCTGATTTTTGACAAAAGAGATAACACCCCCCATTACGTCATGCTTCAGAAATGTGGAAAATGGTCCGTTTTCAAATGTTTTCTTTTTGAACGTCAGTTCACATTTGTAGGTGGATCATCAGTGTTAGAGCTAAAATTAGCATGTTTAAAGTGCTTTTCATGCTTCCAGGGGCCCTAAACACAAGATTTATGGAATGGTTAAAAGTGCATGAAAATGGCCAATTTACTCACTCTGAGTTCTCAAAAAGGGTTTCTTCACCCCGGGAAGTTAATTAAATACCATTTGGAGGCATTTAATGTTCGAGCAAAAACGGCTGATTTTCGACAAAAGAGATAACACCCCCCCATTACGTCATGCTTCAGAAATGTGGAAAATGGTCCGTTTTCAAATGTTTTATTTTTGAACGTCAGTTCACATTTGTAGGTGGATCATCAGTGTTAGAGCTAAAATTAGCATGTTTAAAGTGATTTTCATGCTTCCAGGGGCTCGGGAAGTGAATTAAATACTATTTGGAGGCATTTAATGTTCACACAAAAACGGCTGATTTTCGACAAAAGAGATAACACCCCCCATTACGTCATGCTTCAGAAATGTGGAAAATGGTCCGTTTTCAAATGTTTTATTTTTGAACATAAGTTCACATTTGTAGGTGAATCATCAGTGTTAGAGCTAAAATTAGCATGTTTAAAGTGGTTTTCATGCTTCCAGGGGCCCTAAACACAAGATTTATGGAATGGTTAAAAGTGCATGAAAATGGCCAATTTACTCACTCTGAGTTCTCAAAAATGGTTTCTTCACCCAGGGAAGTTAATTAAATACCATTTGGAGGCATTTAATGTTCGAGCAAAAACGGCTGATTTTCGACAAAAGAGATAACACCCCCCCCATTACGTCATGCTTCAGAAATGTGGAAAATGGTCCGTTTTCAAATGTTTTATTTTTGAACGTCAGTTCACATTTGTAGGTGGACCATCAGTGTTAGAGCTAAAATTAGCATGTTTAAAGTGGTTTTCATGCTTCCAGGGGCCCTAAACACAAGATTTATGGAATGGTTAAAAGTGCATGAAAATGGCCAATTTACTCACTCTGAGTTCTCAAAAAGGGTTTCTTCACCCAGGGAAGTTAATTAAATACCATTTGGAGGCATTTAATGTTCGAGCAAAAACAGCTGATTTTGACAAAAGAGATAACACCCCCCCATTACGTCATGCTTCAGAAATGTGGAAAATGGTCCGTTTTCAAATGTTTTATTTTTGAACGTCAGTTCACATTTGTAGGTGGATCATCAGTGTTAGAGCTAAAATTAGCATGTTTAAAGTGATTTTCATGCTTCCAGGGGCTCGGGAAGTGAATTAAATACTATTTGGAGGCATTTAATGTTCAATCAAAAACAGCTGATTTTTGAAAAAAGAGATAACACCCCCCCATTACGTCATGCTTCAGAAATGTGGAAAATGGTCCGTTTTCAAATGTTTTATTTTTGAACGTCAGTTCACATTTGTAGGTGGATCATCAGTGTTAGAGCTAAAATTAGCATGTTTAAAGTGGTTTTCATGCTTCCAGGGGCCCTAAACACAAGATTTATGGAATGGTTAAAAGTGCATGAAAATGGCCAATTTACTCACTCCGAGTTCTCAAAAAGTATTTCTTCACCCCGGGAAGTTAATTAAATACCATTTGGAGGCATTTAATGTTCGAGCAAAAACGGCTGATTTTCGACAAAAGAGATAACACCCCCCCATTACGTCATGCTTCAGAAATGTGGAAAATGGTCCGTTTTCAAATATTTTCTTTTTGAACGTCAGTTCACATTTGTAGGTGGATCATCAGTGTTAGAGCTAAAATTAGCATGTTTAAAGTGATTTTCATGCTTCCAGGGGCCCTAAACACAAGATTTATGGAATGGTTAAAAGTGCATGAAAATAGCCAATTTACTCACTCTGAGTTCTCAAAAAGGGTTTCTTCACCCAGGGACGTTAATTAAATACCATTTGGAGGCATTTAATGTTCGAGCAAAAACGGCTGATTTTCGACAAAAGAGATAACACCCCCCCATTACGTCATGCTTCAGAAATGTGAAAAATGGTCCGTTTTCAAATGTTTTATTTTTGAACGTCAGTTCACATTTGTAGGTGGATCATCAGTGTTAGAGCTAAAATTAGCATGTTTAAAGTGATTTTCATGCTTCCAGGGGCTCGGGAAGTGAATTAAATACTATTTGGAGGCATTTAATGTTCAAGCAAAAACAGCTGATTTTTGACAAAAGAGATAACACCCCCCCCATTACGTCATGCTTCAGAAATGTGGAAAATGGTCCGTTTTCAAATGTTTTATTTTTGAACGTCAGTTCACATTTGTAGGTGGATCATCAGTGTTAGAGCTAAAATTAGCATGTTTAAAGTGATTTTCATGCTTCCAGGGGCTCGGGAAGTGAATTAAATACTATTTGGAGGCATTTAATGTTCAATCAAAAACAGCTGATTTTTGACAAAAGAGATAACACCCCCCCATTACGTCATGCTTCAGAAATGTGGAAAATGGTCCGTTTTCAAATGTTTTATTTTTGAATGTCAGTTCACATTTGTAGGTGGATCATCAGTGTTAGAGCTAAAATTAGCATGTTTAAAGTGATTTTCATGCTTCCAGGGGCCCTAAACACAAGATTTATGGAATGGTTAAAAGTGCATGAAAATGGCCAATTTACTCACTCTGAGTTCTCAAAAAGGGTTTCTTCACCCCGGGAAGTTAATTAAATAACATTTGGAGGCATTTAATGTTCGAGCAAAAACGGCTGATTTTCGACAAAAGAGATAACACCCCCCCATTATGTCATGCTTCAGAAATGTGGAAAATGGTCCGTTTTCAAATGTTTTATTTTTGAACGTCAGTTCACATTTGTAGGTGGATCATCAGTGTTAGAGCTAAAATTAGCATGTTTAAAGTGATTTTCATGCTTCCAGGGGCCCTAAACACAAGATTTATGGAATGGTTAAAAGTGCATGAAAATGGCCAATTTACTCACTCTGAGTTCTCAAAAAGGGTTTCTTCACCCCGGGAAGTTAATTAAATACCATTTGGAGGCATTTAATGTTCGAGCAAAAACAGCTGATTTTCGACAAAAGAGATAACACCCCCCCATTACGTCATGCTTCAGAAATGTGGAAAAAGGTCCGTTTTCAAATGTTTTATTTTTGAACGTCAGTTCACATTTGTAGGTGGATCATCAGTGTTAGAGCTAAAATTAGCATGTTTAAAGTGATTTTCATGCTTCCAGGGGCTCGGGAAGTGAATTAAATACTATTTGGAGGCATTTAATGTTCAATCAAAAACAGCTGATTTTTGACAAAAGAGATAACACCCCCCCATTACGTCATGCTTCAGAAATGTGGAAAATGGTCTGTTTTCAAATGTTTTCTTTTTGAACGTCAGTTCACATTTGTAGGTGGATCATCAGTGTTAGAGCTAAAATTAGCATATTTAAAGTGATTTTCATGCTTCCAGGGGCCCTAAACACAAGATTTATGGAATGGTTAAAAGTGCATGAAAATGGCCAATTTACTCACTCTGAGTTCTCAAAAAGGGTTTCTTCACCCCGGGAAGTTAATTAAATACTATTTGGAGGCATTTAATGTTCGAGCAAAAACGGCTGATTTTCGACAAAAGAGATAACACCCCCCCATTACGTCATGCTTCAGAAATGTGGAAAATGGTGCGTTTTCAAATGTTTTATTTTTGAACGTCAGTTCACATTTGTAGGTGGATCATCAGTGTTAGAGCTAAAATTAGCATGTTTAAAGTGATTTTCATGCTTCCAGGGGCTCGAGAAGGAAATTAAATACTATTTGGAGGCATTTAATGTTCAAGCAAAAACGGCTTATTTTCGACAAAAGAGATAACACCCCCCCATTACGTCATGCTTCAGAAATGTGGAAAATGGTCCGTTTTCAAATGTTTTATTTTTGAACGTCAGTTCACATTTGTAGGTGGATCATCAGTGTTAGAGCTAAAATTAGCATGTTTAAAGTGATTTTCATGCTTCCAGGGGCTCGGGAAGTGAATTAAATACTATTTGGAGGCATTTAATGTTCAAGCAAAAACGGCTTATTTTCGACAAAAGAGATAACACCCCCCCATTACGTCATGCTTCAGAAATGTGGAAAAGGTCCGTTTTCAAATGTTTTATTTTTGAACGTCAGTTCACATTTGTAGGTGGATCATCAGTGTTAGAGCTAAAATTAGCATGTTTAAAGTGGTTTTCATGCTTCCAGGGGCCCTAAACACAAGATTTATGGAATGGTTAAAAGTGCATGAAAATGCCCAATTTACTCACTCTGAGTTCTCAAAAAGGGTTTCTTCACCCCGGGAAGTTAATTAAATACCATTTGGAGGCATTTAATGTTCGAGCAAAAACGGCTGATTTTCGACAAGAGAGATAACCCCCCCCATTACGTCATGCTCAGAAATGTGGAAAATGGTCCGTTTTCAAATGTTTTATTTTTGAACGTCAGTTCACATTTGTAGGTGGATCATCAGTGTTAGAGCTAAAATTAGCATGTTTAAAGTGATTTTCATGCTTCCAGGGGCTCGGGAAGTGAATTAAATACTATTTGGAGGCATTTAATGTTCAAGCAAAAACGGCTGATTTTCGACAAAAGAGATAACACCCCCCCATTACGTCATGCTTCAGAAATGTGGAAAATGGTCCGTTTTCAAATGTTTTATTTTTGAATGTCAGTTCACATTTGTAGGTGGATCATCAGTGTTAGAGCTACAATTAGCATCTTTAAAGTGGTTTTCATGCTTCTAGGGGCCCTAAACACAAGATTTATGGAATGGTTAAAAGTGCATGAAAATGGCCAATTTACTCACTCTGAGTTCTCAAAAAGGGTTTCTTCACCCAGGGAAGTTAATTAAATACCATTTGGAGGCATTTAATGTTCGAGCAAAAACGGCTGATTTTCGACAAAAGAGATAACACCCCCCCCATTACGTCATGCTTCAGAAATGTGGAAAATGGTCCGTTTTCAAATGTTTTATTTTTGAACGTCAGTTCACATTTGTAGGTGGACCATCAGTGTTAGAGCTAAAATTAGCATGTTTAAAGTGGTTTTCATGCTTCCAGGGGCCCTAAACACAAGATTTATGGAATGGTTAAAAGTGCATGAAAATGGCCAATTTACTCACTCTGAGTTCTCAAAAAGGGTTTCTTCACCCAGGGAAGTTAATTAAATACCATTTGGAGGCATTTAATGTTCGAGCAAAAACGGCTGATTTTCGACAAAAGAGATAACACCCCCCCATTACGTCATGCTTCAGAAATGTGGAAAATGGTCCGTTTTCAAATGTTTTATTTTTGAACGTCAGTTCACAATTGTAGGTGGATCATCAGTGTTAGAGCTAAAATTAGCATGTTTAAAGTGATTTTCATGCTTCCAGGGGCTCGGGAAGTGAATTAAATACTATTTGGAGGCATTTAATGTTCAATCAAAAACAGCTGATTTTTGACAAAAGAGATAACACCCCCCATTACATCATGCTTCAGAAATGTGGAAAATGGTCCGTTTTCAAATGTTTTATTTTTGAATGTCAGTTCACATTTGTAGGTGGATCATCAGTGTTAGAGCTAAAATTAGCATGTTTAAAGTGATTTTCATGCTTCCAGGGGCCCTAAACACAAGATTAATGGAATGGTTAAAAGTGCATGAAAATGGCCAATTTACTCACTCTGAGTTCTCAAAAAGGGTTTCTTCACCCCGGGAAGTTAATTAAATACCATTTGGAGGCATTTAATGTTCGAGCAAAAACGGCTGATTTTCGACAAAAGAGATAACACCCCCCCATTACGTCATGCTTCAGAAATGTGGAAAATGGTCCGTTTTCAAATGTTTTATTTTTGAACGTCAGTTCACATTTGTAGGTGGATCATCAGTGTTAGAGCTAAAATTAGCATGTTTAAAGTGATTTTCATGCTTCCAGGGGCTCTGGAAGTGAATTAAATACTATTTGGAGGCATTTAATGTTCAAGCAAAAACGGCTGATTTTCGACAAAAGAGATAACACCCCCCCATTACGTCATGCTTCAGAAATGTGGAAAATGGTCCGTTTTCAAATGTTTTATTTTTGAACGTCAGTTCACATTTGTAGGTGGATCATCAGTGTTAGAGCTAAAATTAGCATGTTTAAAGTGGTTTTCATGCTTCCAGGGGCCCTAAACACAAGATTTATGGAATGGTTAAAAGTGCATGAAAATGCCCAATTTACTCACTCTGAGTTCTCAAAAAGGGTTTCTTCACCCCGGGAAGTTAATTAAATACCATTTGGAGGCATTTAATGTTCGAGCAAAAACGGCTGATTTTCGACAAGAGAGATAACCCCCCCCCATTACGTCATGCTTCAGAAATGTGGAAAATGGTCCGTTTTCAAATGTTTTATTTTTGAACGTCAGTTCACATTTGTAGGTGGATCATCAGTGTTAGAGCTAAAATTAGCATGTTTAAAGTGATTTTCATGCTTCCAGGGGCTCGGGAAGTGAATTAAATACTATTTGGAGGCATTTAATGTTCAAGCAAAAACGGCTGATTTTCGACAAAAGAGATAACACCCCCCCATTACGGCATGCTTCAGAAATGTGGAAAATGGTCCGTTTTCAAATGTTTTATTTTTGAATGTCAGTTCACATTTGTAGGTGGATCATCAGTGTTAGAGCTACAATTAGCATCTTTAAAGTGGTTTTCATGCTTCCAGGGGCCCTAAACACAAGATTTATGGAATGGTTAAAAGTGCATGAAAATGGCCAATTTACTCACTCTGAGTTCTCAAAAAGGGTTTCTTCACCCAGGGAAGTTAATTAAATACCATTTGGAGGCATTTAATGTTCGAGCAAAAACGGCTGATTTTCGACAAAAGAGATAACACCCCCCCATTACGTCATGCTTCAGAAATGTGGAAAATGGTCCGTTTTCAAATGTTTTATTTTTGAACGTCAGTTCACATTTGTAGGTGGACCATCAGTGTTAGAGCTAAAATTAGCATGTTTAAAGTGGTTTTCATGCTTCCAGGGGCCCTAAACACAAGATTTATGGAATGGTTAAAAGTGCATGAAAATGGCCAATTTACTCACTCTGAGTTCTCAAAAAGGGTTTCTTCACCCAGGGAAGTTAATTAAATACCATTTGGAGGCATTTAATGTTCGAGCAAAAACGGCTGATTTTCGACAAAAGAGATAACACCCCCCATTACGTCATGCTTCAGAAATGTGGAAAATGGTCCGTTTTCAAATGTTTTATTTTTGAACGTCAGTTCACATTTGTAGGTGGATCATCAGTGTTAGAGCTAAAATTCGCATGTTTAAAGTGATTTTCATGCTTCCAGGGGCTCGGGAAGTGAATTAATTACTATTTGGAGGCATTTAATGTTCAAGCAAAAACGGCTGATTTTCAACAAAAGAGATAACACCCCCCCATTACGTCATGCTTCAGAAATGTGGAAAATGGTCTGTTTTCAAATGTTTTATTTTTGAACGTCAGTTCACATTTGTAGGTGGATCATCAGTGTTAGAGCTAAAATTAGCATGTTTAAAGTGATTTTCATGCTTCCAGGGGCCCTAAACACAAGATTTATGGAATGGTTAAAAGTGCATGAAAATGGCCAATTTACTCACTCTGAGTTCTCAAAAAGGGTTTCTTCACCCCGGGAAGTTAATTAAATACCATTTGGAGGCATTTAATGTTCGAGCAAAAACAGCTGATTTTCGACAAAAGAGATAACACCCCCCCATTACGTCATGCTTCAGAAATGTGGAAAAAGGTCCGTTTTCAAATGTTTTATTTTTGAACGTCAGTTCACATTTGTAGGTGGATCATCAGTGTTAGAGCTAAAATTAGCATGTTTAAAGTGATTTTCATGCTTCCAGGGGCTCGGGAAGTGAATTAAATACTATTTGGAGGCATTTAATGTTCAATCAAAAACAGCTGATTTTTGACAAAAGAGATAACACCCCCCCATTACGTCATGCTTCAGAAATGTGGAAAATGGTCTGTTTTCAAATGTTTTCTTTTTGAACGTCAGTTCACATTTGTAGGTGGATCATCAGTGTTAGAGCTAAAATTAGCATATTTAAAGTGATTTTCATGCTTCCAGGGGCCCTAAACACAAGATTTATGGAATGGTTAAAAGTGCATGAAAATGGCCAATTTACTCACTCTGAGTTCTCAAAAAGGGTTTCTTCACCCCGGGAAGTTAATTAAATACTATTTGGAGGCATTTAATGTTCGAGCAAAAACGGCTGATTTTCGACAAAAGAGATAACACCCCCCCATTACGTCATGCTTCAGAAATGTGGAAAATGGTGCGTTTTCAAATGTTTTATTTTTGAACGTCAGTTCACATTTGTAGGTGGATCATCAGTGTTAGAGCTAAAATTAGCATGTTTAAAGTGATTTTCATGCTTCCAGGGGCTCGAGAAGGAAATTAAATACTATTTGGAGGCATTTAATGTTCAAGCAAAAACGGCTTATTTTCGACAAAAGAGATAACACCCCCCCATTACGTCATGCTTCAGAAATGTGGAAAATGGTCCGTTTTCAAATGTTTTATTTTTGAACGTCAGTTCACATTTGTAGGTGGATCATCAGTGTTAGAGCTAAAATTAGCATGTTTAAAGTGATTTTCATGCTTCCAGGGGCTCGGGAAGTGAATTAAATACTATTTGGAGGCATTTAATGTTCAAGCAAAAACGGCTTATTTTCGACAAAAGAGATAACACCCCCCCATTACGTCATGCTTCAGAAATGTGGAAAAGGTCCGTTTTCAAATGTTTTATTTTTGAACGTCAGTTCACATTTGTAGGTGGATCATCAGTGTTAGAGCTAAAATTAGCATGTTTAAAGTGGTTTTCATGCTTCCAGGGGCCCTAAACACAAGATTTATGGAATGGTTAAAAGTGCATGAAAATGCCCAATTTACTCACTCTGAGTTCTCAAAAAGGGTTTCTTCACCCCGGGAAGTTAATTAAATACCATTTGGAGGCATTTAATGTTCGAGCAAAAACGGCTGATTTTCGACAAGAGAGATAACCCCCCCCATTACGTCATGCTTCAGAAATGTGGAAAATGGTCCGTTTTCAAATGTTTTATTTTTGAACGTCAGTTCACATTTGTAGGTGGATCATCAGTGTTAGAGCTAAAATTAGCATGTTTAAAGTGATTTTCATGCTTCCAGGGGCTCGGGAAGTGAATTAAATACTATTTGGAGGCATTTAATGTTCAAGCAAAAACGGCTGATTTTCGACAAAAGAGATAACACCCCCCCATTACGTCATGCTTCAGAAATGTGGAAAATGGTCCGTTTTCAAATGTTTTATTTTTGAATGTCAGTTCACATTTGTAGGTGGATCATCAGTGTTAGAGCTACAATTAGCATCTTTAAAGTGGTTTTCATGCTTCCAGGGGCCCTAAACACAAGATTTATGGAATGGTTAAAAGTGCATGAAAATGGCCAATTTACTCACTCTGAGTTCTCAAAAAGGGTTTCTTCACCCAGGGAAGTTAATTAAATACCATTTGGAGGCATTTAATGTTCGAGCAAAAACGGCTGATTTTCGACAAAAGAGATAACACCCCCCCATTACGTCATGCTTCAGAAATGTGGAAAATGGTCCGTTTTCAAATGTTTTATTTTTGAACGTCAGTTCACATTTGTAGGTGGACCATCAGTGTTAGAGCTAAAATTAGCATGTTTAAAGTGGTTTTCATGCTTCCAGGGGCCCTAAACACAAGATTTATGGAATGGTTAAAAGTGCATGAAAATGGCCAATTTACTCACTCTGAGTTCTCAAAAAGGGTTTCTTCACCCAGGGAAGTTAATTAAATACCATTTGGAGGCATTTAATGTTCGAGCAAAAATGGCTGATTTTCGACAAAAGAGATAACACCCCCCCATTACGTCATGCTTCAGAAATGTGGAAAATGGTCCGTTTTCAAATGTTTTATTTTTGAACGTCAGTTCACATTTGTAGGTGGATCATCAGTGTTAGAGCTAAAATTAGCATGTTTAAAGTGATTTTCATGCTTCCAGGGGCTCGGGAAGTGAATTAAATACTATTTGGAGGCATTTAATGTTCAATCAAAAACAGCTGATTTTTGACAAAAGAGATAACACCCCCCATTACATCATGCTTCAGAAATGTGGAAAATGGTCCGTTTTCAAATGTTTTATTTTTGAATGTCAGTTCACATTTGTAGGTGGATCATCAGTGTTAGAGCTAAAATTAGCATGTTTAAAGTGATTTTCATGCTTCCAGGGGCCCTAAACACAAGATTAATGGAATGGTTAAAAGTGCATGAAAATGGCCAATTTACTCACTCTGAGTTCTCAAAAAGGGTTTCTTCACCCCGGGAAGTTAATTAAATACCATTTGGAGGCATTTAATGTTCGAGCAAAAACGGCTGATTTTCGACAAAAGAGATAACACCCCCCCATTACGTCATGCTTCAGAAATGTGGAAAATGGTCCGTTTTCAAATGTTTTATTTTTGAACGTCAGTTCACATTTGTAGGTGGATCATCAGTGTTAGAGCTAAAATTAGCATGTTTAAAGTGATTTTCATGCTTCCAGGGGCTCTGGAAGTGAATTAAATACTATTTGGAGGCATTTAATGTTCAAGCAAAAACGGCTGATTTTCGACAAAAGAGATAACACCCCCCCATTACGTCATGCTTCAGAAATGTGGAAAATGGTCCGTTTTCAAATGTTTTATTTTTGAACGTCAGTTCACATTTGTAGGTGGATCATCAGTGTTAGAGCTAAAATTAGCATGTTTAAAGTGGTTTTCATGCTTCCAGGGGCCCTAAACACAAGATTTATGGAATGGTTAAAAGTGCATGAAAATGCCCAATTTACTCACTCTGAGTTCTCAAAAAGGGTTTCTTCACCCCGGGAAGTTAATTAAATACCATTTGGAGGCATTTAATGTTCGAGCAAAAACGGCTGATTTTCGACAAGAGAGATAACCCCCCCCATTACGTCATGCTTCAGAAATGTGGAAAATGGTCCGTTTTCAAATGTTTTATTTTTGAACGTCAGTTCACATTTGTAGGTGGATCATCAGTGTTAGAGCTAAAATTAGCATGTTTAAAGTGATTTTCATGCTTCCAGGGGCTCGGGAAGTGAATTAAATACTATTTGGAGGCATTTAATGTTCAAGCAAAAACGGCTGATTTTCGACAAAAGAGATAACACCCCCCCATTACGGCATGCTTCAGAAATGTGGAAAATGGTCCGTTTTCAAATGTTTTATTTTTGAATGTCAGTTCACATTTGTAGGTGGATCATCAGTGTTAGAGCTACAATTAGCATCTTTAAAGTGGTTTTCATGCTTCCAGGGGCCCTAAACACAAGATTTATGGAATGGTTAAAAGTGCATGAAAATGGCCAATTTACTCACTCTGAGTTCTCAAAAAGGGTTTCTTCACCCAGGGAAGTTAATTAAATACCATTTGGAGGCATTTAATGTTCGAGCAAAAACGGCTGATTTTCGACAAAAGAGATAACACCCCCCCATTACGTCATGCTTCAGAAATGTGGAAAATGGTCCGTTTTCAAATGTTTTATTTTTGAACGTCAGTTCACATTTGTAGGTGGACCATCAGTGTTAGAGCTAAAATTAGCATGTTTAAAGTGGTTTTCATGCTTCCAGGGGCCCTAAACACAAGATTTATGGAATGGTTAAAAGTGCATGAAAATGGCCAATTTACTCACTCTGAGTTCTCAAAAAGGGTTTCTTCACCCAGGGAAGTTAATTAAATACCATTTGGAGGCATTTAATGTTCGAGCAAAAACGGCTGATTTTCGACAAAAGAGATAACACCCCCCATTACGTCATGCTTCAGAAATGTGGAAAATGGTCCGTTTTCAAATGTTTTATTTTTGAACGTCAGTTCACATTTGTAGGTGGATCATCAGTGTTAGAGCTAAAATTAGCATGTTTAAAGTGATTTTCATGCTTCCAGGGGCTCTGGAAGTGAATTAAATACTATTTGGAGGCATTTAATGTTCAAGCAAAAACGGCTGATTTTCGACAAAAGAGATAACACCCCCCCCCATTACGTCATGCTTCAGAAATGTGGAAAATGGTCCGTTTTCAAATGTTTTATTTTTGAACGTCAGTTCACATTTGTAGGTGGATCATCAGTGTTAGAGCTAAAATTAGCATGTTTAAAGTGGTTTTCATGCTTCCAGGGGCCCAAAACACAAGATATATGGAATGGTTAAAAGTGCATGAAAATGGCCAATTTACTCACTCTGAGTTCTCAAAAAGGGTTTCTTCACCCAGGGAAGTTAAATAAATACCATTTGGAGGCATTTAATGTTCGAGCAAAAACGGCTGATTTTCGACAAAAGAGATAACACCCCCCCATTACGTCATGCTTCAGAAATGTGGAAAATGGTCCGTTTTCAAATGTTTTATTTTTGAACGTCAGTTCACATTTGTAGGTGGATCATCAGTGTTGGAGCTAAAATTAGCATGTTTAAAGTGATTTTCATGCTTCCAGGGGCTCGGGAAGTGAATTAAACACTATTTGGAGGCATTTAATGTTCAAGCAAAAACGGCTGATTTTCGACAAAAGAGATAACACCCCCCCATTACGACATGCTTCAGAAATGTGGAAAATGGTCCGTTTTCAAATGTTTTATTTTTGAACGTCAGTTCACATTTGTAGGTGGATCATCAGTGTTAGAGCTAAAATTAGCATGTTTAAAGTGGTTTTCATGCTTCCAGGGGCCCTAAACACAAGATTTATGGAATGGTTAAAAGTGCATGAAAATGGCCAATTTACTCACTCTGAGTTCTCAAAAAGGGTTTCTTCACCCAGGGAAGTTAATTAAATACCATTTGGAGGCATTTAATGTTCGAGCAAAAACAGCTGATTTTTGACAAAAGAGATAACACCCCCCGATTACGGCATGCTTCAGAAATTTGGAAAATGGTCCGTTTTCAAATGTTTTATTTTTGAACGTCAGTTCACATTTGTAGGTGGATCATCAGTGGTAGAGCTAAAATTAGCATGTTTAAAGTGGTTTTCATGCTTCCAGGGGCCCTAAACACAAGATTTATGGAATGGTTAAAAGTGCATGAAAATGGCCAATTTACTCACTCTGAGTTCTCAAAAAGGGTTTCTTCACCCAGGGAAGTTAATTAAATACCATTTGGAGGCATTTAATGTTCGAGCAAAAACAGCTGATTTTGACAAAAGAGATAACACCCCCCCATTACGTCATGCTTCAGAAATGTGGAAAATGGTCCGTTTTCAAATGTTTTATTTTTGAACGTCAGTTCACATTTGTAGGTGGATCATCAGTGTTAGAGCTAAAATTAGCATGTTTAAAGTGATTTTCATGCTTCCAGGGGCTCGGGAAGTGAATTAAATACTATTTGGAGGCATTTAATGTTCAATCAAAAACAGCTGATTTTTGAAAAAAGAGATAACACCCCCCCATTACGTCATGCTTCAGAAATGTGGAAAATGGTCCGTTTTCAAATGTTTTATTTTTGAACATCAGTTCACATTTGTAGGTGGATCATCAGTGTTAGAGCTAAAATTAGCATGTTTAAAGTGATTTTCATGCTTCCAGGGGCTCGGGAAGTGAATTAAATACTATTTGGAGGCATTTAATGTTCAATCAAAAACAGCTGATTTTTGACAAAAGAGATAACACCCCCCATTACGTCATGCTTCAGAAATGTGGAAAATGGTCCGTTTTCAAATGTTTTCTTTTTGAACGTCAGTTCACATTTGTAGGTGGATCATCAGTGTTAGAGCTAAAATTAGCATGTTTAAAGTGCTTTTCATGCTTCCAGGGGCCCTAAACACAATATTTATGGAATGGTTAAAAGTGCATGAAAATGGCCAATTTACTCACTCTGAGTTCTCAAAAAGGGTTTCTTCACCCAGGGACGTTAATTAAATACCATTTGGAGGCATTTAATGTTCGAGCAAAAACGGCTGATTTTCGACAAAAGAGATAACACCCCCCCCCATTACGTCATGCTTCAGAAATGTGAAAAATGGTCCGTTTTCAAATGTTTTATTTTTGAACGTCAGTTCACATTTGTAGGTGGATCATCAGTGTTAGAGCTAAAATTAGCATGTTTAAAGTGATTTTCATGCTTCCAGGGGCTCGGGAAGTGAATTAAATACTATTTGGAGGCATTTAATGTTCAAGCAAAAACAGCTGATTTTTGACAAAAGAGATAACACCCCCCCATTACGTCATGCTTCAGAAATGTGGAAAATGGTCCGTTTTCAAATGTTTTATTTTTGAACGTCAGTTCACATTTGTAGGTGGATCATCAGTGTTAGAGCTAAAATTAGCATGTTTAAAGTGATTTTCATGCTTCCAGGGGCTCGGGAAGTGAATTAAATACTATTTGGAGGCATTTAATGTTCAATCAAAAACAGCTGATTTTTGACAAAAGAGATAACACCCCCCCATTACGTCATGCTTCAGAAATGTGGAAAATGGTCCGTTTTCAAATGTTTTATTTTTGAATGTCAGTTCACATTTGTAGGTGGATCATCAGTGTTAGAGCTAAAATTAGCATGTTTAAAGTGATTTTCATGCTTCCAGGGGCCCTAAACACAAGATTTATGGAATGGTTAAAAGTGCATGAAAATGGCCAATTTACTCACTCTGAGTTCTCAAAAAGGGTTTCTTCACCCCGGGAAGTTAATTAAATACCATTTGGAGGCATTTAATGTTCGAGCAAAAACGGCTGATTTTCGACAAAAGAGATAACACCCCCCCATTACGTCATGCTTCAGAAATGTGGAAAATGGTCCGTTTTCAAATGTTTTATTTTTGAACGTCAGTTCACATTTGTAGGTGGATCATCAGTGTTAGAGCTAAAATTAGCATGTTTAAAGTGATTTTCATGCTTCCAGGGGCTCTGGAAGTGAATTAAATACTATTTGGAGGCATTTAATGTTCAAGCAAAAACGGCTGATTTTCGACAAAAGAGATAACACCCCCCCATTACGTCATGCTTCAGAAATGTGGAAAATGGTCCGTTTTCAAATGTTTTATTTTTGAACGTCAGTTCACATTTGTAGGTTGATCATCAGTGTTAGAGCTAAAATTAGCATGTTTAAAGTGGTTTTCATGCTTCCAGGGGCCCTAAACACAAGATTTATGGAATGGTTAAAAGTGCATGAAAATGGCCAATTTACTCACTCTGAGTTCTCAAAAAGGGTTTCTTCACCCAGGGAAGTTAATTAAATACCATTTGGAGGCATTTAATGTTCGAGCAAAAACGGCTGATTTTCAACAAAAGAGATAACACCCCCCCATTACGTCATGCTTCAGAAATGTGGAAAATGGTCCGTTTTCAAATGTTTTATTTTTGAACGTCAGTTCACATTTGTAGGTGGATCATCGGTGTTAGAGCTTAAATTAGCACGTTTAAAGTGATTTTCATGCTTCCAGGGGCTCGGGAAGTGAATTAAATACTATTTGGAGGCATTTAATGTTCAATCAAAAACAGCTGATTTTTGACAAAAGAGATAACACCCCCCCATTACGTCATGCTTCAGAAATGTGGAAAATGGTCCGTTTTCAAATGTTTTCTTTTTGAACGTCAGTTCACATTTGTAGGTGGATCATCAGTGTTAGAGCTAAAATTAGCATGTTTAAAGTGATTTTTATGCTTTCAGGGGCCCTAAACACAAGATTTATGGAATGGTTAAAAGTGCATGAAAATGGCCAATTTACTCACTCTGAGTTCTCAAAAAGGGTTTCTTCACCCAGGGAAGTTAATTAAATACCATTTGGAGGCATTTAATGTTCGAGCAAAAACGGCTGATTTTCGACAAAAGAGATAACACCCCCCCATTACGTCATGCTTCAGAAATGTGGAAAATGGTCTGTTTTCAAATGTTTTATTTTTGAACGTCAGTTCACATTTGTAGGTGGATCATCAGTGTTAGAGCTAAAATTAGCATGCTTAAAGTGATTGTCATGCTTCCAGGGGCCCTAAACACAAGATTTATGGAATGGTTAAAAGTGCATGAAAATGGCCAATTTACTCACTCTGAGTTCTCAAAAAGGGTTTCTTCACCCCGGGAAAATAATTAAATAACATTTGGAGGCATTTAATGTTCGAGCAACAACGGCTGATTTTCGTCAAAAGAGATAACACCCCCCCATTACGTCAAGCTTCAGAAATGTGGAAAATGGTCCGTTTTCAAATGTTTTATTTTTGAACGTCAGTTCACATTTGTAGGTGGATCATCAGTGTTAGAGCTAAAATTCGCATGTTTAAAGTGATTTTCATGCTTCCAGGGGCTCGGGAAGTGAATTAATTACTATTTGGAGGCATTTAATGTTCAAGCAAAAACGGCTGATTTTCAACAAAAGAGATAACACCCCCCCATTACGTCATGCTTCAGAAATGTGGAAAATGGTCCGTTTTCAAATGTTTTATTTTTGAACGTCAGTTCACATTTGTAGGTGGACCATCAGTGTTAGAGCTAAAATTAGCATGTTTAAAGTGGTTTTCATGCTTCCAGGGGCCCTAAACACAAGATTTATGGAATGGTTAAAAGTGCATGAAAATGGCCAATTTACTCACTCTGAGTTCTCAAAAAGGGTTTCTTCACCCAGGGAAGTTAATTAAATACCATTTGGAGGCATTTAATGTTCGAGCAAAAACGGCTGATTTTCGACAAAAGAGATAACACCCCCCCATTACGTCATGCTTCAGAAATGTGGAAAATGGTCCGTTTTCAAATGTTTTATTTTTGAACGTCAGTTCACATTTGTAGGTGGATCATCAGTGTTAGAGCTAAAATTAGCATGTTTAAAGTGATTTTCATGCTTCCAGGGGCTCTGGAAGTGAATTAAATACTATTTGGAGGCATTTAATGTTCAAGCAAAAACGGCTGATTTTCGACAAAAGAGATAACACCCCCCCCCATTACGTCATGCTTCAGAAATGTGGAAAATGGTCCGTTTTCAAATGTTTTATTTTTGAACGTCAGTTCACATTTGTAGGTGGATCATCAGTGTTAGAGCTAAAATTAGCATGTTTAAAGTGGTTTTCATGCTTCCAGGGGCCCAAAACACAAGATTTATGGAATGGTTAAAAGTGCATGAAAATGGCCAATTTACTCACTCTGAGTTCTCAAAAAGGGTTTTTTCACCCAGGGAAGTTAAATAAATACCATTTGGAGGCATTTAATGTTCGAGCAAAAACGGCTGATTTTCGACAAAAGAGATAACACCCCCCCATTACGTCATGCTTCAGAAATGTGGAAAATGGTCCGTTTTCAAATGTTTTATTTTTGAACGTCAGTTCACATTTGTAGGTGGATCATCAGTGTTGGAGCTAAAATTAGCATGTTTAAAGTGATTTTCATGCTTCCAGGGGCTCGGGAAGTGAATTAAACACTATTTGGAGGCATTTAATGTTCAAGCAAAAACGGCTGATTTTCGACAAAAGAGATAACACCCCCCCATTACGACATGCTTCAGAAATGTGGAAAATGGTCCGTTTTCAAATGTTTTATTTTTGAACGTCAGTTCACATTTGTAGGTGGATCATCAGTGTTAGAGCTAAAATTAGCATGTTTAAAGTGGTTTTCATGCTTCCAGGGGCCCTAAACACAAGATTTATGGAATGGTTAAAAGTGCATGAAAATGGCCAATTTACTCACTCTGAGTTCTCAAAAAGGGTTTCTTCACCCAGGGAAGTTAATTAAATACCATTTGGAGGCATTTAATGTTCGAGCAAAAACAGCTGATTTTTGACAAAAGAGATAACACCCCCCCATTACGTCATGCTTCAGAAATGTGGAAAATGGTCCGTTTTCAAATGTTTTATTTTTGAACGTCAGATCACATTTGTAGGTGGATCATCAGTGTTAGAGCTAAAATTAGCATGTTTAAAGTGGTTTTCATGCTTCCAGGGGCCCTAAACACAAGATTTATGGAATGGTTAAAAGTGCATGAAAATGGCCAATTTACTCACTCTGAGTTCTCAAAAAGGGTTTCTTCACCCAGGGAAGTTAATTAAATACCATTTGGAGGCGTTTAATGTTCGAGCAAAAACAGCTGATTTTGACAAAAGAGATAACACCCCCCCATTACGTCATGCATCAGAAATGTGGAAAATGGTCCGTTTTCAAATGTTTTATTTTTGAACGTCAGTTCACATTTGTAGGTGGATCATCAGTGTTAGAGCTAAAATTAGCATGTTTAAAGTGATTTTCATGCTTCCAGGGGCTCTGGAAGTGAATTAAATACTATTTGGAGGCATTTAATGTTCAAGCAAAAACGGCTGATTTTCGACAAAAGAGATAACACCCCCCCATTACGTCATGCTTCAGAAATGTGGAAAATGGTCCGTTTTCAAATGTTTTATTTTTGAACGTCAGTTCACATTTGTAGGTGGATCATCAGTGTTAGAGCTAAAATTAGCATGTTTAAAGTGGTTTTCATGCTTCCAGGGGCCCTAAACACAAGATTTATGGAATGGTTAAAAGTGCATGAAAATGGCCAATTTACTCACTCTGAGTTCTCAAAAAGGGTTTCTTCACCCAGGGAAGTTAATTAAATACCATTTGGAGGCATTTAATGTTCGAGCAAAAACGGCTGATTTTCAACAAAAGAGATAACACCCCCCCATTACGTCATGCTTCAGAAATGTGGAAAATGGTCCGTTTTCAAATGTTTTATTTTTGAACGTCAGTTCACATTTGTAGGTGGATCATCAGTGTCAGAGCTAAAATTAGCACGTTTAAAGTGATTTTCATGCTTCCAGGGGCTCGGGAAGTGAATTAAATACTATTTGGAGGCATTTAATGTTCAATCAAAAACAGCTGATTTTTGACAAAAGAGATAACACCCCCCCATTACGTCATGCTTCAGAAATGTGGAAAATGGTCCGTTTTCAAATGTTTTCTTTTTGAACGTCAGTTCACATTTGTAGGTGGATCATCAGTGTTAGAGCTAAAATTAGCATGTTTAAAGTGATTTTTATGCTTTCAGGGGCCCTAAACACAAGATTTATGGAATGGTTAAAAGTGCATGAAAATGGCCAATTTACTCACTCTGAGTTCTCAAAAAGGGTTTCTTCACCCAGGGAAGTTAATTAAATACCATTTGGAGGCATTTAATGTTCGAGCAAAAACGGCTGATTTTCGACAAAAGAGATAACACCCCCCCATTACGTCATGCTTCAGAAATGTGGAAAATGGTCTGTTTTCAAAGGTTTTATTTTTGAACGGCAGTTCACATTTGTAGGTGGATCATCAGTGTTAGAGCTAAAATTAGCATGCTTAAAGTGATTTTCATGCTTCCAGGGGCCCTAAACACAAGATTTATGGAATGGTTAAAAGTGCATGAAAATGGCCAATTTACTCACTCTGAGTTCTCAAAAAGGGTTTCTTCACCCCGGGAAAATAATTAAATAACATTTGGAGGCATTTAATGTTCGAGCAACAACGGCTGATTTTCGTCAAAAGAGATAACACCCCCCCATTACGTCAAGCTTCAGAAATGTGGAAAATGGTCCGTTTTCAAATGTTTTATTTTTGAACGTCAGTTCACATTTGTAGGTGGATCATCAGTGTTAGAGCTAAAATTCGCATGTTTAAAGTGATTTTCATGCTTCCAGGGGCTCGGGAAGTGAATTAATTACTATTTGGAGGCATTTAATGTTCAAGCAAAAACGGCTGATTTTCAACAAAAGAGATAACACCCCCCCATTACGTCATGCTTCAGAAATGTGGAAAATGGTCCGTTTTCAAATGTTTTATTTTTGAACGTCAGTTCACATTTGTAGGTGGATCATCAGTGTTAGAGCTAATATTAGCATGTTTAAAGTGATTTTCATGCTTCCAGGGGCCCTAAACACAAGATTTATGGAATGGTTAAAAGTGCATGAAAATGGCCAATTTACTCACTCTGAGTTCTCAAAAAGGGTTTCTTCACCCCGGGAAGTTAATTAAATACCATTTGGAGGCATTTAATGTTCGAGCAAAAACAGCTGATTTTCGACAAAAGAGATAACACCCCCCCCATTACGTCATGCTTCAGAAATGTGGAAAAAGGTCAGTTTTCAAATGTTTTATTTTTGAATGTCAGTTCACATTTGTAGGTGGATCATCAGTGTTAGAGCTAAAATTAGCATGTTTAAAGTGATTTTCATGCTTCCAGGGGCTCGGGAAGTGAATTAAATACTATTTGGAGGCATTTAATGTTCAATCAAAAACAGCTGATTTTTGACAAAAGAGATAACACCCCCCCATTACGTCATGCTTCAGAAATGTGGAAAATGGTCTGTTTTCAAATGTTTTCTTTTTGAACGTCAGTTCACATTTGTAGGTGGATCATCAGTGTTAGAGCTAAAATTAGCATATTTAAAGTGATTTTCATGCTTCCAGGGGCCCTAAACACAAGATTTATGGAATGGTTAAAAGTGCATGAAAATGGCCAATTTACTCACTCTGAGTTCTCAAAAAGGGTTTCTTCACCCCGGGAAGTTAATTAAATACTATTTGGAGGCATTTAATGTTCGAGCAAAAACGGCTGATTTTCGACAAAAGAGATAACACCCCCCCATTACGTCATGCTTCAGAAATGTGGAAAATGGTGCGTTTTCAAATGTTTTATTTTTGAACGTCAGTTCACATTTGTAGGTGGATCATCAGTGTTAGAGCTAAAATTAGCATGTTTAAAGTGATTTTCATGCTTCCAGGGGCTCGAGAAGGAAATTAAATACTATTTGGAGGCATTTAATGTTCAAGCAAAAACGGCTTATTTTCGACAAAAGAGATAACACCCCCCCATTACGTCATGCTTCAGAAATGTGGAAAATGGTCCGTTTTCAAATGTTTTATTTTTGAACGTCAGTTCACATTTGTAGGTGGATCATCAGTGTTAGAGCTAAAATTAGCATGTTTAAAGTGATTTTCATGCTTCCAGGGGCTCGGGAAGTGAATTAAATACTATTTGGAGGCATTTAATGTTCAAGCAAAAACGGCTTATTTTCGACAAAAGAGATAACACCCCCCCATTACGTCATGCTTCAGAAATGTGGAAAAGGTCCGTTTTCAAATGTTTTATTTTTGAATGTTAGTTCACATTTGTAGGTGGATCATCAGTGTTAGAGCTAAAATTAGCATGTTTAAAGTGGTTTTCATGCTTCCAGGGGCCCTAAACACAAGATTTATGGAATGGTTAAAAGTGCATGAAAATGCCCAATTTACTCACTCTGAGTTCTCAAAAAGGGTTTCTTCACCCCGGGAAGTTAATTAAATAACATTTGGAGGCATTTAATGTTCGAGCAAAAACGGCTGATTTTCGACAAGAGAGATAACCCCCCCCATTACGTCATGCTTCAGAAATGTGGAAAATGGTCCGTTTTCAAATGTTTTATTTTTGAACGTCAGTTCACATTTGTAGGTGGATCATCAGTGTTAGAGCTAAAATTAGCATGTTTAAAGTGATTTTCATGCTTCCAGGGGCTCGGGAAGTGAATTAAATACTATTTGGAGGCATTTAATGTTCAAGCAAAAACGGCTGATTTTCGACAAAAGAGATAACACCCCCCCATTACGTCATGCTTCAGAAATGTGGAAAATGGTCTGTTTTCAAATGTTTTATTTTTGAATGTTAGTTCACATTTGTAGGTGGATCATCAGTGTTAGAGCTACAATTAGCATCTTTAAAGTGGTTTTCATGCTTCCAGGGGCCCTAAACACAAGATTTATGGAATGGTTAAAAGTGCATGAAAATGGCCAATTTACTCACTCTGAGTTCTCAAAAAGGGTTTCTTCACCCAGGGAAGTTAATTAAATACCATTTGGAGGCATTTAATGTTCGAGCAAAAACGGCTGATTTTCGACAAAAGAGATAACACCCCCCCATTACGTCATGCTTCAGAAATGTGGAAAATGGTCCGTTTTCAAATGTTTTATTTTTGAACGTCAGTTCACATTTGTAGGTGGACCATCAGTGTTAGAGCTAAAATTAGCATGTTTAAAGTGGTTTTCATGCTTCCAGGGGCCCTAAACACAAGATTTATGGAATGGTTAAAAGTGCATGTAAATGGCCAATTTACTCACTCTGAGTTCTCAAAAAGGGTTTCTTCACCCAGGGAAGTTAATTAAATACCATTTAGAGGCATTTAATGTTCGAGCAAAAACGGCTGATTTTCGACAAAAGAGATAACACCCCCCCATTACGTCATGCTTCAGAAATGTGGAAAATGGTCCGTTTTCAAATGTTTTATTTTTGAACGTCAGTTCACATTTGTAGGTGGATCATCAGTGTTAGAGCTAAAATTAGCATGTTTAAAGTGATTTTCATGCTTCCAGGGGCTCTGGAAGTGAATTAAATACTATTTGGAGGCATTTAATGTTCAAGCAAAAACGGCTGATTTTCGACAAAAGAGATAACACCCCCCCCCATTACGTCATGCTTCAGAAATGTGGAAAATGGTCCGTTTTCAAATGTTTTATTTTTGAACGTCAGTTCACATTTGTAGGTGGATCATCAGTGTTAGAGCTAAAATTAGCATGTTTAAAGTGGTTTTCATGCTTCCAGGGGCCCAAAACACAAGATTTATGGAATGGTTAAAAGTGCATGAAAATGGCCAATTTACTCACTCTGAGTTCTCAAAAAGGGTTTCTTCACCCAGGGAAGTTAAATAAATACCATTTGGAGGCATTTAATGTTCGAGCAAAAACGGCTGATTTTCGACAAAAGAGATAACACCCCCCCATTACGTCATGCTTCAGAAATGTGGAAAATGGTCCGTTTTCAAATGTTTTATTTTTGAACGTCAGTTCACATTTGTAGGTGGATCATCAGTGTTAGAGCTAAAATTAGCATGTTTAAAGTGATTTTCATGCTTCCAGGGGCTCGGGAAGTGAATTAAATACTATTTGGAGGCATTTAATGTTCAATCAAAAACAGCTGATTTTTGACAAAAGAGATAACACCCCCATTACGTCATGCTTCAGAAATGTGGAAAATGGTCCGTTTTCAAATGTTTTCTTTTTGAACGTCAGTTCACATTTGTAGGTGGATCATCAGTGTTAGAGCTAAAATTAGCATGTTTAAAGTGCTTTTCATGCTTCCAGGGGCCCTAAACACAATATTTATGGAATGGTTACAAGTGCATGAAAATGGCCAATTTACTCACTCTGAGTTCTCAAAAAGGGTTTCTTCACCCAGGGACGTTAATTAAATACCATTTGGAGGCATTTAATGTTCGAGCAAAAACGGCTGATTTTCGACAAAAGAGATAACACCCCCCCATTACGTCATGCTTCAGAAATGTGAAAAATGGTCCGTTTTCAAATGTTTTATTTTTGAACGTCAGTTCACATTTGTAGGTGGATCATCAGTGTTAGAGCTAAAATTAGCATGTTTAAAGTGATTTTCATGCTTCCAGGGGCTTGGGAAGTGAATTAAATACTATTTGGAGGCATTTAATGTTCAAGCAAAAACAGCTGATTTTTGACAAAAGAGATAACACCCCCCCATTACGTCATGCTTCAGAAATGTGGAAAATGGTCCGTTTTCAAATGTTTTATTTTTGAACGTCAGTTCACATTTGTAGGTGGATCATCAGTGTTAGAGCTAAAATTAGCATGTTTAAAGTGATTTTCATGCTTCCAGGGGCTCTGGAAGTGAATTAAATACTATTTGGAGGCATTTAATGTTCAAGCAAAAACGGCTGATTTTCGACAAAAGAGATAACACCCCCCCATTACGTCATGCTTCAGAAATGTGGAAAATGGTCCGTTTTCAAATGTTTTATTTTTGAACGTCAGTTCACATTTGTAGGTGGATCATCAGTGTTAGAGCTAAAATTAGCATGTTTAAAGTGGTTTTCATGCTTCCAGGGGCCCTAAACACAAGATTTATGGAATGGTTAAAAGTGCATGAAAATGGCCAATTTACTCACTCTGAGTTCTCAAAAAGGGTTTCTTCACCCAGGGAAGTTAATTAAATACCATTTGGAGGCATTTAATGTTCGAGCAAAAACGGCTGATTTTCAACAAAAGAGATAACACCCCCCCATTACGTCATGCTTCAGAAATGTGGAAAATGGTCCGTTTTCAAATGTTTTATTTTTGAACGTCAGTTCACATTTGTAGGTGGATCATCGGTGTTAGAGCTAAAATTAGCACGTTTAAAGTGATTTTCATGCTTCCAGGGGCTCGGGAAGTGAATCAAATACTATTTGGAGGCATTTAATGTTCAATCAAAAACAGCTGATTTTTGACAAAAGAGATAACACCCCCCCATTACGTCATGCTTCAGAAATGTGGAAAATGGTCCGTTTTCAAATGTTTTCTTTTTGAACGTCAGTTCACATTTGTAGGTGGATCATCAGTGTTAGAGCTAAAATTAGCATGTTTAAAGTGATTTTTATGCTTTCAGGGGCCCTAAACACAAGATTTATGGAATGGTTAAAAGTGCATGAAAATGGCCAATTTACTCACTCTGAGTTCTCAAAAAGGGTTTCTTCACCCATGGAAGTTAATTAAATACCATTTGGAGGCATTTAATGTTCGAGCAAAAACGGCTGATTTTCGACAAAAGAGATAACACCCCCCCATTACGTCATGCTTCAGAAATGTGGAAAATGGTCTGTTTTCAAATGTTTTATTTTTGAACGTCAGTTCACATTTGTAGGTGGATCATCAGTGTTAGAGCTAAAATTAGCATGCTTAAAGTGATTTTCATGCTTCCAGGGGCCCTAAACACAAGATTTATGGAATGGTTAAAAGTGCATGAAAATGGCCAATTTACTCACTCTGAGTTCTCAAAAAGGGTTTCTTCACCCCGGGAAAATAATTAAATAACATTTGGAGGCATTTAATGTTCGAGCAACAACGGCTGATTTTCGTCAAAAGAGATAACACCCCCCCATTACGTCAAGCTTCAGAAATGTGGAAAATGGTCCGTTTTCAAATGTTTTATTTTTGAACGTCAGTTCACATTTGTAGGTGGATCATCAGTGTTAGAGCTAAAATTCGCATGTTTAAAGTGATTTTCATGCTTCCAGGGGCTCGGGAAGTGAATTAATTACTATTTGGAGGCATTTAATGTTCAAGCAAAAACGGCTGATTTTCAACAAAAGAGATAACACCCCCCCATTACGTCATGCTTCAGAAATGTGAAAAATGGTCCGTTTTCAAATGTTTTATTTTTGAACGTCAGTTCACATTTGTAGGTGGACCATCAGTGTTAGAGCTAAAATTAGCATGTTTAAAGTGGTTTTCATGCTTCCAGGGGCCCTAAACACAAGATTTATGGAATGGTTAAAAGTGCATGAAAATGGCCAATTTACTCACTCTGAGTTCTCAAAAAGGGTTTCTTCACCCAGGGAAGTTAATTAAATACCATTTGGAGGCATTTAATGTTCGAGCAAAAACGGCTGATTTTCGACAAAAGAGATAACACCCCCCCATTACGTCATGCTTCAGAAATGTGGAAAATGGTCCGTTTTCAAATGTTTTATTTTTGAACGTCAGTTCACATTTGTAGGTGGATCATCAGTGTTAGAGCTAAAATTAGCCTGTTTAAAGTGATTTTCATGCTTCCAGGGGCTCTGGAAGTAAATTAAATACTATTTGGAGGCATTTAATGTTCAAGCAAAAACGGCTGATTTTCGACAAAAGAGATAACACCCCCCCCATTACGTCATGCTTCAGAAATGTGGAAAATGGTCCGTTTTCAAATGTTTTATTTTTGAACGTCAGTTCACATTTGTAGGTGGATCATCAGTGTTAGAGCTAAAATTAGCATGTTTAAAGTGGTTTTCATGCTTCCAGGGGCCCAAAACACAAGATTTATGGAATGGTTAAAAGTGCATGAAAATGGCCAATTTACTCACTCTGAGTTCTCAAAAAGGGTTTTTTCACCCAGGGAAGTTAAATAAATACCATTTGGAGGCATTTAATGTTCGAGCAAAAACGGCTGATTTTCGACAAAAGAGATAACACCCCCCCATTACGTCATGCTTCAGAAATGTGGAAAATGGTCCGTTTTCAAATGTTTTATTTTTGAACGTCAGTTCACATTTGTAGGTGGATCATCAGTGTTGGAGCTAAAATTAGCATGTTTAAAGTGATTTTCATGCTTCCAGGGGCTCGGGAAGTGAATTAAACACTATTTGGAGGCATTTAATGTTCAAGCAAAAACGGCTGATTTTCGACAAAAGAGATAACACCCCCCCATTACGACATGCTTCAGAAATGTGGAAAATGGTCCGTTTTCAAATGTTTTATTTTTGAACGTCAGTTCACATTTGTAGGTGGATCATCAGTGTTAGAGCTAAAATTAGCATGTTTAAAGTGGTTTTCATGCTTCCAGGGGCCCTAAACACAAGATTTATGGAATGGTTAAAAGTGCATGAAAATGGCCAATTTACTCACTCTGAGTTCTCAAAAAGGGTTTCTTCACCCAGGGAAGTTAATTAAATACCATTTGGAGGCATTTAATGTTCGAGCAAAAACAGCTGATTTTTGACAAAAGAGATAACACCCCCCCATTACGTCATGCTTCAGAAATGTGGAAAATGGTCCGTTTTCAAATGTTTTATTTTTGAACGTCAGATCACATTTGTAGGTGGATCATCAGTGTTAGAGCTAAAATTAGCATGTTTAAAGTGGTTTTCATGCTTCCAGGGGCCCTAAACACAAGATTTATGGAATGGTTAAAAGTGCATGAAAATGGCCAATTTACTCACTCTGAGTTCTCAAAAAGGGTTTCTTCACCCAGGGAAGTTAATTAAATACCATTTGGAGGCATTTAATGTTCGAGCAAAAACAGCTGATTTTGACAAAAGAGATAACACCCCCCATTACGTCATGCTTCAGAAATGTGGAAAATGGTCCGTTTTCAAATGTTTTATTTTTGAACGTCAGTTCACATTTGTAGGTGGATCATCAGTGTTAGAGCTAAAATTAGCATGTTTAAAGTGATTTTCATGCTTCCAGGGGCTCGGGAAGTGAATTAAATACTATTTGGAGGCATTTAATGTTCAATCAAAAACAGCTGATTTTTGAAAAAAGAGATAACACCCCCCCATTACGTCATGCTTCAGAAATGTGGAAAATGGTCCGTTTTCAAATGTTTTATTTTTGAACGTCAGTTCACATTTGTAGGTGGATCATCAGTGTTAGAGCTAAAATTAGCATGTTTAAAGTGATTTTCATGCTTCCAGGGGCTCGGGAAGTGAATTAAATACTATTTGGAGGCATTTAATGTTCAATCAAAAACAGCTGATTTTTGACAAAAGAGATAACACCCCCCATTACGTCATGCTTCAGAAATGTGGAAAATGGTCCGTTTTCAAATGTTTTCTTTTTGAACGTCAGTTCACATTTGTAGGTGGATCATCAGTGTTAGAGCTAAAATTAGCATGTTTAAAGTGCTTTTCATGCTTCCAGGGGCCCTAAACACAAGATTTATGGAATGGTTAAAAGTGCATGAAAATGGCCAATTTACTCACTCTGAGTTCTCAAAAAGGGTTTCTTCACCCAGGGACGTTAATTAAATACCATTTGGAGGCATTTAATGTTCGAGCAAAAACGGCTGATTTTCGACAAAAGAGATAACACCCCCCCATTACGTCATGCTTCAGAAATGTGAAAAATGGTCCGTTTTCAAATGTTTTATTTTTGAACGTCAGTTCACATTTGTAGGTGGATCATCAGTGTTAGAGCTAAAATTAGCATGTTTAAAGTGATTTTCATGCTTCCAGGGGCTCGGGAAGTGAATTAAATACTATTTGGAGGCATTTAATGTTCAAGCAAAAACAGCTGATTTTTGACAAAAGAGATAACACCCCCCCATTACGTCATGCTTCAGAAATGTGGAAAATGGTCCGTTTTCAAATGTTTTATTTTTGAACGTCAGTTCACATTTGTAGGTGGATCATCAGTGTTAGAGCTAAAATTAGCATGTTTAAAGTGATTTTCATGCTTCCAGGGGCTCGGGAAGTGAATTAAATACTATTTGGAGGCATTTAATGTTCAATCAAAAACAGCTGATTTTTGACAAAAGAGATAACACCCCCCCATTACGTCATGCTTCAGAAATGTGGAAAATGGTCCGTTTTCAAATGTTTTATTTTTGAATGTCAGTTCACATTTGTAGGTGGATCATCAGTGTTAGAGCTAAAATTAGCATGTTTAAAGTGATTTTCATGCTTCCAGGGGCCCTAAACACAAGATTTATGGAATGGTTAAAAGTGCATGAAAATGGCCAATTTACTCACTCTGAGTTCTCAAAAAGGGTTTCTTCACCCCGGGAAGTTAATTAAATACCATTTGGAGGCATTTAATGTTCGAGCAAAAACGGCTGATTTTCGACAAAAGAGATAACACCCCCCCATTACGTCATGCTTCAGAAATGTGGAAAATGGTCCGTTTTCAAATGTTTTATTTTTGAACGTCAGTTCACATTTGTAGGTGGATCATCAGTGTTAGAGCTAAAATTAGCATGTTTAAAGTGATTTTCATGCTTCCAGGGGCTCTGGAAGTGAATTAAATACTATTTGGAGGCATTTAATGTTCGAGCAAAAACAGCTGATTTTTGACAAAAGAGATAACACCCCCCCATTACGTCATGCTTCAGAAATGTGGAAAATGGTCCGTTTTCAAATGTTTTATTTTTGAACGTCAGATCACATTTGTAGGTGGATCATCAGTGTTAGAGCTAAAATTAGCATGTTTAAAGTGGTTTTCATGCTTCCAGGGGCCCTAAACACAAGATTTATGGAATGGTTAAAAGTGCATGAAAATGGCCAATTTACTCACTCTGAGTTCTCAAAAAGGGTTTCTTCACCCAGGGAAGTTAATTAAATACCATTTGGAGGCATTTAATGTTCGAGCAAAAACAGCTGATTTTGACAAAAGAGATAACACCCCCCATTACGTCATGCTTCAGAAATGTGGAAAATGGTCCGTTTTCAAATGTTTTATTTTTGAACGTCAGTTCACATTTGTAGGTGGATCATCAGTGTTAGAGCTAAAATTAGCATGTTTAAAGTGATTTTCATGCTTCCAGGGGCTCGGGAAGTGAATTAAATACTATTTGGAGGCATTTAATGTTCAATCAAAAACAGCTGATTTTTGAAAAAAGAGATAACACCCCCCCATTACGTCATGCTTCAGAAATGTGGAAAATGGTCCGTTTTCAAATGTTTTATTTTTGAACGTCAGTTCACATTTGTAGGTGGATCATCAGTGTTAGAGCTAAAATTAGCATGTTTAAAGTGATTTTCATGCTTCCAGGGGCTCGGGAAGTGAATTAAATACTATTTGGAGGCATTTAATGTTCAATCAAAAACAGCTGATTTTTGACAAAAGAGATAACACCCCCCATTACGTCATGCTTCAGAAATGTGGAAAATGGTCCGTTTTCAAATGTTTTCTTTTTGAACGTCAGTTCACATTTGTAGGTGGATCATCAGTGTTAGAGCTAAAATTAGCATGTTTAAAGTGCTTTTCATGCTTCCAGGGGCCCTAAACACAAGATTTATGGAATGGTTAAAAGTGCATGAAAATGGCCAATTTACTCACTCTGAGTTCTCAAAAAGGGTTTCTTCACCCAGGGACGTTAATTAAATACCATTTGGAGGCATTTAATGTTCGAGCAAAAACGGCTGATTTTCGACAAAAGAGATAACACCCCCCCATTACGTCATGCTTCAGAAATGTGAAAAATGGTCCGTTTTCAAATGTTTTATTTTTGAACGTCAGTTCACATTTGTAGGTGGATCATCAGTGTTAGAGCTAAAATTAGCATGTTTAAAGTGATTTTCATGCTTCCAGGGGCTCGGGAAGTGAATTAAATACTATTTGGAGGCATTTAATGTTCAATCAAAAACAGCAGATTTTTGACAAAAGAGATAACACCCCCCCATTACGTCATGCTTCAGAAATGTGGAAAATGGTCCGTTTTCAAATGTTTTATTTTTGAATGTCAGTTCACATTTGTAGGTGGATCATCAGTGTTAGAGCTAAAATTAGCATGTTTAAAGTGATTTTCATGCTTCCAGGGGCCCTAAACACAAGATTTATGGAATGGTTAAAAGTGCATGAAAATGGCCAATTTACTCACTCTGAGTTCTCAAAAAGGGTTTCTTCACCCCGGGAAGTTAATTAAATACCATTTGGAGGCATTTAATGTTCGAGCAAAAACGGCTGATTTTCGACAAAAGAGATAACACCCCCCCATTACGTCATGCTTCAGAAATGTGGAAAATGGTCCGTTTTCAAATGTTTTATTTTTGAACGTCAGTTCACATTTGTAGGTGGATCATCAGTGTTAGAGCTAAAATTAGCATGTTTAAAGTGATTTTCATGCTTCCAGGGGCTCTGGAAGTGAATTAAATACTATTTGGAGGCATTTAATGTTCAAGCAAAAACGGCTGATTTTCGACAAAAGAGATAACACCCCCCCATTACGTCATGCTTCAGAAATGTGGAAAATGGTCCGTTTTCAAATGTTTTATTTTTGAACGTCAGTTCACATTTGTAGGTGGATCATCAGTGTTAGAGCTAAAATTAGCATGTTTAAAGTGGTTTTCATGCTTCCAGGGGCCCTAAACACAAGATTTATGGAATGGTTAAAAGTGCATGAAAATGGCCAATTTACTCACTCTGAGTTCTCAAAAAGGGTTTCTTCACCCAGGGAAGTTAATTAAATACCATTTGGAGGCATTTAATGTTCGAGCAAAAACGGCTGATTTTCAACAAAAGAGATAACACCCCCCCATTACGTCATGCTTCAGAAATGTGGAAAATGGTCCGTTTTCAAATGTTTTATTTTTGAACGTCAGTTCACATTTGTAGGTGGATCATCAGTGTTAGAGCTAAAATTAGCACGTTTAAAGTGATTTTCATGCTTCCAGGGGCTCGGGAAGTGAATTAAATACTATTTGGAGGCATTTAATGTTCAATCAAAAACAGCTGATTTTTGACAAAAGAGATAACACCCCCCCATTACGTCATGCTTCAGAAATGTGGAAAATGGTCCGTTTTCAAATGTTTTCTTTTTGAACGTCAGTTCACATTTGTAGGTGGATCATCAGTGTTAGAGCTAAAATTAGCATGTTTAAAGTGATTTTTATGCTTTCAGGGGCCCTAAACACAAGATTTATGGAATGGTTAAAAGTGCATGAAAATGGCCAATTTACTCACTCTGAGTTCTCAAAAAGGGTTTCTTCACCCAGGGAAGTTAATTAAATACCATTTGGAGGCATTTAATGTTCGAGCAAAAACGGCTGATTTTCGACAAAAGAGATAACACCCCCCCATTACGTCATGCTTCAGAAATGTGGAAAATGGTCTGTTTTCAAATGTTTTATTTTTGAACGTCAGTTCACATTTGTAGGTGGATCATCAGTGTTAGAGCTAAAATTAGCATGCTTAAAGTGATTTTCATGCTTCCAGGGGCCCTAAACACAAGATTTATGGAATGGTTAAAAGTGCATGAAAATGGCCAATTTACTCACTCTGAGTTCTCAAAAAGGGTTTCTTCACCCCGGGAAAATAATTAAATAACATTTGGAGGCATTTAATGTTCGAGCAACAACGGCTGATTTTCGTCAAAAGAGATAACACCCCCCCATTACGTCAAGCTTCAGAAATGTGGAAAATGGTCCGTTTTCAAATGTTTTATTTTTGAACGTCAGTTCACATTTGTAGGTGGATCATCAGTGTTAGAGCTAAAATTCGCATGTTTAAAGTGATTTTCATGCTTCCAGGGGCTCGGGAAGTGAATTAATTACTATTTGGAGGCATTTAATGTTCAAGCAAAAACGGCTGATTTTCAACAAAAGAGATAACACCCCCCCATTACGTCATGCTTCAGAAATGTGGAAAATGGTCCGTTTTCAAATGTTTTATTTTTGAACGTCAGTTCACATTTGTAGGTGGATCATCAGTGTTAGAGCTAAAATTAGCATGTTTAAAGTGATTTTCATGCTTCCAGGGGCCCTAAACACAAGATTTATGGAATGGTTAAAAGTGCATGAAAATGGCCAATTTACTCACTCTGAGTTCTCAAAAAGGGTTTCTTCACCCCGGGAAGTTAATTAAATACTATTTGGAGGCATTTAATGTTCGAGCAAAAACGGCTGATTTTCGACAAAAGAGATAACACCCCCCCATTACGTCATGCTTCAGAAATGAGGAAAATGGTGCGTTTTCAAATGTTTTATTTTTGAACGTCAGTTCACATTTGTAGGTGGATCATCAGTGTTAGAGCTAAAATTAGCATGTTTAAAGTGATTTTCATGCTTCCAGGGGCTCGAGAAGGAAATTAAATACTATTTGGAGGCATTTAATGTTCAAGCAAAAACGGCTTATTTTCGACAAAAGAGATAACACCCCCCCATTACGTCATGCTTCAGAAATGTGGAAAATGGTCCGTTTTCAAATGTTTTATTTTTGAATGTCAGTTCACATTTGTAGGTGGATCATCAGTGTTAGAGCTAAAATTAGCATGTTTAAAGTGATTTTCATGCTTCCAGGGGCTCGGGAAGTGAATTAAATACTATTTGGAGGCATTTAATGTTCAAGCAAAAACGGCTTATTTTCGACAAAAGAGATAACACCCCCCCATTACGTCATGCTTCAGAAATGTGGAAAAGGTCCGTTTTCAAATGTTTTATTTTTGAACGTCAGTTCACATTTGTAGGTGGATCATCAGTGTTAGAGCTAAAATTAGCATGTTTAAAGTGGTTTTCATGCTTCCAGGGGCCCTAAACACAAGATTTATGGAATGGTTAAAAGTGCATGAAAATGGCCAATTTACTCACTCTGAGTTCTCAAAAAGGGTTTCTTCACCCAGGGAAGTTAATTAAATACCATTTGGAGGCATTTAATGTTCGAGCAAAAACGGCTGATTTTCGACAAAAGAGATAACACCCCCCCATTACGTCATGCTTCAGAAATGTGGAAAATGGTCCGTTTTCAAATGTTTTATTTTTGAACGTCAGTTCACATTTGTAGGTGGACCATCAGTGTTAGAGCTAAAATTAGCATGTTTAAAGTGGTTTTCATGCTTCCAGGGGCCCTAAACACAAGATTTATAGAATGGTTAAAAGTGCATGAAAATGGCCAATTTACTCACTCTGAGTTCTCAAAAAGGGTTTCTTCACCCAGGGAAGTTAATTAAATACCATTTAGAGGCATTTAATGTTCGAGCAAAAACGGCTGATTTTCGACAAAAGAGATAACACCCCCCCATTACGTCATGCTTCAGAAATGTGGAAAATGGTCCGTTTTCAAATGTTTTATTTTTGAACGTCAGTTCACATTTGTAGGTGGATCATCAGTGTTAGAGCTAAAATTAGCATGTTTAAAGTGATTTTCATGCTTCCAAGGGCTCTGGAAGTGAATTAAATACTATTTGGAGGCATTTAATGTTCAAGCAAAAACGGCTGATTTTCGACAAAAGAGATAACACCCCCCCCCATTACGTCATGCTTCAGAAATGTGGAAAATGGTCCGTTTTCAAATGTTTTATTTTTGAACGTCAGTTCACATTTGTAGGTGGATCATCAGTGTTAGAGCTAAAATTAGCATGTTTAAAGTGGTTTTCATGCTTCCAGGGGCCCAAAACACAAGATTTATGGAATGGTTAAAAGTGCATGAAAATGGCCAATTTACTCACTCTGAGTTCTCAAAAAGGGTTTCTTCACCCAGGGAAGTTAAATAAATACCATTTGGAGGCATTTAATGTTCGAGCAAAAACGGCTGATTTTCGACAAAAGAGATAACACCCCCCCCATTACGTCATGCTTCAGAAATGTGGAAAATGGTCCGTTTTCAAATGTTTTATTTTTGAACGTCAGTTCACATTTGTAGGTGGATCATCAGTGTTAGAGCTAAAATTAGCATGTTTAAAGTGATTTTCATGCTTCCAGGGGCTCGGGAAGTGAATTAAATACTATGTGGAGGCATTTAATGTTCAATCAAAAACAGCTGATTTTTGAAAAAAGAGATAACACCCCCCCATTACGTCATGCTTCAGAAATGTGGAAAATGGTCCGTTTTCAAATGTTTTATTTTTGAACGTCAGTTCACATTTGTAGGTGGATCATCAGTGTTAGAGCTAAAATTAGCATGTTTAAAGTGATTTTCATGCTTCCAGGGGCTCGGGAAGTGAATTAAATACTATTTGGAGGCATTTAATGTTCAATCAAAAACAGCTGATTTTTGACAAAAGAGATAACACCCCCCATTACGTCATGCTTCAGAAATGTGGAAAATGGTCCGTTTTCAAATGTTTTCTTTTTGAACGTCAGTTCACATTTGTAGGTGGATCATCAGTGTTAGAGCTAAAATTAGCATGTTTAAAGTGCTTTTCATGCTTCCAGGGGCCCTAAACACAAGATTTATGGAATGGTTAAAAGTGCATGAAAATGGCCAATTTACTCACTCTGAGTTCTCAAAAAGGGTTTCTTCACCCAGGGACGTTAATTAAATACCATTTGGAGGCATTTAATGTTCGAGCAAAAACGGCTGATTTTCGACAAAAGAGATAACACCCCCCCATTACGTCATGCTTCAGAAATGTGAAAAATGGTCCGTTTTCAAATGTTTTATTTTTGAACGTCAGTTCACATTTGTAGGTGGATCATCAGTGTTAGAGCTAAAATTAGCATGTTTAAAGTGATTTTCATGCTTCCAGGGGCTCGGGAAGTGAATTAAATACTATTTGGAGGCATTTAATGTTCAAGCAAAAACAGCTGATTTTTGACAAAAGAGATAACACCCCCCCATTACGTCATGCTTCAGAAATGTGGAAAATGGTCCGTTTTCAAATGTTTTATTTTTGAACGTCAGTTCACATTTGTAGGTGGATCATCAGTGTTAGAGCTAAAATTAGCATGTTTAAAGTGATTTTCATGCTTCCAGGGGCTCGGGAAGTGAATTAAATACTATTTGGAGGCATTTAATGTTCAATCAAAAACAGCTGATTTTTGACAAAAGAGATAACACCCCCCCATTACGTCATGCTTCAGAAATGTGGAAAATGGTCCGTTTTCAAATGTTTTATTTTTGAATGTCAGTTCACATTTGTAGGTGGATCATCAGTGTTAGAGCTAAAATTAGCATGTTTAAAGTGATTTTCATGCTTCCAGGGGCCCTAAACACAAGATTTATGGAATGGTTAAAAGTGCATGAAAATGGCCAATTTACTCACTCTGAGTTCTCAAAAAGGGTTTCTTCACCCCGGGAAGTTAATTAAATACCATTTGGAGGCATTTAATGTTCGAGCAAAAACGGCTGATTTTCGACAAAAGAGATAACACCCCCCCATTACGTCATGCTTCAGAAATGTGGAAAATGGTCCGTTTTCAAATGTTTTATTTTTGAACGTCAGTTCACATTTGTAGGTGGATCATCAGTGTTAGAGCTAAAATTAGCATGTTTAAAGTGATTTTCATGCTTCCAGGGGCTCTGGAAGTGAATTAAATACTATTTGGAGGCATTTAATGTTCAAGCAAAAACGGCTGATTTTCGACAAAAGAGATAACACCCCCCCATTACGTCATGCTTCAGAAATGTGGAAAATGGTCCGTTTTCAAATGTTTTATTTTTGAACGTCAGTTCACATTTGTAGGTGGATCATCAGTGTTAGAGCTAAAATTAGCATGTTTAAAGTGGTTTTCATGCTTCCAGGGGCCCTAAACACAAGATTTATGGAATGGTTAAAAGTGCATGAAAATGGCCAATTTACTCACTCTGAGTTCTCAAAAAGGGTTTCTTCACCCAGGGAAGTTAATTAAATACCATTTGGAGGCATTTAATGTTCGAGCAAAAACGGCTGATTTTCAACAAAAGAGATAACACCCCCCCATTACGTCATGCTTCAGAAATGTGGAAAATGGTCCGTTTTCAAATGTTTTATTTTTGAACGTCAGTTCACATTTGTAGGTGGATCATCAGTGTTAGAGCTAAAATTAGCACGTTTAAAGTGATTTTCATGCTTCCAGGGGCTCGGGAAGTGAATTAAATACTATTTGGAGGCATTTAATGTTCAATCAAAAACAGCTGATTTTTGACAAAAGAGATAACACCCCCCATTACGTCATGCTTCAGAAATGTGGAAAATGGTCCGTTTTCAAATGTTTTCTTTTTGAACGTCAGTTCACATTTGTAGGTGGATCATCAGTGTTAGAGCTAAAATTAGCATGTTTAAAGTGATTTTTATGCTTTCAGGGGCCCTAAACACAAGATTTATGGAATGGTTAAAAGTGCATGAAAATGGCCAATTTACTCACTCTGAGTTCTCAAAAAGGGTTTCTTCACCCAGGGAAGTTAATTAAATACCATTTGGAGGCATTTAATGTTCGAGCAAAAACGGCTGATTTTCGACAAAAGAGATAACACCCCCCCATTACGTCATGCTTCAGAAATGTGGAAAATGGTCTGTTTTCAAATGTTTTATTTTTGAACGTCAGTTCACATTTGTAGGTGGATCATCAGTGTTAGAGCTAAAATTAGCATGCTTAAAGTGATTTTCATGCTTCCAGGGGCCCTAAACACAAGATTTATGGAATGGTTAAAAGTGCATGAAAATGGCCAATTTACTCACTCTGAGTTCTCAAAAAGGGTTTCTTCACCCCGGGAAAATAATTAAATAACATTTGGAGGCATTTAATGTTCGAGCAACAACGGCTGATTTTCGTCAAAAGAGATAACACCCCCCCATTACGTCAAGCTTCAGAAATGTGGAAAATGGTCCGTTTTCAAATGTTTTATTTTTGAACGTCAGTTCACATTTGTAGGTGGATCATCAGTGTTAGAGCTAAAATTCGCATGTTTAAAGTGATTTTCATGCTTCCAGGGGCTCGGGAAGTGAATTAATTACTATTTGGAGGCATTTAATGTTCAAGCAAAAACGGCTGATTTTCAACAAAAGAGATAACACCCCCCCATTACGTCATGCTTCAGAAATGTGGAAAATGGTCCGTTTTCAAATGTTTTATTTTTGAACGTCAGTTCACATTTGTAGGTGGATCATCAGTGTTAGAGCTAAAATTAGCATGTTTAAAGTGATTTTCATGCTTCCAGGGGCTCGGGAAGTGAATTAAATACTATTTGGAGGCATTTAATGTTCAATCAAAAACAGCTGATTTTTGACAAAAGAGATAACACCCCCCCATTACGTCATGCTTCAGAAATGTGGAAAATGGTCCGTTTTCAAATGTTTTATTTTTGAATGTCAGTTCACATTTGTAGGTGGATCATCAGTGTTAGAGCTAAAATTAGCATGTTTAAAGTGATTTTCATGCTTCCAGGGGCCCTAAACACAAGATTTATGGAATGGTTAAAAGTGCATGAAAATGGCCAATTTACTCACTCTGAGTTCTCAAAAAGGGTTTCTTCACCCCGGGAAGTTAATTAAATACCATTTGGAGGCATTTAATGTTCGAGCAAAAACGGCTGATTTTCGACAAAAGAGATAACACCCCCCCATTACGTCATGCTTCAGAAATGTGGAAAATGGTCCGTTTTCAAATGTTTTATTTTTGAACGTCAGTTCACATTTGTAGGTGGATCATCAGTGTTAGAGCTAAAATTAGCATGTTTAAAGTGATTTTCATGCTTCCAGGGGCTCTGGAAGTGAATTAAATACTATTTGGAGGCATTTAATGTTCAAGCAAAAACGGCTGATTTTCGACAAAAGAGATAACACCCCCCCATTACGTCATGCTTCAGAAATGTGGAAAATGGTCCGTTTTCAAATGTTTTATTTTTGAACGTCAGTTCACATTTGTAGGTGGATCATCAGTGTTAGAGCTAAAATTAGCATGTTTAAAGTGGTTTTCATGCTTCCAGGGGCCCTAAACACAAGATTTATGGAATGGTTAAAAGTGCATGAAAATGGCCAATTTACTCACTCTGAGTTCTCAAAAAGGGTTTCTTCACCCAGGGAAGTTAATTAAATACCATTTGGAGGCATTTAATGTTCGAGCAAAAACGGCTGATTTTCAACAAAAGAGATAACACCCCCCCATTACGTCATGCTTCAGAAATGTGGAAAATGGTCCGTTTTCAAATGTTTTATTTTTGAACGTCAGTTCACATTTGTAGGTGGATCATCAGTGTTAGAGCTAAAATTAGCACGTTTAAAGTGATTTTCATGCTTCCAGGGGCTCGGGAAGTGAATTAAATACTATTTGGAGGCATTTAATGTTCAATCAAAAACAGCTGATTTTTGACAAAAGAGATAACACCCCCCATTACGTCATGCTTCAGAAATGTGGAAAATGGTCCGTTTTCAAATGTTTTCTTTTTGAACGTCAGTTCACATTTGTAGGTGGATCATCAGTGTTAGAGCTAAAATTAGCATGTTTAAAGTGATTTTTATGCTTTCAGGGGCCCTAAACACAAGATTTATGGAATGGTTAAAAGTGCATGAAAATGGCCAATTTACTCACTCTGAGTTCTCAAAAAGGGTTTCTTCACCCAGGGAAGTTAATTAAATACCATTTGGAGGCATTTAATGTTCGAGCAAAAACGGCTGATTTTCGACAAAAGAGATAACACCCCCCCATTACGTCATGCTTCAGAAATGTGGAAAATGGTCTGTTTTCAAATGTTTTATTTTTGAACGTCAGTTCACATTTGTAGGTGGATCATCAGTGTTAGAGCTAAAATTAGCATGCTTAAAGTGATTTTCATGCTTCCAGGGGCCCTAAACACAAGATTTATGGAATGGTTAAAAGTGCATGAAAATGGCCAATTTACTCACTCTGAGTTCTCAAAAAGGGTTTCTTCACCCCGGGAAAATAATTAAATAACATTTGGAGGCATTTAATGTTCGAGCAACAACGGCTGATTTTCGTCAAAAGAGATAACACCCCCCCATTACGTCAAGCTTCAGAAATGTGGAAAATGGTCCGTTTTCAAATGTTTTATTTTTGAACGTCAGTTCACATTTGTAGGTGGATCATCAGTGTTAGAGCTAAAATTCGCATGTTTAAAGTGATTTTCATGCTTCCAGGGGCTCGGGAAGTGAATTAATTACTATTTGGAGGCATTTAATGTTCAAGCAAAAACGGCTGATTTTCAACAAAAGAGATAACACCCCCCCATTACGTCATGCTTCAGAAATGTGGAAAATGGTCCGTTTTCAAATGTTTTATTTTTGAACGTCAGTTCACATTTGTAGGTGGATCATCAGTGTTAGAGCTAAAATTAGCATGTTTAAAGTGATTTTCATGCTTCCAGGGGCCCTAAACACAAGATTTATGGAATGGTTAAAAGTGCATGAAAATGGCCAATTTACTCACTCTGAGTTCTCAAAAAGGGTTTCTTCACCCCGGGAAGTTAATTAAATACAATTTGGAGGCATTTAATGTTCGAGCAAAAACAGCTGATTTTCGACAAAAGAGATAACACCCCCCCCATTACGTCATGCTTCAGAAATGTGGAAAAAGGTCCGTTTTCAAATGTTTTATTTTTGAATGTCAGTTCACATTTGTAGGTGGATCATCAGTGTTAGAGCTAAAATTAGCATGTTTAAAGTGATTTTCATGCTTCCAGGGGCTCGGGAAGTGAATTAAATACTATTTGGAGGCATTTAATGTTCAATCAAAAACAGCTGATTTTTGACAAAAGAGATAACACCCCCCCCATTACGTCATGCTTCAGAAATGTGGAAAATGGTCTGTTTTCAAATGTTTTCTTTTTGAACGTCAGTTCACATTTGTAGGTGGATCATCAGTGTTAGAGCTAAAATTAGCATATTTAAAGTGATTTTCATGCTTCCAGGGGCCCTAAACACAAGATTTATGGAATGGTTAAAAGTGCATGAAAATGGCCAATTTACTCACTCTGAGTTCTCAAAAAGGGTTTCTTCACCCCGGGAAGTTAATTAAATACTATTTGGAGGCATTTAATGTTCGAGCAAAAACGGCTGATTTTCGACAAAAGAGATAACACCCCCCCATTACGTCATGCTTCAGAAATGTGGAAAATGGTGCGTTTTCAAATGTTTTATTTTTGAACGTCAGTTCACATTTGTAGGTGGATCATCAGTGTTAGAGCTAAAATTAGCATGTTTAAAGTGATTTTCATGCTTCCAGGGGCTCGAGAAGGAAATTAAATACTATTTGGAGGCATTTAATGTTCAAGCAAAAACGGCTTATTTTCGACAAAAGAGATAACACCCCCCCATTACGTCATGCTTCAGAAATGTGGAAAATGGTCCGTTTTCAAATGTTTTATTTTTGAACGTCAGTTCACATTTGTAGGTGGATCATCAGTGTTAGAGCTAAAATTAGCATGTTTAAAGTGATTTTCATGCTTCCAGGGGCTCGGGAAGTGAATTAAATACTATTTGGAGGCATTTAATGTTCAAGCAAAAACGGCTTATTTTCGACAAAAGAGATAACACCCCCCCATTACGTCATGCTTCAGAAATGTGGAAAAGGTCCGTTTTCAAATGTTTTATTTTTGAACGTCAGTTCACATTTGTAGGTGGATCATCAGTGTTAGAGCTAAAATTAGCATGTTTAAAGTGGTTTTCATGCTTCCAGGGGCCCTAAACACAAGATTTATGGAATGGTTAAAAGTGCATGAAAATGCCCAATTTACTCACTCTGAGTTCTCAAAAAGGGTTTCTTCACCCCGGGAAGTTAATTAAATACCATTTGGAGGCATTTAATGTTCGAGCAAAAACGGCTGATTTTCGACAAGAGAGATAACCCCCCCCATTACGTCATGCTTCAGAAATGTGGAAAATGGTCCGTTTTCAAATGTTTTATTTTTGAACGTCAGTTCACATTTGTAGGTGGATCATCAGTGTTAGAGCTAAAATTAGCATGTTTAAAGTGATTTTCATGCTTCCAGGGGCTCGGGAAGTGAATTAAATACTATTTGGAGGCATTTAATGTTCAAGCAAAAACGGCTGATTTTCGACAAAAGAGATAACACCCCCCCATTACGTCATGCTTCAGAAATGTGGAAAATGGTCTGTTTTCAAATGTTTTATTTTTGAATGTTAGTTCACATTTGTAGGTGGATCATCAGTGTTAGAGCTACAATTAGCATCTTTAAAGTGGTTTTCATGCTTCCAGGGGCCCTAAACACAAGATTTATGGAATGGTTAAAAGTGCATGAAAATGGCCAATTTACTCACTCTGAGTTCTCAAAAAGGGTTTCTTCACCCAGGGAAGTTAATTAAATACCATTTGGAGGCATTTAATGTTCGAGCAAAAACGGCTGATTTTCGACAAAAGAGATAACACCCCCCCATTACGTCATGCTTCAGAAATGTGGAAAATGGTCCGTTTTCAAATGTTTTATTTTTGAACGTCAGTTCACATTTGTAGGTGGACCATCAGTGTTAGAGCTAAAATTAGCATGTTTAAAGTGGTTTTCATGCTTCCAGGGGCCCTAAACACAAGATTTATGGAATGGTTAAAAGTGCATGAAAATGGCCAATTTACTCACTCTGAGTTCTCAAAAAGGGTTTCTTCACCCAGGGAAGTTAATTAAATACCATTTAGAGGCATTTAATGTTCGAGCAAAAACGGCTGATTTTCGACAAAAGAGATAACACCCCCCCATTACGTCATGCTTCAGAAATGTGGAAAATGGTCCGTTTTCAAATGTTTTATTTTTGAACGTCAGTTCACATTTGTAGGTGGATCATCAGTGTTAGAGCTAAAATTAGCATGTTTAAAGTGATTTTCATGCTTCCAGGGGCTCTGGAAGTGAATTAAATACTATTTGGAGGCATTTAATGTTCAAGCAAAAACGGCTGATTTTCGACAAAAGAGATAACACCCCCCCCCATTACGTCATGCTTCAGAAATGTGGAAAATGGTCCGTTTTCAAATGTTTTATTTTTGAACGTCAGTTCACATTTGTAGGTGGATCATCAGTGTTAGAGCTAAAATTAGCATGTTTAAAGTGGTTTTCATGCTTCCAGGGGCCCAAAACACAAGATTTATGGAATGGTTAAAAGTGCATGAAAATGGCCAATTTACTCACTCTGAGTTCTCAAAAAGGGTTTCTTCACCCAGGGAAGTTAAATAAATACCATTTGGAGGCATTTAATGTTCGAGCAAAAACGGCTGATTTTCGACACAAGAGATAACACCCCCCCCATTACGTCATGCTTCAGAAATGTGGAAAATGGTCCGTTTTCAAATGTTTTATTTTTGAACGTCAGTTCACATTTGTAGGTGGATCATCAGTGTTAGAGCTAAAATTAGCATGTTTAAAGTGATTTTCATGCTTCCAGGGGCTCGGGAAGTGAATTAAATACTATTTGGAGGCATTTAATGTTCAATCAAAAACAGCTGATTTTTGAAAAAAGAGATAACACCCCCCCATTACGTCATGCTTCAGAAATGTGGAAAATGGTCCGTTTTCAAATGTTTTATTTTTGAACGTCAGTTCACATTTGTAGGTGGATCATCAGTGTTAGAGCTAAAATTAGCATGTTTAAAGTGATTTTCATGCTTCCAGGGGCTCGGGAAGTGAATTAAATACTATTTGGAGGCATTTAATGTTCAATCAAAAACAGCTGATTTTTGACAAAAGAGATAACACCCCCCATTACGTCATGCTTCAGAAATGTGGAAAATGGTCCGTTTTCAAATGTTTTCTTTTTGAACGTCAGTTCACATTTGTAGGTGGATCATCAGTGTTAGAGCTAAAATTAGCATGTTTAAAGTGCTTTTCATGCTTCCAGGGGCCCTAAACACAAGATTTATGGAATGGTTAAAAGTGCATGAAAATGGCCAATTTACTCACTCTGAGTTCTCAAAAAGGGTTTCTTCACCCAGGGACGTTAATTAAATACCATTTGGAGGCATTTAATGTTCGAGCAAAAACGGCTGATTTTCGACAAAAGAGATAACACCCCCCCATTACGTCATGCTTCAGAAATGTGAAAAATGGTCCGTTTTCAAATGTTTTATTTTTGAACGTCAGTTCACATTTGTAGGTGGATCATCAGTGTTAGAGCTAAAATTAGCATGTTTAAAGTGATTTTCATGCTTCCAGGGGCTCGGGAAGTGAATTAAATACTATTTGGAGGCATTTAATGTTCAAGCAAAAACAGCTGATTTTTGACAAAAGAGATAACACCCCCCCATTACGTCATGCTTCAGAAATGTGGAAAATGGTCCGTTTTCAAATGTTTTATTTTTGAACGTCAGTTCACATTTGTAGGTGGATCATCAGTGTTAGAGCTAAAATTAGCATGTTTAAAGTGATTTTCATGCTTCCAGGGGCTCGGGAAGTGAATTAAATACTATTTGGAGGCATTTAATGTTCAATCAAAAACAGCTGATTTTTGACAAAAGAGATAACACCCCCCCATTACGTCATGCTTCAGAAATGTGGAAAATGGTCCGTTTTCAAATGTTTTATTTTTGAATGTCAGTTCACATTTGTAGGTGGATCATCAGTGTTAGAGCTAAAATTAGCATGTTTAAAGTGATTTTCATGCTTCCAGGGGCCCTAAACACAAGATTTATGGAATGGTTAAAAGTGCATGAAAATGGCCAATTTACTCACTCTGAGTTCTCAAAAAGGGTTTCTTCACCCCGGGAAGTTAATTAAATACCATTTGGAGGCATTTAATGTTCGAGCAAAAACGGCTGATTTTCGACAAAAGAGATAACACCCCCCCATTACGTCATGCTTCAGAAATGTGGAAAATGGTCCGTTTTCAAATGTTTTATTTTTGAACGTCAGTTCACATTTGTAGGTGGATCATCAGTGTTAGAGCTAAAATTAGCATGTTTAAAGTGATTTTCATGCTTCCAGGGGCTCTGGAAGTGAATTAAATACTATTTGGAGGCATTTAATGTTCAAGCAAAAACGGCTGATTTTCGACAAAAGAGATAACACCCCCCCATTACGTCATGCTTCAGAAATGTGGAAAATGGTCCGTTTTCAAATGTTTTATTTTTGAACGTCAGTTCACATTTGTAGGTGGATCATCAGTGTTAGAGCTAAAATTAGCATGTTTAAAGTGGTTTTCATGCTTCCAGGGGCCCTAAACACAAGATTTATGGAATGGTTAAAAGTGCATGAAAATGGCCAATTTACTCACTCTGAGTTCTCAAAAAGGGTTTCTTCACCCAGGGAAGTTAATTAAATACCATTTGGAGGCATTTAATGTTCGAGCAAAAACGGCTGATTTTCAACAAAAGAGATAACACCCCCCCATTACGTCATGCTTCAGAAATGTGGAAAATGGTCCGTTTTCAAATGTTTTATTTTTGAACGTCAGTTCACATTTGTAGGTGGATCATCAGTGTTAGAGCTAAAATTAGCACGTTTAAAGTGATTTTCATGCTTCCAGGGGCTCGGGAAGTGAATTAAATACTATTTGGAGGCATTTAATGTTCAATCAAAAACAGCTGATTTTTGACAAAAGAGATAACACCCCCCCATTACGTCATGCTTCAGAAATGTGGAAAATGGTCCGTTTTCAAATGTTTTCTTTTTGAACGTCAGTTCACATTTGTAGGTGGATCATCAGTGTTAGAGCTAAAATTAGCATGTTTAAAGTGATTTTTATGCTTTCAGGGGCCCTAAACACAAGATTTATGGAATGGTTAAAAGTGCATGAAAATGGCCAATTTACTCACTCTGAGTTCTCAAAAAGGGTTTCTTCACCCAGGGAAGTTAATTAAATACCATTTGGAGGCATTTAATGTTCGAGCAAAAACGGCTGATTTTCGACAAAAGAGATAACACCCCCCCATTACGTCATGCTTCAGAAATGTGGAAAATGGTCTGTTTTCAAATGTTTTATTTTTGAACGTCAGTTCACATTTGTAGGTGGATCATCAGTGTTAGAGCTAAAATTAGCATGCTTAAAGTGATTTTCATGCTTCCAGGGGCCCTAAACACAAGATTTATGGAATGGTTAAAAGTGCATGAAAATGGCCAATTTACTCACTCTGAGTTCTCAAAAAGGGTTTCTTCACCCCGGGAAAATAATTAAATAACATTTGGAGGCATTTAATGTTCGAGCAACAACGGCTGATTTTCGTCAAAAGAGATAACACCCCCCCATTACGTCAAGCTTCAGAAATGTGGAAAATGGTCCGTTTTCAAATGTTTTATTTTTGAACGTCAGTTCACATTTGTAGGTGGATCATCAGTGTTAGAGCTAAAATTAGCATGTTTAAAGTGATTTTCATGCTTCCAGGGGCCCTAAACACAAGATTTATGGAATGGTTAAAAGTGCATGAAAATGGCCAATTTACTCACTCTGAGTTCTCAAAAAGGGTTTCTTCACCCCGGGAAGTTAATTAAATACAATTTGGAGGCATTTAATGTTCGAGCAAAAACAGCTGATTTTCGACAAAAGAGATAACACCCCCCCATTACGTCATGCTTCAGAAATGTGGAAAATGGTCCGTTTTCAAATGTTTTATTTTTGAACGTCAGTTCACATTTGTAGGTGGATCATCAGTGTTAGAGCTAAAATTAGCACGTTTAAAGTGATTTTCATGCTTCCAGGGGCTCGGGAAGTGAATTAAATACTATTTGGAGGCATTTAATGTTCAATCAAAAACAGCTGATTTTTGACAAAAGAGATAACACCCCCCATTACGTCATGCTTCAGAAATGTGGAAAATGGTCCGTTTTCAAATGTTTTCTTTTTGAACGTCAGTTCACATTTGTAGGTGGATCATCAGTGTTAGAGCTAAAATTAGCATGTTTAAAGTGATTTTTATGCTTTCAGGGGCCCTAAACACAAGATTTATGGAATGGTTAAAAGTGCATGAAAATGGCCAATTTACTCACTCTGAGTTCTCAAAAAGGGTTTCTTCACCCAGGGAAGTTAATTAAATACCATTTGGAGGCATTTAATGTTCGAGCAAAAACGGCTGATTTTCGACAAAAGAGATAACACCCCCCCATTACGTCATGCTTCAGAAATGTGGAAAATGGTCTGTTTTCAAATGTTTTATTTTTGAACGTCAGTTCACATTTGTAGGTGGATCATCAGTGTTAGAGCTAAAATTAGCATGCTTAAAGTGATTTTCATGCTTCCAGGGGCCCTAAACACAAGATTTATGGAATGGTTAAAAGTGCATGAAAATGGCCAATTTACTCACTCTGAGTTCTCAAAAAGGGTTTCTTCACCCCGGGAAAATAATTAAATAACATTTGGAGGCATTTAATGTTCGAGCAACAACGGCTGATTTTCGTCAAAAGAGATAACACCCCCCCATTACGTCAAGCTTCAGAAATGTGGAAAATGGTCCGTTTTCAAATGTTTTATTTTTGAACGTCAGTTCACATTTGTAGGTGGATCATCAGTGTTAGAGCTAAAATTCGCATGTTTAAAGTGATTTTCATGCTTCCAGGGGCTCGGGAAGTGAATTAATTACTATTTGGAGGCATTTAATGTTCAAGCAAAAACGGCTGATTTTCAACAAAAGAGATAACACCCCCCCATTACGTCATGCTTCAGAAATGTGGAAAATGGTCCGTTTTCAAATGTTTCATTTTTGAACGTCAGTTCACATTTGTAGGTGGATCATCAGTGTTAGAGCTAAAATTAGCATGTTTAAAGTGATTTTCATGCTTCCAGGGGCCCTAAACACAAGATTTATGGAATGGTTAAAAGTGCATGAAAATGGCCAATTTACTCACTCTGAGTTCTCAAAAAGGGTTTCTTCACCCCGGGAAGTTAATTAAATACAATTTGGAGGCATTTAATGTTCGAGCAAAAACAGCTGATTTTCGACAAAAGAGATAACACCCCCCCCATTACGTCATGCTTCAGAAATGTGGAAAAAGGTCCGTTTTCAAATGTTTTATTTTTGAATGTCAGTTCACATTTGTAGGTGGATCATCAGTGTTAGAGCTAAAATTAGCATGTTTAAAGTGATTTTCATGCTTCCAGGGGCTCGGGAAGTGAATTAAATACTATTTGGAGGCATTTAATGTTCAATCAAAAACAGCTGATTTTTGACAAAAGAGATAACACCCCCCCATTACGTCATGCTTCAGAAATGTGGAAAATGGTCTGTTTTCAAATGTTTTCTTTTTGAACGTCAGTTCACATTTGTAGGTGGATCATCAGTGTTAGAGCTAAAATTAGCATATTTAAAGTGATTTTCATGCTTCCAGGGGCCCTAAACACAAGATTTATGGAATGGTTAAAAGTGCATGAAAATGGCCAATTTACTCACTCTGAGTTCTCAAAAAGGGTTTCTTCACCCCGGGAAGTTAATTAAATACTATTTGGAGGCATTTAATGTTCGAGCAAAAACGGCTGATTTTCGACAAAAGAGATACCCCCCCATTACGTCATGCTTCAGAAATGTGGAAAATGGTGCGTTTTCAAATGTTTTATTTTTGAACGTCAGTTCACATTTGTAGGTGGATCATCAGTGTTAGAGCTAAAATTAGCATGTTTAAAGTGATTTTCATGCTTCCAGGGGCTCGAGAAGGAAATTAAATACTATTTGGAGGCATTTAATGTTCAAGCAAAAACGGCTTATTTTCGACAAAAGAGATAACACCCCCCCATTACGTCATGCTTCAGAAATGTGGAAAATGGTCCGTTTTCAAATGTTTTATTTTTGAACGTCAGTTCACATTTGTAGGTGGATCATCAGTGTTAGAGCTAAAATTAGCATGTTTAAAGTGATTTTCATGCTTCCAGGGGCTCGGGAAGTGAATTAAATACTATTTGGAGGCATTTAATGTTCAAGCAAAAACGGCTTATTTTCGACAAAAGAGATAACACCCCCCCATTACGTCATGCTTCAGAAATGTGGAAAAGGTCCGTTTTCAAATGTTTTATTTTTGAACGTCAGTTCACATTTGTAGGTGGATCATCAGTGTTAGAGCTAAAATTAGCATGTTTAAAGTGGTTTTCATGCTTCCAGGGGCCCTAAACACAAGATTTATGGAATGGTTAAAAGTGCATGAAAATGCCCAATTTACTCACTCTGAGTTCTCAAAAAGGGTTTCTTCACCCCGGGAAGTTAATTAAATACCATTTGGAGGCATTTAATGTTCGAGCAAAAACGGCTGATTTTCGACAAGAGAGATAACCCCCCCCATTACGTCATGCTTCAGAAATGTGGAAAATGGTCCGTTTTCAAATGTTTTATTTTTGAACGTCAGTTCACATTTGTAGGTGGATCATCAGTGTTAGAGCTAAAATTAGCATGTTTAAAGTGATTTTCATGCTTCCAGGGGCTCGGGAAGTGAATTAAATACTATTTGGAGGCATTTAATGTTCAAGCAAAAACGGCTGATTTTCGACAAAAGAGATAACACCCCCCCATTACGTCATGCTTCAGAAATGTGGAAAATGGTCTGTTTTCAAATGTTTTATTTTTGAATGTTAGTTCACATTTGTAGGTGGATCATCAGTGTTAGAGCTACAATTAGCATCTTTAAAGTGGTTTTCATGCTTCCAGGGGCCCTAAACACAAGATTTATGGAATGGTTAAAAGTGCATGAAAATGGCCAATTTACTCACTCTGAGTTCTCAAAAAGGGTTTCTTCACCCAGGGAAGTTAATTAAATACCATTTGGAGGCATTTAATGTTCGAGCAAAAACGGCTGATTTTCGACAAAAGAGATAACACCCCCCCATTACGTCATGCTTCAGAAATGTGGAAAATGGTCCGTTTTCAAATGTTTTATTTTTGAACGTCAGTTCACATTTGTAGGTGGACCATCAGTGTTAGAGCTAAAATTAGCATGTTTAAAGTGGTTTTCATGCTTCCAGGGGCCCTAAACACAAGATTTATGGAATGGTTAAAAGTGCATGAAAATGGCCAATTTACTCACTCTGAGTTCTCAAAAAGGGTTTCTTCACCCAGGGAAGTTAATTAAATACCATTTAGAGGCATTTAATGTTCGAGCAAAAACGGCTGATTTTCGACAAAAGAGATAACACCCCCCCATTACGTCATGCTTCAGAAATGTGGAAAATGGTCCGTTTTCAAATGTTTTATTTTTGAACGTCAGTTCACATTTGTAGGTGGATCATCAGTGTTAGAGCTAAAATTAGCATGTTTAAAGTGATTTTCATGCTTCCAGGGGCTCTGGAAGTGAATTAAATACTATTTGGAGGCATTTAATGTTCAAGCAAAAACGGCTGATTTTCGACAAAAGAGATAACACCCCCCCCCATTACGTCATGCTTCAGAAATGTGGAAAATGGTCCGTTTTCAAATGTTTTATTTTTGAACGTCAGTTCACATTTGTAGGTGGATCATCAGTGTTAGAGCTAAAATTAGCATGTTTAAAGTGGTTTTCATGCTTCCAGGGGCCCAAAACACAAGATTTATGGAATGGTTAAAAGTGCATGAAAATGGCCAATTTACTCACTCTGAGTTCTCAAAAAGGGTTTCTTCACCCAGGGAAGTTAAATAAATACCATTTGGAGGCATTTAATGTTCGAGCAAAAACGGCTGATTTTCGACACAAGAGATAACACCCCCCCCATTACGTCATGCTTCAGAAATGTGGAAAATGGTCCGTTTTCAAATGTTTTATTTTTGAACGTCAGTTCACATTTGTAGGTGGATCATCAGTGTTAGAGCTAAAATTAGCATGTTTAAAGTGATTTTCATGCTTCCAGGGGCTCGGGAAGTGAATTAAATACTATTTGGAGGCATTTAATGTTCAATCAAAAACAGCTGATTTTTGAAAAAAGAGATAACACCCCCCCATTACGTCATGCTTCAGAAATGTGGAAAATGGTCCGTTTTCAAATGTTTTATTTTTGAACGTCAGTTCACATTTGTAGGTGGATCATCAGTGTTAGAGCTAAAATTAGCATGTTTAAAGTGATTTTCATGCTTCCAGGGGCTCGGGAAGTGAATTAAATACTATTTGGAGGCATTTAATGTTCAATCAAAAACAGCTGATTTTTGACAAAAGAGATAACACCCCCCATTACGTCATGCTTCAGAAATGTGGAAAATGGTCCGTTTTCAAATGTTTTCTTTTTGAACGTCAGTTCACATTTGTAGGTGGATCATCAGTGTTAGAGCTAAAATTAGCATGTTTAAAGTGCTTTTCATGCTTCCAGGGGCCCTAAACACAAGATTTATGGAATGGTTAAAAGTGCATGAAAATGGCCAATTTACTCACTCTGAGTTCTCAAAAAGGGTTTCTTCACCCAGGGACGTTAATTAAATACCATTTGGAGGCATTTAATGTTCGAGCAAAAACGGCTGATTTTCGACAAAAGAGATAACACCCCCCCATTACGTCATGCTTCAGAAATGTGAAAAATGGTCCGTTTTCAAATGTTTTATTTTTGAACGTCAGTTCACATTTGTAGGTGGATCATCAGTGTTAGAGCTAAAATTAGCATGTTTAAAGTGATTTTCATGCTTCCAGGGGCTCGGGAAGTGAATTAAATACTATTTGGAGGCATTTAATGTTCAAGCAAAAACAGCTGATTTTTGACAAAAGAGATAACACCCCCCCATTACGTCATGCTTCAGAAATGTGGAAAATGGTCCGTTTTCAAATGTTTTATTTTTGAACGTCAGTTCACATTTGTAGGTGGATCATCAGTGTTAGAGCTAAAATTAGCATGTTTAAAGTGATTTTCATGCTTCCAGGGGCTCGGGAAGTGAATTAAATACTATTTGGAGGCATTTAATGTTCAATCAAAAACAGCTGATTTTTGACAAAAGAGATAACACCCCCCCATTACGTCATGCTTCAGAAATGTGGAAAATGGTCCGTTTTCAAATGTTTTATTTTTGAATGTCAGTTCACATTTGTAGGTGGATCATCAGTGTTAGAGCTAAAATTAGCATGTTTAAAGTGATTTTCATGCTTCCAGGGGCCCTAAACACAAGATTTATGGAATGGTTAAAAGTGCATGAAAATGGCCAATTTACTCACTCTGAGTTCTCAAAAAGGGTTTCTTCACCCCGGGAAGTTAATTAAATACCATTTGGAGGCATTTAATGTTCGAGCAAAAACGGCTGATTTTCGACAAAAGAGATAACACCCCCCCATTACGTCATGCTTCAGAAATGTGGAAAATGGTCCGTTTTCAAATGTTTTATTTTTGAACGTCAGTTCACATTTGTAGGTGGATCATCAGTGTTAGAGCAAAAATTAGCATGTTTAAAGTGATTTTCATGCTTCCAGGGGCTCTGGAAGTGAATTAAATACTATTTGGAGGCATTTAATGTTCAAGCAAAAACGGCTGATTTTCGACAAAAGAGATAACACCCCCCCATTACGTCATGCTTCAGAAATGTGGAAAATGGTCCGTTTTCAAATGTTTTATTTTTGAACGTCAGTTCACATTTGTAGGTGGATCATCAGTGTTAGAGCTAAAATTAGCATGTTTAAAGTGGTTTTCATGCTTCCAGGGGCCCTAAACACAAGATTTATGGAATGGTTAAAAGTGCATGAAAATGGCCAATTTACTCACTCTGAGTTCTCAAAAAGGGTTTCTTCACCCAGGGAAGTTAATTAAATACCATTTGGAGGTATTTAATGTTCGAGCAAAAACGGCTGATTTTCAACAAAAGAGATAACACCCCCCCATTACGTCATGCTTCAGAAATGTGGAAAATGGTCCGTTTTCAAATGTTTTATTTTTGAACGTCAGTTCACATTTGTAGGTGGATCATCAGTGTTAGAGCTAAAATTAGCACGTTTAAAGTGATTTTCATGCTTCCAGGGGCTCGGGAAGTGAATTAAATACTATTTGGAGGCATTTAATGTTCAATCAAAAACAGCTGATTTTTGACAAAAGAGATAACACCCCCCCATTACGTCATGCTTCAGAAATGTGGAAAATGGTCCGTTTTCAAATGTTTTCTTTTTGAACGTCAGTTCACATTTGTAGGTGGATCATCAGTGTTAGAGCTAAAATTAGCATGTTTAAAGTGATTTTTATGCTTTCAGGGGCCCTAAACACAAGATTTATGGAATGGTTAAAAGTGCATGAAAATGGCCAATTTACTCACTCTGAGTTCTCAAAAAGGGTTTCTTCACCCAGGGAAGTTAATTAAATACCATTTGGAGGCATTTAATGTTCGAGCAAAAACGGCTGATTTTCGACAAAAGAGATAACACCCCCCCATTACGTCATGCTTCAGAAATGTGGAAAATGGTCTGTTTTCAAATGTTTTATTTTTGAACGTCAGTTCACATTTGTAGGTGGATCATCAGTGTTAGAGCTAAAATTAGCATGCTTAAAGTGATTTTCATGCTTCCAGGGGCCCTAAACACAAGATTTATGGAATGGTTAAAAGTGCATGAAAATGGCCAATTTACTCACTCTGAGTTCTCAAAAAGGGTTTCTTCACCCCGGGAAAATAATTAAATAACATTTGGAGGCATTTAATGTTCGAGCAACAACGGCTGATTTTCGTCAAAAGAGATAACACCCCCCCATTACGTCAAGCTTCAGAAATGTGGAAAATGGTCCGTTTTCAAATGTTTTATTTTTGAACGTCAGTTCACATTTGTAGGTGGATCATCAGTGTTAGAGCTAAAATTAGCATGTTTAAAGTGATTTTCATGCTTCCAGGGGCCCTAAACACAAGATTTATGGAATGGTTAAAAGTGCATGAAAATGGCCAATTTACTCACTCTGAGTTCTCAAAAAGGGTTTCTTCACCCCGGGAAGTTAATTAAATACAATTTGGAGGCATTTAATGTTCGAGCAAAAACAGCTGATTTTCGACAAAAGAGATAACACCCCCCCCATTACGTCATGCTTCAGAAATGTGGAAAAAGGTCCGTTTTCAAATGTTTTATTTTTGAATGTCAGTTCACATTTGTAGGTGGATCATCAGTGTTAGAGCTAAAATTAGCATGTTTAAAGTGATTTTCATGCTTCCAGGGGCTCGGGAAGTGAATTAAATACTATTTGGAGGCATTTAATGTTCAATCAAAAACAGCTGATTTTTGACAAAAGAGATAACACCCCCCCATTACGTCATGCTTCAGAAATGTGGAAAATGGTCTGTTTTCAAATGTTTTCTTTTTGAACGTCAGTTCACATTTGTAGGTGGATCATCAGTGTTAGAGCTAAAATTAGCATATTTAAAGTGATTTTCATGCTTCCAGGGGCCCTAAACACAAGATTTATGGAATGGTTAAAAGTGCATGAAAATGGCCAATTTACTCACTCTGAGTTCTCAAAAAGGGTTTCTTCACCCCGGGAAGTTAATTAAATACTATTTGGAGGCATTTAATGTTCGAGCAAAAACGGCTGATTTTCGACAAAAGAGATAACACCCCCCCATTACGTCATGCTTCAGAAATGTGGAAAATGGTGCGTTTTCAAATGTTTTATTTTTGAACGTCAGTTCACATTTGTAGGTGGATCATCAGTGTTAGAGCTAAAATTAGCATGTTTAAAGTGATTTTCATGCTTCCAGGGGCTCGAGAAGGAAATTAAATACTATTTGGAGGCATTTAATGTTCAAGCAAAAACGGCTTATTTTCGACAAAAGAGATAACACCCCCCCATTACGTCATGCTTCAGAAATGTGGAAAATGGTCCGTTTTCAAATGTTTTATTTTTGAACGTCAGTTCACATTTGTAGGTGGATCATCAGTGTTAGAGCTAAAATTAGCATGTTTAAAGTGATTTTCATGCTTCCAGGGGCTCGGGAAGTGAATTAAATACTATTTGGAGGCATTTAATGTTCAAGCAAAAACGGCTTATTTTCGACAAAAGAGATAACACCCCCCCATTACATCATGCTTCAGAAATGTGGAAAAGGTCAGTTTTCAAATGTTTTATTTTTGAACGTCAGTTCACATTTGTAGGTGGATCATCAGTGTTAGAGCTAAAATTAGCATGTTTAAAGTGGTTTTCATGCTTCCAGGGGCCCTAAACACAAGATTTATGGAATGGTTAAAAGTGCATGAAAATTCCCAATTTACTCACTCTGAGTTCTCAAAAAGGGTTTCTTCACCCCGGGAAGTTAATTAAATACCATTTGGAGGCATTTAATGTTCGAGCAAAAACGGCTGATTTTCGACAAGAGAGATAACCCCCCCCCATTACGTCATGCTTCAGAAATGTGGAAAATGGTCCGTTTTCAAATGTTTTATTTTTGAACGTCAGTTCACATTTGTAGGTGGATCATCAGTGTTAGAGCTAAAATTAGCATGTTTAAAGTGATTTTCATGCTTCCAGGGGCTCGGGAAGTGAATTAAATACTATTTGGAGGCATTTAATGTTCAAGCAAAAACGGCTGATTTTCGACAAAAGAGATAACACCCCCCCATTACGTCATGCTTCAGAAATGTGGAAAATGGTCTGTTTTCAAATGTTTTATTTTTGAATGTTAGTTCACATTTGTAGGTGGATCATCAGTGTTAGAGCTACAATTAGCATCTTTAAAGTGGTTTTCATGCTTCCAGGGGCCCTAAACACAAGATTTATGGAATGGTTAAAAGTGCATGAAAATGGCCAATTTACTCACTCTGAGTTCTCAAAAAGGGTTTCTTCACCCAGGGAAGTTAATTAAATACCATTTGGAGGCATTTAATGTTCGAGCAAAAACGGCTGATTTTCGACAAAAGAGATAACACCCCCCCATTACGTCATGCTTCAGAAATGTGGAAAATGGTCCGTTTTCAAATGTTTTATTTTTGAACGTCAGTTCACATTTGTAGGTGGACCATCAGTGTTAGAGCTAAAATTAGCATGTTTAAAGTGGTTTTCATGCTTCCAGGGGCCCTAAACACAAGATTTATGGAATGGTTAAAAGTGCATGAAAATGGCCAATTTACTCACTCTGAGTTCTCAAAAAGGGTTTCTTCACCCAGGGAAGTTAATTAAATACCATTTAGAGGCATTTAATGTTCGAGCAAAAACGGCTGATTTTCGACAAAAGAGATAACACCCCCCCATTACGTCATGCTTCAGAAATGTGGAAAATGGTCCGTTTTCAAATGTTTTATTTTTGAACGTCAGTTCACATTTGTAGGTGGATCATCAGTGTTAGAGCTAAAATTAGCATGTTTAAAGTGATTTTCATGCTTCCAGGGGCTCTGGAAGTGAATTAAATACTATTTGGAGGCATTTAATGTTCAAGCAAAAACGGCTGATTTTCGACAAAAGAGATAACACCCCCCCCATTACGTCATGCTTTAGAAATGTGGAAAATGGTCCGTTTTCAAATGTTTTATTTTTGAACGTCAGTTCACATTTGTAGGTGGATCATCAGTGTTAGAGCTAAAATTAGCATGTTTAAAGTGGTTTTCATGCTTCCAGGGGCCCAAAACACAAGATTTATGGAATGGTTAAAAGTGCATGAAAATGGCCAATTTACTCACTCTGAGTTCTCAAAAAGGGTTTCTTCACCCAGGGAAGTTAAATAAATACCATTTGGAGGCATTTAATGTTCGAGCAAAAACGGCTGATTTTCGACAAAAGAGATAACACCCCCCCCCATTACGTCATGCTTCAGAAATGTGGAAAATGGTCCGTTTTCAAATGTTTTATTTTTGAACGTCAGTTCACATTTGTAGGTGGATCATCAGTGTTGGAGCTAAAATTAGCATGTTTAAAGTGATTTTCATGCTTCCAGGGGCTCGGGAAGTGAATTAAACACTATTTGGAGGCATTTAATGTTCAAGCAAAAACGGCTGATTTTCGACAAAAGAGATAACACCCCCCCATTACGACATGCTTCAGAAATGTGGAAAATGGTCCGTTTTCAAATGTTTTATTTTTGAACGTCAGTTCACATTTGTAGGTGGATCATCAGTGTTAGAGCTAAAATTAGCATGTTTAAAGTGGTTTTCATGCTTCCAGGGGCCCTAAACACAAGATTTATGGAATGGTTAAAAGTGCATGAAAATGGCCAATTTACTCACTCTGAGTTCTCAAAAAGGGTTTCTTCACCCAGGGAAGTTAATTAAATACCATTTGGAGGCATTTAATGTTCGAGCAAAAACAGCTGATTTTTGACAAAAGAGATAACACCCCCCCATTACGTCATGCTTCAGAAATGTGGAAAATGGTCCGTTTTCAAATGTTTTATTTTTGAACGTCAGTTCACATTTGTAGGTGGATCATCAGTGTTAGAGCTAAAATTCGCATGTTTAAAGTGATTTTCATGCTTCCAGGGGCTCGGGAAGTGAATTAATTACTATTTGGAGGCATTTAATGTTCAAGCAAAAACGGCTGATTTTCAACAAAAGAGATAACACCCCCCATTACGTCATGCTTCAGAAATGTGGAAAATGGTCCGTTTTCAAATGTTTTATTTTTGAACGTCAGTTCACATTTGTAGGTGGATCATCAGTGTTAGAGCTAAAATTAGCATGTTTAAAGTGATTTTCATGCTTCCAGGGGCCCTAAACACAAGATTTATGGAATGGTTAAAAGTGCATGAAAATGGCCAATTTACTCACTCTGAGTTCTCAAAAAGGGTTTCTTCACCCCGGGAAGTTAATTAAATACCATTTGGAGGCATTTAATGTTCGAGCAAAAACAGCTGATTTTCGACAAAAGAGATAACACCCCCCCATTACGTCATGCTTCAGAAATGTGGAAAAAGGTCCGTTTTCAAATGTTTTATTTTTGAATGTCAGTTCACATTTGTAGGTGGATCATCAGTGTTAGAGCTAAAATTAGCATGTTTAAAGTGATTTTCATGCTTCCAGGGGCTCGGGAAGTGAATTAAATACTATTTGGAGGCATTTAATGTTCAATCAAAAACAGCTGATTTTTGACAAAAGAGATAACACCCCCCCATTACGTCATGCTTCAGAAATGTGGAAAATGGTCTGTTTTCAAATGTTTTCTTTTTGAACGTCAGTTCACATTTGTAGGTGGATCATCAGTGTTAGAGCTAAAATTAGCATATTTAAAGTGATTTTCATGCTTCCAGGGGCCCTAAACACAAGATTTATGGAATGGTTAAAAGTGCATGAAAATGGCCAATTTACTCACTCTGAGTTCTCAAAAAGGGTTTCTTCACCCCGGGAAGTTAATTAAATACTATTTGGAGGCATTTAATGTTCGAGCAAAAACGGCTGATTTTCGACAAAAGAGATAACACCCCCCCCATTACGTCATGCTTCAGAAATGTGGAAAATGGTGCGTTTTCAAATGTTTTATTTTTGAACGTCAGTTCACATTTGTAGGTGGATCATCAGTGTTAGAGCTAAAATTAGCATGTTTAAAGTGATTTTCATGCTTCCAGGGGCTCGAGAAGGAAATTAAATACTATTTGGAGGCATTTAATGTTCAAGCAAAAACGGCTTATTTTCGACAAAAGAGATAACACCCCCCCATTACGTCATGCTTCAGAAATGTGGAAAATGGTCCGTTTTCAAATGTTTTATTTTTGAACGTCAGTTCACATTTGTAGGTGGATCATCAGTGTTAGAGCTAAAATTAGCATGTTTAAAGTGATTTTCATGCTTCCAGGGGCTCGGGAAGTGAATTAAATACTATTTGGAGGCATTTAATGTTCAAGCAAAAACGGCTTATTTTCGACAAAAGAGATAACACCCCCCCATTACGTCATGCTTCAGAAATGTGGAAAAGGTCCGTTTTCAAATGTTTTATTTTTGAACGTCAGTTCACATTTGTAGGTGGATCATCAGTGTTAGAGCTAAAATTAGCATGTTTAAAGTGGTTTTCATGCTTCCAGGGGCCCTAAACACAAGATTTATGGAATGGTTAAAAGTGCATGAAAATGCCCAATTTACTCACTCTGAGTTCTCAAAAAGGGTTTCTTCACCCCGGGAAGTTAATTAAATACCATTTGGAGGCATTTAATGTTCGAGCAAAAACGGCTGATTTTCGACAAGAGATATAACCCCCCCCATTACGTCATGCTTCAGAAATGTGGAAAATGGTCCGTTTTCAAATGTTTTATTTTTGAACGTCAGTTCACATTTGTAGGTGGATCATCAGTGTTAGAGCTAAAATTAGCATGTTTAAAGTGATTTTCATGCTTCCAGGGGCTCGGGAAGTGAATTAAATACTATTTGGAGGCATTTAATGTTCAAGCAAAAACGGCTGATTTTCGACAAAAGAGATAACACCCCCCCATTACGTCATGCTTCAGAAATGTGGAAAATGGTCCGTTTTCAAATGTTTTATTTTTGAATGTCAGTTCACATTTGTAGGTGGATCATCAGTGTTAGAGCTACAATTAGCATCTTTAAAGTGGTTTTCATGCTTCCAGGGGCCCTAAACACAAGATTTATGGAATGGTTAAAAGTGCATGAAAATGGCCAATTTACTCACTCTGAGTTCTCAAAAAGGGTTTCTTCACCCAGGGAAGTTAATTAAATACCATTTGGAGGCATTTAATGTTCGAGCAAAAACGGCTGATTTTCGACAAAAGAGATAACACCCCCCATTACGTCATGCTTCAGAAATGTGGAAAATGGTCCGTTTTCAAATGTTTTATTTTTGAACGTCAGTTCACATTTGTAGGTGGACCATCAGTGTTAGAGCTAAAATTAGCATGTTTAAAGTGGTTTTCATGCTTCCAGGGGCCCTAAACACAAGATTTATGGAATGGTTAAAAGTGCATGAAAATGGCCAATTTACTCACTCTGAGTTCTCAAAAAGGGTTTCTTCACCCAGGGAAGTTAATTAAATACCATTTGGAGGCATTTAATGTTCGAGCAAAAACGGCTGATTTTCGACAAAAGAGATAACACCCCCCCATTACGTCATGCTTCAGAAATGTGGAAAATGGTCCGTTTTCAAATGTTTTATTTTTGAACGTCAGTTCACATTTGTAGGTGGATCATCAGTGTTAGAGCTAAAATTAGCATGTTTAAAGTGATTTTCATGCTTCCAGGGGCTCTGGAAGTGAATTAAATACTATTTGGAGGCATTTAATGTTCAAGCAAAAACGGCTGATTTTCGACAAAAGAGATAACACCCCCCCCATTACGTCATGCTTCAGAAATGTGGAAAATGGTCCGTTTTCAAATGTTTTATTTTTGAACGTCAGTTCACATTTGTAGGTGGATCATCAGTGTTAGAGCTAAAATTAGCATGTTTAAAGTGGTTTTCATGCTTCCAGGGGCCCAAAACACAAGATTTATGGAATGGTTAAAAGTGCATGAAAATGGCCAATTTACTCACTCTGAGTTCTCAAAAAGGGTTTCTTCACCCAGGGAAGTTAAATAAATACCATTTGGAGGCATTTAATGTTCGAGCAAAAACGGCTGATTTTCGACAAAAGAGATAACACCCCCCCATTACGTCATGCTTCAGAAATGTGGAAAATGGTCCGTTTTCAAATGTTTTATTTTTGAACGTCAGTTCACATTTGTAGGTGGATCATCAGTGTTGGAGCTAAAATTAGCATGTTTAAAGTGATTTTCATGCTTCCAGGGGCTCGGGAAGTGAATTAAACACTATTTGGAGGCATTTAATGTTCAAGCAAAAACGGCTGATTTTCGACAAAAGAGATAACACCCCCCCATTACGACATGCTTCAGAAATGTGGAAAATGGTCCGTTTTCAAATGTTTTATTTTTGAACGTCAGTTCACATTTGTAGGTGGATCATCAGTGTTAGAGCTAAAATTAGCATGTTTAAAGTGGTTTTCATGCTTCCAGGGGCCCTAAACACAAGATTTATGGAATGGTTAAAAGTGCATGAAAATGGCCAATTTACTCACTCTGAGTTCTCAAAAAGGGTTTCTTCACCCAGGGAAGTTAATTAAATACCATTTGGAGGCATTTAATGTTCGAGCAAAAACAGCTGATTTTTGACAAAAGAGATAACACCCCCCCATTACGTCATGCTTCAGAAATGTGGAAAATGGTCCGTTTTCAAATGTTTTATTTTTGAACGTCAGTTCACATTTGTAGGTGGATCATCAGTGTTAGAGCTAAAATTAGCATGTTTAAAGTGATTTTCATGCTTCCAGGGGCTCGGGAAGTGAATTAAATACTATTTGGAGGCATTTAATGTTCAATCAAAAACAGCTGATTTTTGAAAAAAGAGATAACACCCCCCCATTACGTCATGCTTCAGAAATGTGGAAAATGGTCCGTTTTCAAATGTTTTATTTTTGAACGTCAGTTCACATTTGTAGGTGGATCATCAGTGTTAGAGCTAAAATTAGCATGTTTAAAGTGATTTTCATGCTTCCAGGGGCTCGGGAAGTGAATTAAATACTATTTGGAGGCATTTAATGTTCAAGCAAAAACGGCTTATTTTCGACAAAAGAGATAACACCCCCCCATTACGTCATGCTTCAGAAATGTGGAAAAGGTCCGTTTTCAAATGTTTTATTTTTGAACGTCAGTTCACATTTGTAGGTGGATCATCAGTGTTAGAGCTAAAATTAGCATGTTTAAAGTGGTTTTCATGCTTCCAGGGGCCCTAAACACAAGATTTATGGAATGGTTAAAAGTGCATGAAAATGCCCAATTTACTCACTCTGAGTTCTCAAAAAGGGTTTCTTCACCCCGGGAAGTTAATTAAATACCATTTGGAGGCATTTAATGTTCGAGCAAAAACGGCTGATTTTCGACAAGAGAGATAACCCCCCCATTACGTCATGCTTCAGAAATGTGGAAAATGGTCCGTTTTCAAATGTTTTATTTTTGAACGTGAGTTCACATTTGTAGGTGGATCATCAGTGTTAGAGCTAAAATTAGCATGTTTAAAGTGATTTTCATGCTTCCAGGGGCTCGGGAAGTGAATTAAATACTATTTGGAGGCATTTAATGTTCAAGCAAAAACGGCTGATTTTCGACAAAAGAGATAACACCCCCCCATTACGTCATGCTTCAGAAATGTGGAAAATGGTCCGTTTTCAAATGTTTTATTTTTGAATGTCAGTTCACATTTGTAGGTGGATCATCAGTGTTAGAGCTACAATTAGCATCTTTAAAGTGGTTTTCATGCTTCCAGGGGCCCTAAACACAAGATTTATGGAATGGTTAAAAGTGCATGAAAATGGCCAATTTACTCACTCTGAGTTCTCAAAAAGGGTTTCTTCACCCAGGGAAGTTAATTAAATACCATTTGGAGGCATTTAATGTTCGAGCAAAAACGGCTGATTTTCGACAAAAGAGATAACACCCCCCCATTACGTCATGCTTCAGAAATGTGGAAAATGGTCCGTTTTCAAATGTTTTATTTTTGAACGTCAGTTCACATTTGTAGGTGGATCATCAGTGTTAGAGCTAAAATTAGCATGTTTAAAGTGATTTTCATGCTTCCAGGGGCTCTGGAAGTGAATTAAATACTATTTGGAGGCATTTAATGTTCAAGCAAAAACGGCTGATTTTCGACAAAAGAGATAACAGCCCCCCCCATTACGTCATGCTTCAGAAATGTGGAAAATGGTCCGTTTTCAAATGTTTTATTTTTGAACGTCAGTTCACATTTGTAGGTGGATCATCAGTGTTAGAGCTAAAATTAGCATGTTTAAAGTGGTTTTCATGCTTCCAGGGGCCCAAAACACAAGATTTATGAAATGGTTAAAAGTGCATGAAAATGGCCAATTTACTCACTCTGAGTTCTCAAAAAGGGTTTCTTCACCCAGGGATGTTAAATAAATACCATTTGGAGGCATTTAATGTTCGAGCAAAAACGGCAGATTTTCGACAAAAGAGATAACACCCCCCCATTACGTCATGCTTCAGAAATGTGGAAAATGGTCCGTTTTCAAATGTTTTATTTTTGAACGTCAGTTCACATTTGTAGGTGGATCATCAGTGTTAGAGCTAAAATTAGCATGTTTAAAGTGGTTTTCATGCTTCCAGGGGCCCAAAACACAAGATTTATGGAATGGTTAAAAGTGCATGAAAATGGCCAATTTACTCACTCTGAGTTCTCAAAAAGGGTTTCTTCACCCAGGGAAGTTAAATAAATACCATTTGGAGGCATTTAATGTTCGAGCAAAAATGGCTGATTTTCGACAAAAGAGATAACACCACCCCATTACGTCATGCTTCAGAAATGTGGAAAATGGTCCGTTTTCAAATGTTTTATTTTTGAACGTCAGTTCACATTTGTAGGTGGATCATCAGTGTTGGAGCTAAAATTAGCATGTTTAAAGTGATTTTCATGCTTCCAGGGGCTCGGGAAGTGAATTAAACACTATTTGGAGGCATTTAATGTTCAAGCAAAAACGGCTGATTTTCGACAAAAGAGATAACACCCCCCCATTACGACATGCTTCAGAAATGTGGAAAATTGTCCGTTTTCAAATGTTTTATTTTTGAACGTCAGTTCACATTTGTAGGTGGATCATCAGTGTTAGAGCTAAAATTAGCATGTTTAAAGTGGTTTTCATGCTTCCAGGGGCCCTAAACACAAGATTTATGGAATGGTTAAAAGTGCATGAAAATGGCCAATTTACTCACTCTGAGTTCTCAAAAAGGGTTTCTTCACCCAGGGAAGTTAATTAAATACCATTTGGAGGCATTTAATGTTCGAGCAAAAACAGCTGATTTTTGACAAAAGAGATAACACCCCCCCATTACGTCATGCTTCAGAAATGTGGAAAATGGTCCGTTTTCAAATGTTTTATTTTTGAACGTCAGTTCACATTTGTAGGTGGATCATCAGTGTTAGAGCTAAAATTAGCATGTTTAAAGTGATTTTCATGCTTCCAGGGGCTCGGGAAGTGAATTAAATACTATTTGGAGGCATTTAATGTTCAATCAAAAACAGCTGATTTTTGAAAAAAGAGATAACACCCCCCCATTACGTCATGCTTCAGAAATGTGGAAAATGGTCCGTTTTCAAATGTTTTATTTTTGAACGTCAGTTCACATTTGTAGGTGGATCATCAGTGTTAGAGCTAAAATTAGCATGTTTAAAGTGATTTTCATGCTTCCAGGGGCTCGAGAAGGAAATTAAATACTATTTGGAGGCATTTAATGTTCAAGCAAAAACGGCTTATTTTCGACAAAAGAGATAACACCCCCCCATTACGTCATGCTTCAGAAATGTGGAAAATGGTCCGTTTTCAAATGTTTTATTTTTGAACGTCAGTTCACATTTGTAGGTGGATCATCAGTGTTAGAGCTAAAATTAGCATGTTTAAAGTGATTTTCATGCTTCCAGGGGCTCGGGAAGTGAATTAAATACTATTTGGAGGCATTTAATGTTCAAGCAAAAACGGCTTATTTTCGACAAAAGAGATAACACCCCCCCATTACGTCATGCTTCAGAAATGTGGAAAAGGTCCGTTTTCAAATGTTTTATTTTTGAACGTCAGTTCACATTTGTAGGTGGATCATCAGTGTTAGAGCTAAAATTAGCATGTTTAAAGTGGTTTTCATGCTTCCAGGGGCCCTAAACACAAGATTTATGGAATGGTTAAAAGTGCATGAAAATGCCCAATTTACTCACTCTGAGTTCTCAAAAAGGGTTTCTTCACCCCGGGAAGTTAATTAAATACCATTTGGAGGCATTTAATGTTCGAGCAAAAACGGCTGATTTTCGACAAGAGAGATAACCCCCCCCATTACGTCATGCTTCAGAAATGTGGAAAATGGTCCGTTTTCAAATGTTTTATTTTTGAACGTCAGTTCACATTTGTAGGTGGATCATCAGTGTTAGAGCTAAAATTAGCATGTTTAAAGTGATTTTCATGCTTCCAGGGGCTCGGGAAGTGAATTAAATACTATTTGGAGGCATTTAATGTTCAAGCAAAAACGGCTGATTTTCGACAAAAGAGATAACACCCCCCCATTACGTCATGCTTCAGAAATGTGGAAAATGGTCCGTTTTCAAATGTTTTATTTTTGAATGTCAGTTCACATTTGTAGGTGGATCATCAGTGTTAGAGCTACAATTAGCATCTTTAAAGTGGTTTTCATGCTTCCAGGGGCCCTAAACACAAGATTTATGGAATGGTTAAAAGTGCATGAAAATGGCCAATTTACTCACTCTGAGTTCTCAAAAAGGGTTTCTTCACCCAGGGAAGTTAATTAAATACCATTTGGAGGCATTTAATGTTCGAGCAAAAACGGCTGATTTTCGACAAAAGAGATAACACCCCCCATTACGTCATGCTTCAGAAATGTGGAAAATGGTCCGTTTTCAAATGTTTTATTTTTGAACGTCAGTTCACATTTGTAGGTGGACCATCAGTGTTAGAGCTAAAATTAGCATGTTTAAAGTGGTTTTCATGCTTCCAGGGGCCCTAAACACAAGATTTATGGAATGGTTAAAAGTGCATGAAAATGGCCAATTTACTCACTCTGAGTTCTCAAAAAGGGTTTCTTCACCCAGGGAAGTTAATTAAATACCATTTGGAGGCATTTAATGTTCGAGCAAAAACGGCTGATTTTCGACAAAAGAGATAACACCCCCCCATTACGTCATGCTTCAGAAATGTGGAAAATGGTCCGTTTTCAAATGTTTTATTTTTGAACGTCAGTTCACATTTGTAGGTGGATCATCAGTGTTAGAGCTAAAATTAGCATGTTTAAAGTGATTTTCATGCTTCCAGGGGCTCTGGAAGTGAATTAAATACTATTTGGAGGCATTTAATGTTCAAGCAAAAACGGCTGATTTTCGACAAAAGAGATAACACCCCCCCCATTACGTCATGCTTCAGAAATGTGGAAAATGGTCCGTTTTCAAATGTTTTATTTTTGAACGTCAGTTCACATTTGTAGGTGGATCATCAGTGTTAGAGCTAAAATTAGCATGTTTAAAGTGGTTTTCATGCTTCCAGGGGCCCAAAACACAAGATTTATGGAATGGTTAAAAGTGCATGAAAATGGCCAATTTACTCACTCTGAGTTCTCAAAAAGGGTTTCTTCACCCAGGGAAGTTAAATAAATACCATTTGGAGGCATTTAATGTTCGAGCAAAAACGGCTGATTTTCGACAAAAGAGATAACACCCCCCCATTACGTCATGCTTCAGAAATGTGGAAAATGGTCCGTTTTCAAATGTTTTATTTTTGAACGTCAGTTCACATTTGTAGGTGGATCATCAGTGTTGGAGCTAAAATTAGCATGTTTAAAGTGATTTTCATGCTTCCAGGGGCTCGGGAAGTGAATTAAACACTATTTGGAGGCATTTAATGTTCAAGCAAAAACGGCTGATTTTCGACAAAAGAGATAACACCCCCCCATTACGACATGCTTCAGAAATGTGGAAAATGGTCCGTTTTCAAATGTTTTATTTTTGAACGTCAGTTCACATTTGTAGGTGGATCATCAGTGTTAGAACTAAAATTAGCATGTTTAAAGTGGTTTTCATGCTTCCAGGGGCCCTAAACACAAGATTTATGGAATGGTTAAAAGTGCATGAAAATGGCCAATTTACTCACTCTGAATTCTCAAAAAGGGTTTCTTCACCCAGGGAAGTTAATTAAATACCATTTGGAGGCATTTAATGTTCGAGCAAAAACAGCTGATTTTTGACAAAAGAGATAACACCCCCCCATTACGTCATGCTTCAGAAATGTGGAAAATGGTCCGTTTTCAAATGTTTTATTTTTGAACGTCAGTTCACATTTGTAGGTGGATCATCAGTGTTAGAGCTAAAATTAGCATGTTTAAAGTGATTTTCATGCTTCCAGGGGCTCGGGAAGTGAATTAAATACTATTTGGAGGCATTTAATGTTCAATCAAAAACAGCTGATTTTTGAAAAAAGAGATAACACCCCCCCATTACGTCATGCTTCAGAAATGTGGAAAATGGTCCGTTTTCAAATGTTTTATTTTTGAACGTCAGTTCACATTTGTAGGTGGATCATCAGTGTTAGAGCTAAAATTAGCATGTTTAAAGTGATTTTCATGCTTCCAGGGGCTCGGGAAGTGAATTAAATACTATTTGGAGGCATTTAATGTTCAATCAAAAACAGCTGATTTTTGACAAAAGAGATAACACCCCCCCATTACGTCATGCTTCAGAAATGTGGAAAATGGTCCGTTTTCAAATGTTTTATTTTTGAACATCAGTTCACATTTGTAGGTGAATCATCAGTGTTAGAGCTAAAATTAGCATGTTTAAAGTGGTTTTCATGCTTCCAGGGGCCCTAAACACAAGATTTATGGAATGGTTAAAAGTGCATGAAAATGGCCAATTTACTCACTCTGAGTTCTCAAAAAGGGTTTCTTCACCCAGGGAAGTTAATTAAATACCATTTGGAGGCATTTAATGTTTGAGCAAAAACGGCTGATTTTCGACAAAAGAGATAACACCCCCCCATTACGTCATGCTTCAGAAATGTGGAAAATGGTCCGTTTTCAAATGTTTCATTTTTGAACATCAGTTCACATTTGTAGGTGGATCATCAGTGTTAGAGCTAAAATTAGCATGTTTAAAGTGATTTTCATGCTTCCAGGGGCTCTGGAAGTGTATTAAATACTATTTGGAGGCATTTAATGTTCAATCAAAAACAGCTGATTTTTGACAAAAGAGATAACACCCCCCCATTACGTCATGCTTCAGAAATGTGGAAAATGGTCCGTTTTCAAATGTTTTATTTTTGAACGTCAGTTCACATTTGTAGGTGGATCATCAGTGTTAGAGCTAAAATTAGCATGTTTAAAGTGATTTTCATGCTTCCAGGGGCTCGGGAAGTGAATTAAATACTATTTGGAGGCATTTAATGTTCAAGCAAAAACGGCTTATTTTCGACAAAAGAGATAACACCCCCCCATTACGTCATGCTTCAGAAATGTGGAAAAGGTCCGTTTTCAAATGTTTTATTTTTGAACGTCAGTTCACATTTGTAGGTGGATCATCAGTGTTAGAGCTAAAATTAGCATGTTTAAAGTGGTTTTCATGCTTCCAGGGGCCCTAAACACAAGATTTATGGAATGGTTAAAAGTGCATGAAAATGCCCAATTTACTCACTCTGAGTTCTCAAAAAGGGTTTCTTCACCCCGGGAAGTTAATTAAATACCATTTGGAGGCATTTAATGTTCGAGCAAAAACGGCTGATTTTCGACAAGAGAGATAACCCCCCCATTACGTCATGCTTCAGAAATGTGGAAAATGGTCCGTTTTCAAATGTTTTATTTTTGAACGTGAGTTCACATTTGTAGGTGGATCATCAGTGTTAGAGCTAAAATTAGCATGTTTAAAGTGATTTTCATGCTTCCAGGGGCTCGGGAAGTGAATTAAATACTATTTGGAGGCATTTAATGTTCAAGCAAAAACGGCTGATTTTCGACAAAAGAGATAACACCCCCCCATTACGTCATGCTTCAGAAATGTGGAAAATGGTCCGTTTTCAAATGTTTTATTTTTGAATGTCAGTTCACATTTGTAGGTGGATCTTCAGTGTTAGAGCTACAATTAGCATCTTTAAAGTGGTTTTCATGCTTCCAGGGGCCCTAAACACAAGATTTATGGAATGGTTAAAAGTGCATGAAAATGGCCAATTTACTCACTCTGAGTTCTCAAAAAGGGTTTCTTCACCCAGGGAAGTTAATTAAATACCATTTGGAGGCATTTAATGTTCGAGCAAAAACGGCTGATTTTCGACAAAAGAGATAACACCCCCCCATTACGTCATGCTTCAGAAATGTGGAAAATGGTCCGTTTTCAAATGTTTTATTTTTGAACGTCAGTTCACATTTGTAGGTGGGTCATCAGTGTTAGAGCTAAAATTAGCATGTTTAAAGTGATTTTCATGCTTCCAGGGGCTCTGGAAGTGAATTAAATACTATTTGGAGGCATTTAATGTTCAAGCAAAAACGGCTGATTTTCGACAAAAGAGATAACAGCCCCCCCCATTACGTCATGCTTCAGAAATGTGGAAAATGGTCCGTTTTCAAATGTTTTATTTTTGAACGTCAGTTCACATTTGTAGGTGGATCATCAGTGTTAGAGCTAAAATTAGCATGTTTAAAGTGGTTTTCATGCTTCCAGGGGCCCAAAACACAAGATTTATGAAATGGTTAAAAGTGCATGAAAATGGCCAATTTACTCACTCTGAGTTCTCAAAAAGGGTTTCTTCACCCAGGGAAGTTAAATAAATACCATTTGGAGGCATTTAATGTTCGAGCAAAAACGGCAGATTTTCGACAAAAGAGATAACACCCCCCCATTACGTCATGCTTCAGAAATGTGGAAAATGGTCCGTTTTCAAATGTTTTATTTTTGAACGTCAGTTCACATTTGTAGGTGGATCATCAGTGTTAGAGCTAAAATTAGCATGTTTAAAGTGATTTTCATGCTTCCAGGGGCTCTGGAAGTGAATTAAATACTATTTGGAGGCATTTAATGTTCAAGCAAAAACGGCTGATTTTCGACAAAAGAGATAACACCCCCCCCATTACGTCATGCTTCAGAAATGTGGAAAATGGTCCGTTTTCAAATGTTTTATTTTTGAACGTCAGTTCACATTTGTAGGTGGATCATCAGTGTTAGAGCTAAAATTAGCATGTTTAAAGTGGTTTTCATGCTTCCAGGGGCCCAAAACACAAGATTTATGGAATGGTTAAAAGTGCATGAAAATGGCCAATTTACTCACTCTGAGTTCTCAAAAAGGGTTTCTTCACCCAGGGAAGTTAATTAAATACCATTTGGAGGCATTTAATGTTCGAGCAAAAATGGCTGATTTTCGACAAAAGAGATAACACCACCCCATTACGTCATGCTTCAGAAATGTGGAAAATGGTCCGTTTTCAAATGTTTTATTTTTGAACGTCAGTTCACATTTGTAGGTGGATCATCAGTGTTGGAGCTAAAATTAGCATGTTTAAAGTGATTTTCATGCTTCCTGGGGCTCGGGAAGTGAATTAAACACTATTTGGAGGCATTTAATGTTCAAGCAAAAACGGCTGATTTTCGACAAAAGAGATAACACCCCCCCATTACGACATGCTTCAGAAATGTGGAAAATTGTCCGTTTTCAAATGTTTTATTTTTGAACGTCAGTTCACATTTGTAGGTGGATCATCAGTGTTAGAGCTAAAATTAGCATGTTTAAAGTGGTTTTCATGCTTCCAGGGGCCCTAAACACAAGATTTATGGAATGGTTAAAAGTGCATGAAAATGGCCAATTTACTCACTCTGAGTTCTCAAAAAGGGTTTCTTCACCCAGGGAAGTTAATTAAATACCATTTGGAGGCATTTAATGTTCGAGCAAAAACAGCTGATTTTTGACAAAAGAGATAACACCCCCCCATTACGTCATGCTTCAGAAATGTGGAAAATGGTCCGTTTTCAAATGTTTTATTTTTGAACGTCAGTTCACATTTGTAGGTGGATCATCAGTGTTAGAGCTAAAATTAGCATGTTTAAAGTGATTTTCATGCTTCCAGGGGCTCGGGAAGTGAATTAAATACTATTTGGAGGCATTTAATGTTCAATCAAAAACAGCTGATTTTTGAAAAAAGAGATAACACCCCCCCATTACGTCATGCTTCAGAAATGTGGAAAATGGTCCGTTTTCAAATGTTTTATTTTTGAACGTCAGTTCACATTTGTAGGTGGATCATCAGTGTTAGAGCTAAAATTAGCATGTTTAAAGTGATTTTCATGCTTCCAGGGGCTCGGGAAGTGAATTAAATACTATTTGGAGGCATTTAATGTTCAATCAAAAACAGCTGATTTTTGAGAAAAGAGATAACACCCCCCCATTACGTCATGCTTCAGAAATGTGGAAAATGGTCCGTTTTCAAATGTTTTCTTTTTGAACGTCAGTTCACATTTGTAGGTGGATCATCAGTGTTAGAGCTAAAATTAGCATGTTTAAAGTGCTTTTCATGCTTCCAGGGGCCCTAAACACAAGATTTATGGAATGGTTAAAAGTGCATGAAAATGGCCAATTTACTCACTCTGAGTTCTCAAAAAGGGTTTCTTCACCCCGGGAAGTTAATTAAATACCATTTGGAGGCATTTAATGTTCGAGCAAAAACGGCTGATTTTCGACAAAAGAGATAACACCCCCCCATTACGTTATGCTTCAGAAATGTGGAAAATGGTCCGTTTTCAAATGTTTTATTTTTGAACGTCAGTTCACATTTGTAGGTGGATCATCAGTGTTAGAGCTAAAATTAGCATGTTTAAAGTGATTTTCATGCTTCCAGGGGCTCGGGAAGTGAATTAAATACTATTTGGAGGCATTTAATGTTCACGCAAAAACGGCTGATTTTCGACAAAAGAGATAACACCCCCCATTACGTCATGCTTCAGAAATGTGGAAAATGGTCCGTTTTCAAATGTTTTCTTTTTGAACGTCAGTTCACATTTGTAGGTGAATCATCAGTGTTAGAGCTAAAATTAGCATGTTTAAAGTGGTTTTCATGCTTCCAGGGGCCCTAAACACAAGATTTATGGAATGGTTAAAAGTGCATAAAAATGGCCAATTTACTCACTCTGAGTTTTCAAAAAGGGTTTCTTCACCCAGGGAAGTTAATTAAATACCATTTGGAGGCATTTAATGTTCGAGCAAAAACGGCTGATTTTCGACAAAAGAGATAACACCCCCCCCATTACGTCATGCTTCAGAAATGTGGAAAATGGTCCGTTTTCAAATGTTTTATTTTTGAACGTCAGTTCACATTTGTAGGTGGACCATCAGTGTTAGAGCTAAAATCAGCATGTTTAAAGTGGTTTTCATGCTTCCAGGGGCCCTAAACACAAGATTTATGGAATGGTTAAAAGTGCATGAAAATGGCCAATTTACTCACTCTGAGTTCTCAAAAAGGGTTTCTTCACCCAGGGAAGTTAATTAAATACCATTTGGAGGCATTTAATGTTCGAGCAAAAACGGCTGATTTTCGACAAAAGAGATAACACCCCCCCCATTACGTCATGCTTCAGAAATGTGGAAAATGGTCCGTTTTCAAATGTTTTATTTTTGAACGTCAGTTCACATTTGTAGGTGGATCATCAGTGTTAGAGCTAAAATTAGCATGTTTAAAGTGATTTTCATGCATCCAGGGGCTCTGGAAGTGAATTAAATACTATTTGGAGGCATTTAATGTTCAAGCAAAAACGGCTGATTTTTGAAAAAAGAGATAACACCCCCCCATTACGACATGCTTCAGAAATGTGGAAAATGGTCCGTTTTCAAATGTTTTATTTTTGAACGTCAGTTCACATTTGTAGGTGGATCATCAGTGTTAGAGCTAAAATTAGCATGTTTAAAGTGGTTTTCATGCTTCCAGGGGCCCTAAACACAAGATTTATGGAATGGTTAAAAGTGCATGAAAATGGCCAATTTACTCACTCTGAGTTCTCAAAAAGGGTTTCTTCACCCAGGGAAGTTAATTAAATACCATTTGGAGGCAAATAATGTTCGAGCAAAAACAGCTGATTTTTGACAAAAGAGATAACACCCCCCCATTACGTCATGCTTCAGAAATGTGGAAAATGGTCCATTTTCAAATGTTTTATTTTTGAACGTCAGTTCACATTTGTAGGTGGATCATCAGTGTTAGAGCTAAAATTAGCATGTTTAAAGTGATTTTCATGCTTCCAGGGGCTCGGGAAGTGAATTAAATACTATTTGGAGGCATTTAATGTTCAATCAAAAACAGCTGATTTTTGAAAAAAGAGATAACACCCCCCCATTACGTCATGCTTCAGAAATGTGGAAAATGGTCCGTTTTCAAATGTTTTATTTTTGAACGTCAGTTCACATTTGTAGGTGGATCATCAGTGTTAGAGCTAAAATTAGCATGTTTAAAGTGATTTTCATGCTTCCAGGGGCCCTAAACACAAGATTTATGGAATGGTTAAAAGTGCATGAAAATGGCCAATTTACTCACTCTGAGTTCTCAAAAAGGGTTTCTTCACCCCGGGAAGTTAATTAAATACCATTTGGAGGCATTTAATGTTCGAGCAAAAACGGCTGATTTTCGACAAAAGAGATAACACCCCCCCATTACGTCATGCTTCAGAAATGTGGAAAATGGTCCGTTTTCAAATGTTTTATTTTTGAACGTCAGTTCACATTTGTAGGTGGATCATCAGTGTTAGAGCTAAAATTAGCATGTTTAAAGTGATTTTCATGCTTCCAGGGGCTCGGGAAGTGAATTAAATACTATTTGGAGGCATTTAATGTTCACGCAAAAACGGCTGATTTTCGACAAAAGAGATAACACCCCCCATTACGTCATGCTTCAGAAATGTGGAAAATGATCCGTTTTCAAATGTTTTATTTTTGAACATCAGTTCACATTTGTAGGTGAATCATCAGTGTTAGAGCTAAAATTAGCATGTTTAAAGTGGTTTTCATGCTTCCAGGGGCCCTAAACACAAGATTTATGGAATGGTTAAAAGTGCATGAAAATGGCCAATTTACTCACTCTGAGTTCTCGAAAAGGGTTTCTTCACCCAGGGAAGTTAATTAAATACCATTTGGAGGCATTTAATGTTTGAGCAAAAACGGCTGATTTTCGACAAAAGAGATAACACCCCCCCATTACGTCATGCTTCAGAAATGTGGAAAATGGTCCGTTTTCAAATGTTTCATTTTTGAACGTCAGTTCACATTTGTAGGTGGATCATCAGTGTTAGAGCTAAAATTAGCATGTTTAAAGTGATTTTCATGCTTCCAGGGGCTCGGGAAGTGTATTAAATACTATTTGGAGGCATTTAATGTTCAATCAAAAACAGCTGATTTTTGACAAAAGAGATAACACCCCCCCATTACGTCATGCTTCAGAAATGTGGAAAATGGTCCGTTTTCAAATGTTTTATTTTTGAACGTCAGTTCACATTTGTAGGTGGATCATCAGTGTTAGAGCTAAAATTAGCATGTTTAAAGTGATTTTCATGCTTCCAGGGGCTCTGGAAGTAAATTAAATACTATTTGGAGGCATTTAATGTTCAATCAAAAACAGCTGATTTTTGACAAAAGAGATATCACCCCCCCATTACGTCATGCTTCAGAAATGTGGAAAATGGTCCGTTTTCAAATGTTTTATTTTTGAATGTCAGTTCACATTTGTAGGTGGATCATCAGTGTTAGAGCTAAAATTAGCATGTTTAAAGTGATTTTCATGCTTCCAGGGGCCCTAAACACAAGATTTATGGAATGGTTAAAAGTGCATGACAATGGCCAATTTACTCACTCTGAGTTCTCAAAAAGGGTTTCTTCACCCCGGGAAGTTAATTAAATACCATTTGGAGGCATTTAATGTTCGAGCAAAAACGGCTGATTTTCGAAAAAAGAGATAACACCCCCCCATTACGTCATGCTTCAGAAATGTGGATAATGGTCCGTTTTCAAATGTTTTATTTTTGAACGTCAGTTCACATTTGTAGGTGGATCATCAGTGTTAGAGCTAAAATTAGCATGTTTAAAGTGATTTTCATGCTTCCAGGGGCTCGGGAAGTGAATTAAATACTATTTGGGGGCATTTATTGTTCAATCAAAAACAGCTGATTTTTGACAAAAGAGATAACACCCCCCCATTACGTCATGCTTCAGAAATGTGGAAAATGGTCTGTTTTCAAATGTTTTATTTTTGAATGTCAGTTCACATTTGTAGGTGGATCATCAGTGTTAGAGCTAAAATTAGCATGTTTAAAGTGATTTTCATGCTTCCAGGGGCCCTAAAAACAAGATTTATGGAATGGTTAAAAGTGCATGAAAATGGCCAATTTACTCACTCTGAGTTCTCAAAAAGGGTTTCTTCACCCCGGGAAGTTAATTAAATACCATTTGGAGGCATTTAATGTTCGAGCACAAACGGCTGATTTTCGACAAAAGAGATAACACCCCCCCATTACGTCATGCTTCAGAAATGTGGAAAATGGTCAGTTTTCAAATGTTTTATTTTTGAACGTCAGTTCACATTTGTAGGTGGATCATCAGTGTTAGAGCTAAAATTAGCATGTTTAAAGTGGTTTTCATGCTTCCAGGGGCCCTAAACACAAGATTTATGGAATGGTTAAAAGTGCATGAAAATGGCCAATTTACTCACTCTGAGTTCTCAAAAAGGGTTTCTTCACCCAGGGAAGTTAATTAAATACCATTTGGAGGCATTTAATGTTCGAGCAAAAACGGCTGATTTTCGACAAAAGAGATAACACCCCCCATTACGTCATGCTTCAGAAATGTGGAAAATGGTCCATTTTCAAATGTTTTATTTTTGAACGTCAGTTCACATTTGTAGGTGGATCATCAGTGTTGGAGCTAAAATTAGCATGTTTAAAGTGATTTTCATGCTTCCAGGGGCTCGGGAAGTGAATTAAATACTATTTGGAGGCATTTAATGTTCAAGCAAAAACGGCTGATTTTCGACAAAAGAGATAACACCCCCCCATTACGACATGCTTCAGAAATGTGGAAAATGGTCCGTTTTCAAATGTTTTATTTTTGAACCTCAGTTCACATTTGTAGGTGGATCATCAGTGTTAGAGCTAAAATTAGCATGTTTAAAGTGGTTTTCATGCTTCCAGGGGCCCTAAACACAAGATTTATGGAATGGTTAAAAGTGCATGAAAATGGCCAATTTACTCACTCTGAGTTCTCAAAAAGGGTTTCTTCACCCAGGGAAGTTAATTAAATACCATTTGGAGGCATTTAATGTTCGAGCAAAAACAGCTGATTTTTGACAAAAGAGATAACACCCCCCCCATTACGTCATGCTTCAGAAATGTGGAAAATGGTCCGTTTTCAAATGTTTTATTTTTGAACGTCAGTTCACATTTGTAGGTGGATCATCAGTGTTAGAGCTAAAATTAGCATGTTTAAAGTGATTTTCATGCTTCCAGGGGCTCGGGAAGTGAATTAAATACTATTTGGAGGCATTTAATGTTCACGCAAAAACGGCTGATTTTCGACAAAAGAGATAACACCCCCCATTACGTCATGCTTCAGAAATGTGGAAAATGGTCCGTTTTCAAATGTTTTATTTTTGAACATAAGTTCACATTTGTAGGTGAATCATCAGTGTTAGAGCTAAAATTAGCATGTTTAAAGTGGTTTTCATGCTTCCAGGGGCCCTAAACACAAGATTTATGGAATGGTTAAAAGTGCATAAAAATGGCCAATTTACTCACTCTGAGTTTTCAAAAAGGGTTTCTTCACCCAGGGAAGTTAATTAAATACCATTTGGAGGCATTTAATGTTCAAGCAAAAACGGCTGATTTTTGAAAAAAGAGATAACACCCCCCCATTACGACATGCTTCAGAAATGTGGAAAATGGTCCGTTTTCAAATGTTTTATTTTTGAACGTCAGTTCACATTTGTAGGTGGATCATCAGTGTTAGAGCTAAAATTAGCATGTTTAAAGTGGTTTTCATGCTTCCAGGGGCCCTAAACACAAGATTTATGGAATGGTTAAAAGTGCATGAAAATGGCCAATTTACTCACTCTGAGTTCTCAAAAAGGGTTTCTTCACCCAGGGAAGTTAATTAAATACCATTTGGAGGCAAATAATGTTCGAGCAAAAACAGCTGATTTTTGACAAAAGAGATAACACCCCCCCATTACGTCATGCTTCAGAAATGTGGAAAATGGTCCATTTTCAAATGTTTTATTTTTGAACGTCAGTTCACATTTGTAGGTGGATCATCAGTGTTAGAGCTAAAATTAGCATGTTTAAAGTGATTTTCATGCTTCCAGGGGCTCGGGAAGTGAATTAAATACTATTTGGAGGCATTTAATGTTCAATCAAAAACAGCTGATTTTTGAAAAAAGAGATAACACCCCCCCATTACGTCATGCTTCAGAAATGTGGAAAATGGTCCGTTTTCAAATGTTTTATTTTTGAACGTCAGTTCACATTTGTAGGTGGATCATCAGTGTTAGAGCTAAAATTAGCATGTTTAAAGTGATTTTCATGCTTCCAGGGGCCCTAAACACAAGATTTATGGAATGGTTAAAAGTGCATGAAAATGGCCAATTTACTCACTCTGAGTTCTCAAAAAGGGTTTCTTCACCCCGGGAAGTTAATTAAATACCATTTGGAGGCATTTAATGTTCGAGCAAAAACGGCTGATTTTCGACAAAAGAGATAACACCCCCCCATTACGTCATGCTTCAGAAATGTGGAAAATGGTCCGTTTTCAAATGTTTTATTTTTGAACGTCAGTTCACATTTGTAGGTGGATCATCAGTGTTAGAGCTAAAATTAGCATGTTTAAAGTGATTTTCATGCTTCCAGGGGCTCGGGAAGTGAATTAAATACTATTTGGAGGCATTTAATGTTCACGCAAAAACGGCTGATTTTCGACAAAAGAGATAACACCCCCCATTACGTCATGCTTCAGAAATGTGGAAAATGATCCGTTTTCAAATGTTTTATTTTTGAACATCAGTTCACATTTGTAGGTGAATCATCAGTGTTAGAGCTAAAATTAGCATGTTTAAAGTGGTTTTCATGCTTCCAGGGGCCCTAAACACAAGATTTATGGAATGGTTAAAAGTGCATGAAAATGGCCAATTTACTCACTCTGAGTTCTCGAAAAGGGTTTCTTCACCCAGGGAAGTTAATTAAATACCATTTGGAGGCATTTAATGTTTGAGCAAAAACGGCTGATTTTCGACAAAAGAGATAACACCCCCCCATTACGTCATGCTTCAGAAATGTGGAAAATGGTCCGTTTTCAAATGTTTCATTTTTGAACGTCAGTTCACATTTGTAGGTGGATCATCAGTGTTAGAGCTAAAATTAGCATGTTTAAAGTGATTTTCATGCTTCCAGGGGCTCGGGAAGTGTATTAAATACTATTTGGAGGCATTTAATGTTCAATCAAAAACAGCTGATTTTTGACAAAAGAGATAACACCCCCCCATTACGTCATGCTTCAGAAATGTGGAAAATGGTCCGTTTTCAAATGTTTTATTTTTGAACGTCAGTTCACATTTGTAGGTGGATCATCAGTGTTAGAGCTAAAATTAGCATGTTTAAAGTGATTTTCATGCTTCCAGGGGCTCTGGAAGTAAATTAAATACTATTTGGAGGCATTTAATGTTCAATCAAAAACAGCTGATTTTTGACAAAAGAGATATCACCCCCCCATTACGTCATGCTTCAGAAATGTGGAAAATGGTCCGTTTTCAAATGTTTTATTTTTGAATGTCAGTTCACATTTGTAGGTGGATCATCAGTGTTAGAGCTAAAATTAGCATGTTTAAAGTGATTTTCATGCTTCCAGGGGCCCTAAACACAAGATTTATGGAATGGTTAAAAGTGCATGAAAATGGCCAATTTACTCACTCTGAGTTCTCAAAAAGGGTTTCTTCACCCCGGGAAGTTAATTAAATACCATTTGGAGGCATTTAATGTTCGAGCAAAAACGGCTGATTTTCGAAAAAAGAGATAACACCCCCCCATTACGTCATGCTTCAGAAATGTGGATAATGGTCCGTTTTCAAATGTTTTATTTTTGAACGTCAGTTCACATTTGTAGGTGGATCATCAGTGTTAGAGCTAAAATTAGCATGTTTAAAGTGATTTTCATGCTTCCAGGGGCTCGGGAAGTGAATTAAATACTATTTGGAGGCATTTATTGTTCAATCAAAAACAGCTGATTTTTGACAAAAGAGATAACACCCCCCCATTACGTCATGCTTCAGAAATGTGGAAAATGGTCTGTTTTCAAATGTTTTATTTTTGAATGTCAGTTCACATTTGTAGGTGGATCATCAGTGTTAGAGCTAAAATTAGCATGTTTAAAGTGATTTTCATGCTTCCAGGGGCCCTAAAAACAAGATTTATGGAATGGTTAAAAGTGCATGAAAATGGCCAATTTACTCACTCTGAGTTCTCAAAAAGGGTTTCTTCACCCCGGGAAGTTAATTAAATACCATTTGGAGGCATTTAATGTTCGAGCAAAAACGGCTGATTTTCGACAAAAGAGATAACACCCCCCCATTACGTCATGCTTCAGAAATGTGGAAAATGGTCAGTTTTCAAATGTTTTATTTTTGAACGTCAGTTCACATTTGTAGGTGGATCATCAGTGTTAGAGCTAAAATTAGCATGTTTAAAGTGGTTTTCATGCTTCCAGGGGCCCTAAACACAAGATTTATGGAATGGTTAAAAGTGCATGAAAATGGCCAATTTACTCACTCTGAGTTCTCAAAAAGGGTTTCTTCACCCAGGGAAGTTAATTAAATACCATTTGGAGGCATTTAATGTTCGAGCAAAAACGGCTGATTTTCGACAAAAGAGATAACACCCCCCATTACGTCATGCTTCAGAAATGTGGAAAATGGTCCGTTTTCAAATGTTTTATTTTTGAACGTCAGTTCACATTTGTAGGTGGATCATCAGTGTTAGAGCTAAAATTAGCATGTTTAAAGTGATTTTCATGCTTCCAGGGGCTCTGGAAGTGAATTAAATACTATTTGGAGGCATTTAATGTTCAAGCAAAAACGGCTGATTTTCGACAAAAGAGATAACACCCCCCCCCCATTACGTCATGCTTCAGAAATGTGGAAAATGGTCCGTTTTCAAATGTTTTATTTTTGAACGTTAGTTCACATTTGTAGGTGGATCATCAGTGTTAGAGCTAAAATTAGCATGTTTAAAGTGGTTTTCATGCTTCCAGGGGCCCAAAACACAAGATTTATGGAATGGTTAAAAGTGCATGAAAATGGCCAATTTACTCACTCTGAGTTCTCAAAAAGGGTTTCTTCACCCAGGGAAGTTAATTAAATACCATTTGGAGGCATTTAATGTTCGAGCAAAAACGGCTGATTTTCGACAAAAGAGATAACACCCCCCATTACGTCATGCTTCAGAAATGTGGAAAATGGTCCATTTTCAAATGTTTTATTTTTGAACGTCAGTTCACATTTGTAGGTGGATCATCAGTGTTGGAGCTAAAATTAGCATGTTTAAAGTGATTTTCATGCTTCCAGGGGCTCGGGAAGTGAATTAAATACTATTTGGAGGCATTTAATGTTCAAGTAAAAACGGCTGATTTTCGACAAAAGAGATAACACCCCCCCATTACGACATGCTTCAGAAATGTGGAAAATGGTCCGTTTTCAAATGTTTTATTTTTGAACCTCAGTTCACATTTGTAGGTGGATCATCAGTGTTAGAGCTAAAATTAGCATGTTTAAAGTGGTTTTCATGCTTCCAGGGGCCCTAAACACAAGATTTATGGAATGGTTAAAAGTGCATGAAAATGGCCAATTTACTCACTCTGAGTTCTCAAAAAGGGTTTCTTCACCCAGGGAAGTTAATTAAATACCATTTGGAGGCATTTAATGTTCGAGCAAAAACAGCTGATTTTTGACAAAAGAGATAACACCCCCCCCATTACGTCATGCTTCAGAAATGTGGAAAATGGTCCGTTTTCAAATGTTTTATTTTTGAACGTCAGTTCACATTTGTAGGTGGATCATCAGTGTTAGAGCTAAAATTAGCATGTTTAAAGTGATTTTCATGCTTCCAGGGGCTCGGGAAGTGAATTAAATACTATTTGGAGGCATTTAATGTTCACGCAAAAACGGCTGATTTTCGACAAAAGAGATAACACCCCCCATTACGTCATGCTTCAGAAATGTGGAAAATGGTCCGTTTTCAAATGTTTTATTTTTGAACATAAGTTCACATTTGTAGGTGAATCATCAGTGTTAGAGCTAAAATTAGCATGTTTAAAGTGGTTTTCATGCTTCCAGGGGCCCTAAACACAAGATTTATGGAATGGTTAAAAGTGCATAAAAATGGCCAATTTACTCACTCTGAGTTTTCAAAAAGGGTTTCTTCACCCAGGGAAGTTAATTAAATACCATTTGGAGGCATTTAATGTTCGAGCAAAAACGGCTGATTTTCGACAAAAGAGATAACACCCCCCCCATTACGTCATGCTTCAGAAATGTGGAAAATGGTCCGTTTTCAAATGTTTTATTTTTGAACGTCAGTTCACATTTGTAGGTGGACCATCAGTGTTAGAGCTAAAATCAGCATGTTTAAAGTGGTTTTCATGCTTCCATAGGCCCTAAACACAAGATTTATGGAATGGTTAAAAGTGCATGAAAATGGCCAATTTACTCACTCTGAGTTCTCAAAAAGGGTTTCTTCACCCAGGGAAGTTAATTAAATACCATTTGGAGGCATTTAATGTTCGAGCAAAAACGGCTGATTTTCGACAAAAGAGATAACACCCCCCCATTACGTCATGCTTCAGAAATGTGGAAAATGGTCCGTTTTCAAATGTTTTATTTTTGAACGTCAGTTCACATTTGTAGGTGGATCATCAGTGTTAGAGCTAAAATTAGCATGTTTAAAGTGATTTTCATGCATCCAGGGGCTCTGGAAGTGAATTAAATACTATTTGGAGGCATTTAATGTTCAAGCAAAAACGGCTGATTTTCGACAAAAGAGATAACACCCCCCCCATTACGTCATGCTTCAGAAATGTGGAAAATGGTCCGTTTTCAAATGTTTTATTTTTGAACGTCAGTTCACATTTGTAGGTGGATCATCAGTGTTAGAGCTAAAATTAGCATGTTTAAAGTGGTTTTCATGCTTCCAGGGGCCCAAAACACAAGATTTATGGAATGGTTAAACGTGCATGAAAATGGCCAATTTACTCACTCTGAGTTCTCAAAAAGGGTTTCTTCACCCAGGGAAGTTAATTAAATACCATTTGGAGGCATTTAATGTTCGAGCAAAAACGGCTGATTTTCGACAAAAGAGATAACACCCCCCCCATTACGTCATGCTTCAGAAATGTGGAAAATGGTCCGTTTTCAAATGTTTTATTTTTGAACGTCAGTTCACATTTGTAGGTGGATCATCAGTGTTGGAGCTAAAATTAGCATGTTTAAAGTGATTTTCATGCTTCCAGGGGCTCGGGAAGTGAATTAAATACTATTTGGAGGCATTTAATGTTCAAGCAAAAACGGCTGATTTTCGACAAAAGAGATAACACCCCCCCATTACGACATGCTTCAGAAATGTGGAAAATGGTCCGTTTTCAAATGTTTTATTTTTGAACGTCAGTTCACATTTGTAGGTGGATCATCAGTGTTAGAGCTAAAATTAGCATGTTTAAAGTGGTTTTCATGCTTCCAGGGGCCCTAAACACAAGATTTATGGAATGGTTAAAAGTGCATGAAAATGGCCAATTTACTCACTCTGAGTTCTCAAAAAGGGTTTCTTCACCCAGGGAAGTTAATTAAATACCATTTGGAGGCATTTAATGTTCGAGCAAAAACAGCTGATTTTTGACAAAAGAGATAACACCCCCCCATTACGTCATGCTTCAGAAATGTGGAAAATGGTCCGTTTTCAAATGTTTTATTTTTGAACGTCAGTTCACATTTGTAGGTGGATCATCAGTGTTAGAGCTAAAATTAGCATGTTTAAAGTGATTTTCATGCTTCCAGGGGCTCGGGAAGTGAATTAAATACTATTTGGAGGCATTTAATGTTCAATCAAAAACAGCTGATTTTTGAAAAAAGAGATAACACCCCCCCATTACGTCATGCTTCAGAAATGTGGAAAATGGTCCGTTTTCAAATGTTTTATTTTTGAACGTCAGTTCACATTTGTAGGTGGATCATCAGTGTTAGAGCTAAAATTAGCATGTTTAAAGTGATTTTCATGCTTCCAGGGGCCCTAAACACAAGATTTATGGAATGGTTAAAAGTGCATGAAAATGGCCAATTTACTCACTCTGAGTTCTCAAAAAGGGTTTCTTCACCCCGGGAAGTTAATTAAATACCATTTGGAGGCATTTAATGTTCGAGCAAAAACGGCTGATTTTCGACAAAAGAGATAACACCCCCCCATTACGTCATGCTTCAGAAATGTGGAAAATGGTCCGTTTTCGAATGTTTTATTTTTGAACGTCAGTTCACATTTGTAGGTGGATCATCAGTGTTAGAGCTAAAATTAGCATGTTTAAAGTGATTTTCATGCTTCCAGGGGCTCGGGAAGTGAATTAAATACTATTTGGAGGCATTTAATGTTCACGCAAAAACGGCTGATTTTCGACAAAAGAGATAACACCCCCCATTACGTCATGCTTCAGAAATGTGGAAAATGGTCCGTTTTCAAATGTTTTATTTTTGAACATCAGTTCACATTTGTAGGTGAATCATCAGTGTTAGAGCTAAAATTAGCATGTTTAAAGTGATTTTCATGCTTCCAGGGGCCCTAAACACAAGATTTATGGAATGGTTAAAAGTGCATGAAAATGGCCAATTTACTCACTCTGAGTTCTCAAAAAGGGTTTCTTCACCCCGGGAAGTTAATTAAATACCATTTGGAGGCATTTAATGTTCGAGCAAAAACGGCTGATTTTCGAAAAAAGAGATAACACCCCCCCATTACGTCATGCTTCAGAAATGTGGATAATGGTCCGTTTTCAAATGTTTTATTTTTGAACGTCAGTTCACATTTGTAGGTGGATCATCAGTGTTAGAGCTAAAATTAGCATGTTTAAAGTGATTTTCATGCTTCCAGGGGCTCGGGAAGTGAATTAAATACTATTTGGAGGCATTTATTGTTCAATCAAAAACAGCTGATTTTTGACAAAAGAGATAACACCCCCCCATTACGTCATGCTTCAGAAATGTGGAAAATGGTCTGTTTTCAAATGTTTTATTTTTGAATGTCAGTTCACATTTGTAGGTGGATCATCAGTGTTAGAGCTAAAATTAGCATGTTTAAAGTGATTTTCATGCTTCCAGGGGCCCTAAACACAAGATTTATGGAATGGTTAAAAGTGCATGAAAATGGCCAATTTACTCACTCTGAGTTCTCAAAAAGGGTTTCTTCACCCCGGGAAGTTAATTAAATACCATTTGGAGGCATTTAATGTTCGAGCAAAAACGGCTGATTTTCGACAAAAGAGATAACACCCCCCCATTACGTCATGCTTCAGAAATGTGGAAAATGGTCAGTTTTCAAATGTTTTATTTTTGAACGTCAGTTCACATTTGTAGGTGGATCATCAGTGTTAGAGCTAAAATTAGCATGTTTAAAGTGGTTTTCATGCTTCCAGGGGCCCTAAACACAAGATTTATGGAATGGTTAAAAGTGCATGAAAATGGCCAATTTACTCACTCTGAGTTCTCAAAAAGGGTTTCTTCACCCAGGGAAGTTAATTAAATACCATTTGGAGGCATTTAATGTTCGAGCAAAAACGGCTGATTTTCGACAAAAGAGATAACACCCCCCATTACGTCATGCTTCAGAAATGTGGAAAATGGTCCGTTTTCAAATGTTTTATTTTTGAACGTCAGTTCACATTTGTAGGTGGATCATCAGTGTTAGAGCTAAAATTAGCATGTTTAAAGTGATTTTCATGCTTCCAGGGGCTCTGGAAGTGAATTAAATACTATTTGGAGGCATTTAATGTTCAAGCAAAAACGGCTGATTTTCGACAAAAGAGATAACACCCCCCCCCATTACGTCATGCTTCAGAAATGTGGAAAATGGTCCGTTTTCAAATGTTTTATTTTTGAACGTTAGTTCACATTTGTAGGTGGATCATCAGTGTTAGAGCTAAAATTAGCATGTTTAAAGTGGTTTTCATGCTTCCAGGGGCCCAAAACACAAGATTTATGGAATGGTTAAAAGTGCAGGAAAATGGCTAATTTACTCACTCTGAGTTCTCAAAAAGGGTTTCTTCACCCAGGGAAGTTAATTAAATACCATTTGGAGGCATTTAATGTTCGAGCAAAAACGGCTGATTTTCGACAAAAGAGATAACACCCCCCATTACGTCATGCTTCAGAAATGTGGAAAATGGTCCATTTTCAAATGTTTTATTTTTGAACGTCAGTTCACATTTGTAGGTGGATCATCAGTGTTGGAGCTAAAATTAGCATGTTTAAAGTGATTTTCATGCTTCCAGGGGCTCGGGAAGTGAATTAAATACTATTTGGAGGCATTTAATGTTCAAGCAAAAACGGCTGATTTTCGACAAAAGAGATAACACCCCCCAATTACGACATGCTTCAGAAATGTGGAAAATGGTCCGTTTTCAAATGTTTTATTTTTGAACCTCAGTTCACATTTGTAGGTGGATCATCAGTGTTAGAGCTAAAATTAGCATGTTTAAAGTGGTTTTCATGCTTCCAGGGGCCCTAAACACAAGATTTATGGAATGGTTAAAAGTGCATGAAAATGGCCAATTTACTCACTCTGAGTTCTCAAAAAGGGTTTCTTCACCCAGGGAAGTTAATTAAATACCATCTGGAGGCATTTAATGTTCGAGCAAAAACAGCTGATTTTTGACAAAAGAGATAACACCCCCCCCATTACGTCATGCTTCAGAAATGTGGAAAATGGTCCGTTTTCAAATGTTTTATTTTTGAACGTCAGTTCACATTTGTAGGTGGATCATCAGTGTTAGAGCTAAAATTAGCATGTTTAAAGTGATTTTCATGCTTCCAGGGGCTCGGGAAGTGAATTAAATACTATATGGAGGCATTTAATGTTTAATCAAAAACAGCTGATTTTTGAAAAAAGAGATAACACCCCCCCATTACGTCATGCTTCAGAAATGTGGAAAATGGTCCGTTTTCAAATGTTTTATTTTTGAACGTCAGTTCACATTTGTAGGTGGATCATCAGTGTTAGAGCTAAAATTAGCATGTTTAAAGTGATTTTCATGCTTCCAGGGGCTCGGGAAGTGAATTAAATACTATTTGGAGGCATTTAATGTTCAATCAAAAACAGCTGATTTTTGACAAAAGAGATAACACCCCCCCATTACGTCATGCTTCAGAAATGTGGAAAATGGTCCGTTTTCAAATGTTTTCTTTTTGAACGTCAGTTCACATTTGTAGGTGGATCATCAGTGTTAGAGCTAAAATTAGCATGTTTAAAGTGCTTTTCATGCTTCCAGGGGCCCTAAACACAAGATTTATGGAATGGTTAAAAGTGCATGAAAATGGCCAATTTACTCACTCTGAGTTCTCAAAAAGGGTTTCTTCACCCCGGGAAGTTAATTAAATACCATTTGGAGGCATTTAATGTTCGAGCAAAAACGGCTGATTTTCGACAAAAGAGATAACACCCCCCCATTACGTCATGCTTCAGAAATGTGGAAAATGGTCCGTTTTCAAATGTTTTATTTTTGAACGTCAGTTCACATTTGTAGGTGGATCATCAGTGTTAGAGCTAAAATTAGCATGTTTAAAGTGATTTTCATGCTTCCAGGGGCTCGGGAAGTGAATTAAATACTATTTGGAGGCATTTAATGTTCACGCAAAAACGGCTGATTTTCGACAAAAGAGATAACACCCCCCATTACGTCATGCTTCAGAAATGTGGAAAATGGTCCGTTTTCAAATGTTTTATTTTTGAACAGCAGTTCACATTTGTAGGTGAATCATCAGTGTTAGAGCTAAAATTAGCATGTTTAAAGTGGTTTTCATGCTTCCAGGGGCCCTAAACACAAGATTTATGGAATGGTTAAAAGTGCATGAAAATGGCCAATTTACTCACTCTGAGTTCTCAAAAAGGGTTTCTTCACCCAGGGAAGTTAATTAAATACCATTTGGAGGCATTTAATGTTTGAGCAAAAACGGCTGATTTTCGACAAAAGAGATAACTCCCCCCCATTACGTCATGCTTCAGAAATGTGGAAAATGGTCCGTTTTCAAATGTTTCATTTTTGAACGTCAGTTCACATTTGTAGGTGGATCATCAGTGTTAGAGCTAAAATTAGCATGTTTAAAGTGATTTTCATGCTTCCAGGGGCTCGGGAAGTGTATTAAATACTATTTGGAGGCATTTAATGTTCAATCAAAAACAGCTGATTTTTGACAAAAGAGATAACACCCCCCCATTACGTCATGCTTCAGAAATGTGGAAAATGGTCCGTTTTCAAATGTTTTATTTTTGAACGTCAGTTCACATTTGTAGGTGGATCATCAGTGTTAGAGCTAAAATTAGCATGTTTAAAGTGATTTTCATGCTTCCAGGGGCTCTGGAAGTGAATTAAATACTATTTGGAGGCATTTAATGTTCAATCAAAAACAGCTGATTTTTGACAAAAGAGATAACACCCCCCCATTACGTCATGCTTCAGAAATGTGGAAAATGGTCCGTTTTCAAATGTTTTATTTTTGAATGTCAGTTCACATTTGTAGGTGGATCATCAGTGTTAGAGCTAAAATTAGCATGTTTAAAGTGATTTTCATGCTTCCAGGGGCCCTAAACACAAGATTTATGGAATGGTTAAAAGTGCATGAAAATGGCCAATTTATTCACTCTGAGTTCTCAAAAAGGGTTTCTTCACCCCGGGAAGTTAATTAAATACCATTTGGAGGCATTTAATGTTCGAGCAAAAACGGCTGATTTTCGAAAAAAGAGATAACACCCCCCCATTACGTCATGCTTCAGAAATGTGGATAATGGTCCGTTTTCAAATGTTTTATTTTTGAACGTCAGTTCACATTTGTAGGTGGATCATCAGTGTTAGAGCTAAAATTAGCATGTTTAAAGTGATTTTCATGCTTCCAGGGGCTCGGGAAGTGAATTAAATACTATTTGGAGGCATTTAATGTTCAATCAAAAACAGCTGATTTTTGACAAAAGAGATAACACCCCCCCATTACGTCATGCTTCAGAAATGTGGAAAATGGTCCGTTTTCAAATGTTTTATTTTTGAATGTCAGTTCACATTTGTAGGTGGATCATCAGTGTTAGAGCTAAAATTAGCATGTTTAAAGTGATTTTCATGCTTCCAGGGGCCCTAAACACAAGATTTATGGAATGGTTAAAAGTGCATGAAAATGGCCAATTTACTCACTCTGAGTTCTCAAAAAGGGTTTCTTCACCCCGGGAAGTTAATTAAATACCATTTGGAGGCATTTAATGTTCGAGCAAAAACGGCTGATTTTCGACAAAAGAGATAACACCCCCCCATTAAGTCATGCTTCAGAAATGTGGAAAATGGTCCGTTTTCAAATGTTTTATTTTTGAACGTCAGTTCACATTTGTAGGTGGATGATCAGTGTTAGAGCTAAAATTAGCATGTTTAAAGTGATTTTCATGCTTCCAGGGGCTCGGGAAAAGAATTAAATACTATTTGGAGGCATTTAATGTTCAAGCAAAAACGGCTGATTTTCGACAAAAGAGATAACACCCCCCCATTACGTCATGCTTCAGAAATGTGGAAAATGGTCCGTTTTCAAATGTTTTCTTTTTGAACGTCAGTTCACATTTGTAGGTGGATCATCAGTGTTAGAGCTAAAATTAGCATGTTTAAAGTGATTTTCATGCTTCCAGGGGCTCGGGAAGTGAATTAAATACTATTTGGAGGCATTTAATGTTCAATCAAAAACAGCTGATTTTTGACAAAAGAGATAACACCCCCCCATTACGTCATGCTTCAGAAATGTGGAAAATGGTCTGTTTTCAAATGTTTTCTTTTTGAACGTCAGTTCACATTTGTAGGTGGATCATCAGTGTTAGAGCTAAAATTAGCATGTTTAAAGTGATTTTCATGCTTCCAGGGGCCCTAAACACAAGATTTATGGAATGGTTAAAAGTGCATGAAAATGGCCAATTTACTCACTCTGAGTTCTCAAAAAGGGTTTCTTGACCCCGGGAAGTTAATTAAATACTATTTGGAGGCATTTAATGTTCGAGCAAAAACGGCTGATTTTCGACAAAAGAGATAACACCCCCCCATTACGTCATGCTTCATAAATGTGGAAAATGGTCCGTTTTCAAATGTTTTATTTTTGAACGTCAGTTCACATTTGTAGGTGGATCATCAGTGTTAGAGCTAAAATTAGCATGTTTAAAGTGATTTTCATGCTTCCAGGGGCTCGGGAAGTTAATTAAATACTATTTGGAGGCATTTAATGTTCGAGCAAAAACGGCTGATTTTCGACAAAAGAGATAACACCCCCCCATTACGTCATGCTTCATAAATGTGGAAAATGGTCCGTTTTCAAATGTTTTATTTTTGAACGTCAGTTCACATTTGTAGGTGGATCATCAGTGTTAGAGCTAAAATTAGCATGTTTAAAGTGATTTTCATGCTTCCAGGGGCTCGGGAAGTGAATTAAATACTATTTGGAGGCATTTAATGTTCAAGCAAAAACGGCTTATTTTCGACAAAAGAGATAACACCCCCCCATTACGTCATGCTTCAGAAATGTGGAAAATGGTCCGTTTTCAAATGTTTTATTTTTGAACGTCAGTTCACATTTGTAGGTGGATCATCAGTGTTAGAGCTAAAATTAGCATGTTTAAAGTGGTTTTCATGCTTCCAGGGGCTCGGGAAGTGAATTAAATACTATTTGGAGGCATTTAATGTTCAATCAAAAACAGCTGATTTTTGACAAAAGAGATAACACCCCCCCATTACGTCATGCTTCAGAAATGTGGAAAATGGTCCGTTTTCAAATGTTTTCTTTTTGAACGTCAGTTCACATTTGTAGGTGGATCATCAGTGTTAGAGCTAAAATTAGCATGTTTAAAGTGATTTTCATGCTTCCAGGGGCTCGGGAAGTGAATTAAATACTATTTGGAGGCATTTAATGTTCAATCAAAAACAGCTGATTTTTGACAAAAGAGATAACACCCCCCCATTACGTCATGCTTCAGAAATGTGGAAAATGGTCTGTTTTCAAATGTTTTCTTTTTGAACGTCAGTTCACATTTGTAGGTGGATCATCAGTGTTAGAGCTAAAATTAGCATGTTTAAAGTTATTTTCATGCTTCCAGGGGCCCTAAACACAAGATTTATGGAATGGTTAAAAGTGCATGAAAATGGCCAATTTACTCACTCTGAGTTCTCAAAAAGGGTTTCTTGACCCCGGGAAGTGAATTAAATACTATTTGGAGGCATTTAATGTTCGAGCAAAAATGGCTGATTTTCGACAAAAGAGATAACACCCCCCCATTACGTCATGCTTCAGAAATGTGGAAAATGGTCCGTTTTCAAATGTTTTATTTTTGAACGTCAGTTCACATTTGTAGGTGGATCATCAGTGTTAGAGCTAAAATTAGCATGTTTAAAGTGATTTTCATGCTTCCAGGGGCTCGGGAAGTGAATTAAATACTATTTGGAGGCATTTAATGTTCAAGCAAAAACGGCTTATTTTCGACAAAAGAGATAACACCCCCCCATTACGTCATGCTTCAGAAATGTGGAAAATGGTCCGTTTTCAAATGTTTTATTTTTGAACGTCAGTTCACATTTGTAGGTGGATCATCAGTGTTAGAGCTAAAATTAGCATGTTTAAAGTGGTTTTCATGCTTCCAGGGGCCCTAAACACAAGATTTATGGAATGGTTAAAAGTGCATGAAAATGGCCAATTTACTCACTCTGAGTTCTCAAAAAGGGTTTCTTCACCCAGGGAAGTTAATTAAATACCATTTGGAGGCATTTAATGTTCGAGCAAAAACGGCTGATTTTCGACAAAAGAGATAACACCCCCCATTACGTCATGCTTCAGAAATGTGGAAAATGGTCCGTTTTCAAATGTTTTATTTTTGAACGTCAGTTCACATTTGTAGGTGGATCATCAGTGTTAGAGCTAAAATTAGCATGTTTAAAGTGATTTTCATGCTTCCAGGGGCTCTGGAAGTGAATTAAATACTATTTGGAGGCATTTAATGTTCAAGCAAAAACGGCTGATTTTCGACAAAAGAGATAACACCCCCCCCCATTACGTCATGCTTCAGAAATGTAGAAAATGGTCCGTTTTCAAATATTTTATTTTTGAACGTCAGTTCACATTTGTAGGTGGATCATCAGTGTTAGAGCTAAAATTAGCATGTTTAAAGTGGTTTTCATGCTTCCAGGGGCCCAAAACCCAAGATTTATGGAATGGTTAAAAGTGCATGAAAATGGCCAATTTACTCACTCTGAGTTCTCAAAAAGGGTTTCTTCACCCAGGGAAGTTAATTAAATACCATTTGGAGGCATTTAATGTTCGATTAAAATTAGCTGATTTTTGACAAAAGAGATAACACCCCCCCCATTACTTCATGCTTCAGAAATGTGGAAAATGGTCCGTTTTCAAATGTTTTATTTTTGAACGTCAGTTCACATTTGTAGGTGGATCATCAGTGTTAGAGCTAAAATTAGCATGTTTAAAGTGATTTTCATGCTTCCAGGGGCTCGGGAAGTGAATTAAATACTATTTGGAGGCATTTAATGTTCAATCAAAAACAGCTGATTTTTGACAAAAGAGATAACACCCCCCCCATTACGTCATGCTTCAGAAATGTGGAAAATGGTCCGTTTTCAAATGTTTTATTTTTGAACGTCAGTTCACATTTGTAGGTGGATCATCAGTGTTAGAGCTAAAATTAGCATGTTTAAAGTGATTTTCATGCTTCCAGGGGCTCGGGAAGTGAATTAAATACTATTTGGAGGCATTTAATGTTCAATCAAAAACAGCTGATTTTTGACAAAAGAGATAACACCCCCCCATTACGTCATGCTTCAGAAATGTGGAAAATGGTCCGTTTTCAAATGCTTTATTTTTGAATGTCAGTTCACATTTGTAGGTGGATCATCAGTGTTAGAGCTAAAATTAGCATGTTTAAAGTGATTTTCATGCTTCCAGGGGCCCTAAACACAAGATTTATGGAATGGTTAAAAGTGCATGAAAATGGCCAATTTACTCACTCTGAGTTCTCAAAAAGGGTTTCTTCACCCCGGGAAGTTAATTAAATACCATTTGGAGGCATTTAATGTTCGAGCAAAAACGGCTGATTTTCGACAAAAGAGATAACACCCCCCCATCACGTCATGCTTCAGAAATGTGGAAAATGGTCCGTTTTCAAATGTTTTATTTTTGAACGTCAGTTCACATTTGTAGGTGGATCATCAGTGTTAGAGCTAAAATTAGCATGTTTAAAGTGATTTTCATGCTTCCAGGGGCTCGGGAAGTGAATTAAATACTATTTGGAGGCATTTAATGTTCACGCAAAAACTGCTGATTTTCGACAAAAGAGATAACACCCCCCATTACGTCATGCTTCAGAAATGTGGAAAATGGTCCGTTTTCAAATGTTTTATTTTTGAACATCAGTTCACATTTGTAGGTGAATCATCAGTGTTAGAGCTAAAATTAGCATGTTTAAAGTGGTTTTCATGCTTCCAGGGGCCCTAAACACAAGATTTATGGAATGGTTAAAAGTGCATGAAAATGGCCAATTTACTCACTCTGAGTTCTCAAAAAGGGTTTCTTCACCCAGGGAAGTTAATTAAATACCATTTGGAGGCATTTAATGTTCGAGCAAAAACGGCTGATTTTCGACTAAAGAGATAACACCCCCCCATTACGTCATGCTTCAGAAATGTGGAAAATGGTCCGTTTTCAAATGTTTCATTTTTGAACGTCAGTTCACATTTGTAGGTGGATCATCAGTGTTAGAGCTAAAATTAGCATGTTTAAAGTGATTTTCATGCTTCCAGGGGCTCGGGAAGTGAATTAAATACTATTTGGAGGCATTTAATGTTCAATCAAAAACAGCTGATTTTTGACAAAAGAGATAACACCCCCCCATTACGTCATGCTTCAGAAATGTGGAAAATGGTCTGTTTTCAAATGTTTTCTTTTTGAACGTCAGTTCACATTTGTAGGTGGATCATCAGTGTTAGAGCTAAAATTAGCATGTTTAAAGTGATTTTCATGCTTCCAGGGGCCCTAAACACAAGATTTATGGAATGGTTAAAAGTGCATGAAAATGGCCAATTTACTCACTCTGAGTTCTCAAAAAGGGTTTCTTGACCCCGGGAAGTTAATTAAATACTATTTGGAGGCATTTAATGTTCGAGCAAAAACGGCTGATTTTCGACAAAAGAGATAACACCCCCCCATTACGTCATGCTTCATAAATGTGGAAAATGGTCCGTTTTCAAATGTTTTATTTTTGAACGTCAGTTCACATTTGTAGGTGGATCATCAGTGTTAGAGCTAAAATTAGCATGTTTAAAGTGATTTTCATGCTTCCAGGGGCTCGGGGAGTGAATTAAATACTATTTGGAGGCATTTAATGTTCAAGCAAAAACGGCTTATTTTCGACAAAAGAGATAACACCCCCCCATTACGTCATGCTTCAGAAATGTGGAAAATGGTCCGTTTTCAAATGTTTTGTTTTTGAACGTCAGTTCACATTTGTAGGTGGATCATCAGTGTTAGAGCTAAAATTAGCATGTTTAAAGTGATTTTCATGCTTCCAGGGGCTCGGGAAGTGAATTAAATACTATTTGGAGGCATTTAATGTTCAAGCAAAAACGGCTTATTTTCGACAAAAGAGATAACACCCCCCCATTACGTCATGCTTCAGAAATGTGGAAAATGGTCCGTTTTCAAATGTTTTATTTTTGAACGTCAGTTCACATTTGTAGGTGGATCATCAGTGTTAGAGCTAAAATTAGCATGTTTAAAGTGGTTTTCATGCTTCCAGGGGCCCTAAACACAAGATTTATGGAATGGTTAAAAGTGCATGAAAATGGCCAATTTACTCACTCTGAGTTCTCAAAAAGGGTTTCTTTACCCCGGGAAGTTAATTAAATACCATTTGGAGGCATTTAATGTTCGAGCAAAAACGGCTGATTTTCGACAAGAGAGATAACCCCCCCATTACGTCATGCTTCAGAAATGTGGAAAATGGTCCGTTTTCAAATGTTTTATTTTTGAACGTCAGTTCACATTTGTAGGTGGATCATCAGTGTTAGAGCTAAAATTAGCATGTTTAAAGTGATTTTCATGCTTCCAGGGGCTCGGGAAGTGAATTAAATACTATTTGGAGGCATTTAATGTTCAAGCAAAAACGGCTGATTTTCGACAAAAGAGATAACACCCCCCCATTACGTCATGCTTCAGAAATGTGGAAAAGGTCCGTTTTCAAATGTTTTATTTTTGAACGTCAGTTCACATTTGTAGGTGGATCATCAGTGTTAGAGCTAAAATTAGCATGTTTAAAGTGGTTTTCATGCTTCCAGGGGCCCTAAACACAAGATTTATGGAATGGTTAAAAGTGCATGAAAATGGCCAATTTACTCACTCTGAGTTCTCAAAAAGGGTTTCTTCACCCCGGGAAGTTAATTAAATACCATTTGGAGGCATTTAATGTTCGAGCAAAAACGGCTGATTTTCGACAAAAGAGATAACACCCCCCCATTACGTCATGCTTCAGAAATGTGGAAAATGGTCCGTTTTCAAATGTTTTATTTTTGAACGTCAGTTCACATTTGTAGGTGGATCATCAGTGTTAGAGCTAAAATTAGCATGTTTAAAGTGGTTTTCATGCTTCCAGGGGCCCTAAACACAAGATTTATGGAATGGTTAAAAGTGCATGAAAATGGCCAATTTACTCACTCTGAGTTCTCAAAAAGGGTTTCTTCACCCAGGGAAGTTAATTAAATACCATTTGGAGGCATTTAATGTTCGAGCAAAAACGGCTGATTTTCGACAAGAGAGATAACCCCCCCCATTACGTCATGCTTCAGAAATGTGGAAAATGGTCCGTTTTCAAATGTTTTATTTTTGAACGTCAGTTCACATTTGTAGGTGGATCATCAGTGTTAGAGCTAAAATTAGCATGTTTAAAGTGATTTTCATGCTTCCAGGGGCTCGGGAAGTGAATTAAATACTATTTGGAGGCATTTAATGTTCAAGCAAAAACGGCTGATTTTCGACAAAAGAGATAACACCCCCCCATTACGTCATGCTTCAGAAATGTGGAAAATGGTCCGTTTTCAAATGTTTTATTTTTGAATGTCAGTTCACATTTGTAGGTGGATCATCAGTGTTAGAGCTACAATTAGCATCTTTAAAGTGGTTTTCATGCTTCCAGGGGCCCTAAACACAAGATTTATGGAATGGTTAAAAGTGCATGAAAATGGCCAATTTACTCACTCTGAGTTCTCAAAAAGGGTTTCTTCACCCAGGGAAGTTAATTAAATACCATTTGGAGGCATTTAATGTTCGAGCAAAAACGGCTGATTTTCGACAAAAGAGATAACACCCCCCCATTACGTCATGCTTCAGAAATGTGGAAAATGGTCCGTTTTCAAATGTTTTATTTTTGAACGTCAGTTCACATTTGTAGGTGGATCATCAGTGTTAGAGCTAAAATTAGCATGTTTAAAGTGGTTTTCATGCTTCCAGGGGCCCTAAACACAAGATTTATGGAATGGTTAAAAGTGCATGAAAATGGCCAATTTACTCACTCTGAGTTCTCAAAAAGGGTTTCTTCACCCAGGGAAGTTAATTAAATACCATTTGGAGGCATTTAATGTTTGAGCAAAAACGGCAGATTTTCGACAAAAGAGATAACACCCCCCATTACGTCATGCTTCAGAAATGTGGAAAATGGTCCGTTTTCAAATGTTTTATTTTTGAACGTCAGTTCACATTTGTAGGTGGATCATCAGTGTTAGAGCTAAAATTAGCATGTTTAAAGTGATTTTCATGCTTCTAGGGGCTCGGGAAGTGAATTAAATACTATTTGGAGGCATTTAATGTTCAATCAAAAACAGCTGATTTTTGAAAAAAGAGATAACACCCCCCCATTACGTCATGCTTCAGAAATGTGGAAAATGGTCCGTTTTCAAATGTTTTATTTTTGAACGTCAGTTCACATTTGTAGGTGGATCATCAGTGTTAGAGCTAAAATTAGCATGTTTAAAGTGATTTTCATGCTTCCAGGGGCTCTGGAAGTGAATTAAATACTATTTGGAGGCATTTAATGTTCAAGCAAAAACGGCTGATTTTCGACAAAAGAGATAACACCCCCCCCCCCATTACGACATGCTTCAGAAATGTGGAAAATTGTCCGTTTTCAAATGTTTTATTTTTGAACGTCAGTTCACATTTGTAGGTGGATCATCAGTGTTAGAGCTAAAATTAGCATGTTTAAAGTGGTTTTCATGCTTCCAGGGGCCCTAAACACAAGATTTATGGAATGGTTAAAAGTGCATGAAAATGACCAATTTACTCACTCTGAGTTCTCAAAAAGGGTTTCTTCACCCAGGGAAGTTAATTAAATACCATTTGGAGGCATTTAATGTTCGAGCAAAAACAGCTGATTTTTGACAAAAGAGATAACACCCCCCCATTACGTCATGCTTCAGAAATGTGGAAAATGGTCCGTTTTCAAATGTTTTATTTTTGAACGTCAGTTCACATTTGTAGGTGGATCATCAGTGTTAGAGCTAAAATTAGCATGTTTAAAGTGATTTTCATGCTTCCAGGGGCTCGGGAAGTGAATTAAATACTATTTGGAGGCATTTAATGTTCAATCAAAAACAGCTGATTTTTGAAAAAAGAGATAACACCCCCCCATTACGTCATGCTTCAGAAATGTGGAAAATGGTCCGTTTTCAAATGTTTTATTTTTGAACGTCAGTTCACATTTGTAGGTGGATCATCAGTGTTAGAGCTAAAATTAGCATGTTTAAAGTGATTTTCATGCTTCCAGGGGCTCGGGAAGTGAATTAAATACTATTTGGAGGCATTTAATGTTCAATCAAAAACAGCTGATTTTTGAGAAAAGAGATAACACCCCCCCATTACGTCATGCTTCAGAAATGTGGAAAATGGTCCGTTTTCAAATGTTTTCTTTTTGAACGTCAGTTCACATTTGTAGGTGGATCATCAGTGTTAGAGCTAAAATTAGCATGTTTAAAGTGATTTTCATGCTTCCAGGGGCTCTGGAAGTGAATTAAATACTATTTGGAGGCATTTAATGTTCAAGCAAAAACGGCTGATTTTCGACAAAAGAGATAACACCCCCCCCCATTACGTCATGCTTCAGAAATGTAGAAAATGGTCCGTTTTCAAATATTTTATTTTTGAACGTCAGTTCACATTTGTAGGTGGATCATCAGTGTTAGAGCTAAAATTAGCATGTTTAAAGTGGTTTTCATGCTTCCAGGGGCCCAAAACCCAAGATTTATGGAATGGTTAAAAGTGCATGAAAATGGCCAATTTACTCACTCTGAGTTCTCAAAAAGGGTTTCTTCACCCAGGGAAGTTAATTAAATACCATTTGGAGGCATTTAATGTTCGATTAAAATTAGCTGATTTTTGACAAAAGAGATAACACCCCCCCCATTACTTCATGCTTCAGAAATGTGGAAAATGGTCCGTTTTCAAATGTTTTATTTTTGAACGTCAGTTCACATTTGTAGGTGGATCATCAGTGTTAGAGCTAAAATTAGCATGTTTAAAGTGATTTTCATGCTTCCAGGGGCTCGGGAAGTGAATTAAATACTATTTGGAGGCATTTAATGTTCAATCAAAAACAGCTGATTTTTGACAAAAGAGATAACACCCCCCCCATTACGTCATGCTTCAGAAATGTGGAAAATGGTCCGTTTTCAAATGTTTTATTTTTGAACGTCAGTTCACATTTGTAGGTGGATCATCAGTGTTAGAGCTAAAATTAGCATGTTTAAAGTGATTTTCATGCTTCCAGGGGCTCGGGAAGTGAATTAAATACTATTTGGAGGCATTTAATGTTCAATCAAAAACAGCTGATTTTTGACAAAAGAGATAACACCCCCCCATTACGTCATGCTTCAGAAATGTGGAAAATGGTCCGTTTTCAAATGCTTTATTTTTGAATGTCAGTTCACATTTGTAGGTGGATCATCAGTGTTAGAGCTAAAATTAGCATGTTTAAAGTGATTTTCATGCTTCCAGGGGCCCTAAACACAAGATTTATGGAATGGTTAAAAGTGCATGAAAATGGCCAATTTACTCACTCTGAGTTCTCAAAAAGGGTTTCTTCACCCCGGGAAGTTAATTAAATACCATTTGGAGGCATTTAATGTTCGAGCAAAAACGGCTGATTTTCGACAAAAGAGATAACACCCCCCCATCACGTCATGCTTCAGAAATGTGGAAAATGGTCCGTTTTCAAATGTTTTATTTTTGAACGTCAGTTCACATTTGTAGGTGGATCATCAGTGTTAGAGCTAAAATTAGCATGTTTAAAGTGATTTTCATGCTTCCAGGGGCTCGGGAAGTGAATTAAATACTATTTGGAGGCATTTAATGTTCACGCAAAAACTGCTGATTTTCGACAAAAGAGATAACACCCCCCATTACGTCATGCTTCAGAAATGTGGAAAATGGTCCGTTTTCAAATGTTTTATTTTTGAACATCAGTTCACATTTGTAGGTGAATCATCAGTGTTAGAGCTAAAATTAGCATGTTTAAAGTGGTTTTCATGCTTCCAGGGGCCCTAAACACAAGATTTATGGAATGGTTAAAAGTGCATGAAAATGGCCAATTTACTCACTCTGAGTTCTCAAAAAGGGTTTCTTCACCCAGGGAAGTTAATTAAATACCATTTGGAGGCATTTAATGTTCGAGCAAAAACGGCTGATTTTCGACTAAAGAGATAACACCCCCCCATTACGTCATGCTTCAGAAATGTGGAAAATGGTCCGTTTTCAAATGTTTCATTTTTGAACGTCAGTTCACATTTGTAGGTGGATCATCAGTGTTAGAGCTAAAATTAGCATGTTTAAAGTGATTTTCATGCTTCCAGGGGCTCGGGAAGTGAATTAAATACTATTTGGAGGCATTTAATGTTCAATCAAAAACAGCTGATTTTTGACAAAAGAGATAACACCCCCCCATTACGTCATGCTTCAGAAATGTGGAAAATGGTCTGTTTTCAAATGTTTTCTTTTTGAACGTCAGTTCACATTTGTAGGTGGATCATCAGTGTTAGAGCTAAAATTAGCATGTTTAAAGTGATTTTCATGCTTCCAGGGGCCCTAAACACAAGATTTATGGAATGGTTAAAAGTGCATGAAAATGGCCAATTTACTCACTCTGAGTTCTCAAAAAGGGTTTCTTGACCCCGGGAAGTTAATTAAATACTATTTGGAGGCATTTAATGTTCGAGCAAAAACGGCTGATTTTCGACAAAAGAGATAACACCCCCCCATTACGTCATGCTTCATAAATGTGGAAAATGGTCCGTTTTCAAATGTTTTATTTTTGAACGTCAGTTCACATTTGTAGGTGGATCATCAGTGTTAGAGCTAAAATTAGCATGTTTAAAGTGATTTTCATGCTTCCAGGGGCTCGGGGAGTGAATTAAATACTATTTGGAGGCATTTAATGTTCAAGCAAAAACGGCTTATTTTCGACAAAAGAGATAACACCCCCCCATTACGTCATGCTTCAGAAATGTGGAAAATGGTCCGTTTTCAAATGTTTTGTTTTTGAACGTCAGTTCACATTTGTAGGTGGATCATCAGTGTTAGAGCTAAAATTAGCATGTTTAAAGTGATTTTCATGCTTCCAGGGGCTCGGGAAGTGAATTAAATACTATTTGGAGGCATTTAATGTTCAAGCAAAAACGGCTTATTTTCGACAAAAGAGATAACACCCCCCCATTACGTCATGCTTCAGAAATGTGGAAAATGGTCCGTTTTCAAATGTTTTATTTTTGAACGTCAGTTCACATTTGTAGGTGGATCATCAGTGTTAGAGCTAAAATTAGCATGTTTAAAGTGGTTTTCATGCTTCCAGGGGCCCTAAACACAAGATTTATGGAATGGTTAAAAGTGCATGAAAATGGCCAATTTACTCACTCTGAGTTCTCAAAAAGGGTTTCTTTACCCCGGGAAGTTAATTAAATACCATTTGGAGGCATTTAATGTTCGAGCAAAAACGGCTGATTTTCGACAAGAGAGATAACCCCCCCATTACGTCATGCTTCAGAAATGTGGAAAATGGTCCGTTTTCAAATGTTTTATTTTTGAACGTCAGTTCACATTTGTAGGTGGATCATCAGTGTTAGAGCTAAAATTAGCATGTTTAAAGTGATTTTCATGCTTCCAGGGGCTCGGGAAGTGAATTAAATACTATTTGGAGGCATTTAATGTTCAAGCAAAAACGGCTGATTTTCGACAAAAGAGATAACACCCCCCCATTACGTCATGCTTCAGAAATGTGGAAAAGGTCCGTTTTCAAATGTTTTATTTTTGAACGTCAGTTCACATTTGTAGGTGGATCATCAGTGTTAGAGCTAAAATTAGCATGTTTAAAGTGGTTTTCATGCTTCCAGGGGCCCTAAACACAAGATTTATGGAATGGTTAAAAGTGCATGAAAATGGCCAATTTACTCACTCTGAGTTCTCAAAAAGGGTTTCTTCACCCCGGGAAGTTAATTAAATACCATTTGGAGGCATTTAATGTTCGAGCAAAAACGGCTGATTTTCGACAAAAGAGATAACACCCCCCCATTACGTCATGCTTCAGAAATGTGGAAAATGGTCCGTTTTCAAATGTTTTATTTTTGAACGTCAGTTCACATTTGTAGGTGGATCATCAGTGTTAGAGCTAAAATTAGCATGTTTAAAGTGGTTTTCATGCTTCCAGGGGCCCTAAACACAAGATTTATGGAATGGTTAAAAGTGCATGAAAATGGCCAATTTACTCACTCTGAGTTCTCAAAAAGGGTTTCTTCACCCAGGGAAGTTAATTAAATACCATTTGGAGGCATTTAATGTTCGAGCAAAAACGGCTGATTTTCGACAAGAGAGATAACCCCCCCCATTACGTCATGCTTCAGAAATGTGGAAAATGGTCCGTTTTCAAATGTTTTATTTTTGAACGTCAGTTCACATTTGTAGGTGGATCATCAGTGTTAGAGCTAAAATTAGCATGTTTAAAGTGATTTTCATGCTTCCAGGGGCTCGGGAAGTGAATTAAATACTATTTGGAGGCATTTAATGTTCAAGCAAAAACGGCTGATTTTCGACAAAAGAGATAACACCCCCCCATTACGTCATGCTTCAGAAATGTGGAAAATGGTCCGTTTTCAAATGTTTTATTTTTGAACGTCAGTTCACATTTGTAGGTGGATCATCAGTGTTAGAGCTAAAATTAGCATGTTTAAAGTGGTTTTCATGCTTCCAGGGGCCCTAAACACAAGATTTATGGAATGGTTAAAAGTGCATGAAAATGGCCAATTTACTCACTCTGAGTTCTCAAAAAGGGTTTCTTTACCCCGGGAAGTTAATTAAATACCATTTGGAGGCATTTAATGTTCGAGCAAAAACGGCTGATTTTCGACAAGAGAGATAACCCCCCCATTACGTCATGCTTCAGAAATGTGGAAAATGGTCCGTTTTCAAATGTTTTATTTTTGAACGTCAGTTCACATTTGTAGGTGGATCATCAGTGTTAGAGCTAAAATTAGCATGTTTAAAGTGATTTTCATGCTTCCAGGGGCTCGGGAAGTGAATTAAATACTATTTGGAGGCATTTAATGTTCAAGCAAAAACGGCTGATTTTCGACAAAAGAGATAACACCCCCCCATTACGTCATGCTTCAGAAATGTGGAAAAGGTCCGTTTTCAAATGTTTTATTTTTGAACGTCAGTTCACATTTGTAGGTGGATCATCAGTGTTAGAGCTAAAATTAGCATGTTTAAAGTGGTTTTCATGCTTCCAGGGGCCCTAAACACAAGATTTATGGAATGGTTAAAAGTGCATGAAAATGGCCAATTTACTCACTCTGAGTTCTCAAAAAGGGTTTCTTCACCCCGGGAAGTTAATTAAATACCATTTGGAGGCATTTAATGTTCGAGCAAAAACGGCTGATTTTCGACAAAAGAGATAACACCCCCCCATTACGTCATGCTTCAGAAATGTGGAAAATGGTCCGTTTTCAAATGTTTTATTTTTGAACGTCAGTTCACATTTGTAGGTGGATCATCAGTGTTAGAGCTAAAATTAGCATGTTTAAAGTGGTTTTCATGCTTCCAGGGGCCCTAAACACAAGATTTATGGAATGGTTAAAAGTGCATGAAAATGGCCAATTTACTCACTCTGAGTTCTCAAAAAGGGTTTCTTCACCCAGGGAAGTTAATTAAATACCATTTGGAGGCATTTAATGTTCGAGCAAAAACGGCTGATTTTCGACAAGAGAGATAACCCCCCCCATTACGTCATGCTTCAGAAATGTGGAAAATGGTCCGTTTTCAAATGTTTTATTTTTGAACGTCAGTTCACATTTGTAGGTGGATCATCAGTGTTAGAGCTAAAATTAGCATGTTTAAAGTGATTTTCATGCTTCCAGGGGCTCGGGAAGTGAATTAAATACTATTTGGAGGCATTTAATGTTCAAGCAAAAACGGCTGATTTTCGACAAAAGAGATAACACCCCCCCATTACGTCATGCTTCAGAAATGTGGAAAATGGTCCGTTTTCAAATGTTTTATTTTTGAATGTCAGTTCACATTTGTAGGTGGATCATCAGTGTTAGAGCTACAATTAGCATCTTTAAAGTGGTTTTCATGCTTCCAGGGGCCCTAAACACAAGATTTATGGAATGGTTAAAAGTGCATGAAAATGGCCAATTTACTCACTCTGAGTTCTCAAAAAGGGTTTCTTCACCCAGGGAAGTTAATTAAATACCATTTGGAGGCATTTAATGTTCGAGCAAAAACGGCTGATTTTCGACAAAAGAGATAACACCCCCCCATTACGTCATGCTTCAGAAATGTGGAAAATGGTCCGTTTTCAAATGTTTTATTTTTGAACGTCAGTTCACATTTGTAGGTGGATCATCAGTGTTAGAGCTAAAATTAGCATGTTTAAAGTGGTTTTCATGCTTCCAGGGGCCCTAAACACAAGATTTATGGAATGGTTAAAAGTGCATGAAAATGGCCAATTTACTCACTCTGAGTTCTCAAAAAGGGTTTCTTCACCCAGGGAAGTTAATTAAATACCATTTGGAGGCATTTAATGTTTGAGCAAAAACGGCAGATTTTCGACAAAAGAGATAACACCCCCCATTACGTCATGCTTCAGAAATGTGGAAAATGGTCCGTTTTCAAATGTTTTATTTTTGAACGTCAGTTCACATTTGTAGGTGGATCATCAGTGTTAGAGCTAAAATTAGCATGTTTAAAGTGATTTTCATGCTTCTAGGGGCTCGGGAAGTGAATTAAATACTATTTGGAGGCATTTAATGTTCAATCAAAAACAGCTGATTTTTGAAAAAAGAGATAACACCCCCCCATTACGTCATGCTTCAGAAATGTGGAAAATGGTCCGTTTTCAAATGTTTTATTTTTGAACGTCAGTTCACATTTGTAGGTGGATCATCAGTGTTAGAGCTAAAATTAGCATGTTTAAAGTGATTTTCATGCTTCCAGGGGCTCTGGAAGTGAATTAAATACTATTTGGAGGCATTTAATGTTCAAGCAAAAACGGCTGATTTTCGACAAAAGAGATAACACCCCCCCCCCATTACGACATGCTTCAGAAATGTGGAAAATTGTCCGTTTTCAAATGTTTTATTTTTGAACGTCAGTTCACATTTGTAGGTGGATCATCAGTGTTAGAGCTAAAATTAGCATGTTTAAAGTGGTTTTCATGCTTCCAGGGGCCCTAAACACAAGATTTATGGAATGGTTAAAAGTGCATGAAAATGGCCAATTTACTCACTCTGAGTTCTCAAAAAGGGTTTCTTCACCCAGGGAAGTTAATTAAATACCATTTGGAGGCATTTAATGTTCGAGCAAAAACAGCTGATTTTTGACAAAAGAGATAACACCCCCCCATTACGTCATGCTTCAGAAATGTGGAAAATGGTCCGTTTTCAAATGTTTTATTTTTGAACGTCAGTTCACATTTGTAGGTGGATCATCAGTGTTAGAGCTAAAATTAGCATGTTTAAAGTGATTTTCATGCTTCCAGGGGCTCGGGAAGTGAATTAAATACTATTTGGAGGCATTTAATGTTCAATCAAAAACAGCTGATTTTTGAAAAAAGAGATAACACCCCCCCATTACGTCATGCTTCAGAAATGTGGAAAATGGTCCGTTTTCAAATGTTTTATTTTTGAACGTCAGTTCACATTTGTAGGTGGATCATCAGTGTTAGAGCTAAAATTAGCATGTTTAAAGTGATTTTCATGCTTCCAGGGGCTCGGGAAGTGAATTAAATACTATTTGGAGGCATTTAATGTTCAATCAAAAACAGCTGATTTTTGAGAAAAGAGATAACACCCCCCCATTACGTCATGCTTCAGAAATGTGGAAAATGGTCCGTTTTCAAATGTTTTCTTTTTGAACGTCAGTTCACATTTGTAGGTGGATCATCAGTGTTAGAGCTAAAATTAGCATGTTTAAAGTGCTTTTCATGCTTCCAGGGGCCCTAAACACAAGATTTATGGAATGGTTAAAAGTGCATGAAAATGGCCAATTTACTCACTCTGAGTTCTCAAAAAGGGTTTCTTCACCCCGGGAAGTTAATTAAATACCATTTGGAGGCATTTAATGTTCGAGCAAAAACGGCTGATTTTCGACAAAAGAGATAACACCCCCCCATTACGTTATGCTTCAGAAATGTGGAAAATGGTCCGTTTTCAAATGTTTTATTTTTGAACGTCAGTTCACATTTGTAGGTGGATCATCAGTGTTAGAGCTAAAATTAGCATGTTTAAAGTGATTTTCATGCTTCCAGGGGCTCGGGAAGTGAATTAAATACTATTTGGAGGCATTTAATGTTCACGCAAAAACGGCTGATTTTCGACAAAAGAGATAACACCCCCCATTACGTCATGCTTCAGAAATGTGGAAAATGGTCCGTTTTCAAATGTTTTATTTTTGAACATAAGTTCACATTTGTAGGTGAATCATCAGTGTTAGAGCTAAAATTAGCATGTTTAAAGTGGTTTTCATGCTTCCAGGGGCCCTAAACACAAGATTTATGGAATGGTTAAAAGTGCATAAAAATGGCCAATTTACTCACTCTGAGTTTTCAAAAAGGGTTTCTTCACCCAGGGAAGTTAATTAAATACCATTTGGAGGCATTTAATGTTCGAGCAAAAACGGCTGATTTTCGACAAAAGAGATAACACCCCCCCCATTACGTCATGCTTCAGAAATGTGGAAAATGGTCCGTTTTCAAATGTTTTATTTTTGAACGTCAGTTCACATTTGTAGGTGGACCATCAGTGTTAGAGCTAAAATCAGCATGTTTAAAGTGGTTTTCATGCTTCCAGGGGCCCTAAACACAAGATTTATGGAATGGTTAAAAGTGCATGAAAATGGCCAATTTACTCACTCTGAGTTCTCAAAAAGGGTTTCTTCACCCAGGGAAGTTAATTAAATACCATTTGGAGGCATTTAATGTTCGAGCAAAAACGGCTGATTTTCGACAAAAGAGATAACACCCCCCCATTACGTCATGCTTCAGAAATGTGGAAAATGGTCCGTTTTCAAATGTTTTATTTTTGAACGTCAGTTCACATTTGTAGGTGGATCATCAGTGTTAGAGCTAAAATTAGCATGTTTAAAGTGATTTTCATGCATCCAGGGGCTCTGGAAGTGAATTAAATACTATTTGGAGGCATTTAATGTTCAAGCAAAAACGGCTGATTTTTGAAAAAAGAGATAACACCCCCCCATTACGACATGCTTCAGAAATGTGGAAAATGGTCCGTTTTCAAATGTTTTATTTTTGAACGTCAGTTCACATTTGTAGGTGGATCATCAGTGTTAGAGCTAAAATTAGCATGTTTAAAGTGGTTTTCATGCTTCCAGGGGCCCTAAACACAAGATTTATGGAATGGTTAAAAGTGCATGAAAATGGCCAATTTACTCACTCTGAGTTCTCAAAAAGGGTTTCTTCACCCAGGGAAGTTAATTAAATACCATTTGGAGGCAAATAATGTTCGAGCAAAAACAGCTGATTTTTGACAAAAGAGATAACACCCCCCCATTACGTCATGCTTCAGAAATGTGGAAAATGGTCCATTTTCAAATGTTTTATTTTTGAACGTCAGTTCACATTTGTAGGTGGATCATCAGTGTTAGAGCTAAAATTAGCATGTTTAAAGTGATTTTCATGCTTCCAGGGGCTCGGGAAGTGAATTAAATACTATTTGGAGGCATTTAATGTTCAATCAAAAACAGCTGATTTTTGAAAAAAGAGATAACACCCCCCCATTACGTCATGCTTCAGAAATGTGGAAAATGGTCCGTTTTCAAATGTTTTATTTTTGAACGTCAGTTCACATTTGTAGGTGGATCATCAGTGTTAGAGCTAAAATTAGCATGTTTAAAGTGATTTTCATGCTTCCAGGGGCCCTAAACACAAGATTTATGGAATGGTTAAAAGTGCATGAAAATGGCCAATTTACTCACTCTGAGTTCTCAAAAAGGGTTTCTTCACCCCGGGAAGTTAATTAAATACCATTTGGAGGCATTTAATGTTCGAGCAAAAACGGCTGATTTTCGACAAAAGAGATAACACCCCCCCATTACGTCATGCTTCAGAAATGTGGAAAATGGTCCGTTTTCAAATGTTTTATTTTTGAACGTCAGTTCACATTTGTAGGTGGATCATCAGTGTTAGAGCTAAAATTAGCATGTTTAAAGTGATTTTCATGCTTCCAGGGGCTCGGGAAGTGAATTAAATACTATTTGGAGGCATTTAATGTTCACGCAAAAACGGCTGATTTTCGACAAAAGAGATAACACCCCCCATTACGTCATGCTTCAGAAATGTGGAAAATGATCCGTTTTCAAATGTTTTATTTTTGAACATCAGTTCACATTTGTAGGTGAATCATCAGTGTTAGAGCTAAAATTAGCATGTTTAAAGTGGTTTTCATGCTTCCAGGGGCCCTAAACACAAGATTTATGGAATGGTTAAAAGTGCATGAAAATGGCCAATTTACTCACTCTGAGTTCTCGAAAAGGGTTTCTTCACCCAGGGAAGTTAATTAAATACCATTTGGAGGCATTTAATGTTTGAGCAAAAACGGCTGATTTTCGACAAAAGAGATAACACCCCCCCATTACGTCATGCTTCAGAAATGTGGAAAATGGTCCGTTTTCAAATGTTTCATTTTTGAACGTCAGTTCACATTTGTAGGTGGATCATCAGTGTTAGAGCTAAAATTAGCATGTTTAAAGTGATTTTCATGCTTCCAGGGGCTCGGGAAGTGTATTAAATACTATTTGGAGGCATTTAATGTTCAATCAAAAACAGCTGATTTTTGACAAAAGAGATAACACCCCCCCATTACGTCATGCTTCAGAAATGTGGAAAATGGTCCGTTTTCAAATGTTTTATTTTTGAACGTCAGTTCACATTTGTAGGTGGATCATCAGTGTTAGAGCTAAAATTAGCATGTTTAAAGTGATTTTCATGCTTCCAGGGGCTCTGGAAGTAAATTAAATACTATTTGGAGGCATTTAATGTTCAATCAAAAACAGCTGATTTTTGACAAAAGAGATATCACCCCCCCATTACGTCATGCTTCAGAAATGTGGAAAATGGTCCGTTTTCAAATGTTTTATTTTTGAATGTCAGTTCACATTTGTAGGTGGATCATCAGTGTTAGAGCTAAAATTAGCATGTTTAAAGTGATTTTCATGCTTCCAGGGGCCCTAAACACAAGATTTATGGAATGGTTAAAAGTGCATGAAAATGGCCAATTTACTCACTCTGAGTTCTCAAAAAGGGTTTCTTCACCCCGGGAAGTTAATTAAATACCATTTGGAGGCATTTAATGTTCGAGCAAAAACGGCTGATTTTCGAAAAAAGAGATAACACCCCCCCATTACGTCATGCTTCAGAAATGTGGATAATGGTCCGTTTTCAAATGTTTTATTTTTGAACGTCAGTTCACATTTGTAGGTGGATCATCAGTGTTAGAGCTAAAATTAGCATGTTTAAAGTGATTTTCATGCTTCCAGGGGCTCGGGAAGTGAATTAAATACTATTTGGAGGCATTTATTGTTCAATCAAAAACAGCTGATTTTTGACAAAAGAGATAACACCCCCCCATTACGTCATGCTTCAGAAATGTGGAAAATGGTCTGTTTTCAAATGTTTTATTTTTGAATGTCAGTTCACATTTGTAGGTGGATCATCAGTGTTAGAGCTAAAATTAGCATGTTTAAAGTGATTTTCATGCTTCCAGGGGCCCTAAAAACAAGATTTATGGAATGGTTAAAAGTGCATGAAAATGGCCAATTTACTCACTCTGAGTTCTCAAAAAGGGTTTCTTCACCCCGGGAAGTTAATTAAATACCATTTGGAGGCATTTAATGTTCGAGCAAAAACGGCTGATTTTCGACAAAAGAGATAACACCCCCCCATTACGTCATGCTTCAGAAATGTGGAAAATGGTCAGTTTTCAAATGTTTTATTTTTGAACGTCAGTTCACATTTGTAGGTGGATCATCAGTGTTAGAGCTAAAATTAGCATGTTTAAAGTGGTTTTCATGCTTCCAGGGGCCCAAAACACAAGATTTATGGAATGGTTAAAAGTGCATGAAAATGGCCAATTTACTCACTCTGAGTTCTCAAAAAGGGTTTCTTCACCCAGGGAAGTTAATTAAATACCATTTGGAGGCATTTAATGTTCGAGCAAAAACGGCTGATTTTCGACAAAAGAGATAACACCCCCCATTACGTCATGCTTCAGAAATGTGGAAAATGGTCCGTTTTCAAATGTTTTATTTTTGAACGTCAGTTCACATTTGTAGGTGGATCATCAGTGTTAGAGCTAAAATTAGCATGTTTAAAGTGATTTTCATGCTTCCAGGGGCTCTGGAAGTGAATTAAATACTATTTGGAGGCATTTAATGTTCAAGCAAAAACGGCTGATTTTCGACAAAAGAGATAACACCCCCCCCCATTACGACATGCTTCAGAAATGTGGAAAATGGTCCGTTTTCAAATGTTTTATTTTTGAACGTTAGTTCACATTTGTAGGTGGATCATCAGTGTTAGAGCTAAAATTAGCATATTTAAAGTGGTTTTCATGCTTCCAGGGGCCCAAAACACAAGATTTATGGAATGGTTAAAAGTGCATGAAAATGGCCAATTTACTCACTCTGAGTTCTCAAAAAGGGTTTCTTCACCCAGGGAAGTTAATTAAATACCATTTGGAGGCATTTAATGTTCGAGCAAAAACGGCTGATTTTCGACAAAAGAGATAACACCCCCCATTACGTCATGCTTCAGAAATGTGGAAAATGGTCCATTTTCAAATGTTTTATTTTTGAACGTCAGTTCACATTTGTAGGTGGATCATCAGTGTTGGAGCTAAAATTAGCATGTTTAAAGTGATTTTCATGCTTCCAGGGGCTCGGGAAGTGAATTAAATACTATTTGGAGGCATTTAATGTTCAAGCAAAAACGGCTGATTTTCGACAAAAGAGATAACACCCCCCCATTACGACATGCTTCAGAAATGTGGAAAATGGTCCGTTTTCAAATGTTTTATTTTTGAACCTCAGTTCACATTTGTAGGTGGATCATCAGTGTTAGAGCTAAAATTAGCATGTTTAAAGTGGTTTTCATGCTTCCAGGGGCCCTAAACACAAGATTTATGGAATGGTTAAAAGTGCATGAAAATGGCCAATTTACTCACTCTGAGTTCTCAAAAAGGGTTTCTTCACCCAGGGAAGTTAATTAAATACCATTTGGAGGCATTTAATGTTCGAGCAAAAACAGCTGATTTTTGACAAAAGAGATAACACCCCCCCCATTACGTCATGCTTCAGAAATGTGGAAAATGGTCCGTTTTCAAATGTTTTATTTTTGAACGTCAGTTCACATTTGTAGGTGGATCATCAGTGTTAGAGCTAAAATTAGCATGTTTAAAGTGATTTTCATGCTTCCAGGGGCTCGGGAAGTGAATTAAATACTATTTGGAGGCATTTAATGTTCACGCAAAAACGGCTGATTTTCGACAAAAGAGATAACACCCCCCATTACGTCATGCTTCAGAAATGTGGAAAATGGTCCGTTTTCAAATGTTTTATTTTTGAACATAAGTTCACATTTGTAGGTGAATCATCAGTGTTAGAGCTAAAATTAGCATGTTTAAAGTGGTTTTCATGCTTCCAGGGGCCCTAAACACAAGATTTATGGAATGGTTAAAAGTGCATAAAAATGGCCAATTTACTCACTCTGAGTTTTCAAAAAGGGTTTCTTCACCCAGGGAAGTTAATTAAATACCATTTGGAGGCATTTAATGTTCGAGCAAAAACGGCTGATTTTCGACAAAAGAGATAACACCCCCCCCATTACGTCATGCTTCAGAAATGTGGAAAATGGTCCGTTTTCAAATGTTTTATTTTTGAACGTCAGTTCACATTTGTAGGTGGACCATCAGTGTTAGAGCTAAAATCAGCATGTTTAAAGTGGTTTTCATGCTTCCAGGGGCCCTAAACACAAGATTTATGGAATGGTTAAAAGTGCATGAAAATGGCCAATTTACTCACTCTGAGTTCTCAAAAAGGGTTTCTTCACCCAGGGAAGTTAATTAAATACCATTTGGAGGCATTTAATGTTCGAGCAAAAACGGCTGATTTTCGACAAAAGAGATAACACCCCCCCATTACGTCATGCTTCAGAAATGTGGAAAATGGTCCGTTTTCAAATGTTTTATTTTTGAACGTCAGTTCACATTTGTAGGTGGATCATCAGTGTTAGAGCTAAAATTAGCATGTTTAAAGTGATTTTCATGCATCCAGGGGCTCTGGAAGTGAATTAAATACTATTTGGAGGCATTTAATGTTCAAGCAAAAACGGCTGATTTTCGACAAAAGAGATAACACCCCCCCCATTACGTCATGCTTCAGAAATGTGGAAAATGGTCCGTTTTCAAATGTTTTATTTTTGAACGTCAGTTCACATTTGTAGGTGGATCATCAGTGTTAGAGCTAAAATTAGCATGTTTAAAGTGGTTTTCATGCTTCCAGGGGCCCAAAACACAAGATTTATGGAATGGTTAAAAGTGCATGAAAATGGCCAATTTACTCACTCTGAGTTCTCAAAAAGGGTTTCTTCACCCAGGGAAGTTAATTAAATACCATTTGGAGGCATTTAATGTTCGAGCAAAAACGGCTGATTTTCGACAAAAGAGATAACACCCCCCCCATTACGTCATGCTTCAGAAATGTGGAAAATGGTCCGTTTTCAAATGTTTTATTTTTGAACGTCAGTTCACATTTGTAGGTGGATCATCAGTGTTGGAGCTAAAATTAGCATGTTTAAAGTGATTTTCATGCTTCCAGGGGCTCGGGAAGTGAATTAAATACTATTTGGAGGCATTTAATGTTCAAGCAAAAACGGCTGATTTTCGACAAAAGAGATAACACCCCCCCATTACGACATGCTTCAGAAATGTGGAAAATGGTCCGTTTTCAAATGTTTTATTTTTGAACGTCAGTTCACATTTGTAGGTGGATCATCAGTGTTAGAGCTAAAATTAGCATGTTTAAAGTGGTTTTCATGCTTCCAGGGGCCCTAAACACAAGATTTATGGAATGGTTAAAAGTGCATGAAAATGGCCAATTTACTCACTCTGAGTTCTCAAAAAGGGTTTCTTCACCCAGGGAAGTTAATTAAATACCATTTGGAGGCATTTAATGTTCGAGCAAAAACAGCTGATTTTTGACAAAAGAGATAACACCCCCCCATTACGTCATGCTTCAGAAATGTGGAAAATGGTCCGTTTTCAAATGTTTTATTTTTGAACGTCAGTTCACATTTGTAGGTGGATCATCAGTGTTAGAGCTAAAATTAGCATGTTTAAAGTGATTTTCATGCTTCCAGGGGCCCTAAACACAAGATTTATGGAATGGTTAAAAGTGCATGAAAATGGCCAATTTACTCACTCTGAGTTCTCAAAAAGGGTTTCTTCACCCCGGGAAGTTAATTAAATACCATTTGGAGGCATTTAATGTTCGAGCAAAAACGGCTGATTTTCGACAAAAGAGATAACACCCCCCCATTACGTCATGCTTCAGAAATGTGGAAAATGGTCCGTTTTCGAATGTTTTATTTTTGAACGTCAGTTCACATTTGTAGGTGGATCATCAGTGTTAGAGCTAAAATTAGCATGTTTAAAGTGATTTTCATGCTTCCAGGGGCTCGGGAAGTGAATTAAATACTATTTGGAGGCATTTAATGTTCACGCAAAAACGGCTGATTTTCGACAAAAGAGATAACACCCCCCATTACGTCATGCTTCAGAAATGTGGAAAATGGTCCGTTTTCAAATGTTTTATTTTTGAACATCAGTTCACATTTGTAGGTGAATCATCAGTGTTAGAGCTAAAATTAGCATGTTTAAAGTGATTTTCATGCTTCCAGGGGCCCTAAACACAAGATTTATGGAATGGTTAAAAGTGCATGAAAATGGCCAATTTACTCACTCTGAGTTCTCAAAAAGGGTTTCTTCACCCCGGGAAGTTAATTAAATACCATTTGGAGGCATTTAATGTTCGAGCAAAAACGGCTGATTTTCGAAAAAAGAGATAACACCCCCCCATTACGTCATGCTTCAGAAATGTGGATAATGGTCCGTTTTCAAATGTTTTATTTTTGAACGTCAGTTCACATTTGTAGGTGGATCATCAGTGTTAGAGCTAAAATTAGCATGTTTAAAGTGATTTTCATGCTTCCAGGGGCTCGGGAAGTGAATTAAATACTATTTGGAGGCATTTATTGTTCAATCAAAAACAGCTGATTTTTGACAAAAGAGATAACACCCCCCCATTACGTCATGCTTCAGAAATGTGGAAAATGGTCTGTTTTCAAATGTTTTATTTTTGAATGTCAGTTCACATTTGTAGGTGGATCATCAGTGTTAGAGCTAAAATTAGCATGTTTAAAGTGATTTTCATGCTTCCAGGGGCCCTAAACACAAGATTTATGGAATGGTTAAAAGTGCATGAAAATGGCCAATTTACTCACTCTGAGTTCTCAAAAAGGGTTTCTTCACCCCGGGAAGTTAATTAAATACCATTTGGAGGCATTTAATGTTCGAGCAAAAACGGCTGATTTTCGACAAAAGAGATAACACCCCCCCATTACGTCATGCTTCAGAAATGTGGAAAATGGTCAGTTTTCAAATGTTTTATTTTTGAACGTCAGTTCACATTTGTAGGTGGATCATCAGTGTTAGAGCTAAAATTAGCATGTTTAAAGTGGTTTTCATGCTTCCAGGGGCCCTAAACACAAGATTTATGGAATGGTTAAAAGTGCATGAAAATGGCCAATTTACTCACTCTGAGTTCTCAAAAAGGGTTTCTTCACCCAGGGAAGTTAATTAAATACCATTTGGAGGCATTTAATGTTCGAGCAAAAACGGCTGATTTTCGACAAAAGAGATAACACCCCCCATTACGTCATGCTTCAGAAATGTGGAAAATGGTCCGTTTTCAAATGTTTTATTTTTGAACGTCAGTTCACATTTGTAGGTGGATCATCAGTGTTAGAGCTAAAATTAGCATGTTTAAAGTGATTTTCATGCTTCCAGGGGCTCTGGAAGTGAATTAAATACTATTTGGAGGCATTTAATGTTCAAGCAAAAACGGCTGATTTTCGACAAAAGAGATAACACCCCCCCCATTACGTCATGCTTCAGAAATGTGGAAAATGGTCCGTTTTCAAATGTTTTATTTTTGAACGTTAGTTCACATTTGTAGGTGGATCATCAGTGTTAGAGCTAAAATTAGCATGTTTAAAGTGGTTTTCATGCTTCCAGGGGCCCAAAACACAAGATTTATGGAATGGTTAAAAGTGCAGGAAAATGGCTAATTTACTCACTCTGAGTTCTCAAAAAGGGTTTCTTCACCCAGGGAAGTTAATTAAATACCATTTGGAGGCATTTAATGTTCGAGCAAAAATGGCTGATTTTCGACAAAAGAGATAACACCCCCCATTACGTCATGCTTCAGAAATGTGGAAAATGGTCCATTTTCAAATGTTTTATTTTTGAACGTCAGTTCACATTTGTAGGTGGATCATCAGTGTTGGAGCTAAAATTAGCATGTTTAAAGTGATTTTCATGCTTCCAGGGGCTCGGGAAGTGAATTAAATACTATTTGGAGGCATTTAATGTTCAAGCAAAAACGGCTGATTTTCGACAAAAGAGATAACACCCCCCCATTACGACATGCTTCAGAAATGTGGAAAATGGTCCGTTTTCAAATGTTTTATTTTTGAACCTCAGTTCACATTTGTAGGTGGATCATCAGTGTTAGAGCTAAAATTAGCATGTTTAAAGTGGTTTTCATGCTTCCAGGGGCCCTAAACACAAGATTTATGGAATGGTTAAAGGTGCATGAAAATGGCCAATTTACTCACTCTGAGTTCTCAAAAAGGGTTTCTTCACCCAGGGAAGTTAATTAAATACCATTTGGAGGCATTTAATGTTCGAGCAAAAACGGCTGATTTTCGACAAAAGAGATAACACCCCCCCATTACGTCATGCTTCAGAAATGTGGAAAATGGTCCGTTTTCAAATGTTTTATTTTTGAACGTCAGTTCACATTTGTAGGTGGATCATCAGTGTTAGAGCTAAAATTAGCATGTTTAAAGTGATTTTCATGCATCCAGGGGCTCTGGAAGTGAATTAAATACTATTTGGAGGCATTTAATGTTCAAGCAAAAACGGCTGATTTTCGACAAAAGAGATAACACCCCCCCCATTACGTCATGCTTCAGAAATGTGGAAAATGGTCCGTTTTCAAATGTTTTATTTTTGAACGTCAGTTCACATTTGTAGGTGGATCATCAGTGTTAGAGCTAAAATTAGCATGTTTAAAGTGGTTTTCATGCTTCCAGGGGCCCAAAACACAAGATTTATGGAATGGTTAAAAGTGCATGAAAATGGCCAATTTACTCACTCTGAGTTCTCAAAAAGGGTTTCTTCACCCAGGGAAGTTAATTAAATACCATTTGGAGGCATTTAATGTTCGAGCAAAAACGGCTGATTTTCGACAAAAGAGATAACACCCCCCCCATTACGTCATGCTTCAGAAATGTGGAAAATGGTCCGTTTTCAAATGTTTTATTTTTGAACGTCAGTTCACATTTGTAGGTGGATCATCAGTGTTGGAGCTAAAATTAGCATGTTTAAAGTGATTTTCATGCTTCCAGGGGCTCGGGAAGTGAATTAAATACTATTTGGAGGCATTTAATGTTCAAGCAAAAACGGCTGATTTTCGACAAAAGAGATAACACCCCCCCATTACGACATGCTTCAGAAATGTGGAAAATGGTCCGTTTTCAAATGTTTTATTTTTGAACGTCAGTTCACATTTGTAGGTGGATCATCAGTGTTAGAGCTAAAATTAGCATGTTTAAAGTGGTTTTCATGCTTCCAGGGGCCCTAAACACAAGATTTATGGAATGGTTAAAAGTGCATGAAAATGGCCAATTTACTCACTCTGAGTTCTCAAAAAGGGTTTCTTCACCCAGGGAAGTTAATTAAATACCATTTGGAGGCATTTAATGTTCGAGCAAAAACAGCTGATTTTTGACAAAAGAGATAACACCCCCCCATTACGTCATGCTTCAGAAATGTGGAAAATGGTCCGTTTTCAAATGTTTTATTTTTGAACGTCAGTTCACATTTGTAGGTGGATCATCAGTGTTAGAGCTAAAATTAGCATGTTTAAAGTGATTTTCATGCTTCCAGGGGCCCTAAACACAAGATTTATGGAATGGTTAAAAGTGCATGAAAATGGCCAATTTACTCACTCTGAGTTCTCAAAAAGGGTTTCTTCACCCCGGGAAGTTAATTAAATACCATTTGGAGGCATTTAATGTTCGAGCAAAAACGGCTGATTTTCGACAAAAGAGATAACACCCCCCCATTACGTCATGCTTCAGAAATGTGGAAAATGGTCCGTTTTCGAATGTTTTATTTTTGAACGTCAGTTCACATTTGTAGGTGGATCATCAGTGTTAGAGCTAAAATTAGCATGTTTAAAGTGATTTTCATGCTTCCAGGGGCTCGGGAAGTGAATTAAATACTATTTGGAGGCATTTAATGTTCACGCAAAAACGGCTGATTTTCGACAAAAGAGATAACACCCCCCATTACGTCATGCTTCAGAAATGTGGAAAATGGTCCGTTTTCAAATGTTTTATTTTTGAACATCAGTTCACATTTGTAGGTGAATCATCAGTGTTAGAGCTAAAATTAGCATGTTTAAAGTGATTTTCATGCTTCCAGGGGCCCTAAACACAAGATTTATGGAATGGTTAAAAGTGCATGAAAATGGCCAATTTACTCACTCTGAGTTCTCAAAAAGGGTTTCTTCACCCCGGGAAGTTAATTAAATACCATTTGGAGGCATTTAATGTTCGAGCAAAAACGGCTGATTTTCGAAAAAAGAGATAACACCCCCCATTACGTCATGCTTCAGAAATGTGGATAATGGTCCGTTTTCAAATGTTTTATTTTTGAACGTCAGTTCACATTTGTAGGTGGATCATCAGTGTTAGAGCTAAAATTAGCATGTTTAAAGTGATTTTCATGCTTCCAGGGGCTCGGGAAGTGAATTAAATACTATTTGGAGGCATTTATTGTTCAATCAAAAACAGCTGATTTTTGACAAAAGAGATAACACCCCCCCATTACGTCATGCTTCAGAAATGTGGAAAATGGTCTGTTTTCAAATGTTTTATTTTTGAATGTCAGTTCACATTTGTAGGTGGATCATCAGTGTTAGAGCTAAAATTAGCATGTTTAAAGTGATTTTCATGCTTCCAGGGGCCCTAAACACAAGATTTATGGAATGGTTAAAAGTGCATGAAAATGGCCAATTTACTCACTCTGAGTTCTCAAAAAGGGTTTCTTCACCCCGGGAAGTTAATTAAATACCATTTGGAGGCATTTAATGTTCGAGCAAAAACGGCTGATTTTCGACAAAAGAGATAACACCCCCCCATTACGTCATGCTTCAGAAATGTGGAAAATGGTCAGTTTTCAAATGTTTTATTTTTGAACGTCAGTTCACATTTGTAGGTGGATCATCAGTGTTAGAGCTAAAATTAGCATGTTTAAAGTGGTTTTCATGCTTCCAGGGGCCCTAAACACAAGATTTATGGAATGGTTAAAAGTGCATGAAAATGGCCAATTTACTCACTCTGAGTTCTCAAAAAGGGTTTCTTCACCCAGGGAAGTTAATTAAATACCATTTGGAGGCATTTAATGTTCGAGCAAAAACGGCTGATTTTCGACAAAAGAGATAACACCCCCCATTACGTCATGCTTCAGAAATGTGGAAAATGGTCCGTTTTCAAATGTTTTATTTTTGAACGTCAGTTCACATTTGTAGGTGGATCATCAGTGTTAGAGCTAAAATTAGCATGTTTAAAGTGATTTTCATGCTTCCAGGGGCTCTGGAAGTGAATTAAATACTATTTGGAGGCATTTAATGTTCAAGCAAAAACGGCTGATTTTCGACAAAAGAGATAACACCCCCCCCCATTACGTCATGCTTCAGAAATGTGGAAAATGGTCCGTTTTCAAATGTTTTATTTTTGAACGTTAGTTCACATTTGTAGGTGGATCATCAGTGTTAGAGCTAAAATTAGCATGTTTAAAGTGGTTTTCATGCTTCCAGGGGCCCAAAACACAAGATTTATGGAATGGTTAAAAGTGCAGGAAAATGGCTAATTTACTCACTCTGAGTTCTCAAAAAGGGTTTCTTCACCCAGGGAAGTTAATTAAATACCATTTGGAGGCATTTAATGTTCGAGCAAAAACGGCTGATTTTCGACAAAAGAGATAACACCCCCCATTACGTCATGCTTCAGAAATGTGGAAAATGGTCCATTTTCAAATGTTTTATTTTTGAACGTCAGTTCACATTTGTAGGTGGATCATCAGTGTTGGAGCTAAAATTAGCATGTTTAAAGTGATTTTCATGCTTCCAGGGGCTCGGGAAGTGAATTAAATACTATTTGGAGGCATTTAATGTTCAATCAAAAACGGCTGATTTTCGACAAAAGAGATAACACCCCCCCATTACGACATGCTTCAGAAATGTGGAAAATGGTCCGTTTTCAAATGTTTTATTTTTGAACCTCAGTTCACATTTGTAGGTGGATCATCAGTGTTAGAGCTAAAATTAGCATGTTTAAAGTGGTTTTCATGCTTCCAGGGGCCCTAAACACAAGATTTATGGAATGGTTAAAGGTGCATGAAAATGGCCAATTTACTCACTCTGAGTTCTCAAAAAGGGTTTCTTCACCCAGGGAAGTTAATTAAATACCATTTGGAGGCATTTAATGTTCGAGCAAAAACAGCTGATTTTTGACAAAAGAGATAACACCCCCCCCCATTACGTCATGCTTCAGAAATGTGGAAAATGGTCCGTTTTCAAATGTTTTATTTTTGAACGTCAGTTCACATTTGTAGGTGGATCATCAGTGTTAGAGCTAAAATTAGCATGTTTAAAGTGATTTTCATGCTTCCAGGGGCTCGGGAAGTGAATTAAATACTATATGGAGGCATTTAATGTTCAATCAAAAACAGCTGATTTTTGAAAAAAGAGATAACACCCCCCCATTACGTCATGCTTCAGAAATGTGGAAAATGGTCCGTTTTCAAATGTTTTATTTTTGAACGTCAGTTCACATTTGTAGGTGGATCATCAGTGTTAGAGCTAAAATTAGCATGTTTAAAGTGATTTTCATGCTTCCAGGGGCTCGGGAAGTGAATTAAATACTATTTGGAGGCATTTAATGTTCAATCAAAAACAGCTGATTTTTGACAAAAGAGATAACACCCCCCCATTACGTCATGCTTCAGAAATGTGGAAAATGGTCCGTTTTCAAATGTTTTCTTTTTGAACGTCAGTTCACATTTGTAGGTGGATCATCAGTGTTAGAGCTAAAATTAGCATGTTTAAAGTGGTTTTCATGCTTCCAGGGGCCCTAAACACAAGATTTATGGAATGGTTAAAAGTGCATGAAAATGGCCAATTTACTCACTCTGAATTCTCAAAAAGGGTTTCTTCACCCAGGGAAGTTAATTAAATACCATTTGGAGGCATTTAATGTTTGAGCAAAAACGGCTGATTTTCGACAAAAGAGATAACTCCCCCCCATTACGTCATGCTTCAGAAATGTGGAAAATGGTCCGTTTTCAAATGTTTCATTTTTGAACGTCAGTTCACATTTGTAGGTGGATCATCAGTGTTAGAGCTAAAATTAGCATGTTTAAAGTGATTTTCATGCTTCCAGGGGCTCGGGAAGTGTATTAAATACTATTTGGAGGCATTTAATGTTCAATCAAAAACAGCTGATTTTTGACAAAAGAGATAACACCCCCCCATTACGTCATGCTTCAGAAATGTGGAAAATGGTCCGTTTTCAAATGTTTTATTTTTGAACGTCAGTTCACATTTGTAGGTGGATCATCAGTGTTAGAGCTAAAATTAGCATGTTTAAAGTGATTTTCATGCTTCCAGGGGCTCTGGAAGTGAATTAAATACTATTTGGAGGCATTTAATGTTCAATCAAAAACAGCTGATTTTTGACAAAAGAGATAACACCCCCCCATTACGTCATGCTTCAGAAATGTGGAAAATGGTCCGTTTTCAAATGTTTTATTTTTGAATGTCAGTTCACATTTGTAGGTGGATCATCAGTGTTAGAGCTAAAATTAGCATGTTTAAAGTGATTTTCATGCTTCCAGGGGCCCTAAACACAAGATTTATGGAATGGTTAAAAGTGCATGAAAATGGCCAATTTATTCACTCTGAGTTCTCAAAAAGGGTTTCTTCACCCCGGGAAGTTAATTAAATACCATTTGGAGGCATTTAATGTTCGAGCAAAAACGGCTGATTTTCGAAAAAAGAGATAACACCCCCCCATTACGTCATGCTTCAGAAATGTGGATAATGGTCCGTTTTCAAATGTTTTATTTTTGAACGTCAGTTCACATTTGTAGGTGGATCATCAGTGTTAGAGCTAAAATTAGCATGTTTAAAGTGATTTTCATGCTTCCAGGGGCTCGGGAAGTGAATTAAATACTATTTGGAGGCATTTAATGTTCAATCAAAAACAGCTGATTTTTGACAAAAGAGATAACACCCCCCCATTACGTCATGCTTCAGAAATGTGGAAAATGGTCCGTTTTCAAATGTTTTATTTTTGAATGTCAGTTCACATTTGTAGGTGGATCATCAGTGTTAGAGCTAAAATTAGCATGTTTAAAGTGATTTTCATGCTTCCAGGGGCCCTAAACACAAGATTTATGGAATGGTTAAAAGTGCATGAAAATGGCCAATTTACTCACTCTGAGTTCTCAAAAAGGGTTTCTTCACCCCGGGAAGTTAATTAAATACCATTTGGAGGCATTTAATGTTCGAGCAAAAACGGCTGATTTTCGACAAAAGAGATAACACCCCCCCATTAAGTCATGCTTCAGAAATGTGGAAAATGGTCCGTTTTCAAATGTTTTATTTTTGAACGTCAGTTCACATTTGTAGGTGGATCATCAGTGTTAGAGCTAAAATTAGCATGTTTAAAGTGATTTTCATGCTTCCAGGGGCTCGGGAAAAGAATTAAATACTATTTGGAGGCATTTAATGTTCAAGCAAAAACGGCTGATTTTCGACAAAAGAGATAACACCCCCCCATTACGTCATGCTTCAGAAATGTGGAAAATGGTCCGTTTTCAAATGTTTTCTTTTTGAACGTCAGTTCACATTTGTAGGTGGATCATCAGTGTTAGAGCTAAAATTAGCATGTTTAAAGTGATTTTCATGCTTCCAGGGGCTCGGGAAGTGAATTAAATACTATTTGGAGGCATTTAATGTTCAATCAAAAACAGCTGATTTTTGACAAAAGAGATAACACCCCCCCATTACGTCATGCTTCAGAAATGTGGAAAATGGTCTGTTTTCAAATGTTTTCTTTTTGAACGTCAGTTCACATTTGTAGGTGGATCATCAGTGTTAGAGCTAAAATTAGCATGTTTAAAGTGATTTTCATGCTTCCAGGGGCCCTAAACACAAGATTTATGGAATGGTTAAAAGTGCATGAAAATGGCCAATTTACTCACTCTGAGTTCTCAAAAAGGGTTTCTTGACCCCGGGAAGTTAATTTCATACTATTTGGAGGCATTTAATGTTCGAGCAAAAACGGCTGATTTTCGACAAAAGAGATAACACCCCCCCATTACGTCATGCTTCATAAATGTGGAAAATGGTCCGTTTTCAAATGTTTTATTTTTGAACGTCAGTTCACATTTGTAGGTGGATCATCAGTGTTAGAGCTAAAATTAGCATGTTTAAAGTGATTTTCATGCTTCCAGGGGCTCGGGAAGTGAATTAAATACTATTTGGAGGCATTTAATGTTCAAGCAAAAACGGCTTATTTTCGACAAAAGAGATAACACCCCCCCATTACGTCATGCTTCAGAAATGTGGAAAATGGTCCGTTTTCAAATGTTTTATTTTTGAACGTCAGTTCACATTTGTAGGTGGATCATCAGTGTTAGAGCTAAAATTAGCATGTTTAAAGTGATTTTCATGCTTCCAGGGGCTCGGGAAGTGAATTAAATACTATTTGGAGGCATTTAATGTTCAAGCAAAAACGGCTTATTTTCGACAAAAGAGATAACACCCCCCCATTACGTCATGCTTCAGAAATGTGGAAAATGGTCCGTTTTCAAATGTTTTATTTTTGAACGTCAGTTCACATTTGTAGGTGGATCATCAGTGTTAGAGCTAAAATTAGCATGTTTAAAGTGGTTTTCATGCTTCCAGGGGCTCGGGAAGTGAATTAAATACTATTTGGAGGCATTTAATGTTCAATCAAAAACAGCTGATTTTTGACAAAAGAGATAACACCCCCCCATTACGTCATGCTTCAGAAATGTGGAAAATGGTCTGTTTTCAAATGTTTTCTTTTTGAACGTCAGTTCACATTTGTAGGTGGATCATCAGTGTTAGAGCTAAAATTAGCATGTTTAAAGTGATTTTCATGCTTCCAGGGGCCCTAAACACAAGATTTATGGAATGGTTAAAAGTGCATGAAAATGGCCAATTTACTCACTCTGAGTTCTCAAAAAGGGTTTCTTGACCCCGGGAAGTTAATTAAATACTATTTGGAGGCATTTAATGTTCGAGCAAAAACGGCTGATTTTCGACAAAAGAGATAACACCCCCCCATTACGTCATGCTTCATAAATGTGGAAAATGGTCCGTTTTCAAATGTTTTATTTTTGAACGTCAGTTCACATTTGTAGGTGGATCATCAGTGTTAGAGCTAAAATTAGCATGTTTAAAGTGATTTTCATGCTTCCAGGGGCTCGGGAAGTGAATTAAATACTATTTGGAGGCATTTAATGTTCAAGCAAAAACGGCTTATTTTCGACAAAAGAGATAACACCCCCCCATTACGTCATGCTTCAGAAATGTGGAAAATGGTCCGTTTTCAAATGTTTTATTTTTGAACGTCAGTTCACATTTGTAGGTGGATCATCAGTGTTAGAGCTAAAATTAGCATGTTTAAAGTGATTTTCATGCTTCCAGGGGCTCGGGAAGTGAATTAAATACTATTTGGAGGCATTTAATGTTCAAGCAAAAACGGCTTATTTTCGACAAAAGAGATAACACCCCCCCATTACGTCATGCTTCAGAAATGTGGAAAATGGTCCGTTTTCAAATGTTTTATTTTTGAACGTCAGTTCACATTTGTAGGTGGATCATCAGTGTTAGAGCTAAAATTAGCATGTTTAAAGTGGTTTTCATGCTTCCAGGGGCCCTAAACACAAGATTTATGGAATGGTTAAAAGTGCATGAAAATGGCCAATTTACTCACTCTGAGTTCTCAAAAAGGGTTTCTTCACCCAGGGAAGTTAATTAAATACCATTTGGAGGCATTTAATGTTCGAGCAAAAACGGCTGATTTTCGACAAAAGAGATAACACCCCCCATTACGTCATGCTTCAGAAATGTGGAAAATGGTCCGTTTTCAAATGTTTTATTTTTGAACGTCAGTTCACATTTGTAGGTGGATCATCAGTGTTAGAGCTAAAATTAGCATGTTTAAAGTGATTTTCATGCTTCCAGGGGCTCTGGAAGTGAATTAAATACTATTTGGAGGCATTTAATGTTCAAGCAAAAACGGCTGATTTTCGACAAAAGAGATAACACCCCCCCCCATTACGTCATGCTTCAGAAATGTAGAAAATGGTCCGTTTTCAAATATTTTATTTTTGAACGTCAGTTCACATTTGTAGGTGGATCATCAGTGTTAGAGCTAAAATTAGCATGTTTAAAGTGGTTTTCATGCTTCCAGGGGCCCAAAACCCAAGATTTATGGAATGGTTAAAAGTGCATGAAAATGGCCAATTTACTCACTCTGAGTTCTCAAAAAGGGTTTCTTCACCCAGGGAAGTTAATTAAATACCATTTGGAGGCATTTAATGTTCGATTAAAAACAGCTGATTTTTGACAAAAGAGATAACACCCCCCCCATTACTTCATGCTTCAGAAATGTGGAAAATGGTCCGTTTTCAAATGTTTTATTTTTGAACGTCAGTTCACATTTGTAGGTGGATCATCAGTGTTAGAGCTAAAATTAGCATGTTTAAAGTGATTTTCATGCTTCCAGGGGCTCGGGAAGTGAATTAAATACTATTTGGAGGCATTTAATGTTCAATCAAAAACAGCTGATTTTTGACAAAAGAGATAACACCCCCCCATTACGTCATGCTTCAGAAATGTGGAAAATGGTCCGTTTTCAAATGTTTTATTTTTGAACGTCAGTTCACATTTGTAGGTGGATCATCAGTGTTAGAGCTAAAATTAGCATGTTTAAAGTGATTTTCATGCTTCCAGGGGCCCTAAACACAAGATTTATGGAATGGTTAAAAGTGCATGAAAATGGCCAATTTATTCACTCTGAGTTCTCAAAAAGGGTTTCTTCACCCCGGGAAGTTAATTAAATACCATTTGGAGGCATTTAATGTTCGAGCAAAAACGGCTGATTTTCGAAAAAAGAGATAACACCCCCCCATTACGTCATGCTTCAGAAATGTGGATAATGGTCCGTTTTCAAATGTTTTATTTTTGAACGTCAGTTCACATTTGTAGGTGGATCATCAGTGTTAGAGCTAAAATTAGCATGTTTAAAGTGATTTTCATGCTTCCAGGGGCTCGGGAAGTGAATTAAATACTATTTGGAGGCATTTAATGTTCAATCAAAAACAGCTGATTTTTGACAAAAGAGATAACACCCCCCCATTACGTCATGCTTCAGAAATGTGGAAAATGGTCCGTTTTCAAATGTTTTCTTTTTGAACGTCAGTTCACATTTGTAGGTGGATCATCAGTGTTAGAGCTAAAATTAGCATGTTTAAAGTGATTTTCATGCTTCCAGGGGCTCGGGAAGTGAATTAAATACTATTTGGAGGCATTTAATGTTCAATCAAAAACAGCTGATTTTTGACAAAAGAGATAACACCCCCCCATTACGTCATGCTTCAGAAATGTGGAAAATGGTCTGTTTTCAAATGTTTTCTTTTTGAACGTCAGTTCACATTTGTAGGTGGATCATCAGTGTTAGAGCTAAAATTAGCATGTTTAAAGTGATTTTCATGCTTCCAGGGGCCCTAAACACAAGATTTATGGAATGGTTAAAAGTGCATGAAAATGGCCAATTTACTCACTCTGAGTTCTCAAAAAGGGTTTCTTGACCCCGGGAAGTTAATTTCATACTATTTGGAGGCATTTAATGTTCGAGCAAAAACGGCTGATTTTCGACAAAAGAGATAACACCCCCCCATTACGTCATGCTTCATAAATGTGGAAAATGGTCCGTTTTCAAATGTTTTATTTTTGAACGTCAGTTCACATTTGTAGGTGGATCATCAGTGTTAGAGCTAAAATTAGCATGTTTAAAGTGATTTTCATGCTTCCAGGGGCTCGGGAAGTGAATTAAATACTATTTGGAGGCATTTAATGTTCAAGCAAAAACGGCTTATTTTCGACAAAAGAGATAACACCCCCCCATTACGTCATGCTTCAGAAATGTGGAAAATGGTCCGTTTTCAAATGTTTTATTTTTGAACGTCAGTTCACATTTGTAGGTGGATCATCAGTGTTAGAGCTAAAATTAGCATGTTTAAAGTGATTTTCATGCTTCCAGGGGCTCGGGAAGTGAATTAAATACTATTTGGAGGCATTTAATGTTCAAGCAAAAACGGCTTATTTTCGACAAAAGAGATAACACCCCCCCATTACGTCATGCTTCAGAAATGTGGAAAATGGTCCGTTTTCAAATGTTTTATTTTTGAACGTCAGTTCACATTTGTAGGTGGATCATCAGTGTTAGAGCTAAAATTAGCATGTTTAAAGTGGTTTTCATGCTTCCAGGGGCTCGGGAAGTGAATTAAATACTATTTGGAGGCATTTAATGTTCAATCAAAAACAGCTGATTTTTGACAAAAGAGATAACACCCCCCCATTACGTCATGCTTCAGAAATGTGGAAAATGGTCTGTTTTCAAATGTTTTCTTTTTGAACGTCAGTTCACATTTGTAGGTGGATCATCAGTGTTAGAGCTAAAATTAGCATGTTTAAAGTGATTTTCATGCTTCCAGGGGCCCTAAACACAAGATTTATGGAATGGTTAAAAGTGCATGAAAATGGCCAATTTACTCACTCTGAGTTCTCAAAAAGGGTTTCTTGACCCCGGGAAGTTAATTAAATACTATTTGGAGGCATTTAATGTTCGAGCAAAAACGGCTGATTTTCGACAAAAGAGATAACACCCCCCCATTACGTCATGCTTCATAAATGTGGAAAATGGTCCGTTTTCAAATGTTTTATTTTTGAACGTCAGTTCACATTTGTAGGTGGATCATCAGTGTTAGAGCTAAAATTAGCATGTTTAAAGTGATTTTCATGCTTCCAGGGGCTCGGGAAGTGAATTAAATACTATTTGGAGGCATTTAATGTTCAAGCAAAAACGGCTTATTTTCGACAAAAGAGATAACACCCCCCCATTACGTCATGCTTCAGAAATGTGGAAAATGGTCCGTTTTCAAATGTTTTATTTTTGAACGTCAGTTCACATTTGTAGGTGGATCATCAGTGTTAGAGCTAAAATTAGCATGTTTAAAGTGATTTTCATGCTTCCAGGGGCTCGGGAAGTGAATTAAATACTATTTGGAGGCATTTAATGTTCAAGCAAAAACGGCTTATTTTCGACAAAAGAGATAACACCCCCCCATTACGTCATGCTTCAGAAATGTGGAAAATGGTCCGTTTTCAAATGTTTTATTTTTGAACGTCAGTTCACATTTGTAGGTGGATCATCAGTGTTAGAGCTAAAATTAGCATGTTTAAAGTGGTTTTCATGCTTCCAGGGGCCCTAAACACAAGATTTATGGAATGGTTAAAAGTGCATGAAAATGGCCAATTTACTCACTCTGAGTTCTCAAAAAGGGTTTCTTCACCCAGGGAAGTTAATTAAATACCATTTGGAGGCATTTAATGTTCGAGCAAAAACGGCTGATTTTCGACAAAAGAGATAACACCCCCCATTACGTCATGCTTCAGAAATGTGGAAAATGGTCCGTTTTCAAATGTTTTATTTTTGAACGTCAGTTCACATTTGTAGGTGGATCATCAGTGTTAGAGCTAAAATTAGCATGTTTAAAGTGATTTTCATGCTTCCAGGGGCTCTGGAAGTGAATTAAATACTATTTGGAGGCATTTAATGTTCAAGCAAAAACGGCTGATTTTCGACAAAAGAGATAACACCCCCCCCCCATTACGTCATGCTTCAGAAATGTAGAAAATGGTCCGTTTTCAAATATTTTATTTTTGAACGTCAGTTCACATTTGTAGGTGGATCATCAGTGTTAGAGCTAAAATTAGCATGTTTAAAGTGGTTTTCATGCTTCCAGGGGCCCAAAACCCAAGATTTATGGAATGGTTAAAAGTGCATGAAAATGGCCAATTTACTCACTCTGAGTTCTCAAAAAGGGTTTCTTCACCCAGGGAAGTTAATTAAATACCATTTGGAGGCATTTAATGTTCGATTAAAAACAGCTGATTTTTGACAAAAGAGATAACACCCCCCCCATTACTTCATGCTTCAGAAATGTGGAAAATGGTCCGTTTTCAAATGTTTTATTTTTGAACGTCAGTTCACATTTGTAGGTGGATCATCAGTGTTAGAGCTAAAATTAGCATGTTTAAAGTGATTTTCATGCTTCCAGGGGCTCGGGAAGTGAATTAAATACTATTTGGAGGCATTTAATGTTCAATCAAAAACAGCTGATTTTTGACAAAAGAGATAACACCCCCCCATTACGTCATGCTTCAGAAATGTGGAAAATGGTCCGTTTTCAAATGTTTTATTTTTGAACGTCAGTTCACATTTGTAGGTGGATCATCAGTGTTAGAGCTAAAATTAGCATGTTTAAAGTGATTTTCATGCTTCCAGGGGCCCTAAACACAAGATTTATGGAATGGTTAAAAGTGCATGAAAATGGCCAATTTATTCACTCTGAGTTCTCAAAAAGGGTTTCTTCACCCCGGGAAGTTAATTAAATACCATTTGGAGGCATTTAATGTTCGAGCAAAAACGGCTGATTTTCGAAAAAAGAGATAACACCCCCCCATTACGTCATGCTTCAGAAATGTGGATAATGGTCCGTTTTCAAATGTTTTATTTTTGAACGTCAGTTCACATTTGTAGGTGGATCATCAGTGTTAGAGCTAAAATTAGCATGTTTAAAGTGATTTTCATGCTTCCAGGGGCTCGGGAAGTGAATTAAATACTATTTGGAGGCATTTAATGTTCAATCAAAAACAGCTGATTTTTGACAAAAGAGATAACACCCCCCCATTACGTCATGCTTCAGAAATGTGGAAAATGGTCCGTTTTCAAATGTTTTATTTTTGAATGTCAGTTCACATTTGTAGGTGGATCATCAGTGTTAGAGCTAAAATTAGCATGTTTAAAGTGATTTTCATGCTTCCAGGGGCCCTAAACACAAGATTTATGGAATGGTTAAAAGTGCATGAAAATGGCCAATTTACTCACTCTGAGTTCTCAAAAAGGGTTTCTTCACCCCGGGAAGTTAATTAAATACCATTTGGAGGCATTTAATGTTCGAGCAAAAACGGCTGATTTTCGACAAAAGAGATAACACCCCCCCATTAAGTCATGCTTCAGAAATGTGGAAAATGGTCCGTTTTCAAATGTTTTATTTTTGAACGTCAGTTCACATTTGTAGGTGGATCATCAGTGTTAGAGCTAAAATTAGCATGTTTAAAGTGATTTTCATGCTTCCAGGGGCTCGGGAAAAGAATTAAATACTATTTGGAGGCATTTAATGTTCAAGCAAAAACGGCTGATTTTCGACAAAAGAGATAACACCCCCCCATTACGTCATGCTTCAGAAATGTGGAAAATGGTCCGTTTTCAAATGTTTTCTTTTTGAACGTCAGTTCACATTTGTAGGTGGATCATCAGTGTTAGAGCTAAAATTAGCATGTTTAAAGTGATTTTCATGCTTCCAGGGGCTCGGGAAGTGAATTAAATACTATTTGGAGGCATTTAATGTTCAATCAAAAACAGCTGATTTTTGACAAAAGAGATAACACCCCCCCATTACGTCATGCTTCAGAAATGTGGAAAATGGTCTGTTTTCAAATGTTTTCTTTTTGAACGTCAGTTCACATTTGTAGGTGGATCATCAGTGTTAGAGCTAAAATTAGCATGTTTAAAGTGATTTTCATGCTTCCAGGGGCCCTAAACACAAGATTTATGGAATGGTTAAAAGTGCATGAAAATGGCCAATTTACTCACTCTGAGTTCTCAAAAAGGGTTTCTTGACCCCGGGAAGTTAATTAAATACTATTTGGAGGCATTTAATGTTCGAGCAAAAACGGCTGATTTTCGACAAAAGAGATAACACCCCCCCATTACGTCATGCTTCATAAATGTGGAAAATGGTCCGTTTTCAAATGTTTTATTTTGAACGTCAGTTCACATTTGTAGGTGGATCATCAGTGTTAGAGCTAAAATTAGCATGTTTAAAGTGATTTTCATGCTTCCAGGGGCTCGGGAAGTGAATTAAATACTATTTGGAGGCATTTAATGTTCAAGCAAAAACGGCTTATTTTCGACAAAAGAGATAACACCCCCCCATTACGTCATGCTTCAGAAATGTGGAAAATGGTCCGTTTTCAAATGTTTTATTTTTGAACGTCAGTTCACATTTGTAGGTGGATCATCAGTGTTAGAGCTAAAATTAGCATGTTTAAAGTGATTTTCATGCTTCCAGGGGCTCGGGAAGTGAATTAAATACTATTTGGAGGCATTTAATGTTCAAGCAAAAACGGCTTATTTTCGACAAAAGAGATAACACCCCCCCATTACGTCATGCTTCAGAAATGTGGAAAATGGTCCGTTTTCAAATGTTTTATTTTTGAACGTCAGTTCACATTTGTAGGTGGATCATCAGTGTTAGAGCTAAAATTAGCATGTTTAAAGTGGTTTTCATGCTTCCAGGGGCTCGGGAAGTGAATTAAATACTATTTGGAGGCATTTAATGTTCAATCAAAAACAGCTGATTTTTGACAAAAGAGATAACACCCCCCCATTACGTCATGCTTCAGAAATGTGGAAAATGGTCTGTTTTCAAATGTTTTCTTTTTGAACGTCAGTTCACATTTGTAGGTGGATCATCAGTGTTAGAGCTAAAATTAGCATGTTTAAAGTGATTTTCATGCTTCCAGGGGCCCTAAACACAAGATTTATGGAATGGTTAAAAGTGCATGAAAATGGCCAATTTACTCACTCTGAGTTCTCAAAAAGGGTTTCTTGACCCCGGGAAGTTAATTAAATACTATTTGGAGGCATTTAATGTTCGAGCAAAAACGGCTGATTTTCGACAAAAGAGATAACACCCCCCCATTACGTCATGCTTCATAAATGTGGAAAATGGTCCGTTTTCAAATGTTTTATTTTTGAACGTCAGTTCACATTTGTAGGTGGATCATCAGTGTTAGAGCTAAAATTAGCATGTTTAAAGTGATTTTCATGCTTCCAGGGGCTCGGGAAGTGAATTAAATACTATTTGGAGGCATTTAATGTTCAAGCAAAAACGGCTTATTTTCGACAAAAGAGATAACACCCCCCCATTACGTCATGCTTCAGAAATGTGGAAAATGGTCCGTTTTCAAATGTTTTATTTTTGAACGTCAGTTCACATTTGTAGGTGGATCATCAGTGTTAGAGCTAAAATTAGCATGTTTAAAGTGATTTTCATGCTTCCAGGGGCTCGGGAAGTGAATTAAATACTATTTGGAGGCATTTAATGTTCAAGCAAAAACGGCTTATTTTCGACAAAAGAGATAACACCCCCCCATTACGTCATGCTTCAGAAATGTGGAAAATGGTCCGTTTTCAAATGTTTTATTTTTGAACGTCAGTTCACATTTGTAGGTGGATCATCAGTGTTAGAGCTAAAATTAGCATGTTTAAAGTGGTTTTCATGCTTCCAGGGGCCCTAAACACAAGATTTATGGAATGGTTAAAAGTGCATGAAAATGGCCAATTTACTCACTCTGAGTTCTCAAAAAGGGTTTCTTCACCCAGGGAAGTTAATTAAATACCATTTGGAGGCATTTAATGTTCGAGCAAAAACGGCTGATTTTCGACAAAAGAGATAACACCCCCCATTACGTCATGCTTCAGAAATGTGGAAAATGGTCCGTTTTCAAATGTTTTATTTTTGAACGTCAGTTCACATTTGTAGGTGGATCATCAGTGTTAGAGCTAAAATTAGCATGTTTAAAGTGATTTTCATGCTTCCAGGGGCTCGGGAAGTGAATTAAATACTATTTGGAGGCATTTAATGTTCAAGCAAAAACGGCTGATTTTCGACAAAAGAGATAACACCCCCCCATTACGTCATGCTTCAGAAATGTGGAAAATGGTCCGTTTTCAAATGTTTTATTTTTGAATGTCAGTTCACATTTGTAGGTGGATCATCAGTGTTAGAGCTACAATTAGCATCTTTAAAGTGGTTTTCATGCTTCCAGGGGCCCTAAACACAAGATTTATGGAATGGTTAAAAGTGCATGAAAATGGCCAATTTACTCACTCTGAGTTCTCAAAAAGGGTTTCTTCACCCAGGGAAGTTAATTAAATACCATTTGGAGGCATTTAATGTTCGAGCAAAAACGGCTGATTTTCGACAAAAGAGATAACACCCCCCCATTACGTCATGCTTCAGAAATGTGGAAAATGGTCCGTTTTCAAATGTTTTATTTTTGAACGTCAGTTCACATTTGTAGGTGGATCATCAGTGTTAGAGCTAAAATTAGCATGTTTAAAGTGATTTTCATGCTTCCAGGGGCTCGGGAAGTGAATTAAATACTATTTGGAGGCATTTAATGTTCAAGCAAAAACGGCTTATTTTCGACAAAAGAGATAACACCCCCCCATTACGTCATGCTTCAGAAATGTGGAAAATGGTCCGTTTTCAAATGTTTTATTTTTGAACGTCAGTTCACATTTGTAGGTGGATCATCAGTGTTAGAGCTAAAATTAGCATGTTTAAAGTGATTTTCATGCTTCCAGGGGCTCGGGAAGTGAATTAAATACTATTTGGAGGCATTTAATGTTCAAGCAAAAACGGCTTATTTTCGACAAAAGAGATAACACCCCCCCATTACGTCATGCTTCAGAAATGTGGAAAATGGTCCGTTTTCAAATGTTTTATTTTTGAATGTCAGTTCACATTTGTAGGTGGATCATCAGTGTTAGAGCTAAAATTGGCATGTTTAAAGTGATTTTCATGCTTCCAGGGGCCCTAAACACAAGATTTATGGAATGGTTAAAAGTGCATGAAAATGGCCAATTTACTCACTCTGAGTTCTCAAAAAGGGTTTCTTCACCCCGGGAAGTTAATTAAATACCATTTGGAGGCATTTAATGTTCGAGCAAAAACGGCTGATTTTCGACAAAAGAGATAACACCCCCCCATTACGTCATGCTTCAGAAATATGGAAAATGGTCCGTTTTCAAATGTTTTATTTTTGAACGTCAGTTCACATTTGTAGGTGGATCATCAGTGTTAGAGCTAAAATTAGCATGTTTAAAGTGATTTTCATGCTTCCAGGGGCTCGGGAAGTGAATTAAATACTATTTGGAGGCATTTAATGTTCACGCAAAAACGGCTGATTTTCGACAAAAGAGATAACACCCCCCATTACGTCATGCTTCAGAAATGTGGAAAATGGTCCGTTTTCAAATGTTTTATTTTTGAACAGCAGTTCACATTTGTAGGTGAATCATCAGTGTTAGAGCTAAAATTAGCATGTTTAAAGTGGTTTTCATGCTTCCAGGGGCCCTAAACACAAGATTTATGGAATGGTTAAAAGTGCATGAAAATGGCCAATTTACTCACTCTGAGTTCTCAAAAAGGGTTTCTTCACCCAGGGAAGTTAATTAAATACCATTTGGAGGCATTTAATGTTTGAGCAAAAACGGCTGATTTTCGACAAAAGAGATAACACCCCCCCCATTACGTCATGCTTCAGAAATGTGGAAAATGGTCCGTTTTCAAATGTTTTATTTTTGAACGTCAGTTCACATTTGTAGGTGGATCATCAGCGTTAGAGCTAAAATTAGCATGTTTAAAGTGATTTTCATGCTTCCAGGGGCTCTGGAAGTGAATTAAATACTATTTGGAGGCATTTAATGTTCAATCAAAAACAGCTGATTTTTGACAAAAGAGATAACACCCCCCCATTACGTCATGCTTCAGAAATGTGGAAAATGGTCCGTTTTCAAATGTTTTATTTTTGAACGTCAGTTCACATTTGTAGGTGGATCATCAGCGTTAGAGCTAAAATTAGCATGTTTAAAGTGATTTTCATGTTTCCAGGGGCTCTGGAAGTGAATTAAATACTATTTGGAGGCATTTAATGTTCAATCAAAAACAGCTGATTTTTGACAAAAGAGATAACACCCCCCCATTACGTCATGCTTCAGAAATGTGGAAAATGGTCCGTTTTCAAATGTTTTATTTTTGAATGTCAGTTCACATTTGTAGGTGGATCATCAGTGTTAGAGCTAAAATTAGCATGTTTAAAGTGATTTTCATGCTTCCAGGGGCCCTAAACACAAGATTTATGGAATGGTTAAAAGTGCATGAAAATGGCCAATTTACTCACTCTGAGTTCTCAAAAAGGGTTTCTTCACCCCGGGAAGTTAATTAAATACCATTTGGAGGCATTTAATGTTCGAGCAAAAACGGCTGATTTTCGAAAAAAGAGATAACACCCCCCCATTACGTCATGCTTCAGAAATGTGGATAATGGTCCGTTTTCAAATGTTTTATTTTTGAACGTCAGTTCACATTTGTAGGTGGATCATCAGTGTTAGAGCTAAAATTAGCATGTTTAAAGTGATTTTCATGCTTCCAGGGGCTCGGGAAGTGAATTAAATACTATTTGGAGGCATTTAATGTTCAATCAAAAACAGCTGATTTTTGACAAAAGAGATAACACCCCCCCATTACGTCATGCTTCAGAAATGTGGAAAATGGTCCGTTTTCAAATGTTTTATTTTTGAATGTCAGTTCACATTTGTAGGTGGATCATCAGTGTTAGAGCTAAAATTAGCATGTTTAAAGTGATTTTCATGCTTCCAGGGGCTCGGGAAGTGAATTAAATACTATTTGGAGGCATTTAATGTTCAAGCAAAAACGGCTGATTTTCGACAAAAGAGATAACACCCCCCCCATTACGTCATGCTTCAGAAATGTGGAAAATGGTCCGTTTTCAAATGTTTTCTTTTTGAACGTCAGTTCACATTTGTAGGTGGATCATCAGTGTTAGAGCTAAAATTAGCATGTTTAAAGTGATTTTCATGCTTCCAGGGGCTCGGGAAGTGAATTAAATACTATTTGGAGGCATTTAATGTTCAATCAAAAACAGCTGATTTTTGACAAAAGAGATAACACCCCCCCATTACGTCATGCTTCAGAAATGTGGAAAATGGTCTGTTTTCAAATGTTTTCTTTTTGAACGTCAGTTCACATTTGTAGGTGGATCATCAGTGTTAGAGCTAAAATTAGCATGTTTAAAGTGATTTTCATGCTTCCAGGGGCCCTAAACACAAGATTTATGGAATGGTTAAAAGTGCATGAAAATGGCCAATTTACTCACTCTGAGTTCTCAAAAAGGGTTTCTTGACCCCGGGAAGTTAATTAAATACTATTTGGAGGCATTTAATGTTCGAGCAAAAACGGCTGATTTTCGACAAAAGAGATAACACCCCCCCATTACGTCATGATTCAGAAATGTGGAAAATGGTCCGTTTTCAAATGTTTTATTTTTGAACGTCAGTTCACATTTGTAGGTGGATCATCAGTGTTAGAGCTAAAATTAGCATGTTTAAAGTGATTTTCATGCTTCCAGGGGCTCGGGAAGTGAATTAAATACTATTTGGAGGCATTTAATGTTCAAGCAAAAACGGCTTATTTTCGACAAAAGAGATAACACCCCCCCATTACGTCATGCTTCAGAAATGTGGAAAATGGTCCGTTTTCAAATGTTTTATTTTTGAACGTCAGTTCACATTTGTAGGTGGATCATCAGTGTTAGAGCTAAAATTAGCATGTTTAAAGTGATTTTCATGCTTCCAGGGGCTCGGGAAGTGAATTAAATACTATTTGGAGGCATTTAATGTTCAAGCAAAAACGGCTTATTTTCGACAAAAGAGATAACACCCCCCCATTACGTCATGCTTCAGAAATGTGGAAAATGGTCCGTTTTCAAATGTTTTATTTTTGAACGTCAGTTCACATTTGTAGGTGGATCATCAGTGTTAGAGCTAAAATTAGCATGTTTAAAGTGGTTTTCATGCTTCCAGGGGCCCTAAACACAAGATTTATGGAATGGTTAAAAGTGCATGAAAATGGCCAATTTACTCACTCTGAGTTCTCAAAAAGGGTTTCTTTACCCCGGGAAGTTAATTAAATACCATTTGGAGGCATTTAATGTTCGAGCAAAAACGGCTGATTTTCGACAAGAGAGATAACCCCCCCCATTACGTCATGCTTCAGAAATGTGGAAAATGGTCCGTTTTCAAATGTTTTATTTTTGAACGTCAGTTCACATTTGTAGGTGGATCATCAGTGTTAGAGCTAAAATTAGCATGTTTAAAGTGATTTTCATGCTTCCAGGGGCTCGGGAAGTGAATTAAATACTATTTGGAGGCATTTAATGTTCAAGCAAAAACGGCTGATTTTCGACAAAAGAGATAACACCCCCCCATTACGTCATGCTTCAGAAATGTGGAAAATGGTCCGTTTTCAAATGTTTTATTTTTGAATGTCAGTTCACATTTGTAGGTGGATCATCAGTGTTAGAGCTACAATTAGCATCTTTAAAGTGGTTTTCATGCTTCCAGGGGCCCTAAACACAAGATTTATGGAATGGTTAAAAGTGCATGAAAATGGCCAATTTACTCACTCTGAGTTCTCAAAAAGGGTTTCTTCACCCAGGGAAGTTAATTAAATACCATTTGGAGGCATTTAATGTTCGAGCAAAAACGGCTGATTTTCGACAAAAGAGATAACACCCCCCCATTACGTCATGCTTCAGAAATGTGGAAAATGGTCCGTTTTCAAATGTTTTATTTTTGAACGTCAGTTCACATTTGTAGGTGGATCATCAGTGTTAGAGCTAAAATTAGCATGTTTAAAGTGGTTTTCATGCTTCCAGGGGCCCTAAACACAAGATTTATGGAATGGTTAAAAGTGCATGAAAATGGCCAATTTACTCACTCTGAGTTCTCAAAAAGGGTTTCTTCACCCTGGGAAGTTAATTAAATACCATTTGGAGGCATTTAATGTTCGAGCAAAAACGGCTGATTTTCGACAAAAGAGATAACACCCCCCCATTACGTCATGCTTCAGAAATGTGGAAAATGGTCCGTTTTCAAATGTTTTATTTTTGAACGTCAGTTCACATTTGTAGGTGGATCATCAGTGTTAGAGCTAAAATTTGCATGTTTAAAGTGATTTTCATGCTTCCAGGGGCTCGGGAAGTGAATTAAATACTATTTGGAGGCATTTAATGTTCAATCAAAAACAGCTGATTTTTGACAAAAGAGATAACACCCCCCCATTACGTCATGCTTCAGAAATGTGGAAAATGGTCCGTTTTCAAATGTTTTCTTTTTGAACGTCAGTTCACATTTGTAGGTGGATCATCAGTGTTAGAGCTAAAATTAGCATGTTTAAAGTGATTTTCATGCTTCCAGGGGCCCTAAACACAAGATTTATGGAATGGTTAAAAGTTCATGAAAATGGCCAATTTACTCACTCTGAGTTCTCAAAAAGGGTTTCTTCACCCAGGGAAGTTAATTAAATACCATTTGGAGGCATTTAATGTTCGAGCAAAAACGGCTGATTTTCGACAAAAGAGATAACACCCCCCCTATTACGTCATGCTTCAGAAATGTGGAAAATGGTCTGTTTTCAAATGTTTCATTTTTGAACGTCAGTTCACATTTGTAGGTGGATCATCAGTGTTAGAGCTAAAATTAGCATGTTTAAAGTGATTTTCATGCTTCCAGGGGCTCGGGAAGTGAATTAAATACTATTTGGAGGCATTTAATGTTCAATCAAAAACAGCTGATTTTTGACAAAAGAGATAACACCCCCCATTACGTCATGCTTCAGAAATGTGGAAAATGGTCCGTTTTCAAATGTTTTATTTTTGAACATCAGTTCACATTTGTAGGTGAATCATCAGTGTTAGAGCTAAAATTAGCATGTTTAAAGTGGTTTTCATGCTTCCAGGGGCCCTAAACACAAGATTTATGGAATGGTTAAAAGTGCATGAAAATGGCCAATTTACTCACTCTGAGTTCTCAAAAAGGGTTTCTTCACCCAGGGAAGTTAATTAAATACCATTTGGAGGCATTTAATGTTCTAGCAAAAACGGCTGATTTTCGACAAAAGAAATAACACCCCCCCATTACATCATGCTTCAGAAATGTGGAAAATGGTCCGTTTTCAAATGTTTCATTTTTGAACGTCAGTTCACATTTGTAGGTGGATCATCAGTGTTAGAGCTAAAATTAGCATGTTTAAAGTGATTTTCATGCTTCCAGGGGCTCGGGAAGTGAATTAAATACTATTTGGAGGCATTTAATGTTCAATCAAAAACAGCTGATTTTTGACAAAAGAGATAACACCCCCCATTACGTCATGCTTCAGAAATGTGGAAAATGGTCCGTTTTTTCACATGTTTTATTTTTGAACATCAGTTCACATTTGTAGGTGGATCATCAGTGTTAGAGCTAAAATTAGCATGTTTAAAGTGGTTTTCATGCTTCCAGGGGCCCTAAACACAAGATTTATGGAATGGTTAAAAGTGCATGAAAATGGCCAATTTACTCACTCTGAGTTCTCAAAAAGGGTTTCTTCACCCAGGGAAGTTAATTAAATACCATTTGGAGGCATTTAATGTTCGAGCAAAAACGGCTGATTTTCGACAAAAGAGATAACACCCCCCCATTACGTCATGCTTCAGAAATGTGGAAAATGGTCCGTTTTCAAATGTTTCATTTTTGAACGTCAGTTCACATTTGTAGGTGGATCATCAGTGTTAGAGCTAAAATTAGCATGTTTAAAGTGATTTTCATGCTTCCAGGGGCTCGGGAAGTGAATTAAATACTATTTCGAGGCATTTAATGTTCAATCAAAAACAGCTGATTTTTGACAAAAGAGATAACACCCCCCCATTATGTCATGCTTCAGAAATGTGGAAAATGGTCCGTTTTCAAATGTTTTATTTTTGAACGTCAGTTCACATTTGTAGGTGGATCATCAGTGTTAGAGCTAAAATTAGCATGTTTAAAGTGATTTTCATGCTTCCAGGGGCTCGGGAAGTGAATTAAATACTATTTGGAGGCATTTAATGTTCAATCAAAAACAGCTGATTTTTGACAAAAGAGATAACACCCCCCCATTACGTCATGCTTCAGAAATGTGGAAAATGGTCCGTTTTCAAATGTTTTATTTTTGAATGTCAGTTCACATTTGTAGGTGGATCATCAGTGTTAGAGCTAAAATTAGCATGTTTAAAGTGATTTTCATGCTTCCAGGGGCCCTAAACACAAGATTTATGGAATGGTTAAAAGTGCATGAAAATGGCCAATTTACTCACTCTGAGTTCTCAAAAAGGGTTTCTTCACCCCGGGAAGTTAATTAAATACCATTTTGAGGCATTTAATGTTCGAGCAAAAACGACTGATTTTCGACAAAAGAGATAACACCCCCCCATTACGTCATGCTTCAGAAATGTGGAAAATGGTCCGTTTTCAAATGTTTTATTTTTGAACGTCAGTTCACATTTGTAGGTGGATCATCAGTGTTAGAGCTAAAATTAGCATGTTTAAAGTGATTTTCATGCTTCCAGGGGCTCGGGAAGTGAATTAAATACTATTTGGAGGCATTTAATGTTCAAGCAAAAACGGCTGATTTTCGACAAAAGAGATAACACCCCCCCATTACGTCATGCTTCAGAAATGTGGAAAATGGTCCGTTTTCAAATGTTTTATTTTTGAACGTCAGTTCACATTTGTAGGTGGATCATCAGTGTTAGAGCTGAAATTAGCATGTTTAAAGTGGTTTTCATGCTTCCAGGGGCCCTAAACACAAGATTTATGGAATGGTTAAAAGTGCATGAAAATGGCCAATTTACTCACTCTAAGTTCTCAAAAAGGGTTTCTTCACCCCGGGATGTTAATTAAATACCATTTGGAGGCATTTAATGTTCGAGCAAAAACGGCTGATTTTCGACAAAAGAGATAACACCCCCCCATTACGTCATGCTTCAGAAATGTGGAAAATGGTCTGTTTTCAAATGTTTTATTTTTGAACGTCAGTTCACATTTGTAGGTGGATCATCAGTGTTAGAGCTAAAATTAGCATGTTTAAAGTGATTTTCATGCTTCCAGGGGCCCTAAACACAAGATTTATGGAATGGTTAAAAGTGCATGAAAATGGCCAATTTACTCACTCTGAGTTCTCAAAAAGGGTTTCTTCACCCTGGGAAGTTAATTAAATAACATTTGGAGGCATTTAATGTTCGAGCAAAAACGGCTGATTTTCGACAAAAGAGATAACACCCCCCCATTACGTCAAGCTTCAGAAATGTTGAAAATGGTCCGTTTTCAAATGTTTTATTTTTGAACATCAGTTCACATTTGTAGGTGAATCATCAGTGTTAGAGCTAAAATTAGCATGTTTAAAGTGGTTTTCATGCTTTCAGGGGCCCTAAACACAAGATTTATGGAATGGTTAAAAGTGCATGAAAATGGCCAATTTACTCACTCTGAGTTCTCAAAAAGGGTTTCTTCACCCAGGGAAGTTAATTAAATACTATTTGGAGGCATTTAATGTTTGAGCAAAAACGGCTGATTTTCGACAAAAGAGATAACACCCCCCCATTACGTCATGCTTCAGAAATGTGGAAAATGGTCCGTTTTCAAATGTTTCATTTTTGAACGTCAGTTCACATTTGTAGGTGGATCATCAGTGTTAGAGCTAAAATTAGCATGTTTAAAGTGATTTTCATGCTTCCAGGGGCTCGGGAAGTGTATTAAATACTATTTGGAGGCATTTAATGTTCAATCAAAAACAGCTGATTTTTGACAAAAGAGATAACACCCCCCCATTACGTCATGCTTCAGAAATGTGGAAAATAGTCCGTTTTCAAATGTTTTATTTTTGAACGTCAGTTCACATTTGTAGGTGGATCATCAGTGTTAGAGCTAAAATTAGCATGTTTAAAGTGATTTTCATGCTTCCAGGGGCCCTAAACACAAGATTTATGGAATGGTTAAAAGTGCATGAAAATGGCCAATTTACTCACTCTGAGTTCTCAAAAAGGGTTTCTTCACCCTGGGAAGTTAATTAAATACCATTTGGAGGCATTTAATGTTCGAGCAAAAACGGCTGATTTTCGACAAAAGAGATAACACCCCCCCATTACGTCAAGCTTCAGAAATGTTGAAAATGGTCCGTTTTCAAATGTTTTATTTTTGAACATCAGTTCACATTTGTAGGTGAATCATCAGTGTTAGAGCTAAAATTAGCATGTTTAAAGTGGTTTTCATGCTTTCAGGGGCCCTAAACACAAGATTTATGGAATGGTTAAAAGTGCATGAAAATGGCCAATTTACTCACTCTGAGTTCTCAAAAAGGGTTTCTTCACCCAGGGAAGTTAATTAAATACTATTTGGAGGCATTTAATGTTTGAGCAAAAACGGCTGATTTTCGACAAAAGAGATAACACCCCCCCATTACGTCATGCTTCAGAAATGTGGAAAATGGTCCGTTTTCAAATGTTTCATTTTTGAACGTCAGTTCACATTTGTAGGTGGATCATCAGTGTTAGAGCTAAAATTAGCATGTTTAAAGTGATTTTCATGCTTCCAGGGGCTCGGGAAGTGTATTAAATACTATTTGGAGGCATTTAATGTTCAATCAAAAACAGCTGATTTTTGACAAAAGAGATAACACCCCCCCATTACGTCATGCTTCAGAAATGTGGAAAATAGTCCGTTTTCAAATGTTTTTTTTTTGAACGTCAGTTCACATTTGTAGGTGGATCATCAGTGTTAGAGCTAAAATTAGCATGTTTAAAGTGATTTTCATGCTTCCAGGGGCTCTGGAAGTGAATTAAATACTATTTGGAGGCATTTAATGTTCAATCAAAAACAGCTGATTTTTGACAAAAGAGATAACACCCCCCCATTACGTCATGCTTCAGAAATGTGGAAAATGGTCCGTTTTCAAATGTTTTATTTTTGAATGTCAGTTCACATTTGTAGGTGGATCATCAGTGTTAGAGCTAAAATTAGCATGTTTAAAGTGATTTTCATGCTTCCATGGGCCCTAAACACAAGATTTATGGAATGGTTAAAAGTGCATGAAAATGGCCAATTTACTCACTCTGAGTTCTCAAAAAGGGTTTTTTCACCCCGGGAAGTTAATTAAATACCATTTGGAGGCATTTAATGTTCGAGCAAAAACGGCTGATTTTCGAAAAAAGAGATAACACCCCCCCATTACGTCATGCTTCAGAAATGTGGATAATGGTCCGTTTTCAAATGTTTTATTTTTGAACATCAGTTCACATTTGTAGGTGGATCATCAGTGTTAGAGCTAAAATTAGCATGTTTAAAGTGATTTTCATGCTTCCAGGGGCCCTAAACACAAGATTTATGGAATGGTTAAAAGTGCATGAAAATGGCCAATTTACTCACTCTGAGTTCTCAAAAAGGGTTTCTTCACCCCGGGAAGTTAATTAAATACCATTTGGAGGCATTTAATGTTCGAGCAAAAACGGCTGATTTTCGACAAAAGAGATAACACCCCCCCATTACGTCATGCTTCAGAAATGTGGAAAATGGTCCGTTTTCAAATGTTTTATTTTTGAACGTCAGTTCACATTTGTAGGTGGATCATCAGTGTTAGAGCTAAAATTAGCATGTTTAAAGTGATTTTCATGCTTCCAGGGGCTCGGGAAGTGAATTAAATACTATTTGGAGGCATTTAATGTTCAAGCAAAAACGGCTGATTTTCGACAAAAGAGATAACACCCCCCCATTACGTCATGCTTCAGAAATGTGGAAAATGGTCCGTTTTCTAATGTTTTCTTTTTGAACGTCAGTTCACATTTGTAGGTGGATCATCAGTGTTAGAGCTAAAATTAGCATGTTTAAAGTGATTTTCATGCTTCCAGGGGCTCGGGAAGTGAATTAAATACTATTTGGAGGCATTTAATGTTCAATCAAAAACAGCTGATTTTTGACAAAAGAGATAACACCCCCCCCATTACGTCATGCTTCAGAAATGTGGAAAATGGTCCGTTTTCAAATGTTTTATTTTTGAATGTCAGTTCACATTTGTAGGTGGATCATCAGTGTTAGAGCTAAAATTAGCATGTTTAAAGTGATTTTCATGCTTCCAGGGGCCCTAAACACAAGATTTATGGAATGGTTAAAAGTGCATGAAAATGGCCAATTTACTCACTCTGAGTTCTCAAAAAGGGTTTCTTCACCCCGGGAAGTTAATTAAATACCATTTGGAGGCATTTAATGTTCGAGCAAAAACGGCTGATTTTCGACAAAAGAGATAACACCCCCCCATTACGTCATGCTTCAGAAATGTGGAAAATGGTCCGTTTTCAAATGTTTTATTTTTGAACGTCAGTTCACATTTGTAGGTGGATCATCAGTGTTAGAGCTAAAATTAGCATGTTTAAAGTGATTTTCATGCTTCCAGGGGCTCGGGAAGTGAATTAAATACTATTTGGAGGCATTTAATGTTCACGCAAAAACGGCTGATTTTCGACAAAAGAGATAACACCCCCCATTACGTCATGCTTCAGAAATGTGGAAAATGGTCCGTTTTCAAATGTTTTATTTTTGAACATCAGTTCACATTTGTAGGTGAATCATCAGTGTTAGAGCTAAAATTAGCATGTTTAAAGTGGTTTTCATGCTTCCAGGGGCCCTAAACACAAGATTTATGGAATGGTTAAAAGTGCATGAAAATGGCCAATTTACTCACTCTGAGTTCTCAAAAAGGGTTTCTTCACCCAGGGAAGTTAATTAAATACCATTTGGAGGCATTTAATGTTCTAGCAAAAACGGCTGATTTTCGACAAAAGAGATAACACCCCCCCATTACGTCATGCTTCAGAAATGTGGAAAATGGTCCGTTTTCAAATGTTTCATTTTTGAACGTCAGTTCACATTTGTAGGTGGATCATCAGTGTTAGAGCTAAAATTAGCATGTTTAAAGTGATTTTCATGCTTCCAGGGGCTCGGGAAGTGAATTAAATACTATTTGGAGGCATTTAATGTTCAATCAAAAACAGCTGATTTTTGACAAAAGAGATAACACCCCCCCATTACGTCATGCTTCAGAAATGTGGAAAATGGTCCGTTTTCAAATGTTTTATTTTTGAACGTCAGTTCACATTTGTAGGTGGATCATCAGTGTTAGAACTAAAATTAGCATGTTTAAAGTGATTTTAATGCTTCCAGGGGCTCGGGAAGTGAATTAAATACTATTTGGAGGCATTTAATGTTCAATCAAAAACAGCTGATTTTTGACAAAAGAGATAACACCCCCCCATTACGTCATGCTTCAGAAATGTGGAAAATGGTCCGTTTTCAAATGTTTTATTTTTGAATGTCAGTTCACATTTGTAGGTGGATCATCAGTGTTAGAGCTAAAATTAGCATGTTTAAAGTGATTTTCATGCTTCCAGGGGCCCTAAACACAAGATTTATGGAATGGTTAAAAGTACATGAAAATGGCCAATTTACTCACTCTGAGTTCTCAAAAAGGGTTTCTTCACCCCGGGAAGTTAATTAAATACCATTTGGAGGCATTTAATGTTCGAGCAAAAATGGCTGATTTTCGACAAAAGAGATAACACCCCCCATTACGTCATGCTTCAGAAATGTGGATAATGGTCCGTTTTCAAATGTTTTATTTTTGAACGTCAGTTCACATTTGTAGGTGGATCATCAGTGTTAGAGCTAAAATTAGCATGTTTAAAGTGACTTTCATGCTTCCAGGGGCTCGGGAAGTGAATTAAATACTATTTGGAGGCATTTAATGTTCACACAAAAACGGCTGATTTTCGACAAAAGAGATAACACCCCCCATTACGTCATGCTTCAGAAATGTGGAAAATGGTCCGTTTTTTCACATGTTTTATTTTTGAACATCAGTTCACATTTGTAGGTGGATCATCAGTGTTAGAGCTAAAATTAGCATGTTTAAAGTGGTTTTCATGCTTCCAGGGGCCCTAAACACAAGATTTATGGAATGGTTAAAAGTGCATGAAAATGGCCAATTTACTCAGTCTGAGTTCTCAAAAAGGGTTTCTTCACCCAGGGAAGTTAATTAAATACCATTTGGAGGCATTTAATGTTCGAGCAAAAACGGCTGATTTTCGACAAAAGAGATAACACCCCCCCATTACGTCATGCTTCAGAAATGTGGAAAATGGTCCGTTTTCAAATGTTTCATTTTTGAACGTCAGTTCACATTTGTAGGTGGATCATCAGTGTTAGAGCTAAAATTAGCATGTTTAAAGTGATTTTCATGCTTCCAGGGGCTCGGGAAGTGAATTAAATACTATTTCGAGGCATTTAATGTTCCATCAAAAACAGCTGATTTTTGACAAAAGAGATAACACCCCCCCATTACGTCATGCTTCAGAAATGTGGAAAATGGTCCGTTTTCAAATGTTTTATTTTTGAGCGTCAGTTCACATTTGTAGGTGGATCATCAGTGTTAGAGCTAAAATTAGCATGTTTTTAGTGATTTTCATGCTTCCAGGGGCTCGGGAAGTGAACTAAATACTATTTGGAGGCATTTAATGTTCAATCAAAAACAGCTGATTTTTGACAAAAGAGATAACACCCCCCCATTACGTCATGCTTCAGAAATGTGGAAAATGGTCCGTTTTCAAATGTTTTATTTTTGAATGTCAGTTCACATTTGTAGGTGGATCATCAGTGTTAGAGCTAAAATTAGCATGTTTAAAGTGATTTTCATGCTTCCAGGGGCCCTAAACACAAGATTTATGGAATGGTTAAAAGTGCATGAAAATGGCCAATTTACTCACTCTGAGTTCTCAAAAAGGGTTTCTTCACCCCGGGAAGTTAATTAAATACCATTTGGAGGCATTTAATGTTCGAGCAAAAACGACTGATTTTCGACAAAAGAGATAACACCCCCCCATTACGTCATGCTTCAGAAATGTGGAAAATGGTCCGTTTTCAAATGTTTTATTTTTGAACGTCAGTTCACATTTGTAGGTGGATCATAAGTGTTAGAGCTAAAATTAGCATGTTTAAAGTGATTTTCATGCTTCCAGGGGCTCGGGAAGTGAATTAAATACTATTTGGAGGCATTTAATGTTCAAGCAAAAACGGCTGATTTTCGACAAAAGAGATAACACCCCCCCATTACGTCATGCTTCAGAAATGTGGAAAATGGTCCATTTTCAAATGTTTTATTTTTGAACGTCAGTTCACATTTGTAGGTGGATCATCAGTGTTAGAGCTGAAATTAGCATGTTTAAAGTGGTTTTCATGCTTCCAGGGGCCCTAAACACAAGATTTATGGAATGGTTAAAAGTGCATGAAAATGGCCAATTTACTCACTCTAAGTTCTCAAAAAGGGTTTCTTCACCCCGGGATGTTAATTAAATACCATTTGGAGGCATTTAATGTTCGAGCAAAAACGGCTGATTTTCGACAAAAGAGATAACACCCCCCCATTACGTCATGCTTCAGAAATGTGGAAAATGGTCTGTTTTCAAATGTTTTATTTTTGAACGTCAGTTCACATTTGTAGGTGGATCATCAGTGTTAGAGCTAAAATTAGCATGTTTAAAGTGATTTTCATGCTTCCAGGGGCCCTAAACACAAGATTTATGGAATGGTTAAAAGTGCATGAAAATGGCCAATTTACTCACTCTGAGTTCTCAAAAAGGGTTTCTTCACCCTGGGAAGTTAATTAAATAACATTTGGAGGCATTTAATGTTCGAGCAAAAACGGCTGATTTTCGACAAAAGAGATAACACCCCCCCATTACGTCAAGCTTCAGAAATGTTGAAAATGGTCCGTTTTCAAATGTTTTATTTTTGAACATCAGTTCACATTTGTAGGTGAATCATCAGTGTTAGAGCTAAAATTAGCATGTTTAAAGTGGTTTTCATGCTTTCAGGGGCCCTAAACACAAGATTTATGGAATGGTTAAAAGTGCATGAAAATGGCCAATTTACTCACTCTGAGTTCTCAAAAAGGGTTTCTTCACCCAGGGAAGTTAATTAAATACTATTTGGAGGCATTTAATGTTTGAGCAAAAACGGCTGATTTTCGACAAAAGAGATAACACCCCCCCATTACGTCATGCTTCAGAAATGTGGAAAATGGTCCGTTTTCAAATGTTTCATTTTTGAACGTCAGTTCACATTTGTAGGTGGATCATCAGTGTTAGAGCTAAAATTAGCATGTTTAAAGTGATTTTCATGCTTCCAGGGGCTCGGGAAGTGTATTAAATACTATTTGGAGGCATTTAATGTTCAATCAAAAACAGCTGATTTTTGACAAAAGAGATAACACCCCCCCATTACGTCATGCTTCAGAAATGTGGAAAATAGTCCGTTTTCAAATGTTTTATTTTTGAACGTCAGTTCACATTTGTAGGTGGATCATCAGTGTTAGAGCTAAAATTAGCATGTTTAAAGTGATTTTCATGCTTCCAGGGGCCCTAAACACAAGATTTATGGAATGGTTAAAAGTGCATGAAAATGGCCAATTTACTCACTCTGAGTTCTCAAAAAGGGTTTCTTCACCCTGGGAAGTTAATTAAATACCATTTGGAGGCATTTAATGTTCGAGCAAAAACGGCTGATTTTCGACAAAAGAGATAACACCCCCCCATTACGTCAAGCTTCAGAAATGTTGAAAATGGTCCGTTTTCAAATGTTTTATTTTTGAACATCAGTTCACATTTGTAGGTGAATCATCAGTGTTAGAGCTAAAATTAGCATGTTTAAAGTGGTTTTCATGCTTTCAGGGGCCCTAAACACAAGATTTATGGAATGGTTAAAAGTGCATGAAAATGGCCAATTTACTCACTCTGAGTTCTCAAAAAGGGTTTCTTCACCCAGGGAAGTTAATTAAATACTATTTGGAGGCATTTAATGTTTGAGCAAAAACGGCTGATTTTCGACAAAAGAGATAACACCCCCCCATTACGTCATGCTTCAGAAATGTGGAAAATGGTCCGTTTTCAAATGTTTCATTTTTGAACGTCAGTTCACATTTGTAGGTGGATCATCAGTGTTAGAGCTAAAATTAGCATGTTTAAAGTGATTTTCATGCTTCCAGGGGCTCGGGAAGTGTATTAAATACTATTTGGAGGCATTTAATGTTCAATCAAAAACAGCTGATTTTTGACAAAAGAGATAACACCCCCCCATTACGTCATGCTTCAGAAATGTGGAAAATAGTCCGTTTTCAAATGTTTTTTTTTTGAACGTCAGTTCACATTTGTAGGTGGATCATCAGTGTTAGAGCTAAAATTAGCATGTTTAAAGTGATTTTCATGCTTCCAGGGGCTCTGGAAGTGAATTAAATACTATTTGGAGGCATTTAATGTTCAATCAAAAACAGCTGATTTTTGACAAAAGAGATAACACCCCCCCATTACGTCATGCTTCAGAAATGTGGAAAATGGTCCGTTTTCAAATGTTTTATTTTTGAATGTCAGTTCACATTTGTAGGTGGATCATCAGTGTTAGAGCTAAAATTAGCATGTTTAAAGTGATTTTCATGCTTCCATGGGCCCTAAACACAAGATTTATGGAATGGTTAAAAGTGCATGAAAATGGCCAATTTACTCACTCTGAGTTCTCAAAAAGGGTTTTTTCACCCCGGGAAGTTAATTAAATACCATTTGGAGGCATTTAATGTTCGAGCAAAAACGGCTGATTTTCGAAAAAAGAGATAACACCCCCCCATTACGTCATGCTTCAGAAATGTGGATAATGGTCCGTTTTCAAATGTTTTATTTTTGAACATCAGTTCACATTTGTAGGTGGATCATCAGTGTTAGAGCTAAAATTAGCATGTTTAAAGTGATTTTCATGCTTCCAGGGGCTCGGGAAGTGAATTAAATACTATTTGGAGGCATTTAATGTTCAATCAAAAACAGCTGATTTTTGACAAAAGAGATAACACCCCCCCATTACGTCATGCTTCAGAAATGTGGAAAATGGTCTGTTTTCAAATGTTTTATTTTTGAATGTCAGTTCACATTTGTAGGTGGATCATCAGTGTTAGAGCTAAAATTAGCATGTTTAAAGTGATTTTCATGCTTCCAGGGGCCCTAAACACAAGATTTATGGAATGGTTAAAAGTGCATGAAAATGGCCAATTTACTCACTCTGAGTTCTCAAAAAGGGTTTCTTCACCCCGGGAAGTTAATTAAATACCATTTGGAGGCATTTAATGTTCGAGCAAAAACGGCTGATTTTCGACAAAAGAGATAACACCCCCCCATTACGTCATGCTTCAGAAATGTGGAAAATGGTCCGTTTTCAAATGTTTTATTTTTGAACGTCAGTTCACATTTGTAGGTGGATCATCAGTGTTAGAGCTAAAATTAGCATGTTTAAAGTGATTTTCATGCTTCCAGGGGCTCGGGAAGTGAATTAAATACTATTTGGAGGCATTTAATGTTCAAGCAAAAACGGCTGATTTTCGACAAAAGAGATAACACCCCCCCATTACGTCATGCTTCAGAAATGTGGAAAATGGTCCGTTTTCTAATGTTTTCTTTTTGAACGTCAGTTCACATTTGTAGGTGGATCATCAGTGTTAGAGCTAAAATTAGCATGTTTAAAGTGATTTTCATGCTTCCAGGGGCTCGGGAAGTGAATTAAATACTATTTGGAGGCATTTAATGTTCAATCAAAAACAGCTGATTTTTGACAAAAGAGATAACACCCCCCCCATTACGTCATGCTTCAGAAATGTGGAAAATGGTCCGTTTTCAAATGTTTTATTTTTGAATGTCAGTTCACATTTGTAGGTGGATCATCAGTGTTAGAGCTAAAATTAGCATGTTTAAAGTGATTTTCATGCTTCCAGGGGCCCTAAACACAAGATTTATGGAATGGTTAAAAGTGCATGAAAATGGCCAATTTACTCACTCTGAGTTCTCAAAAAGGGTTTCTTCACCCCGGGAAGTTAATTAAATACCATTTGGAGGCATTTAATGTTCGAGCAAAAACGGCTGATTTTCGACAAAAGAGATAACACCCCCCCATTACGTCATGCTTCAGAAATGTGGAAAATGGTCCGTTTTCAAATGTTTTATTTTTGAACGTCAGTTCACATTTGTAGGTGGATCATCAGTGTTAGAGCTAAAATTAGCATGTTTAAAGTGATTTTCATGCTTCCAGGGGCTCGGGAAGTGAATTAAATACTATTTGGAGGCATTTAATGTTCACGCAAAAACGGCTGATTTTCGACAAAAGAGATAACACCCCCCATTACGTCATGCTTCAGAAATGTGGAAAATGGTCCGTTTTCAAATGTTTTATTTTTGAACATCAGTTCACATTTGTAGGTGAATCATCAGTGTTAGAGCTAAAATTAGCATGTTTAAAGTGGTTTTCATGCTTCCAGGGGCCCTAAACACAAGATTTATGGAATGGTTAAAAGTGCATGAAAATGGCCAATTTACTCACTCTGAGTTCTCAAAAAGGGTTTCTTCACCCAGGGAAGTTAATTAAATACCATTTGGAGGCATTTAATGTTCTAGCAAAAACGGCTGATTTTCGACAAAAGAGATAACACCCCCCCATTACGTCATGCTTCAGAAATGTGGAAAATGGTCCGTTTTCAAATGTTTCATTTTTGAACGTCAGTTCACATTTGTAGGTGGATCATCAGTGTTAGAGCTAAAATTAGCATGTTTAAAGTGATTTTCATGCTTCCAGGGGCTCGGGAAGTGAATTAAATACTATTTGGAGGCATTTAATGTTCAATCAAAAACAGCTGATTTTTGACAAAAGAGATAACACCCCCCCATTACGTCATGCTTCAGAAATGTGGAAAATGGTCCGTTTTCAAATGTTTTATTTTTGAACGTCAGTTCACATTTGTAGGTGGATCATCAGTGTTAGAACTAAAATTAGCATGTTTAAAGTGATTTTAATGCTTCCAGGGGCTCGGGAAGTGAATTAAATACTATTTGGAGGCATTTAATGTTCAATCAAAAACAGCTGATTTTTGACAAAAGAGATAACACCCCCCCATTACGTCATGCTTCAGAAATGTGGAAAATGGTCCGTTTTCAAATGTTTTATTTTTGAATGTCAGTTCACATTTGTAGGTGGATCATCAGTGTTAGAGCTAAAATTAGCATGTTTAAAGTGATTTTCATGCTTCCAGGGGCCCTAAACACAAGATTTATGGAATGGTTAAAAGTACATGAAAATGGCCAATTTACTCACTCTGAGTTCTCAAAAAGGGTTTCTTCACCCCGGGAAGTTAATTAAATACCATTTGGAGGCATTTAATGTTCGAGCAAAAATGGCTGATTTTCGACAAAAGAGATAACACCCCCCATTACGTCATGCTTCAGAAATGTGGATAATGGTCCGTTTTCAAATGTTTTATTTTTGAACGTCAGTTCACATTTGTAGGTGGATCATCAGTGTTAGAGCTAAAATTAGCATGTTTAAAGTGACTTTCATGCTTCCAGGGGCTCGGGAAGTGAATTAAATACTATTTGGAGGCATTTAATGTTCACACAAAAACGGCTGATTTTCGACAAAAGAGATAACACCCCCCATTACGTCATGCTTCAGAAATGTGGAAAATGGTCCGTTTTTTCACATGTTTTATTTTTGAACATCAGTTCACATTTGTAGGTGGATCATCAGTGTTAGAGCTAAAATTAGCATGTTTAAAGTGGTTTTCATGCTTCCAGGGGCCCTAAACACAAGATTTATGGAATGGTTAAAAGTGCATGAAAATGGCCAATTTACTCAGTCTGAGTTCTCAAAAAGGGTTTCTTCACCCAGGGAAGTTAATTAAATACCATTTGGAGGCATTTAATGTTCGAGCAAAAACGGCTGATTTTCGACAAAAGAGATAACACCCCCCCATTACGTCATGCTTCAGAAATGTGGAAAATGGTCCGTTTTCAAATGTTTCATTTTTGAACGTCAGTTCACATTTGTAGGTGGATCATCAGTGTTAGAGCTAAAATTAGCATGTTTAAAGTGATTTTCATGCTTCCAGGGGCTCGGGAAGTGAATTAAATACTATTTCGAGGCATTTAATGTTCCATCAAAAACAGCTGATTTTTGACAAAAGAGATAACACCCCCCCATTACGTCATGCTTCAGAAATGTGGAAAATGGTCCGTTTTCAAATGTTTTATTTTTGAGCGTCAGTTCACATTTGTAGGTGGATCATCAGTGTTAGAGCTAAAATTAGCATGTTTTTAGTGATTTTCATGCTTCCAGGGGCTCGGGAAGTGAACTAAATACTATTTGGAGGCATTTAATGTTCAATCAAAAACAGCTGATTTTTGACAAAAGAGATAACACCCCCCCATTACGTCATGCTTCAGAAATGTGGAAAATGGTCCGTTTTCAAATGTTTTATTTTTGAATGTCAGTTCACATTTGTAGGTGGATCATCAGTGTTAGAGCTAAAATTAGCATGTTTAAAGTGATTTTCATGCTTCCAGGGGCCCTAAACACAAGATTTATGGAATGGTTAAAAGTGCATGAAAATGGCCAATTTACTCACTCTGAGTTCTCAAAAAGGGTTTCTTCACCCCGGGAAGTTAATTAAATACCATTTGGAGGCATTTAATGTTCGAGCAAAAACGACTGATTTTCGACAAAAGAGATAACACCCCCCCATTACGTCATGCTTCAGAAATGTGGAAAATGGTCCGTTTTCAAATGTTTTATTTTTGAACGTCAGTTCACATTTGTAGGTGGATCATAAGTGTTAGAGCTAAAATTAGCATGTTTAAAGTGATTTTCATGCTTCCAGGGGCTCGGGAAGTGAATTAAATACTATTTGGAGGCATTTAATGTTCAAGCAAAAACGGCTGATTTTCGACAAAAGAGATAACACCCCCCCATTACGTCATGCTTCAGAAATGTGGAAAATGGTCCATTTTCAAATGTTTTATTTTTGAACGTCAGTTCACATTTGTAGGTGGATCATCAGTGTTAGAGCTGAAATTAGCATGTTTAAAGTGGTTTTCATGCTTCCAGGGGCCCTAAACACAAGATTTATGGAATGGTTAAAAGTGCATGAAAATGGCCATTTTACTCACTCTAAGTTCTCAAAAAGGGTTTCTTCACCCCGGGATGTTAATTAAATACCATTTGGAGGCATTTAATGTTCGAGCAAAAACGGCTGATTTTCGACAAAAGAGATAACTCCCCCCCCATTACGTCATGCTTCAGAAATGTGGAAAATGGTCTGTTTTCAAATGTATTATTTTTGAACGTCAGTTCACATTTGTAGGTGGATCATCAGTGTTAGAGCTAAAATTAGCATGTTTAAAGTGATTTTCATGCTTCCAGGGGCCCTAAACACAAGATTTATGGAATGGTTAAAAGTGCATGAAAATGGCCAATTTACTCACTCTGAGTTCTCAAAAAGGGTTTCTTCACCCTGGGAAGTTAATTAAATAACATTTGGAGGCATTTAATGTTCGAGCAAAAACTGCTGATTTTCGACAAAAGAGATAACACCCCCCCATTACGTCAAGCTTCAGAAATGTGGAAAATGGTCCGTTTTCAAATGTTTTATTTTTGAACATCAGTTCACATTTGTAGGTGAATCATCAGTGTTAGAGCTAAAATTAGCATGTTTAAAGTGGTTTTCATGCTTTCAGGGGCCCTAAACACAAGATTTATGGAATGGTTAAAAGTGCATGAAAATGGCCAATTTACTCACTCTGAGTTCTCAAAAAGGGTTTCTTCACCCAGGGAAGATAATTAAATACCATTTGGAGGCATTTAATGTTTGAGCAAAAACGGCTGATTTTCGACAAAAGAGATAACACCCCCCCATTACGTCATGCTTCAGAAATGTGGAAAATGGTCCGTTTTCAAATGTTTCATTTTTGAACGTCAGTTCACATTTGTAGGTGGATCATCAGTGTTAGAGCTAAAATTAGCATGTTTAAAGTGATTTTCATGCTTCCAGGGGCTCGGGAAGTGTATTAAATACTATTTGGAGGCATTTAATGTTCAATCAAAAACAGCTGATTTTTGACAAAAGAGATAACACCCCCCCATTACCTCATGCTTCAGAAATGTGGAAAATGGTCCGTTTTCAAATGTTTTATTTTTGAACGTCAGTTCACATTTGTAGGTGGATCATCAGTGTTAGAGCTAAAATTAGCATGTTTAAAGTGATTTTCATGCTTCCAGGGGCTCTGGAAGTGAATTAAATACTATTTGGAGGCATTTAATGTTCAATCAAAAACAGCTGATTTTTGACAAAAGAGATAACAGCCCCCCCATTACGTCATGCTTCAGAAATGTGGAAAATGGTCCGTTTTCAAATGTTTTATTTTTGAATGTCAGTTCACATTTGTAGGTGGATCATCAGTGTTAGAGCTAAAATTAGCATGTTTAAAGTGATTTTCATGCTTCCATGGGCCCTAAACACAAGATTTATGGAATGGTTAAAAGTGCATGAAAATGGCCAATTTACTCACTCTGAGTTCTCAAAAAGGGTTTTTTCACCCCGGGAAGTTAATTAAATACCATTTGGAGGCATTTAATGTTCGAGCAAAAACGGCTGATTTTCGAAAAAAGAGATAACACCCCCCCATTACGTCATGCTTCAGAAATGTTGATAATGGTCCGTTTTCAAATGTTTTATTTTTGAACATCAGTTCACATTTGTAGGTGGATCATCAGTGTTAGAGCTAAAATTAGCATGTTTAAAGTGATTTTCATGCTTCCAGGGGCTCGGGAAGTGAATTAAATACTATTTGGAGGCATTTAATGTTCAATCAAAAACAGCTGATTTTTGACAAAAGAGATAACACCCCCCCATTACGTCATGCTTCAGAAATGTGGAAAATGGTCTGTTTTCAAATGTTTTCTTTTTGAACGTCAGTTCACATTTGTAGGTGGATCATCAGTGTTAGAGCTAAAATTAGCATGTTTAAAGTGATTTTCATGCTTCCAGGGGCCCTAAACACAAGATTTATGGAATGGTTAAAAGTGCATGAAAATGGCCAATTTACTGACTCTGAGTTATAAAAAAAGGGTTTCTTCACCCCGGGAAGTTAATTAAATACTATTTGGAGGCATTTAATGTTCAAGCAAAAACGGCTGATTTTCGACAAAAGAGATAACACCCCCCCATTACGTCATGCTTCAGAAATGTGGAAAATGGTCCGTTTTCAAATGTTTTATTTTTGAACGTCAGTTCACATTTGTAGATGGATCATCAGTGTTAGAGCTAAAATTAGCATGTTTAAAGTGATTTTCATGCTTCCAGGGGCTCGGGAAGTGAATTAAATACTATTTGGAGGCATTTATTGTTCAAGCAAAAACGGCTTATTTTCGACAAAAGAGATAAAACCCCCCATTACGTCATGCTTCAGAAATGTGGAAAATGGTCCGTTTTCAAATGTTTTATTTTTGAACGTCAGTTCACATTTGTAGGTGGATCATCAGTGTTAGAGCTAAAATTAGCATGTTTAAAGTGATTTTCATGCTTCCAGGGGCTCGGGAAGTGAATTAAATACTATTTGGAGGCATTTAATGTTCAAGCAAAAACGGCTTATTTTCGACAAAAGAGATAACACCCCCCCATTATGTCATGCTTCAGAAATTTGGAAAATGGTCCGTTTTCAAATGTTTTATTTTTGAACGTCAGTTCACATTTGTAGGTGGATCATCAGTGTTAGAGCTAAAATTAGCATGTTTAAAGTGGTTTTCATGCTTCCAGGGGCCCTAAACACAAGATTTATGGAATGGTTAAAAGTGCATGAAAATGGCCAATTTACTCACTCTGAGTTCTCAAAAAGGGTTTCTTTACCCCGGGAAGTTAATTAAATACCATTTGGAGGCATTTAATGTTCGAGCAAAAACGGCTGATTTTCGACAAGAGAGATAACCCCCCCATTACGTCATGCTTCAGAAATGTGGAAAATGGTCCGTTTTCAAATGTTTTATTTTTGAACGTCAGTTCACATTTGTAGGTGGATCATCAGTGTTAGAGCTAAAATTAGCATGTTTAAAGTGATTTTCATGTTTCCAGGGGCTCGGGAAGTGAATTAAATACTATTTGGAGGCATTTAATGTTCAAGCAAAAACGGCTGATTTTCGACAAAAGAGATAACACCCCCCCATTACGTCATGCTTCAGAAATGTGGAAAATGGTCCGTTTTCAAATGTTTTATTTTTGAACGTCAGTTCACATTTGTAGGTGGATCATCAGTGTTAGAGCTAAAATTAGCATGTTTAAAGTGGTTTTCATGCTTCCAGGGGCCCTAAACACAAGATTTATGGAATGGTTAAAAGTGCATGAAAATGGCCAATTTACTCACTCTGAGTTCTCAAAAAGGGTTTCTTCACCCTGGGAAGTTAATTAAATACCATTTGGAGGCATTTAATGTTCGAGCAAAAACGGCTGATTTTCGACAAAAGAGATAACACCCCCCCATTACGTCATGCTTCAGAAATGTGGAAAATGGTCCGTTTTCAAATGTTTTATTTTTGAACGTCAGTTCACATTTGTAGGTAGATCATCAGTGTTAGAGCTAAAATTAGCATGTTTAAAGTGATTTTCATGCTTCCAGGGGCTCTGGAAGTGAATTAAATACTATTTGGAGGCATTTAATGTTCAAACAAAAACGGCTGATTTTCGACAAAAGAGATAACACCCCCCCATTACGTCATGCTTCAGAAATGTGGAAAATGGTCCGTTTTCAAATGTTTTATTTTTGAACGTCAGTTCACATTTGTAGGTGGATCATCAGTGTTAGAGCTAAAATTAGCATGTTTAAAGTGATTTTCATGCTTCCAGGGGCTCGGGAAGTGAATTAAATACTATTTGGAGGCATTTAATGTTCAATCAAAAACAGCTGATTTTTGACAAAAGAGATAACACCCCCCCATTACGTCATGCTTCAGAAATGTGGAAAATGGTCCGTTTTCAAATGTTTTATTTTTGAACGTCAGTTCACATTTGTAGGTGGATCATCAGTGTTAGAGCTAAAATTAGCATGTTTAAAGTGGTTTTAATGCTTCCAGGGGCTCGGGAAGTGAATTAAATACTATTTGGAGGCATTTAATGTTCAATCAAAAACAGCTGATTTTTGACAAAAGAGATAACACCCCCCCATTACGTCATGCTTCAGAAATGTGGAAAATGGTCCGTTTTCAAATGTTTTATTTTTGAATGTCACTTCACATTTGTAGGTGGATCATCAGTGTTAGAGCTAAAATTAGCATGTTTAAAGTGATTTTCATGCTTCCAGGGGCCCTAAACACAAGATTTATGGAATGGTTAAAAGTGCATGAAAATGGCCAATTTACTCACTCTGAGTTCTCAAAAAGGGTTTCTTCACCCCGGGAAGTTAATTAAATACCATTTGGAGGCATTTAATGTTCGAGCAAAAACGGCTGATTTTCGACAAAAGAGATAACACCCCCCCATTACGTCATGCTTCAGAAATGTGGATAATGGTCCGTTTTCAAATGTTTTATTTTTGAACGTCAGTTCACATTTGTAGGTGGATCATCAGTGTTAGAGCTAAAATTAGCATGTTTAAAGTGACTTTCATGCTTCCAGGGGCTCGGGAAGTGAATTAAATACTATTTGGAGGCATTTAATGTTCACACAAAAACGGCTGATTTTCGACAAAAGAGATAACACCCCCCATTACGTCATGCTTCAGAAATGTGGAAAATGGTCCGTTTTTTCACATGTTTTATTTTTGAACATCAGTTCACATTTGTAGGTGGATCATCAGTGTTAGAGCTAAAATTAGCATGTTTAAAGTGGTTTTCATGCTTCCAGGGGCCCTAAACACAAGATTTATGGAATGGTTAAAAGTGCATGAAAATGGCCAATTTACTCAGTCTGAGTTCTCAAAAAGGGTTTCTTCACCCAGGGAAGTTAATTAAATACCATTTGGAGGCATTTAATGTTCGAGCAAAAACGGCTGATTTTCGACAAAAGAGATAACACCCCCCCATTACGTCATGCTTCAGAAATGTGGAAAATGGTCCGTTTTCAAATGTTTCATTTTTGAACGTCAGTTCACATTTGTAGGTGGATCATCAGTGTTAGAGCTAAAATTAGCATGTTTAAAGTGATTTTCATGCTTCCAGGGGCTCGGGAAGTGAATTAAATACTATTTCGAGGCATTTAATGTTCAATCAAAAACAGCTGATTTTTGACAAAAGAGATAACACCCCCCCATTACGTCATGCTTCAGAAATGTGGAAAATGGTCCGTTTTCAAATGTTTTATTTTTGAACGTCAGTTCACATTTGTAGGTGGATCATCAGTGTTAGAGCTAAAATTAGCATGTTTTTAGTGATTTTCATGCTTCCAGGGGCTCGGGAAGTGAATTAAATACTATTTCGAGGCATTTAATGTTCAATCAAAAAAAGGTGATTTTTGACAAAAGAGATAACACCCCCCCATTACGTCATGCTTCAGAAATGTGGAAAATGGTCCGTTTTCAAATGTTTTATTTTTGAATGTCAGTTCACATTTGTAGGTGGATCATCAGTGTTAGAGCTAAAATTAGCATGTTTAAAGTGATTTTCATGCTTCCAGGGGCCCTAAACACAAGATTTATGGAATGGTTAAAAGTGCATGAAAATGGCCAATTTACTCACTCTGAGTTCTCAAAAAGGGTTTCTTCACCCCGGGAAGTTAATTAAATACCATTTGGAGGCATTTAATGTTCGAGCAAAAACGACTGATTTTCGACAAAAGAGATAACACCCCCCCATTACGTCATGCTTCAGAAATGTGGAAAATGGTCCGTTTTCAAATGTTTTATTTTTGAACGTCAGTTCACATTTGTAGGTGGATCATCAGTGTTAGAGCTAAAATTAGCATGTTTAAAGTGATTTTCATGCTTCCAGGGGCTCGGGAAGTGAATTAAATACTATTTGGAGGCATTTAATGTTCAAGCAAAAACGGCTGATTTTCGACAAAAGAGATAACACCCCCCCATTACGTCATGCTTCAGAAATGTGGAAAATGGTCCGTTTTCAAATGTTTTATTTTTGAACGTCAGTTCACATTTGTAGGTGGATCATCAGTGTTAGAGCTGAAATTAGCATGTTTAAAGTGGTTTTCATGCTTCCAGGGGCCCTAAACACAAGATTTATGGAATGGTTAAAAGTGCATGAAAATGGCCAATTTACTCACTCTAAGTTCTCAAAAAGGGTTTCTTCACCCCGGGATGTTAATTAAATACCATTTGGAGGCATTTAATGTTCGAGCAAAAACGGCTGATTTTCGACAAAAGAGATAACACCCCCCCATTACGTCATGCTTCAGAAATGTGGAAAATGGTCTGTTTTCAAATGTTTTATTTTTGAACGTCAGTTCACATTTGTAGGTGGATCATCAGTGTTAGAGCTAAAATTAGCATGTTTAAAGTGATTTTCATGCTTCCAGGGGCCCTAAACACAAGATTTATGGAATGGTTAAAAGTGCATGAAAATGGCCAATTTACTCACTCTGAGTTCTCAAAAAGGGTTTCTTCACCCCGGGAAGTTAATTAAATACCATTTGGAGGCATTTAATGTTCGAGCAAAAACGGCTGATTTTCGACAAAAGAGATAACACCCCCCCATTACGTCATGCTTCAGAAATGTGGATAATGGTCCGTTTTCAAATGTTTTATTTTTGAACGTCAGTTCACATTTGTAGGTGGATCATCAGTGTTAGAGCTAAAATTAGCATGTTTAAAGTGACTTTCATGCTTCCAGGGGCTCGGGAAGTGAATTAAATACTATTTGGAGGCATTTAATGTTCACACAAAAACGGCTGATTTTCGACAAAAGAGATAACACCCCCCATTACGTCATGCTTCAGAAATGTGGAAAATGGTCCGTTTTTTCACATGTTTTATTTTTGAACATCAGTTCACATTTGTAGGTGGATCATCAGTGTTAGAGCTAAAATTAGCATGTTTAAAGTGGTTTTCATGCTTCCAGGGGCCCTAAACACAAGATTTATGGAATGGTTAAAAGTGCATGAAAATGGCCAATTTACTCAGTCTGAGTTCTCAAAAAGGGTTTCTTCACCCAGGGAAGTTAATTAAATACCATTTGGAGGCATTTAATGTTCGAGCAAAAACGGCTGATTTTCGACAAAAGAGATAACACCCCCCCATTACGTCATGCTTCAGAAATGTGGAAAATGGTCCGTTTTCAAATGTTTCATTTTTGAACGTCAGTTCACATTTGTAGGTGGATCATCAGTGTTAGAGCTAAAATTAGCATGTTTAAAGTGATTTTCATGCTTCCAGGGGCTCGGGAAGTGAATTAAATACTATTTCGAGGCATTTAATGTTCAATCAAAAACAGCTGATTTTTGACAAAAGAGATAACACCCCCCCATTACGTCATGCTTCAGAAATGTGGAAAATGGTCCGTTTTCAAATGTTTTATTTTTGAACGTCAGTTCACATTTGTAGGTGGATCATCAGTGTTAGAGCTAAAATTAGCATGTTTTTAGTGATTTTCATGCTTCCAGGGGCTCGGGAAGTGAATTAAATACTATTTCGAGGCATTTAATGTTCAATCAAAAAAAGGTGATTTTTGACAAAAGAGATAACACCCCCCCCATTACGTCATGCTTCAGAAATGTGGAAAATGGTCCGTTTTCAAATGTTTTATTTTTGAATGTCAGTTCACATTTGTAGGTGGATCATCAGTGTTAGAGCTAAAATTAGCATGTTTAAAGTGATTTTCATGCTTCCAGGGGCCCTAAACACAAGATTTATGGAATGGTTAAAAGTGCATGAAAATGGCCAATTTACTCACTCTGAGTTCTCAAAAAGGGTTTCTTCACCCCGGGAAGTTAATTAAATACCATTTGGAGGCATTTAATGTTCGAGCAAAAACGACTGATTTTCGACAAAAGAGATAACACCCCCCCATTACGTCATGCTTCAGAAATGTGGAAAATGGTCCGTTTTCAAATGTTTTATTTTTGAACGTCAGTTCACATTTGTAGGTGGATCATCAGTGTTAGAGCTAAAATTAGCATGTTTAAAGTGATTTTCATGCTTCCAGGGGCTCGGGAAGTGAATTAAATACTATTTGGAGGCATTTAATGTTCAAGCAAAAACGGCTGATTTTCGACAAAAGAGATAACACCCCCCCATTACGTCATGCTTCAGAAATGTGGAAAATGGTCCGTTTTCAAATGTTTTATTTTTGAACGTCAGTTCACATTTGTAGGTGGATCATCAGTGTTAGAGCTGAAATTAGCATGTTTAAAGTGGTTTTCATGCTTCCAGGGGCCCTAAACACAAGATTTATGGAATGGTTAAAAGTGCATGAAAATGGCCAATTTACTCACTCTAAGTTCTCAAAAAGGGTTTCTTCACCCCGGGATGTTAATTAAATACCATTTGGAGGCATTTAATGTTCGAGCAAAAACGGCTGATTTTCGACAAAAGAGATAACACCCCCCCATTACGTCATGCTTCAGAAATGTGGAAAATGGTCTGTTTTCAAATGTTTTATTTTTGAACGTCAGTTCACATTTGTAGGTGGATCATCAGTGTTAGAGCTAAAATTAGCATGTTTAAAGTGATTTTCATGCTTCCAGGGGCCCTAAACACAAGATTTATGGAATGGTTAAAAGTGCATGAAAATGGCCAATTTACTCACTCTGAGTTCTCAAAAAGGGTTTCTTCACCCTGGGAAGTTAATTAAATAACATTTGGAGGCATTTAATGTTCGAGCAAAAACGGCTGATTTTCGACAAAAGAGATAACACCCCCCCATTACGTCAAGCTTCAGAAATGTGGAAAATGGTCCGTTTTCAAATGTTTTATTTTTGAACATCAGTTCACATTTGTAGGTGAATCATCAGTGTTAGAGCTAAAACTAGCATGTTTAAAGTGGTTTTCATGCTTTCAGGGGCCCTAAACACAAGATTTATGGAATGGTTAAAAGTGCATGAAAATGGCCAATTTACTCACTCTGAGTTCTCAAAAAGGGTTTCTTCACCCAGGGAAGTTAATTAAATACCATTTGGAGGCATTTAATGTTTGAGCAAAAACGGCTGATTTTCGACAAAAGAGATAACACCCCCCCATTACGTCATGCTTCAGAAATGTGGAAAATGGTCCGTTTTCAAATGTTTCATTTTTGAACGTCAGTTCACATTTGTAGGTGGATCATCAGTGTTAGAGCTAAAATTAGCATGTTTAAAGTGATTTTCATGCTTCCAGGGGCTCGGGAAGTGTATTAAATACTATTTGGAGGCATTTAATGTTCAATCAAAAACAGCTGATTTTTGACAAAAGAGATAACACCCCCCCATTACGTCATGCTTCAGAAATGTGGAAAATGGTCCGTTTTCAAATGTTTTATTTTTGAACGTCAGTTCACATTTGTAGGTGGATCATCAGTGTTAGAGCTAAAATTAGCATGTTTAAAGTGATTTTCATGCTTCCAGGGGCTCTGGAAGTGAATTAAATACTATTTGGAGGCATTTAATGTTCAATCAAAAACAGCTGATTTTTGACAAAAGAGATAACACCCCCCCATTACGTCATGCTTCATAAATGTGGAAAATGGTCCGTTTTCAAATGTTTTATTTTTGAATGTCAGTTCACATTTGTAGGTGGATCATCAGTGTTAGAGCTAAAATTAACATGTTTAAAGTGATTTTCATGCTTCCATGGGCCCTAAACACAAGATTTATGGAATGGTTAAAAGTGCATGAAAATGGCCAATTTACTCACTCTGAGTTCTCAAAAAGGGTTTTTTCACCCCGGGAAGTTAATTAAATACCATTTGGAGGCATTTAATGTTCGAGCAAAAACGGCTGATTTTCGAAAAAAGAGATAACACCCCCCCATTACGTCATGCTTCAGAAATGTTGATAATGGTCCGTTTTCAAATGTTTTATTTTTGAACATCAGTTCACATTTGTAGGTGGATCATCAGTGTTAGAGCTAAAATTAGCATGTTTAAAGTGATTTTCATGCTTCCAGGGGCTCGGGAAGTGAATTAAATACTATTTGGAGGCATTTAATGTTCAATCAAAAACAGCTGATTTTTGACAAAAGAGATAACACCCCCCCATTACGTCATGCTTCAGAAATGTGGAAAATGGTCCGTTTTCAAATGTTTTATTTTTGAATGTCAGTTCACATTTGTAGGTGGATCATCAGTGTTAGAGCTAAAATTAGCATGTTTAAAGTGATTTTCATGCTTCCAGGGGCCCTAAACACAAGATTTATGGAATGGTTAAAAGTGCATGAAAATGGCCAATTTACTCACTCTGAGTTCTCAAAAAGGGTTTCTTCACCCCGGGAAGTTAATTAAATACCATTTGGAGGCATTTAATGTTCGAGCAAAAACGGCTGATTTTCGACAAAAGAGATAACACCCCCCCATTACGTCATGCTTCAGAAATGTGGAAAATGGTCCGTTTTCAAAAGTTTTATTTTTGAACGTCAGTTCACATTTGTAGGTGGATCATCAGTGTTAGAGCTAAAATTAGCATGTTTAAAGTGATTCTCATGCTTCCAGGGGCTCGGGAAGTGAATTAAATACTATTTGGAGGCATTTAATGTTCAAGCAAAAACGGCTGATTTTCGACAAAAGAGATAACACCCCCCATTACGTCATGCTTCAGAAATGTGGAAAATGGTCCGTTTTCAAATGTTTTCTTTTTGAACGTCAGTTCACATTTGTAGGTGGATCATCAGTGTTAGAGCTAAAATTAGCATGTTTAAAGTGATTTTCATGCTTCCAGGGGCTCGGGAAGTGAATTAAATACTATTTGGAGGCATTTAATGTTCAATCAAAAACAGCTGATTTTTGACAAAAGAGATAACACCCCCCCATTACGTCATGCTTCAGAAATGTGGAAAATGGTCTGTTTTCAAATGTTTTCTTTTTGAACGTCAGTTCACATTTGTAGGTGGATCATCAGTGTTAGAGCTAAAATTAGCATGTTTAAAGTGATTTTCATGCTTCCAGGGGCCCTAAACACAAGATTTATGGAATGGTTAAAAGTGCATGAAAATGGCCAATTTACTGACTCTGAGTTATAAAAAAAGGGTTTCTTCACCCCGGGAAGTTAATTAAATACTATTTGGAGGCATTTAATGTTCAAGCAAAAACGGCGGATTTTCGACAAAAGAGATAACACCCCCCCATTACGTCATGCTTCAGAAATGTGGAAAATGGTCCGTTTTCAAATGTTTTATTTTTGAACGTCAGTTCACATTTGTAGGTGGATGATCATCAGTGTTAGAGCTAAAATTAGCATGTTTAAAGTGATTTTCATGCTTCGAGGGGCTCGGGAAGTGAATTAAATACTATTTGGAGGCATTTATTGTTCAAGCAAAAACGGCTTATTTTCGACAAAAGAGATAACACCCCCCCATTACGTCATGCTTCAGAAATGTGGAAAATGGTCCGTTTTCAAATGTTTTATTTTTGAACGTCAGTTCACATTTGTAGGTGGATCATCAGTGTTAGAGCTAAAATTAGCATGTTTAAAGTGATTTTCATGCTTCCAGGGGCTCGGGAAGTGAATTAAATACTATTTGGAGGCATTTAATGTTCAAGCAAAAACGGCTTATTTTCGACAAAAGAGATAACACCCCCCCATTATGTCATGCTTCAGAAATTTGGAAAATAGTCCGTTTTCAAATGTTTTATTTTTGAACGTCAGTTCACATTTGTAGGTGGATCATCAGTGTTAGAGCTAAAATTAGCATGTTTAAAGTGGTTTTCATGCTTCCAGGGGCCCTAAACACAAGATTTATGGAATGGTTAAAAGTGCATGAAAATGGCCAATTTACTCACTCTGAGTTCTCAAAAAGGGTTTCTTTACCCCGGGAAGTTAATTAAATACCATTTGGAGGCATTTAATGTTCGAGCAAAAACGGCTGATTTTCGACAAGAGAGATAACCCCCCCATTACGTCATGCTTCAGAAATGTGGAAAATGGTCCGTTTTCAAATGTTTTATTTTTGAACGTCAGTTCACATTTGTAGGTGGATCATCAGTGTTAGAGCTAAAATTAGCATGTTTAAAGTGATTTTCATGCTTCCAGGGGCTCGGGAAGTGAATTAAATACTATTTGGAGGCATTTAATGTTCAAGCAAAAACGGCTGATTTTCGACAAAAGAGATAACACCCCCCCATTACGTCATGCTTCAGAAATGTGGAAAATGGTCCGTTTTCAAATGTTTTATTTTTGAACGTCAGTTCACATTTGTAGGTGGATCATCAGTGTTAGAGCTAAAATTAGCATGTTTAAAGTGGTTTTCAGGCTTCCAGGGGCCCTAAACACAAGATTTATGGAATGGTTAAAAGTGCATGAAAATGGCCAATTTACTCACTCTGAGTTCTCAAAAAGGGTTTCTTCACCCTGGGAAGTTAATTAAATACCATTTTGAGGCTTTTAATGTTCGAGCAAAAACGGCTGATTTTCGACAAAAGAGATAACACCCCCCCATTACGTCATGCTTCAGAAATGTGGAAAATGGTCCGTTTTCAAATGTTTTATTTTTGAACGTCAGTTCACATTTGTAGGTAGATCATCAGTGTTAGAGCTAAAATTAGCATGTTTAAAGTGATTTTCATGCTTCCAGGGGCTCTGGAAGTGAATTAAATACTATTTGGAGGCATTTAATGTTCAAACAAAAACGGCTGATTTTCGACAAAAGAGATAACACCCCCCCCATTACGTCATGCTTCAGAAATGTAGAAAATGGTCCGTTTTCAAATGTTTTATTTTTGAACGTCAGTTCACATTTGTAGGTGGATCATCAGTGTTAGAGCTAAAATTAGCATGTTTAAAGTGGTTTTCATGCTTCCAGGGGCCCAAAACACAAGATTTATGGAATGGTTAAAAGTGCATGAAAATGGCCAATTTACTCACTCTGAGTTCTCAAAAAGGGTTTCTTCACCCAGGGAAGTTAATTAAATACCATTTGGAGGCATTTAATGTTCGAGCAAAAACGGCTGATTTTCGACAAAAGAGATAACACCCCCCACTTACGTCATGCTTCAGAAATGTGGAAAATGGTCCGTTTTCAAATGTTTTATTTTTGAACGTCAGTTCACATTTGTAGGTGGATCATCAGTGTTAGAGCTAAAATTAGCATGTTTAAAGTGATTTTCATGCTTCCAGGGGCTCGGGAAGTGAATTAAATACTATTTGGAGGCATTTAATGTTCAAGCAAAAACGGCTGATTTTCGACAAAAGAGATAACACCCCCCCATTACGACATGCTTCAGAAATGTGGAAAATGGTCCGTTTTCAAATGTTTTATTTTTGAACGTCAGTTCACATTTGTAGGTGGATCATCAGTGTTAGAGCTAAAATTAGCATGTTTAAAGTGGTTTTCATGCTTCCAGGGGCCCTAAACACAAGATTAATGGAATGGTTAAAAGTGCATGAAAATGGCCAATTTACTCACTCTGAGTTCTCAAAAAGGGTTTTTTCACCCAGGGAAGTTAATTAAATACCATTTGGAGGCATTTAATGTTCGAGCAAAAACAGCTGATTTTTGACAAAAGAGATAACACCCCCCCATTACGTCATGCTTCAGAAATGTGGAAAATGGTCCGTTTTCAAATGTTTTATTTTTGAACGTCAGTTCACATTTGTAGGTGGATCATCAGTGTTAGAGCTAAAATTAGCATGTTTAAAGTGATTTTCATGCTTCCAGGGGCTCGGGAAGTGTATTAAATACTATTTGGAGGCATTTAATGTTCAATCAAAAACAGCTGATTTTTGACAAAAGAGATAACACCCCCCCATTACGTCATGCTTCAGAAATGTGGAAAATGGTCCGTTTTCAAATGTTTTATTTTTGAACGTCAGTTCACATTTGTAGGTGGATCATCAGTGTTAGAGCTAAAATTAGCATGTTTAAAGTGATTTTCATGCTTCCAGGGGCTCTGGAAGTGAATTAAATACTATTTGGAGGCATTTAATGTTCAATCAAAAACAGCTGATTTTTGACAAAAGAGATAACACCCCCCCATTACGTCATGCTTCAGAAATGTGGAAAATGGTCCGTTTTCAAATGTTTTATTTTTGAATGTCAGTTCACATTTGTAGGTGGATCATCAGTGTTAGAGCTAAAATTAGCATGTTTAAAGTGATTTTCATGCTTCCATGGGCCCTAAACACAAGATTTATGGAATGGTTAAAAGTGCATGAAAATGGCCAATTTACTCACTCTGAGTTCTCAAAAAGGGTTTTTTCACCCCCGGAAGTTAATTAAATACCATTTGGAGGCATTTAATGTTCGAGCAAAAACGGCTGATTTTCGAAAAAAAGAGATAACACCCCCCCATTACGTCATGCTTCAGAAATGTTGATAATGGTCCGTTTTCAAATGTTTTATTTTTGAACATCAGTTCACATTTGTAGGTGGATCATCAGTGTTAGAGCTAAAATTAGCATGTTTAAAGTGATTTTCATGCTTCCAGGGGCTCGGGAAGTGAATTAAATACTATTTGGAGGCATTTAATGTTCAATCAAAAACAGCTGATTTTTGACAAAAGAGATAACACCCCCCCATTACGTCATGCTTCAGAAATGTGGAAAATGGTCCGTTTTCAAATGTTTTATTTTTGAATGTCAGTTCACATTTGTAGGTGGATCATCAGTGTTAGAGCTAAAATTAGCATGTTTAAAGTGATTTTCATGCTTCCAGGGGCCCTAAACACAAGATTTATGGAATGGTTAAAAGTGCATGAAAATGGCCAATTTACTCACTCTGAGTTCTCAAAAAGGGTTTCTTCACCCCGGGAAGTTAATTAAATACCATTTGGAGGCATTTAATGTTCGAGCAAAAACGGCTGATTTTCGACAAAAGAGATAACACCCCCCCATTACGTCATGCTTCAGAAATGTGGAAAATGGTCCGTTTTCAAATGTTTTATTTTTGAACGTCAGTTCACATTTGTAGGTGGATCATCAGTGTTAGAGCTAAAATTAGCATGTTTAAAGTGATTTTCATGCTTCCAGGGGCTCGGGAAGTGAATTAAATACTATTTGGAGGCATTTAATGTTCAATCAAAAACAGCTGATTTTTGACAAAAGAGATAACACCCCCCCATTACGTCATGCTTCAGAAATGTGGAAAATGGTCTGTTTTCAAATGTTTTCTTTTTGAACGTCAGTTCACATTTGTAGGTGGATCATCAGTGTTAGAGCTAAAATTAGCATGTTTAAAGTGATTTTCATGCTTCCAGGGGCCCTAAACACAAGATTTATGGAATGGTTAAAAGTGCATGAAAATGGCCAATTTACTGACTCTGAGTTATAAAAAAAGGGTTTCTTCACCCCGGGAAGTTAATTAAATACTATTTGGAGGCATTTAATGTTCAAGCAAAAACGGCTGATTTTCGACAAAAGAGATAACACCCCCCCATTACGTCATGCTTCAGAAATGTGGAAAATGGTCCGTTTTCAAATGTTTTATTTTTGAACGTCAGTTCACATTTGTAGATGGATCATCAGTGTTAGAGCTAAAATTAGCATGTTTAAAGTGATTTTCATGCTTCCAGGGGCTCGGGAAGTGAATTAAATACTATTTGGAGGCATTTATTGTTCAAGCAAAAACGGCTTATTTTCGACAAAAGAGATAACACCCCCCCATTACGTCATGCTTCAGAAATGTGGAAAATGGTCCGTTTTCAAATGTTTTATTTTTGAACGTCAGTTCACATTTGTAGGTGGATCATCAGTGTTAGAGCTAAAATTAGCATGTTTAAAGTGATTTTCATGCTTCCAGGGGCTCGGGAAGTGAATTAAATACTATTTGGAGGCATTTAATGTTCAAGCAAAAACGGCTTATTTTCGACAAAAGAGATAACACCCCCCCATTATGTCATGCTTCAGAAATTTGGAAAATGGTCCGTTTTCAAATGTTTTATTTTTGAACGTCAGTTCACATTTGTAGGTGGATCATCAGTGTTAGAGCTAAAATTAGCATGTTTAAAGTGTTTTTCATGCTTCCAGGGGCCCTAAACACAAGATTTATGGAATGGTTAAAAGTGCATGAAAATGGCCAATTTACTCACTCTGAGTTCTCAAAAAGGGTTTCTTTACCCCGGGAAGTTAATTAAATACCATTTGGAGGCATTTAATGTTCGAGCAAAAACGGCTGATTTTCGACAAGAGAGATAACCCCCCCATTACGTCATGCTTTAGAAATGTGGAAAATGGTCCGTTTTCAAATGTTTTATTTTTGAACGTCAGTTCACATTTGTAGGTGGATCATCAGTGTTAGAGCTAAAATTAGCATGTTTAAAGTGATTTTCATGCTTCCAGGGGCTCGGGAAGTGAATTAAATACTATTTGGAGGCATTTAATGTTCAAGCAAAAACGGCTGATTTTCGACAAAAGAGATAACACCCCCCATTACGTCATGCTTCAGAAATGTGGAAAATGGTCCGTTTTCAAATGTTTTATTTTTGAACGTCAGTTCACATTTGTAGGTGGATCATCAGTGTTAGAGCTAAAATTAGCATGTTTAAAGTGGTTTTCATGCTTCCAGGGTCCCTAAACACAAGATTTATGGAATGGTTAAAAGTGCATGAAAATGGCCAATTTACTCACTCTGAGTTCTCAAAAAGGGTTTCTTCACCCTGGGAAGTTAATTAAATACCATTTTGAGGCTTTTAATGTTCGAGCAAAAACGGCTGATTTTCGACAAAAGAGATAACACCCCCCCATTACGTCATGCTTCAGAAATGTGGAAAATGGTCCGTTTTCAAATGTTTTATTTTTGAACGTCAGTTCACATTTGTAGGTAGATCATCAGTGTTAGAGCTAAAATTAGCATGTTTAAAGTGATTTTCATGCTTCCAGGGGCTCTGGAAGTGAATTAAATACTATTTGGAGGCATTTAATGTTCAAACAAAAACGGCTGATTTTCGACAAAAGAGATAACACCCCCCCCATTACGTCATGCTTCAGAAATGTAGAAAATGGTCCGTTTTCAAATGTTTCATTTTTGAACGTCAGTTCACATTTGTAGGTGGATCATCAGTGTTAGAGCTAAAATTAGCATGTTTAAAGTGGTTTTCATGCTTCCAGGGGCCCAAAACACAAGATTTATGGAATGGTTAAAAGTGCATGAAAATGGCCAATTTACTCACTCTGAGTTCTCAAAAAGGGTTTCTTCACCCAGGGAAGTTAATTAAATACCATTTGGAGGCATTTAATGTTCGAGCAAAAACGGCTGATTTTCGACAAAAGAGATAACACCCCCCCATTACGTCATGCTTCAGAAATGTGGAAAATGGTCCGTTTTCAAATGTTTTCTTTTTGAACGTCAGTTCACATTTGTAGGTGGATCATCAGTGTTAGAGCTAAAATTAGCATGTTTAAAATGATTTTCATGCTTCCAGGGGCTCGGGAAGTGAATTAAATACTATTTGGAGGCATTTAATGTTCAAGCAAAAACGGCTGATTTTCGACAAAAGAGATAACACCCCCCCCCATTACGACATGCTTCAGAAATGTGGAAAATGGTCCGTTTTCAAATGTTTTATTTTTGAACGTCAGTTCACATTTGTAGGTGGATCATCAGTGTTAGAGCTAAAATTAGCATGTTTAAAGTGGTTTTCATGCTTCCAGGGGCCCTAAACACAAGATTAATGGAATGGTTAAAAGTGCATGAAAATGGCCAATTTACTCACTCTGAGTTCTCAAAAAGGGTTTTTTCACCCAGGGAAGTTAATTAAATACCATTTGGAGGCATTTAATGTTCGAGCAAAAACAGCTGATTTTTGACAAAAGAGATAACACCCCCCCATTACGTCATGCTTCAGAAATGTGGAAAATGGTCCCTTTTCAAATGTTTTATTTTTGAACGTCAGTTCACATTTGTAGGTGGATCATCAGTGTTAGAGCTAAAATTAGCATGTTTAAAGTGATTTTCATGCTTCCAGGGGCTCGGGAAGTGTATTAAATACTATTTGGAGGCATTTAATGTTCAATCAAAAACAGCTGATTTTTGACAAAAGAGATAACACCCCCCCATTACGTCATGCTTCAGAAATGTGGAAAATGGTCCGTTTTCAAATGTTTTATTTTTGAACGTCAGTTCACATTTGTAGGTGGATCATCAGTGTTAGAGCTAAAATTAGCATGTTTAAAGTGATTTTCATGCTTCCAGGGGCTCCGGAAGTGAATTAAATACTATTTGGAGGCATTTAATGTTCAATCAAAAACAGCTGATTTTTGACAAAAGAGATAACACCCCCCCATTACGTCATGCTTCAGAAATGTGGAAAATGGTCCGTTTTCAAATGTTTTATTTTTGAATGTCAGTTCACATTTGTAGGTGGATCATCAGTGTTAGAGCTAAAATTAGCATGTTTAAAGTGATTTTCATGCTTCCATGGGCCCTAAACACAAGATTTATGGAATGGTTAAAAGTGCATGAAAATGGCCAATTTACTCACTCTGAGTTCTCAAAAAGGGTTTTTTCACCCCGGGAAGTTAATTAAATACCATTTGGAGGCATTTAATGTTCGAGCAAAAACGGCTGATTTTCGACAAAAGAGATAACACCCCCCCATTACGTCATGCTTCAGAAATGTGGAAAATGGTCCGTTTTCAAATGTTTTATTTTTGAACGTCAGTTCACATTTGTAGGTGGATCATCAGTGTTAGAGCTAAAATTAGCATGTTTAAAGTGATTTTCATGCTTCCAGGGGCTCGGGAAGTGAATTAAATACTATTTGGAGGCATTTAATGTTCAATCAAAAACAGCTGATTTTTGACAAAAGAGATAACACCCCCCCATTACGTCATGCTTCAGAAATGTGGAAAATGGTCTGTTTTCAAATGTTTTCTTTTTGAACGTCAGTTCACATTTGTAGGTGGATCATCAGTGTTAGAGCTAAAATTAGCATGTTTAAAGTGATTTTCATGCTTCCAGGGGCCCTAAACACAAGATTTATGGAATGGTTAAAAGTGCATGAAAATGGCCAATTTACTGACTCTGAGTTATAAAAAAAGGGTTTCTTCACCCCGGGAAGTTAATTAAATACTATTTGGAGGCATTTAATGTTCAAGCAAAAACGGCAGATTTTCGACAAAAGAGATAACACCCCCCCATTACGTCATGCTTCAGAAATGTGGAAAATGGTCCGTTTTCAAATGTTTTATTTTTGAACGTCAGTTCACATTTGTAGATGGATCATCAGTGTTAGAGCTAAAATTAGCATGTTTAAAGTGATTTTCATGCTTCCAGGGGCTCGGGAAGTGAATTAAATACTATTTGGAGGCATTTATTGTTCAAGCAAAAACGGCTTATTTTCGACAAAAGAGATAACACCCCCCCATTACGTCATGCTTCAGAAATGTGGAAAATGGTCCGTTTTCAAATGTTTTATTTTTGAACGTCAGTTCACATTTGTAGGTGGATCATCAGTGTTAGAGCTAAAATTAGCATGTTTAAAGTGATTTTCATGCTTCCAGGGGCTCGGGAAGTGAATTAAATACTATTTGGAGGCATTTAATGTTCAAGCAAAAACGGCTTATTTTCGACAAAAGAGATAACACCCCCCCATTATGTCATGCTTCAGAAATTTGGAAAATGGTCCGTTTTCAAATGTTTTATTTTTGAACGTCAGTTCACATTTGTAGGTGGATCATCAGTGTTAGAGCTAAAATTAGCATGTTTAAAGTGGTTTTCATGCTTCCAGGGGCCCTAAACACAAGATTTATGGAATGGTTAAAAGTGCATGAAAATGGCCAATTTACTCACTCTGAGTTCTCAAAAAGGGTTTCTTTACCCCGGGAAGTTAATTAAATACCATTTGGAGGCATTTAATGTTCGAGCAAAAACGGCTGATTTTCGACAAGAGAGATAACCCCCCCATTACGTCATGCTTCAGAAATGTGGAAAATGGTCCGTTTTCAAATGTTTTATTTTTGAACGTCAGTTCACATTTGTAGGTGGATCATCAGTGTTAGAGCTAAAATTAGCATGTTTAAAGTGATTTTCATGTTTCCAGGGGCTCGGGAAGTGAATTAAATACTATTTGGAGGCATTTAATGTTCAAGCAAAAACGGCTGATTTTCGACAAAAGAGATAACACCCCCCCATTACGTCATGCTTCAGAAATGTGGAAAATGGTCCGTTTTCAAATGTTTTATTTTTGAACGTCAGTTCACATTTGTAGGTGGATCATCAGTGTTAGAGCTAAAATTAGCATGTTTAAAGTGGTTTTCATGCTTCCAGGGGCCCTAAACACAAGATTTATGGAATGGTTAAAAGTGCATGAAAATGGCCAATTTACTCACTCTGAGTTCTCAAAAAGGGTTTCTTCACCCTGGGAAGTTAATTAAATACCATTTGGAGGCATTTAATGTTCGAGCAAAAACGGCTGATTTTCGACAAAAGAGATAACACCCCCCCATTACGTCATGCTTCAGAAATGTGGAAAATGGTCCGTTTTCAAATGTTTTATTTTTGAACGTCAGTTCACATTTGTAGGTAGATCATCAGTGTTAGAGCTAAAATTAGCATGTTTAAAGTGATTTTCATGCTTCCAGGGGCTCTGGAAGTGAATTAAATACTATTTGGAGGCATTTAATGTTCAAACAAAAACGGCTGATTTTCGACAAAAGAGATAACACCCCCCCCCATTACGTCATGCTTCAGAAATGTAGAAAATGGTCCGTTTTCAAATGTTTTATTTTTGAACGTCAGTTCACATTTGTAGGTGGATCATCAGTGTTAGAGCTAAAATTAGCATGTTTAAAGTGGTTTTCATGCTTCCAGGGGCCCAAAGCACAAGATTTATGGAATGGTTAAAAGTGCATGAAAATGGCCAATTTACTCACTCTGAGTTCTCAAAAAGGGTTTCTTCACCCAGGGAAGTTAATTAAATACCATTTGGAGGCATTTAATGTTCGAGCAAAAACAGCTGATTTTCGACAAAAGAGATAACACCCCCCCATTACGTCATGCTTCAGAAATGTGGAAAATGGTCCGTTTTCAAATGTTTTATTTTTGAACGTCAGTTCACATTTGTAGGTGGATCATCAGTGTTAGAGCTAAAATTAGCATGTTTAAAGTGATTTTCATGCTTCCAGGGGCTCGGGAAGTGAATTAAATACTATTTGGAGGCATTTAATGTTCAATCAAAAACAGCTGATTTTTGACAAAAGAGATAACACCCCCCATTACGTCATGCTTCAGAAATGTGGAAAATGGTCCGTTTTCAAATGTTTCATTTTTGAACGTCAGTTCACATTTGTAGGTGGATCATCAGTGTTAGAGCTAAAATTAGCATGTTTAAAGTGATTTTCATGCTTCCAGGGGCTCGGGAAGTGAATTAAATACTATTTGGAGGCATTTAATGTTCAATCAAAAACAGCTGATTTTGACAAAAGAGATAACACCCCCCCATTACGTCATGCTTCAGAAATGTGGAAAATGGTCCGTTTTCAAATGTTTTATTTTTGAACGTCAGTTCACATTTGTAGGTGGATCATCAGTGTTAGAGCTAAAATTAGCATGTTTAAAGTGATTTTAATGCTTCCAGGGGCTCGGGAAGTGAATTAAATACTATTTGGAGGCATTTAATGTTCAATCAAAAACAGCTGATTTTTGACAAAAGAGATAACACCCCCCCATTACGTCATGCTTCAGAAATGTGGAAAATGGTCCGTTTTCAAATGTTTTATTTTTGAATGTCAGTTCACATTTGTAGGTGGATCATCAGTGTTAGAGCTAAAATTAGCATGTTTAAAGTGATTTTCATGCTTCCAGGGGCCCTAAACACAAGATTTATGGAATGGTTAAAAGTGCATGAAAATGGCCAATTTACTCACTCTGAGTTCTCAAAAAGGGTTTCTTCACCCCGGGAAGTTAATTAAATACCATTTGGAGGCATTTAATGTTCGAGCAAAAACGGCTGATTTTCGACAAAAGAGATAACACCCCCCCATTACGTCATGCTTCAGAAATGTGGATAATGGTCCGTTTTCAAATGTTTTATTTTTGAACGTCAGTTCACATTTGTAGGTGGATCATCAGTGTTAGAGCTAAAATTAGCATGTTTAAAGTGACTTTCATGCTTCCAGGGGCTCGGGAAGTGAATTAAATACTATTTGGAGGCATTTAATGTTCACACAAAAACGGCTGATTTTCGACAAAAGAGATAACACCCCCCATTACGTCATGCTTCAGAAATGTGGAAAATGGTCAGTTTTTTCACATGTTTTATTTTTGAACATCAGTTCACATTTGTAGGTGGATCATCAGTGTTAGAGCTAAAATTAGCATGTTTAAAGTGGTTTTCATGCTTCCAGGGGCCCTAAACACAAGATTTATGGAATGGTTAAAAGTGCATGAAAATGGCCAATTTACTCAGTCTGAGTTCTCAAAAAGGGTTTCTTCACCCAGGGAAGTTAATTAAATACCATTTGGAGGCATTTAATGTTCGAGCAAAAGCGGCTGATTTTCGACAAAAGAGATAACACCCCCCCATTACGTCATGCTTCAGAAATGTGGAAAATGGTCCGTTTTCAAATGTTTCATTTTTGAACGTCAGTTCACATTTGTAGGTGGATCATCAGTGTTAGAGCTAAAATTAGCATGTTTAAAGTGATTTTCATGCTTCCAGGGGCTCGGGAAGTGAATTAAATACTATTTCGAGGCATTTAATGTTCAATCAAAAACAGCTGATTTTTGACAAAAGAGATAACACCCCCCCATTACGTCATGCTTCAGAAATGTGGAAAATGGTCCGTTTTCAAATGTTTTATTTTTGAACATCAGTTCACATTTGTAGGTGGATCATCAGTGTTAGAGCTAAAATTAGCATGTTTTTAGTGATTTTCATGCTTCCAGGGGCTCGGGAAGTGAATTAAATACTATTTCGAGGCATTTAATGTTCAATCAAAAACAGCTGATTTTTGACAAAAGAGATAACACCCCCCCATTACGTCATGCTTCAGAAATGTGGAAAATGGTCCGTTTTCAAATGTTTTATTTTTGAATGTCAGTTCACATTTGTAGGTGGATCATCAGTGTTAGAGCTAAAATTAGCATGTTTAAAGTGATTTTCATGCTTCCAGGGGCCCTAAACACAAGATTTATGGAATGGTTAAAAGTGCATGAAAATGGCCAATTTACTCACTCTGAGTTCTCAAAAAGGGTTTCTTCACCCTGGGAAGTTAATTAAATAACATTTGGAGGCATTTAATGTTCGAGCAAAAACGGCTGATTTTCGACAAAAGAGATAACACCCCCCCATTACGTCAAGCTTCAGAAATGTGGAAAATGGTCCGTTTTCAAATGTTTTATTTTTGAACGTCAGTTCACATTTGTAGGTGGATCATCAGTGTTAGAGCTAAAATTAGCATGTTTAAAGTGGTTTTCATGCTTCCAGGGGCCCTAAACACAAGATTTATGGAATGGTTAAAAGTGCATGAAAATGGCCAATTTACTCACTCTGAGTTCTCAAAAAGGGTTTCTTCACCCTGGGAAGTTAATTAAATACCATTTGGAGGCATTTAATGTTCGAGCAAAAACGGCTGATTTTCGACAAAAGAGATAACTCCCCCCCATTACGTCATGCTTCAGAAATGTGGAAAATGGTCCGTTTTCAAATGTTTTATTTTTGAACGTCAGTTCACATTTGTAGGTAGATCATCAGTGTTAGAGCTAAAATTAGCATGTTTAAAGTGATTTTCATGCTTCCAGGGGCTCTGGAAGTGAATTAAATACTATTTGGAGGCATTTAATGTTCAAACAAAAACGGCTGATTTTCGACAAAAGAGATAACACCCCCCCCATTACGTCATGCTTCAGAAATGTAGAAAATGGTCCGTTTTCAAATGTTTTATTTTTGAACGTCAGTTCACATTTGTAGGTGGATCATCAGTGTTAGAGCTAAAATTAGCATGTTTAAAGTGGTTTTCATGCTTCCAGGGGCCCAAAACACAAGAATTATGGAATGGTTAAAAGTGCATGAAAATGGCCAATTTACTCACTCTGAGTTCTCAAAAAGGGTTTCTTCACCCAGGGAAGTTAATTAAATACCATTTGAAGGCATTTAATGTTCGAGCAAAAACGGCTGATTTTCGACAAAAGAGATAACACCCCCCATTACGTCATGCTTCAGAAATGTGGAAAATGGTCCGTTTTCAAATGTTTTATTTTTGAACGTCAGTTCACATTTGTAGGTGGATCATCAGTGTTAGAGCTAAAATTAGCATGTTTAAAGTGATTTTCATGCTTCCAGGGGCTCGGGAAGTGAATTAAATACTATTTGGAGGCATTTAATGTTCAATCAAAAACAGCTGATTTTTGACAAAAGAGATAACACCCCCCCCATTACGTCATGCTTCAGAAATGTGGAAAATGGTCCGTTTTCAAATGTTTCATTTTTGAACGTCAGTTCACATTTGTAGGTGGATCATCAGTGTTAGAGCTAAAATTAGCATGTTTAAAGTGATTTTAATGCTTCCAGGGGCTCGGGAAGTGAATTAAATACTATTTGGAGGCATTTAATGTTCAATCAAAAACAGCTGATTTTTGACAAAAGAGATAACACCCCCCCATTACGTCATGCTTCAGAAATGTGGAAAATGGTCCGTTTTCAAATGTTTTATTTTTGAATGTCAGTTCACATTTGTAGGTGGATCATCAGTGTTAGAGCTAAAATTAGCATGTTTAAAGTGATTTTCATGCTTCCAGGGGCCCTAAACACAAGATTTATGGAATGGTTAAAAGTGCATGAAAATGGCCAATTTACTCACTCTGAGTTCTCAAAAAGGGTTTCTTCACCCCGGGAAGTTAATTAAATACCATTTGGAGGCATTTAATGTTCGAGCAAAAACGGCTGATTTTCGACAAAAGAGATAACACCCCCCCATTACGTCATGCTTCAGAAATGTGGATAATGGTCCGTTTTCAAATGTTTTATTTTTGAACGTCAGTTCACATTTGTAGGTGGATCATCAGTGTTAGAGCTAAAATTAGCATGTTTAAAGTGACTTTCATGCTTCCAGGGGCTCGGGAAGTGAATTAAATACTATTTGGAGGCATTTAATGTTCACACAAAAACGGCTGATTTTCGACAAAAGAGATAACACCCCCCATTACGTCATGCTTCAGAAATGTGGAAAATGGTCCGTTTTTTCACATGTTTTATTTTTGAACATCAGTTCACATTTGTAGGTGGATCATCAGTGTTAGAGCTAAAATTAGCATGTTTAAAGTGGTTTTCATGCTTCCAGGGGCCCTAAACACAAGATTTATGGAATGGTTAAAAGTGCATGAAAATGGCCAATTTACTCAGTCTGAGTTCTCAAAAAGGGTATCTTCACCCAGGGAAGTTAATTAAATACCATTTGGAGGCATTTAATGTTCGAGCAAAAACGGCTGATTTTCGACAAAAGAGATAACACCCCCCCATTACGTCATGCTTCAGAAATGTGGAAAATGGTCCGTTTTCAAATGTTTCATTTTTGAACGTCAGTTCACATTTGTAGGTGGATCATCAGTGTTAGAGCTAAAATTAGCATGTTTAAAGTGATTTTCATGCTTCCAGGGGCTCGGGAAGTGAATTAAATACTATTTCGAGGCATTTAATGTTCAATCAAAAACAGCTGATTTTTGACAAAAGAGATAACACCCCCCCATTACGTCATGCTTCAGAAATGTGGAAAATGGTCCGTTTTCAAATGTTTTATTTTTGAACGTCAGTTCACATTTGTAGGTGGATCATCAGTGTTAGAGCTAAAATTAGCATGTTTTTAGTGATTTTCATGCTTCCAGGGGCTCGGGAAGTGAATTAAATACTATTTCGAGGCATTTAATGTTCAATCAAAAACAGCTGATTTTTGACAAAAGAGATAACACCCCCCCATTACGTCATGCTTCAGAAATGTGGAAAATGGTCCGTTTTCAAATGTTTTATTTTTGAATGTCAGTTCACATTTGTAGGTGGATCATCAGTGTTAGAGCTAAAATTAGCATGTTTAAAGTGATTTTCATGCTTCCAGGGGCCCTAAACACAAGATTTATGGAATGGTTAAAAGTGCATGAAAATGGCCAATTTACTCACTCTGAGTTCTCAAAAAGGGTTTCTTCACCCCGGGAAGTTAATTAAATACCATTTGGAGGCATTTAATGTTCGAGCAAAAACGACTGATTTTCGACAAAAGAGATAACACCCCCCCATTACGTCATGCTTCAGAAATGTGGAAAATGGTCCGTTTTCAAATGTTTTATTTTTGAACGTCAGTTCACATTTGTAGGTGGATCATCAGTGTTAGAGCTAAAATTAGCATGTTTAAAGTGATTTTCATGCTTCCAGGGGCCCTAAACACAAGATTTATGGAATGGTTAAAAGTGCATGAAAATGGCCAATTTACTCACTCTGAGTTCTCAAAAAGGGTTTCTTCACCCTGGGAAGTTAATTAAATAACATTTGGAGGCATTTAATGTTCGAGCAAAAACGGCTGATTTTCGACAAAAGAGATAACACCCCCCCATTACGTCAAGCTTCAGAAATGTGGAAAATGGTCCGTTTTCAAATGTTTTATTTTTGAACATCAGTTCACATTTGTAGGTGAATCATCAGTGTTAGAGCTAAAATTAGCATGTTTAAAATGGTTTTCATGCTTTCAGGGGCCCTAAACACAAGATTTATGGAATGGTTAAAAGTGCATGAAAATGGCCAATTTACTCACTCTGAGTTCTCAAAAAGGGTTTCTTCACCCAGGGAAGTTAATTAAATACCATTTGGAGGCATTTAATGTTTGAGCAAAAACGGCTGATTTTCGACAAAAGAGATAACACCCCCCCATTACGTCATGCTTCAGAAATGTGGAAAATGGTCCGTTTTCAAATGTTTCATTTTTGAACGTCAGTTCACATTTGTAGGTGGATCATCAGTGTTAGAGCTAAAATTAGCATGTTTAAAGTGATTTTCATGCTTCCAGGGGCTCGGGAAGTGTATTAAATACTATTTGGAGGCATTTAATGTTCAATCAAAAACAGCTGATTTTTGACAAAAGAGATAACACCCCCCCATTACGTCATGCTTCAGAAATGTGGAAAATGGTCCGTTTTCAAATGTTTTATTTTTGAACGTCAGTTCACATTTGTAGGTGGATCATCAGTGTTAGAGCTAAAATTAGCATGTTTAAAGTGATTTTCATGCTTCCAGGGGCTCTGGAAGTGAATTAAATACTATTTGGAGGCATTTAATGTTCAATCAAAAACAGCTGATTTTTGACAAAAGAGATAACACCCCCCCATTACGTCATGCTTCAGAAATGTGGAAAATGGTCAGTTTTCAAATGTTTTATTTTTGAATGTCAGTTCACATTTGTAGGTGGATCATCAGTGTTAGAGCTAAAATTAGCATGTTTAAAGTGATTTTCATGCTTCCATGGGCCCTAAACACAAGATTTATGGAATGGTTAAAAGTGCATGAAAATGGCCAATTTACTCACTCTGAGTTCTCAAAAAGGGTTTTTTCACCCCGGGAAGTTAATTAAATACCATTTGGAGGCATTTAATGTTCGAGCAAAAACGGCTGATTTTCGAAAAAAGAGATAACACCCCCCCATTACGTCATGCTTCAGAAATGTTGATAATGGTCCGTTTTCAAATGTTTTATTTTTGAACATCAGTTCACATTTGTAGGTGGATCATCAGTGTTAGAGCTAAAATTAGCATGTTTAAAGTGATTTTCATGCTTCCAGGGGCTCGGGAAGTGAATTAAATACTATTTGGAGGCATTTAATGTTCAATCAAAAACAGCTGATTTTTGACAAAAGAGATAACACCCCCCCATTACGTCATGCTTCAGAAATGTGGAAAATGGTCCGTTTTCAAATGTTTTATTTTTGAATGTCAGTTCACATTTGTAGGTGGATCATCAGTGTTAGAGCTAAAATTAGCATGTTTAAAGTGATTTTCATGCTTCCAGGGGCCCTAAACACAAGATTTATGGAATGGTTAAAAGTGCATGAAAATGGCCAATTTACTCACTCTGAGTTCTCAAAAAGGGTTTCTTCACCCCGGGAAGTTAATTAAATACCATTTGGAGGCATTTAATGTTCGAGCAAAAACGGCTGATTTTCGACAAAAGAGATAACACCCCCCCATTATGTCATGCTTCAGAAATGTGGAAAATGGTCCGTTTTCAAATGTTTTATTTTTGAACGTCAGTTCACATTTGTAGGTGGATCATCAGTGTTAGAGCTAAAATTAGCATGTTTACAGTGATTTTCATGCTTCCAGGGGCTCGGGAAGTGAATTAAATACTATTTGGAGGCATTTAATGTTCAAGCAAAAACAGCTGATTTTCGACAAAAGAGATAACACCCCCCCATTACGTCATGCTTCAGAAATGTGGAAAATGGTCCGTTTTCAAATGTTTTCTTTTTGAACGTCAGTTCACATTTGTAGGTGGATCATCAGTGTTAGAGCTAAAATTAGCATGTTTAAAGTGATTTTCATGCTTCCAGGGGCTCGGGAAGTGAATTAAATACTATTTGGAGGCATTTAATGTTCAATCAAAAACAGCTGATTTTTGACAAAAGAGATAACACCCCCCCATTACGTCATGCTTCAGAAATGTGGAAAATGGTCTGTTTTCAAATGTTTTCTTTTTGAACGTCAGTTCACATTTGTAGGTGGATCATCAGTGTTAGAGCTAAAATTAGCATGTTTAAAGTGATTTTCATGCTTCCAGGGGCCCTAAACACAAGATTTATGGAATGGTTAAAAGTGCATGAAAATGGCCAATTTACTGACTCTGAGTTATAAAAAAAGGGTTTCTTCACCCCGGGAAGTTAATTAAATACTATTTGGAGGCATTTAATGTTCAAGCAAAAACGGCTGATTTTCGACAAAAGAGATAACACCCCCCCATTACGTCATGCTTCAGAAATGTGGAAAATGGTCCGTTTTCAAATGTTTTATTTTTGAACGTCAGTTCACATTTGTAGGTGGATCATCAGTGTTAGAGCTAAAATTAGCATGTTTAAAGTGATTTTTATGCTTCCAGGGGCTCGGGAAGTGAATTAAATACTATTTGGAGGCATTTATTGTTCAAGCAAAAACGGCTTATTTTCGACAAAAGAGATAACACCCCCCCATTACGTCATGCTTCAGAAATGTGGAAAATGGTCCGTTTTCAAATGTTTTATTTTTGAACGTCAGTTCACATTTGTAGGTGGCTCATCAGTGTTAGAGCTAAAATTAGCATGTTTAAAGTGATTTTCATGCTTCCAGGGGCTCGGGAAGTGAATTAAATACTATTTGGAGGCATTTAATGTTCAAGCAAAAACGGCTTATTTTTGACAAAAGAGATAACACCCCCCCATTATGTCATGCTTCAGAAATTTGGAAAATGGTCCGTTTTCAAATGTTTTATTTTTGAACGTCAGTTCACATTTGTAGGTGGATCATCAGTGTTAGAGCTAAAATTAGCATGTTTAAAGTGGTTTTCATGCTTCCAGGGGCCCTAAACACAAGATTTATGGAATGGTTAAAAGTGCATGAAAATGGCCAATTTACTCACTCTGAGTTCTCAAAAAGGGTTTCTTTACCACGGGAAGTTAATTAAATACCATTTGGAGGCATTTAATGTTCGAGCAAAAACGGCTGATTTTCGACAAGAGAGATAACCCCCCCATTACGTCATGCTTCAGAAATGTGGAAAATGGTCCGTTTTCAAATGTTTTATTTTTGAACGTCAGTTCACATTTGTAGGTGGATCATCAGTGTTAGAGCTAAAATTAGCATGTTTAAAGTGATTTTCATGCTTCCAGGGGCTCGGGAAGTGAATTAAATACTATTTGGAGGCATTTAATGTTCAAGCAAAAACGGCTGATTTTCGACAAAAGAGATAACACCCCCCCATTACGTCATGCTTCAGAAATGTGGAAAATGGTCCGTTTTCAAATGTTTTATTTTTGAACGTCAGTTCACATTTGTAGGTGGATCATCAGTGTTAGAGCTAAAATTAGCATGTTTAAAGTGGTTTTCATGCTTCCAGGGGCCCTAAACACAAGATTTATGGAATGGTTAAAGTGCATGAAAATGGCCAATTTACTCACTCTGAGTTCTCAAAAAGGGTTTCTTCACCCTGGGAAGTTAATTAAATACCATTTGGAGGCATTTAATGTTCGAGCAAAAACGGCTGATTTTCGACAAAAGAGATAACACCCCCCCATTACGTCATGCTTCAGAAATGTGGAAAATGGTCCGTTTTCAAATGTTTTATTTTTGAACGTCAGTTCACATTTGTAGGTAGATCATCAGTGTTAGAGCTAAAATTAGCATGTTTAAAGTGATTTTCATGCTTCCAGGGGCTCTGGAAGTGAATTAAATACTATTTGGAGGCATTTAATGTTCAAACAAAAACGGCTGATTTTCGACAAAAGAGATAACACCCCCCCCATTACGTCATGCTTCAGAAATGTGGAAAATGGTCCGTTTTCAAATGTTTTATTTTTGAACGTCAGTTCACATTTGTAGGTGGATCATCAGTGTTAGAGCTAAAATTAGCATGTTTAAAGTGGTTTTCATGCTTCCAGGGGCCCTAAACACAAGATTTATGGAATGGTTAAAAGTGCATGAAAATGGCCAATTTACTCACTCTGAGTTCTCAAAAAGGGTTTCTTCACCCTGGGAAGTTAATTAAATACCATTTGGAGGCATTTAATGTTCGAGCAAAAACGGCTGATTTTCGACAAAAGAGATAACACCCCCCCATTACGTCATGCTTCAGAAATGTGGAAAATGGTCCGTTTTCAAATGTTTTATTTTTGAACGTCAGTTCACATTTGTAGGTAGATCATCAGTGTTAGAGCTAAAATTAGCATGTTTAAAGTGATTTTCATGCTTCCAGGGGCTCTGGAAGTGAATTAAATACTATTTGGAGGCATTTAATGTTCAAACAAAAACGGCTGATTTTCGACAAAAGAGATAACACCCCCCCCATTACGTCATGCTTCAGAAATGTAGAAAATGGTCCGTTTTCAAATGTTTTATTTTTGAACGTCAGTTCACATTTGTAGGTGGATCATCAGTGTTAGAGCTAAAATTAGCATGTTTAAAGTGGTTTTCATGCTTCCAGGGGCCCAAAACACAAGATTTATGGAATGGTTAAAAGTGCATGAAAATGGCCAATTTACTCACTCTGAGTTCTCAAAAAGGGTTTCTTCACCCAGGGAAGTTAATTAAATACCATTTGGAGGCATTTAATGTTCGAGCAAAAACGGCTGATTTTCGACAAAAGAGATAACACCCCCCATTACGTCATGCTTCAGAAATGTGGAAAATGGTCCGTTTTCAAATGTTTTATTTTTGAACGTCAGTTCACATTTGTAGGTGGATCATCAGTGTTAGAGCTAAAATTAGCATGTTTAAAGTGATTTTCATGCTTCCAGGGGCTCGGGAAGTGAATTAAATACTATTTGGAGGCATTTAATGTTCAATCAAAAACAGCTGATTTTTGACAAAAGAGATAACACCCCCCCATTACGTCATGCTTCAGAAATGTGGAAAATGGTCCGTTTTCAAATGTTTCATTTTTGAACGTCAGTTCACATTTGTAGGTGGATCATCAGTGTTAGAGCTAAAATTAGCATGTTTAAAGTGATTTTCATGCTTCCAGGGGCTCTGGAAGTGAATTAAATACTATTTGGAGGCATTTAATGTTCAATCAAAAACAGCTGATTTTTGACAAAAGAGATAACACCCCCCCATTACGTCATGCTTCAGAAATGTGGAAAATGGTCAGTTTTCAAATGTTTTATTTTTGAATGTCAGTTCACATTTGTAGGTGGATCATCAGTGTTAGAGCTAAAATTAGCATGTTTAAAGTGATTTTCATGCTTCCATGGGCCCTAAACACAAGATTTATGGAATTGTTAAAAGTGCATGAAAATGTCCAATTTACTCACTCTGAGTTCTCAAAAAGGGTTTTTTCACCCCGGGAAGTTAATTAAATACCATTTGGAGGCATTTAATGTTCGAGCAAAAACGGCTGATTTTCGAAAAAAGAGATAACACCCCCCCATTACGTCATGCTTCAGAAATGTTGATAATGGTCCGTTTTCAAATGTTTTATTTTTGAACATCAGTTCACATTTGTAGGTGGATCATCAGTGTTAGAGCTAAAATTAGCATGTTTAAAGTGATTTTCATGCTTCCAGGGGCTCGGGAAGTGAATTAAATACTATTTGGAGGCATTTAATGTTCAATCAAAAACAGCTGATTTTTGACAAAAGAGATAACACCCCCCATTACGTCATGCTTCAGAAATGTGGAAAATGGTCCGTTTTCAAATGTTTTATTTTTGAATGTCAGTTCACATTTGTAGGTGGATCATCAGTGTTAGAGCTAAAATTAGCATGTTTAAAGTGATTTTCATGCTTCCAGGGGCCCTAAACACAAGATTTATGGAATGGTTAAAAGTGCATGAAAATGGCCAATTTACTCACTCTGAGTTCTCAAAAAGGGTTTCTTCACCCCGGGAAGTTAATTAAATACCATTTGGAGGCATTTAATGTTCGAGCAAAAACGGCTGATTTTCGACAAAAGAGATAACACCCCCCATTATGTCATGCTTCAGAAATGTGGAAAATGGTCCGTTTTCAAATGTTTTATTTTTGAACGTCAGTTCACATTTGTAGGTGGATCATCAGTGTTAGAGCTAAAATTAGCATGTTTAAAGTGATTTTCATGCTTCCAGGGGCTCGGGAAGTGAATTAAATACTATTTGGAGGCATTTAATGTTCAAGCAAAAACAGCTGATTTTCGACAAAAGAGATAACACCCCCCCATTACGTCATGCTTCAGAAATGTGGAAAATGGTCCGTTTTCAAATGTTTTCTTTTTGAACGTCAGTTCACATTTGTAGGTGGATCATCAGTGTTAGAGCTAAAATTAGCATGTTTAAAGTGATTTTCATGCTTCCAGGGGCTCGGGAAGTGAATTAAATACTATTTGGAGGCATTTAATGTTCAATCAAAAACAGCTGATTTTTGACAAAAGAGATAACACCCCCCCATTACGTCATGCTTCAGAAATGTGGAAAATGGTCTGTTTTCAAATGTTTTCTTTTTGAACGTCAGTTCACATTTGTAGGTGGATCATCAGTGTTAGAGCTAAAATTAGCATGTTTAAAGTGATTTTCATGCTTCCAGGGGCCCTAAACACAAGATTTATGGAATGGTTAAAAGTGCATGAAAATGGCCAATTTACTGACTCTGAGTTATAAAAAAAGGGTTTCTTCACCCCAGGAAGTTAATTAAATACTATTTGGAGGCATTTAATGTTCAAGCAAAAACGGCTGATTTTCGACAAAAGAGATAACACCCCCCCATTACGTCATGCTTCAGAAATGTGGAAAATGGTCCGTTTTCAAATGTTTTATTTTTGAACGTCAGTTCACATTTGTAGGTGGATAATCAGTGTTAGAGCTAAAATTAGCATGTTTAAAGTGATTTTCATACTTCCAGGGGCTCGGGAAGTGAATTAAATACTATTTGGAGGCATTTATTGTTCAAGCAAAAACGGCTTATTTTCGACAAAAGAGATAACCCCCCCCCATTACGTCATGCTTCAGAAATGTGGAAAATGGTCCGTTTTCAAATGTTTTATTTTTGAACGTCAGTTCACATTTGTAGGTGGCTCATCAGTGTTAGAGCTAAAATTAGCATGTTTAAAGTGATTTTCATGCTTCCAGGGGCTCGGGAAGTGAATTAAATACTATTTGGAGGCATTTAATGTTCAAGCAAAAACGGCTTATTTTCGACAAAAGAGATAACACCCCCCCATTATGTCATGCTTCAGAAATTTGGAAAATGGTCCGTTTTCAAATGTTTTATTTTTGAACGTCAGTTCACATTTGTAGGTGGATCATCAGTGTTAGAGCTAAAATTAGCATGTTTAAAGTGGTTTTCATGCTTCCAGGGGCCCTAAACACAAGATTTATGGAATGGTTAAAAGTGCATGAAAATGGCCAATTTACTCACTCTGAGTTCTCAAAAAGGGTTTCTTTACCCCGGGAAGTTAATTAAATACCATTTGGAGGCATTTAATGTTCGAGCAAAAACGGCTGATTTTCGACAAGAGAGATAACCCCCCCATTACGTCATGCTTCAGAAATGTGGAAAATGGTCCGTTTTCAAATGTTTTATTTTTGAACGTCAGTTCACATTTGTAGGTGGATCATCAGTGTTAGAGCTAAAATTAGCATGTTTAAAGTGATTTTCATGCTTCCAGGGGCTCGGGAAGTGAATTAAATACTATTTGGAGGCATTTAATGTTCAAGCAAAAACGGCTGATTTTCGACAAAAGAGATAACACCCCCCCATTACGTCATGCTTCAGAAATGTGGAAAATGGTCCGTTTTCAAATGTTTTATTTTTGAACGTCAGTTCACATTTGTAGGTGGATCATCAGTGTTAGAGCTAAAATTAGCATGTTTAAAGTGGTTTTCATGCTTCCAGGGGCCCTGAACACAAGATTTATGGAATGGTTAAAGTGCATGAAAATGGCCAATTTACTCACTCTGAGTTCTCAAAAAGGGTTTCTTCACCCTGGGAAGTTAATTAAATACCATTTGGAGGCATTTAATGTTCGAGCAAAAACGGCTGATTTTCGACAAAAGAGATAACACCCCCCCATTACGTCATGCTTCAGAAATGTGGAAAATGGTCCGTTTTCAAATGTTTTATTTTTGAACGTCAGTTCACATTTGTAGGTAGATCATCAGTGTTAGAGCTAAAATTAGCATGTTTAAAGTGATTTTCATGCTTCCAGGGGCTCTGGAAGTGAATTAAATACTATTTGGAGGCATTTAATGTTCAAACAAAAACGGCTGATTTTCGACAAAAGAGATAACACCCCCCCCATTACGTCATGCTTCAGAAATGTAGAAAATGGTCCGTTTTCAAATGTTTTATTTTTGAACGTCAGTTCACATTTGTAGGTGGATCATCAGTGTTAGAGCTAAAATTAGCATGTTTAAAGTGGTTTTCATGCTTCCAGGGGCCCAAAACACAAGATTTATGGAATGGTTAAAAGTGCATGAAAATGGCCAATTTACTCACTCTGAGTTCTCAAAAAGGGTTTCTTCACCCAGGGAAGTTAATTAAATACCATTTGGAGGCATTTAATGTTCGAGCAAAAACGGCTGATTTTCGACAAAAGAGATAACACCCCCCCATTACGTCATGCTTCAGAAATGTGGAAAATGGTCCGTTTTCAAATGTTTTATTTTTGAACGTCAGTTCACATTTGTAGGTGGATCATCAGTGTTAGAGCTAAAATTAGCATGTTTAAAGTGATTTTCATGCTTCCAGGGGCTCGGGAAGTGAATTAAATACTATTTGGAGGCATTTAATGTTCAATCAAAAACAGCTGATTTTTGACAAAAGAGATAACACCCCCCCATTACGTCATGCTTCAGAAATGTGGAAAATGGTCCGTTTTCAAATGTTTCATTTTTGAACGTCAGTTCACATTTGTAGGTGGATCATCAGTGTTAGAGCTAATATTAGCATGTTTAAAGTGATTTTCATGCTTCCAGGGGCTCGGGAAGTGAATTAAATACTATTTGGAGGCATTTAATGTTCAATCAAAAACAGCTGATTTTTGACAAAAGAGATAACACCCCCCCATTACGTCATGCTTCAGAAATGTGGAAAATGGTCCGTTTTCAAATGTTTTATTTTTGAACGTCAGTTCACATTTGTAGGTGGATCATCAGTGTTAGAGCTAAATTTAGCATGTTTAAAGTGATTTTAATGCTTCCAGGGGCTCGGGAAGTGAATTAAATACTATTTGGAGGCATTTAATGTTCAATCAAAAACAGCTGATTTTTGACAAAAGAGATAACACCCCCCCATTACGTCATGCTTCAGAAATGTGGAAAATGGTCCGTTTTCAAATGTTTTATTTTTGAATGTCAGTTCACATTTGTAGGTGGATCATCAGTGTTAGAGCTAAAATTTGCATGTTTAAAGTGATTTTCATGCTTCCAGGGGCCCTAAACACAAGATTTATGGAATGGTTAAAAGTGCATGAAAATGGCCAATTTACTCACTCTGAGTTCTCAAAAAGGGTTTCTTCACCCCGGGAAGTTAATTAAATACCATTTGGAGGCATTTAATGTTCGAGCAAAAACGGCTGATTTTCGACAAAAGAGATAACACCCCCCCATTACGTCATGCTTCAGAAATGTGGATAATGGTCCGTTTTCAAATGTTTTATTTTTGAACGTCAGTTCACATTTGTAGGTGGATCATCAGTGTTAGAGCTAAAATTAGCATGTTTAAAGTGACTTTCATGCTTCCAGGGGCTCGGGAAGTGAATTAAATACTATTTGGAGGCATTTAATGTTCACACAAAAACGGCTGATTTTCGACAAAAGAGATAACACCCCCCATTACGTCATGCTTCAGAAATGTGGAAAATGGTCCGTTTTTTCACATGTTTTATTTTTGAACATCGGTTCACATTTGTAGGTGGATCATCAGTGTTAGAGCTGAAATTAGCATGTTTAAAGTGGTTTTCATGCTTCCAGGGGCCCTAAACACAAGATTTATGGAATGGTTAAAAGTGCATGAAAATGGCCAATTTACTCACTCTAAGTTCTCAAAAAGGGTTTCTTCACCCCGGGATGTTAATTAAATACCATTTGGAGGCATTTAATGTTCGAGCAAAAACGGCTGATTTTCGACAAAAGAGATAACACCCCCCCATTACGTCATGCTTCAGAAATGTGGAAAATGGTCTGTTTTCAAATGTTTTATTTTTGAACGTCAGTTCACATTTGTAGGTGGATCATCAGTGTTAGAGCTAAAATTAGCATGTTTAAAGTGATTTTCATGCTTCCAGGGGCCCTAAACACAAGATTTATGGAATGGTTAAAAGTGCATGAAAATGGCCAATTTACTCACTCTGAGTTCTCAAAAAGGGTTTCTTCACCCTGGGAAGTTAATTAAATAACATTTGGAGGCATTTAATGTTCGAGCAAAAACGGCTGATTTTCGACAAAAGAGATAACACCCCCCCATTAAGTCAAGCTTCAGAAATGTGGAAAATGGTCCGTTTTCAAATGTTTTATTTTTGAACATCAGTTCACATTTGTAGGTGAATCATCAGTGTTAGAGCTAAAATTAGCATGTTTAAAGTGGTTTTCATGCTTTCAGGGGCCCTAAACACAAGATTTATGGAATGGTTAAAAGTGCATGAAAATGGCCAATTTACTCACTCTGAGTTCTCAAAAAGGGTTTCTTCACCCTGGGAAGTTAATTAAATACCATTTGGAGGCATTTAATGTTTGAGCAAAAACGGCTGATTTTCGACAAAAGAGATAACACCCCCCCATTACGTCATGCTTCAGAAATGTGGAAAATGGTCCGTTTTCAAATGTTTCATTTTTGAACGTCAGTTCACATTTGTAGGTGGATCATCAGTGTTAGAGCTAAAATTAGCATGTTTAAAGTGATTTTCATGCTTCCAGGGGCTCGGGAAGTGTATTAAATACTATTTGGAGGCATTTAATGTTCAATCAAAAACAGCTGATTTTTGACAAAAGAGATAACACCCCCCCCATTACGTCATGCTTCAGAAATGTGGAAAATGGTCCGTTTTCAAATGTTTTATTTTTGAACGTCAGTTCACATTTGTAGGTGGATCATCAGTGTTAGAGCTAAAATTAGCATGTTTAAAGTGATTTTCATGCTTCCAGGGGCTCTGGAAGTGAATTAAATACTATTTGGAGGCATTTAATGTTCAATCAAAAACAGCTGATTTTTGACAAAAGAGATAACACCCCCCCATTACGTCATGCTTCAGAAATGTGGAAAATGGTCCGTTTTCAAATGTTTTATTTTTGAATGTCAGTTCACATTTGTAGGTGGATCATCAGTGTTAGAGCTAAAATTAGCATGTTTAAAGTGATTTTCATGCTTCCATGGGCCCTAAACACAAGATTTATGGAATGGTTAAAAGTGCATGAAAATGGCCAATTTACTCACTCTGAGTTCTCAAAAAGGGTTTTTTCACCCCGGGAAGTTAATTAAATACCATTTGGAGGCATTTAATGTTCGAGCAAAAACGGCTGATTTTCGAAAAAAGAGATAACACCCCCCCATTACGTCATGCTTCAGAAATGTTGATAATGGTCCGTTTTCAAATGTTTTATTTTTGAACATCAGTTCACATTTGTAGGTGGATCATCAGTGTTAGAGCTAAAATTAGCATGTTTAAAGTGATTTTCATGCTTCCAGGGGCTCGGGAAGTGAATTAAATACTATTTGGAGGCATTTAATGTTCAATCAAAAACAGCTGATTTTTGACAAAAGAGATAACACCCCCCCATTACGTCATGCTTCAGAAATGTGGAAAATGGTCCGTTTTCAAATGTTTTATTTTTGAATGTCAGTTCACATTTGTAGGTGGATCATCAGTGTTAGAGCTAAAATTAGCATGTTTAAAGTGATTTTCATGCTTCCAGGGGCCCTAAACACAAGATTTATGGAATGGTTAAAAGTGCATGAAAATGGCCAATTTACTCACTCTGAGTTCTCAAAAAGGGTTTCTTCACCCCGGGAAGTTAATTAAATACCATTTGGAGGCATTTAATGTTCGAGCAAAAACGGCTGATTTTCGACAAAAGAGATAACACCCCCCCATTACGTCATGCTTCAGAAATGTGGAAAATGGTCCGTTTTCAAATGTTTTATTTTTGAACGTCAGTTCACATTTGTAGGTGGATCATCAGTGTTAGAGCTAAAATTAGCATGTTTAAAGTGATTTTCATGCTTCCAGGGGCTCGGGAAGTGAATTAAATACTATTTGGAGGCATTTAATGTTCAAGCAAAAACGGCTGATTTTCGACAAAAGAGATAACACCCCCCCATTACGTCATGCTTCAGAAATGTGGAAAATGGTCCGTTTTCAAATGTTTTCTTTTTGAACGTCAGTTCACATTTGTAGGTGGATCATCAGTGTTAGAGCTAAAATTAGCATGTTTAAAGTGATTTTCATGCTTCCAGGGGCTCGGGAAGTGAATTAAATACTATTTGGAGGCATTTAATGTTCAATCAAAAACAGCTGATTTTTGACAAAAGAGATAACACCCCCCCATTACGTCATGCTTCAGAAATGTGGAAAATGGTCTGTTTTCTAATGTTTTCTTTTTGAACGTCAGTTCACATTTGTAGGTGGATCATCAGTGTTAGAGCTAAAATTAGCATGTTTAAAGTGATTTTCATGCTTCCAGGGGCCCTAAACACAAGATTTATGGAATGGTTAAAAGTGCATGAAAATGGCCAATTTACTGACTCTGAGTTATAAAAAAAGGGTTTCTTCACCCCGGGAAGTTAATTAAATACTATTTGGAAGCATTTAATGTTCAAGCAAAAACGGCTGATTTTCGACAAAAGAGATAACACCCCCCCATTACGTCATGCTTCAGAAATGTGGAAAATGGTCCGTTTTCAAATGTTTTATTTTTGAACGTCAGTTCACATTTGTAGGTGGATCATCAGTGTTAGAGCTAAAATTAGCATGTTTAAAGTGATTTTCATGCTTCCAGGGGCTCGGGAAGTGAATTAAATACTATTTGGAGGCATTTATTGTTCAAGCAAAAACGGCTTATTTTCGACAAAAGAGATAACACCCCCCCATTACGTCATGCTTCAGAAATGTGGAAAATGGTCCGTTTTCAAATGTTTTATTTTTGAACGTCAGTTCACATTTGTAGGTGGCTCATCAGTGTTAGAGCTAAAATTAGCATGTTTAAAGTGATTTTCATGCTTCCAGGGGCTCGGGAAGTGAATTAAATACTATTTGGAGGCATTTAATGTTCAAGCAAAAACGGCTTATTTTCGACAAAAGAGATAACACCCCCCGATTATGTCATGCTTCAGAAATTTGGAAAATGGTCCGTTTTCAAATGTTTTATTTTTGAACGTCAGTTCACATTTGTAGGTGGATCATCAGTGTTAGAGCTAAAATTAGCATGTTTAAAGTGGTTTTCATGCTTCCAGGGGCCCTAAACACAAGATTTATGGAATGGTTAAAAGTGCATGAAAATGGCCAATTTACTCACTCTGAGTTCTCAAAAAGGGTTTCTTTACCCCGGGAAGTTAATTAAATACCATTTGGAGGCATTTAATGTTCGAGCAAAAACGGCTGATTTTCGACAAGAGAGATAACCCCCCCATTACGTCATGCTTCAGAAATGTGGAAAATGGTCCGTTTTCAAATGTTTTATTTTTGAACGTCAGTTCACATTTGTAGGTGGATCATCAGTGTTAGAGCTAAAATTAGCATGTTTAAAGTGATTTTCATGCTTCCAGGGGCTCGGGAAGTGAATTAAATACTATTTGGAGGCATTTAATGTTCAAGCAAAAACGGCTGATTTTCGACAAAAGAGATAACACCCCCCCATTACGTCATGCTTCAGAAATGTGGAAAATGGTCCGTTTTCAAATGTTTTATTTTTGAACGTCAGTTCACATTTGTAGGTGGATCATCAGTGTTAGAGCTAAAATTAGCATGTTTAAAGTGGTTTTCATGCTTCCAGGGGCCCTAAACACAAGATTTATGGAATGGTTAAAAGTGCATGAAAATGGCCAATTTACTCACTCTGAGTTCTCAAAAAGGGTTTCTTCACCCTGGGAAGTTAATTAAATACCATTTGGAGGCATTTAATGTTCGAGCAAATTCGGCTGATTTTCGACAAAAGAGATAACACCCCCCCATTACGTCATGCTTCAGAAATGTGGAAAATGGTCCGTTTTCAAATGTTTTATTTTTGAACGTCAGTTCACATTTGTAGGTAGATCATCAGTGTTAGAGCTAAAATTAGCATGTTTAAAGTGATTTTCATGCTTCCAGGGGCTCTGGAAGTGAATTAAATACTATTTGGAGGCATTTAATGTTCAAACAAAAATGGCTGATTTTCGACAAAAGAGATAACACCCCCCCCCATTACGTCATGCTTCAGAAATGTAGAAAATGGTCCGTTTTCAAATGTTTTATTTTTGAACGTCAGTTCACATTTGTAGGTGGATCATCAGTGTTAGAGCTAAAATTAGCATGTTTAAAGTGGTTTTCATGCTTCCAGGGGCCCAAAACACAAGATTTATGGAATGGTTAAAAGTGCATGAAAATGGCCAATTTACTCACTCTGAGTTCTCAAAAAGGGTTTCTTCACCCAGGGAAGTTAATTAAATACCATTTGGAGGCATTTAATGTTCGAGCAAAAACGGCTGATTTTCGACAAAAGAGATAACACCCCCCCCATTACGTCATGCTTCAGAAATGTGGAAAATGGTCCGTTTTCAAATGTTTTATTTTTGAACGTCAGTTCACATTTGTAGGTGGATCATCAGTGTTAGAGCTAAAATTAGCATGTTTAAAGTGGTTTTCATGCTTCCAGGGGCCCTAAACACAAGATTAATGGAATGGTTAAAAGTGCATGAAAATGGCCAATTTACTCACTCTGAGTTCTCAAAAAGGGTTTCTTCACCCAGGGAAGTTAATTAAATACCATTTGGAGGCATTTAATGTTCGAGCAAAAACAGCTGATTTTTGACAAAAGAGATAACACCCCCCCATTACGTCATGCTTCAGAAATGTGGAAAATGGTCCGTTTTCAAATGTTTTATTTTTGAACGTCAGTTCACATTTGTAGGTGGATCATCAGTGTTAGAGCTAAAATTAGCATGTTTAAAGTGATTTTCATGCTTCCAGGGGCTCGGGAAGTGAATTAAATACTATTTGGAGGCATTTAATGTTCAATCAAAAACAGCTGATTTTTGAAAAAAGAGATAACACCCCCCCCATTACGTCATGCTTCAGAAATGTGGAAAATGGTCAGTTTTCAAATGTTTTATTTTTGAACGTCAGTTCACATTTGTAGGTGGATCATCAGTGTTAGAGCTAAAATTAGCATGTTTAAAGTGATTTTCATGCTTCCAGGGGCTCGGGAAGTGAATTAAATACTATTTGGAGGCATTTAATGTTCAATCAAAAACAGCTGATTTTTGACAAAAGAGATAACACCCCCCCATTACGTCATGCTTCAGAAATGTGGAAAATGGTCCGTTTTCAAATGTTTTCTTTTTGAACGTCAGTTCACATTTGTAGGTGGATCATCAGTGTTAGAGCTAAAATTAGCATGTTTAAAGTGATTTTCATGCTTCCAGGGGCCCTAAACACAAGATTTATGGAATGGTTAAAAGTGCATGAAAATGGCCAATTTACTCACTCTGAGTTCTCAAAAAGGGTTTCTTCACCCCGGGAAGTTAATTAAATACCATTTGGAGGCATTTAATGTTCGAGCAAAAACGGCTGATTTTCAACAAAAGAGATAACACCCCCCCATTACGTCATGCTTCAGAAATGTGGAAAATGGTCCGTTTTCAAATGTTTTATTTTTGAACGTCAGTTCACATTTGTAGGTGGATCATCAGTGTTAGAGCTAAAATTAGCATGTTTAAAGTGATTTTCATGCTTCCAGGGGCTCGGGAAGTGAATTAAATACTATTTGGAGGCATTTAATGTTCACGCAAAAACGGCTGATTTTCGACAAAAGAGATAACACCCCCCATTACGTCATGCTTCAGAAATGTGGAAAATGGTCCGTTTTCAAATGTTTTATTTTTGAACATCAGTTCACATTTGTAGGTGAATCATCAGTGTTAGAGCTAAAATTAGCATGTTTAAAGTGGTTTTCATGCTTCCAGGGGCCCTAAACACAAGATTTATGGAATGGTTAAAAGTGCATGAAAATGGCCAATTTACTCACTCTGAGTTCTCAAAAGGGTTTCTTCACCCAGGGAAGTTAATTAAATACCATTTGGAGGCATTTAATGTTCGAGCAAAAACGGCTGATTTTCGACAAAAGAGATAACACCCCCCCATCACGTCATGCTTCAGAAATGTGGAAAATGGTCCGTTTTCAAATGTTTCATTTTTGAACTCAGTTCACATTTGTAGGTGGATCATCAGTGTTAGAGCTAAAATTAGCATGTTTAAAGTGATTTTCATGCTTCCAGGGGCCCTAAACACAAGATTAATGGAATGGTTAAAAGTGCATGAAAATGGCCAATTTACTCACTCTGAGTTCTCAAAAAGGGTTTCTTCACCCAGGGAAGTTAATTAAATACCATTTGGAGGCATTTAATGTTCGAGCAAAAACAGCTGATTTTTGACAAAAGAGATAACACCCCCCCATTACGTCATGCTTCAGAAATGTGGAAAATGGTCCGTTTTCAAATGTTTTATTTTTGAACGTCAGTTCACATTTGTAGGTGGATCATCAGTGTTAGAGCTAAAATTAGCATGTTTAAAGTGATTTTCATGCTTCCAGGGGCTCGGGAAGTGAATTAAATACTATTTGGAGGCATTTAATGTTCAATCAAAAACAGCTGATTTTTGAAAAAAGAGATAACACCCCCCCCATTACGTCATGCTTCAGAAATGTGGAAAATGGTCAGTTTTCAAATGTTTTATTTTTGAACGTCAGTTCACATTTGTAGGTGGATCATCAGTGTTAGAGCTAAAATTAGCATGTTTAAAGTGATTTTCATGCTTCCAGGGGCTCGGGAAGTGAATTAAATACTATTTGGAGGCATTTAATGTTCAATCAAAAACAGCTGATTTTTGACAAAAGAGATAACACCCCCCCATTACGTCATGCTTCAGAAATGTGGAAAATGGTCCGTTTTCAAATGTTTTCTTTTTGAACGTCAGTTCACATTTGTAGGTGGATCATCAGTGTTAGAGCTAAAATTAGCATGTTTAAAGTGATTTTCATGCTTCCAGGGGCCCTAAACACAAGATTTATGGAATGGTTAAAAGTGCATGAAAATGGCCAATTTACTCACTCTGAGTTCTCAAAAAGGGTTTCTTCACCCCGGGAAGTTAATTAAATACCATTTGGAGGCATTTAATGTTCGAGCAAAAACGGCTGATTTTCAACAAAAGAGATAACACCCCCCCATTACGTCATGCTTCAGAAATGTGGAAAATGGTCCGTTTTCAAATGTTTTATTTTTGAACGTCAGTTCACATTTGTAGGTGGATCATCAGTGTTAGAGCTAAAATTAGCATGTTTAAAGTGGTTTTCATGCTTCCAGGGGCCCTAAACACAAGATTTATGGAATGGTTAAAAGTGCATGAAAATGGCCAATTTACTCACTCTGAGTTCTCAAAAAGGGTTTCTTCACCCTGGGAAGTTAATTAAATACCATTTGGAGGCATTTAATGTTCGAGCAAAAACGGCTGATTTTCGACAAAAGAGATAACACCCCCCCATTACGTCATGCTTCAGAAATGTGGAAAATGGTCCGTTTTCAAATGTTTTATTTTTGAACGTCAGTTCACATTTGTAGGTAGATCATCAGTGTTAGAGCTAAAATTAGCATGTTTAAAGTGATTTTCATGCTTCCAGGGGCTCTGGAAGTGAATTAAATACTATTTGGAGGCATTTAATGTTCAAACAAAAACGGCTGATTTTCGACAAAAGAGATAACACCCCCCCCATTACGTCATGCTTCAGAAATGTAGAAAATGGTCCGTTTTCAAATGTTTTATTTTTGAACGTCAGTTCACATTTGTAGGTGGATCATCAGTGTTAGAGCTAAAATTAGCATGTTTAAAGTGGTTTTCATGCTTCCAGGGGCCCAAAACACAAGATTTATGGAATGGTTAAAAGTGCATGAAAATGGCCAATTTACTCACTCTGAGTTCTCAAAAAGGGTTTCTTCACCCAGGGAAGTTAATTAAATACCATTTGGAGGCATTTAATGTTCGAGCAAAAACGGCTGATTTTCGACAAAAGAGATAACACCCCCCATTACGTCATGCTTCAGAAATGTGGAAAATGGTCCGTTTTCAAATGTTTTATTTTTGAACGTCAGTTCACATTTGTAGGTGGATCATCAGTGTTAGAGCTAAAATTAGCATGTTTAAAGTGATTTTCATGCTTCCAGGGGCTCGGGAAGTGAATTAAATACTATTTGGAGGCATTTAATGTTCAATCAAAAACAGCTGATTTTTGACAAAAGAGATAACACCCCCCCATTACGTCATGCTTCAGAAATGTGGAAAATGGTCCGTTTTCAAATGTTTCATTTTTGAACGTCAGTTCACATTTGTAGGTGGATCATCAGTGTTAGAGCTAAAATTAGCATGTTTAAAGTGATTTTCATGCTTCCAGGGGCTCGGGAAGTGAATTAAATACTATTTGGAGGCATTTAATGTTCAATCAAAAACAGCTGATTTTTGACAAAAGAGATAACACCCCCCCATTACGTCATGCTTCAGAAATGTGGAAAATGGTCCGTTTTCAAATGTTTTATTTTTGAACGTCAGTTCACATTTGTAGGTGGATCATCAGTGTTAGAGCTAAATTTAGCATGTTTAAAGTGATTTTAATGCTTCCAGGGGCTCGGGAAGTGAATTAAATACTATTTGGAGGCATTTAATGTTCAATCAAAAACAGCTGATTTTTGACAAAAGAGATAACACCCCCCCATTACGTCATGCTTCAGAAATGTGGAAAATGGTCCGTTTTCAAATGTTTTATTTTTGAATGTCAGTTCACATTTGTAGGTGGATCATCAGTGTTAGAGCTAAAATTAGCATGTTTAAAGTGATTTTCATGCTTCCAGGTGCCCTAAACACAAGATTTATGGAATGGTTAAAAGTGCATGAAAATGGCCAATTTACTCACTCTGAGTTCTCAAAAAGGTTTTCTTCACCCCGGGAAGTTAATTAAATACCATTTGGAGGCATTTAATGTTCGAGCAAAAACGGCTGATTTTCGGCAAAAGAGATAACACCCCCCCATTACGTCATGCTTCAGAAATGTGGAAAATGGTCCGTTTTGAAATGTTTTATTTTTGAACGTCAGGTCACATTTGTAGGTGGATCATCAGTGTTAGAGCTAAAATTAGCATGTTTAAAGTGATTTTCATGCTTCCAGGGGCCCTAAACACAAGATTAATGGAATGGTTAAAAGTGCATGAAAATGGCCAATTTACTCACTCTGAGTTCTCAAAAAGGGTTTCTTCACCCAGGGAAGTTAATTAAATACCATTTGGAGGCATTTAATGTTCGAGCAAAAACAGCTGATTTTTGACAAAAGAGATAACACCCCCCCATTACGTCATGCTTCAGAAATGTGGAAAATGGTCCGTTTTATTTTTGAACGTCAGTTCACATTTGTAGGTGGATCATCAGTGTTAGAGCTAAAATTAGCATGTTTAAAGTGATTTTCATGCTTCCAGGGGCTCGGGAAGTGAATTAAATACTATTTGGAGGCATTTAATGTTCAATCAAAAACAGCTGATTTTTGAAAAAAGAGATAACACCCCCCCCATTACGTCATGCTTCAGAAATGTGGAAAATGGTCAGTTTTCAAATGTTTTATTTTTGAACGTCAGTTCACATTTGTAGGTGGATCATCAGTGTTAGAGCTAAAATTAGCATGTTTAAAGTGATTTTCATGCTTCCAGGGGCTCGGGAAGTGAATTAAATACTATTTGGAGGCATTTAATGTTCAATCAAAAACAGCTGATTTTTGACAAAAGAGATAACACCCCCCCATTACGTCATGCTTCAGAAATGTGGAAAATGGTCCGTTTTCAAATGTTTTCTTTTTGAACGTCAGTTCACATTTGTAGGTGGATCATCAGTGTTAGAGCTAAAATTAGCATGTTTAAAGTGATTTTCATGCTTCCAGGGGCCCTAAACACAAGATTTATGGAATGGTTAAAAGTGCATGAAAATGGCCAATTTACTCACTCTGAGTTCTCAAAAAGGGTTTCTTCACCCCGGGAAGTTAATTAAATACCATTTGGAGGCATTTAATGTTCGAGCAAAAACGGCTGATTTTCAACAAAAGAGATAACACCCCCCCATTACGTCATGCTTCAGAAATGTGGAAAATGGTCCGTTTTCAAATGTTTTATTTTTGAACGTCAGTTCACATTTGTAGGTGGATCATCAGTGTTAGAGCTAAAATTAGCATGTTTAAAGTGGTTTTCATGCTTCCAGGGGCCCTAAACACAAGATTTATGGAATGGTTAAAAGTGCATGAAAATGGCCAATTTACTCACTCTGAGTTCTCAAAAAGGGTTTCTTCACCCTGGGAAGTTAATTAAATACCATTTGGAGGCATTTAATGTTCGAGCAAAAACGGCTGATTTTCGACAAAAGAGATAACACCCCCCCATTACGTCATGCTTCAGAAATGTGGAAAATGGTCCGTTTTCAAATGTTTTATTTTTGAACGTCAGTTCACATTTGTAGGTAGATCATCAGTGTTAGAGCTAAAATTAGCATGTTTAAAGTGATTTTCATGCTTCCAGGGGCTCTTGAAGTGAATTAAATACTATTTGGAGGCATTTAATGTTCAAACAAAAACGGCTGATTTTCGACAAAAGAGATAACACCCCCCCCCATTACGTCATGCTTCAGAAATGTAGAAAATGGTCCGTTTTCAAATGTTTTATTTTTGAACGTCAGTTCACATTTGTAGGTGGATCATCAGTGTTAGAGCTAAAATTAGCATGTTTAAAGTGGTTTTCATGCTTCCAGGGGCCCAAAACACAAGATTTATGGAATGGTTAAAAGTGCATGAAAATGGCCAATTTACTCACTCTGAGTTCTCAAAAAGGGTTTCTTCACCCAGGGAAGTTAATTAAATACCATTTGGAGGCATTTAATGTTCGAGCAAAAACGGCTGATTTTCGACAAAAGAGATAACACCCCCCATTACGTCATGCTTCAGAAATGTGGAAAATGGTCCGTTTTCAAATGTTTTATTTTTGAACGTCAGTTCACATTTGTAGGTGGATCATCAGTGTTAGAGCTAAAATTAGCATGTTTAAAGTGATTTTCATGCTTCCAGGGGCTCGGGAAGTGAATTAAATACTATTTGGAGGCATTTAATGTTCAATCAAAAACAGCTGATTTTTGACAAAAGAGATAACACCCCCCCATTACGTCATGCTTCAGAAATGTGGAAAATGGTCCGTTTTCAAATGTTTCATTTTTGAACGTCAGTTCACATTTGTAGGTGGATCATCAGTGTTAGAGCTAAAATTAGCATGTTTAAAGTGATTTTCATGCTTCCAGGGGCTCGGGAAGTGAATTAAATACTATTTGGAGGCATTTAATGTTCAATCAAAAACAGCTGATTTTTGACAAAAGAGATAACACCCCCCCATTACGTCATGCTTCAGAAATGTGGAAAATGGTCCGTTTTCAAATGTTTTATTTTTGAACGTCAGTTCACATTTGTAGGTGGATCATCAGTGTTAGAGCTAAATTTAGCATGTTTAAAGTGATTTTAATGCTTCCAGGGGCTCGGGAAGTGAATTAAATACTATTTGGAGGCATTTAATGTTCAATCAAAAACAGCTGATTTTTGACAAAAGAGATAACACCCCCCCATTACGTCATGCTTCAGAAATGTGGAAAATGGTCCGTTTTCAAATGTTTTATTTTTGAATGTCAGTTCACATTTGTAGGTGGATCATCAGTGTTAGAGCTAAAATTAGCATGTTTAAAGTGATTTTCATGCTTCCAGGGGCCCTAAACACAAGATTTATGGAATGGTTAAAAGTGCATGAAAATGGCCAATTTACTCACTCTGAGTTCTCAAAAAGGGTTTCTTCACCCCGGGAAGTTAATTAAATACCATTTGGAGGCATTTAATGTTCGAGCAAAAACGGCTGATTTTCGACAAAAGAGATAACACCCCCCCATTACGTCATGCTTCAGAAATGTGGATAATGGTCCGTTTTCAAATGTTTTATTTTTGAACGTCAGTTCACATTTGTAGGTGGATCATCAGTGTTAGAGCTAAAATTAGCATGTTTAAAGTGATTTTCATGCTTCCAGGGGCTCGGGAAGTGAATTATATACTATTTGGAGGCATTTAATGTTCAAGCAAAAACAGCTGATTTTCGACAAAAGAGATAACACCCCCCCATTACGTCATGCTTCAGAAATGTGGAAAATGGTCCGTTTTCAAATGTTTTATTTTTGAATGTCAGTTCACATTTGTAGGTGGATCATCAGTGTTAGAGCTAAAATTAGCATGTTTAAAGTGATTTTCATGCTTCCAGGGGCCCTAAACACAAGATTTATGGAATGGTTAAAAGTGCATGAAAATGGCCAATTTACTCACTCTGAGTTCTCAAAAAGGGTTTCTTCACCCTGGGAAGTTAATTAAATAACATTTGGAGGCATTTAATGTTCGAGCAAAAACGGCTGATTTTCGACAAAAGAGATAACACCCCCCCATTACGTCAAGCTTCAGAAATGTGGAAAATGGTCCGTTTTCAAATGTTTTATTTTTGAACATCAGTTCACATTTGTATGTGAATCATCAGTGTTAGAGCTAAAATTAGCATGTTTAAAATGGTTTTCATGCTTTCAGGGGCCCTAAACACAAGATTTATGGAATGGTTAAAAGTGCATGAAAATGGCCAATTTACTCACTCTGAGTTCTCAAAAAGGGTTTCTTCACCCAGGGAAGTTAATTAAATACCATTTGGAGGCATTTAATGTTCGAGCAAAAACAGCTGATTTTTGACAAAAGAGATAACACCCCCCCATTACGTCATGCTTCAGAAATGTGGAAAATGGTCCGTTTTCAAATGTTTTATTTTTGAACGTCAGTTCACATTTGTAGGTGGATCATCAGTGTTAGAGCTAAAATTAGCATGTTTAAAGTGATTTTCATGCTTCCAGGGGCTCGGGAAGTGAATTAAATACTATTTGGAGGCATTTAATGTTCAATCAAAAACAGCTGATTTTTGAAAAAAGAGATAACACCCCCCCCATTACGTCATGCTTCAGAAATGTGGAAAATGGTCAGTTTTCAAATGTTTTATTTTTGAACGTCAGTTCACATTTGTAGGTGGATCATCAGTGTTAGAGCTAAAATTAGCATGTTTAAAGTGATTTTCATGCTTCCAGGGGCTCGGGAAGTGAATTAAATACTATTTGGAGGCATTTAATGTTCAATCAAAAACAGCTGATTTTTGACAAAAGAGATAACACCCCCCCATTACGTCATGCTTCAGAAATGTGGAAAATGGTCCGTTTTCAAATGTTTTCTTTTTGAACGTCAGTTCACATTTGTAGGTGGATCATCAGTGTTAGAGCTAAAATTAGCATGTTTAAAGTGATTTTCATGCTTCCAGGGGCCCTAAACACAAGATTTATGGAATGGTTAAAAGTGCATGAAAATGGCCAATTTACTCACTCTGAGTTCTCAAAAAGGGTTTCTTCACCCCGGGAAGTTAATTAAATACCATTTGGAGGCATTTAATGTTCGAGCAAAAACGGCTGATTTTCAACAAAAGAGATAACACCCCCCCATTACGTCATGCTTCAGAAATGTGGAAAATGGTCCGTTTTCAAATGTTTTATTTTTGAACGTCAGTTCACATTTGTAGGTGGATCATCAGTGTTAGAGCTAAAATTAGCATGTTTAAAGTGGTTTTCATGCTTCCAGGGGCCCTAAACACAAGATTTATGGAATGGTTAAAAGTGCATGAAAATGGCCAATTTACTCACTCTGAGTTCTCAAAAAGGGTTTCTTCACCCTGGGAAGTTAATTAAATACCATTTGGAGGCATTTAATGTTCGAGCAAAAACGGCTGATTTTCGACAAAAGAGATAACACCCCCCCATTACGTCATGCTTCAGAAATGTGGAAAATGGTCCGTTTTCAAATGTTTTATTTTTGAACGTCAGTTCACATTTGTAGGTAGATCATCAGTGTTAGAGCTAAAATTAGCATGTTTAAAGTGATTTTCATGCTTCCAGGGGCTCTGGAAGTGAATTAAATACTATTTGGAGGCATTTAATGTTCAAACAAAAACGGCTGATTTTCGACAAAAGAGATAACACCCCCCCCATTACGTCATGCTTCAGAAATGTAGAAAATGGTCCGTTTTCAAATGTTTTATTTTTGAACGTCAGTTCACATTTGTAGGTGGATCATCAGTGTTAGAGCTAAAATTAGCATGTTTAAAGTGGTTTTCATGCTTCCAGGGGCCCAAAACACAAGATTTATGGAATGGTTAAAAGTGCATGAAAATGGCCAATTTACTCACTCTGAGTTCTCAAAAAGGGTTTCTTCACCCAGGGAAGTTAATTAAATACCATTTGGAGGCATTTAATGTTCGAGCAAAAACGGCTGATTTTCGACAAAAGAGATAACACCCCCCATTACGTCATGCTTCAGAAATGTGGAAAATGGTCCGTTTTCAAATGTTTTATTTTTGAACGTCAGTTCACATTTGTAGGTGGATCATCAGTGTTAGAGCTAAAATTAGCATGTTTAAAGTGATTTTCATGCTTCCAGGGGCTCGGGAAGTGAATTAAATACTATTTGGAGGCATTTAATGTTCAATCAAAAACAGCTGATTTTTGACAAAAGAGATAACACCCCCCCATTACGTCATGCTTCAGAAATGTGGAAAATGGTCCGTTTTCAAATGTTTCATTTTTGAACGTCAGTTCACATTTGTAGGTGGATCATCAGTGTTAGAGCTAAAATTAGCATGTTTAAAGTGATTTTCATGCTTCCAGGGGCTCGGGAAGTGAATTAAATACTATTTGGAGGCATTTAATGTTCAATCAAAAACAGCTGATTTTTGACAAAAGAGATAACACCCCCCCATTACGTCATGCTTCAGAAATGTGGAAAATGGTCCGTTTTCAAATGTTTTATTTTTGAACGTCAGTTCACATTTGTAGGTGGATCATCAGTGTTAGAGCTAAATTTAGCATGTTTAAAGTGATTTTAATGCTTCCAGGGGCTCGGGAAGTGAATTAAATACTATTTGGAGGCATTTAATGTTCAATCAAAAACAGCTGATTTTTGACAAAAGAGATAACACCCCCCCATTACGTCATGCTTCAGAAATGTGGAAAATGGTCCGTTTTCAAATGTTTTATTTTTGAATGTCAGTTCACATTTGTAGGTGGATCATCAGTGTTAGAGCTAAAATTAGCATGTTTAAAGTGATTTTCATGCTTCCAGGGGCCCTAAACACAAGATTTATGGAATGGTTAAAAGTGCATGAAAATGGCCAATTTACTCACTCTGAGTTCTCAAAAAGGGTTTCTTCACCCCGGGAAGTTAATTAAATACCATTTGGAGGCATTTAATGTTCGAGCAAAAACGGCTGATTTTCGACAAAAGAGATAACACCCCCCCATTACGTCATGCTTCAGAAATGTGGATAATGGTCCGTTTTCAAATGTTTTATTTTTGAACGTCAGTTCACATTTGTAGGTGGATCATCAGTGTTAGAGCTAAAATTAGCATGTTTAAAGTGATTTTCATGCTTCCAGGGGCTCGGGAAGTGAATTATATACTATTTGGAGGCATTTAATGTTCAAGCAAAAACAGCTGATTTTCGACAAAAGAGATAACACCCCCCCATTACGTCATGCTTCAGAAATGTGGAAAATGGTCCGTTTTCAAATGTTTTATTTTTGAATGTCAGTTCACATTTGTAGGTGGATCATCAGTGTTAGAGCTAAAATTAGCATGTTTAAAGTGATTTTCATGCTTCCAGGGGCCCTAAACACAAGATTTATGGAATGGTTAAAAGTGCATGAAAATGGCCAATTTACTCACTCTGAGTTCTCAAAAAGGGTTTCTTCACCCTGGGAAGTTAATTAAATAACATTTGGAGGCATTTAATGTTCGAGCAAAAACGGCTGATTTTCGACAAAAGAGATAACACCCCCCCATTACGTCAAGCTTCAGAAATGTGGAAAATGGTCCGTTTTCAAATGTTTTATTTTTGAACATCAGTTCACATTTGTAGGTGAATCATCAGTGTTAGAGCTAAAATTAGCATGTTTAAAATGGTTTTCATGCTTTCAGGGGCCCTAAACACAAGATTTATGGAATGGTTAAAAGTGCATGAAAATGGCCAATTTACTCACTCTGAGTTCTCAAAAAGGGTTTCTTCACCCAGGGAAGTTAATTAAATACCATTTGGAGGCATTTAATGTTTGAGCAAAAACGGCTGATTTTCGACAAAAGAGATAACACCCCCCCATTACGTCATGCTTCAGAAATGTGGAAAATGGTCCGTTTTCAAATGTTTCATTTTTGAACGTCAGTTCACATTTGTAGATGGATCATCAGTGTTAGAGCTAAAATTAGCATGTTTAAAGTGATTTTCATGCTTCCAGGGGCTCGGGAAGTGTATTAAATACTATTTGGAGGCATTTAATGTTCAATCAAAAACAGCTGATTTTTGACAAAAGAGATAACACCCCCCCATTACGTCATGCTTCAGAAATGTGGAAAATGGTCCGTTTTCAAATGTTTTATTTTTGAACGTCAGTTCACATTTGTAGGTGGATCATCAGTGTTAGAGCTAAAATTAGCATGTTTAAAGTGATTTTCATGCTTCCAGGGGCTCTGGAAGTGAATTAAATACTATTTGGAGGCATTTAATGTTCAATCAAAAACAGCTGATTTTTGACAAAAGAGATAACACCCCCCCATTACGTCATGCTTCAGAAATGTGGAAAATGGTCAGTTTTCAAATGTTTTATTTTTGAATGTCAGTTCACATTTGTAGGTGGATCATCAGTGTTAGAGCTAAAATTAGCATGTTTAAAGTGATTTTCATGCTTCCATGGGCCCTAAACACAAGATTTATGGAATTGTTAAAAGTGCATGAAAATGTCCAATTTACTCACTCTGAGTTCTCAAAAAGGGTTTTTTCACCCCGGGAAGTTAATTAAATACCATTTGGAGGCATTTAATGTTCGAGCAAAAACGGCTGATTTTCGAAAAAAGAGATAACACCCCCCCATTACGTCATGCTTCAGAAATGTTGATAATGGTCCGTTTTCAAATGTTTTATTTTTGAACATCAGTTCACATTTGTAGGTGGATCATCAGTGTTAGAGCTAAAATTAGCATGTTTAAAGTGATTTTCATGCTTCCAGGGGCTCGGGAAGTGAATTAAATACTATTTGGAGGCATTTAATGTTCAATCAAAAACAGCTGATTTTTGACAAAAGAGATAACACCCCCCCATTACGTCATGCTTCAGAAATGTGGAAAATGGTCCGTTTTCAAATGTTTTATTTTTGAATGTCAGTTCACATTTGTAGGTGGATCATCAGTGTTAGAGCTAAAATTAGCATGTTTAAAGTGATTTTCATGCTTCCAGGGGCCCTAAACACAAGATTTATGGAATGGTTAAAAGTGCATGAAAATGGCCAATTTACTCACTCTGAGTTCTCAAAAAGGGTTTCTTCACCCCGGGAAGTTAATTAAATACCATTTGGAGGCATTTAATGTTCGAGCAAAAACGGCTGATTTTCGACAAAAGAGATAACACCCCCCATTATGTCATGCTTCAGAAATGTGGAAAATGGTCCGTTTTCAAATGTTTTATTTTTGAACGTCAGTTCACATTTGTAGGTGGATCATCAGTGTTAGAGCTAAAATTAGCATGTTTAAAGTGATTTTCATGCTTCCAGGGGCTCGGGAAGTGAATTAAATACTATTTGGAGGCATTTAATGTTCAAGCAAAAACAGCTGATTTTCGACAAAAGAGATAACACCCCCCCATTACGTCATGCTTCAGAAATGTGGAAAATGGTCCGTTTTCAAATGTTTTCTTTTTGAACGTCAGTTCACATTTGTAGGTGGATCATCAGTGTTAGAGCTAAAATTAGCATGTTTAAAGTGATTTTCATGCTTCCAGGGGCTCGGGAAGTGAATTAAATACTATTTGGAGGCATTTAATGTTCAATCAAAAACAGCTGATTTTTGACAAAAGAGATAACACCCCCCCATTACGTCATGCTTCAGAAATGTGGAAAATGGTCTGTTTTCAAATGTTTTCTTTTTGAACGTCAGTTCACATTTGTAGGTGGATCATCAGTGTTAGAGCTAAAATTAGCATGTTTAAAGTGATTTTCATGCTTCCAGGGGCCCTAAACACAAGATTTATGGAATGGTTAAAAGTGCATGAAAATGGCCAATTTACTGACTCTGAGTTATAAAAAAAGGGTTTCTTCACCCCGGGAAGTTAATTAAATACTATTTGGAGGCATTTAATGTTCAAGCAAAAACGGCTGATTTTCGACAAAAGAGATAACACCCCCCCATTACGTCATGCTTCAGAAATGTGGAAAATGGTCCGTTTTCAAATGTTTTATTTTTGAACGTCAGTTCACATTTGTAGGTGGATAATCAGTGTTAGAGCTAAAATTAGCATGTTTAAAGTGATTTTCATGCTTCCAGGGGCTCGGGAAGTGAATTAAATACTATTTGGAGGCATTTATTGTTCAAGCAAAAACGGCTTATTTTCGACAAAAGAGATAACACCCCCCCATTACGTCATGCTTCAGAAATGTGGAAAATGGTCCGTTTTCAAATGTTTTATTTTTGAACGTCAGTTCACATTTGTAGGTGGCTCATCAGTGTTAGAGCTAAAATTAGCATGTTTAAAGTGATTTTCATGCTTCCAGGGGCTCGGGAAGTGAATTAAATACTATTTGGAGGCATTTAATGTTCAAGCAAAAACGGCTTATTTTCGACAAAAGAGATAACACCCCCCCATTATGTCATGCTTCAGAAATTTGGAAAATGGTCCGTTTTCAAATGTTTTATTTTTGAACGTCAGTTCACATTTGTAGGTGGATCATCAGTGTTAGAGCTAAAATTAGCATGTTTAAAGTGGTTTTCATGCTTCCAGGGGCCCTAAACACAAGATTTATGGAATGGTTAAAAGTGCATGAAAATGGCCAATTTACTCACTCTGAGTTCTCAAAAAGGGTTTCTTTACCCCGGGAAGTTAATTAAATACCATTTGGAGGCATTTAATGTTCGAGCAAAAACGGCTGATTTTCGACAAGAGAGATAACCCCCCCATTACGTCATGCTTCAGAAATGTGGAAAATGGTCCGTTTTCAAATGTTTTATTTTTGAACGTCAGTTCACATTTGTAGGTGGATCATCAGTGTTAGAGCTAAAATTAGCATGTTTAAAGTGATTTTCATGCTTCCAGGGGCTCGGGAAGTGAATTAAATACTATTTGGAGGCATTTAATGTTCAAGCAAAAACGGCTGATTTTCGACAAAAGAGATAACACCCCCCCATTACGTCATGCTTCAGAAATGTGGAAAATGGTCCGTTTTCAAATGTTTTATTTTTGAACGTCAGTTCACATTTGTAGGTGGATCATCAGTGTTAGAGCTAAAATTAGCATGTTTAAAGTGGTTTTCATGCTTCCAGGGGCCCTGAACACAAGATTTATGGAATGGTTAAAGTGCATGAAAATGGCCAATTTACTCACTCTGAGTTCTCAAAAAGGGTTTCTTCACCCTGGGAAGTTAATTAAATACCATTTGGAGGCATTTAATGTTCGAGCAAAAACGGCTGATTTTCGACAAAAGAGATAACACCCCCCCATTACGTCATGCTTCAGAAATGTGGAAAATGGTCCGTTTTCAAATGTTTTATTTTTGAACGTCAGTTCACATTTGTAGGTAGATCATCAGTGTTAGAGCTAAAATTAGCATGTTTAAAGTGATTTTCATGCTTCCAGGGGCTCTGGAAGTGAATTAAATACTATTTGGAGGCATTTAATGTTCAAACAAAAACGGCTGATTTTCGACAAAAGAGATAACACCCCCCCCATTACGTCATGCTTCAGAAATGTAGAAAATGGTCCGTTTTCAAATGTTTTATTTTTGAACGTCAGTTCACATTTGTAGGTGGATCATCAGTGTTAGAGCTAAAATTAGCATGTTTAAAGTGGTTTTCATGCTTCCAGGGGCCCAAAACACAAGATTTATGGAATGGTTAAAAGTGCATGAAAATGGCCAATTTACTCACTCTGAGTTCTCAAAAAGGGTTTCTTCACCCAGGGAAGTTAATTAAATACCATTTGGAGGCATTTAATGTTCGAGCAAAAACGGCTGATTTTCGACAAAAGAGATAACACCCCCCCATTACGTCATGCTTCAGAAATGTGGAAAATGGTCCGTTTTCAAATGTTTTATTTTTGAACGTCAGTTCACATTTGTAGGTGGATCATCAGTGTTAGAGCTAAAATTAGCATGTTTAAAGTGATTTTCATGCTTCCAGGGGCTCGGGAAGTGAATTAAATACTATTTGGAGGCATTTAATGTTCAATCAAAAACAGCTGATTTTTGACAAAAGAGATAACACCCCCCCATTACGTCATGCTTCAGAAATGTGGAAAATGGTCCGTTTTCAAATGTTTCATTTTTGAACGTCAGTTCACATTTGTAGGTGGATCATCAGTGTTAGAGCTAAAATTAGCATGTTTAAAGTGATTTTCATGCTTCCAGGGGCTCGGGAAGTGAATTAAATACTATTTGGAGGCATTTAATGTTCAATCAAAAACAGCTGATTTTTGACAAAAGAGATAACACCCCCCCATTACGTCATGCTTCAGAAATGTGGAAAATGGTCCGTTTTCAAATGTTTTATTTTTGAACGTCAGTTCACATTTGTAGGTGGATCATCAGTGTTAGAGCTAAATTTAGCATGTTTAAAGTGATTTTAATGCTTCCAGGGGCTCGGGAAGTGAATTAAATACTATTTGGAGGCATTTAATGTTCAATCAAAAACAGCTGATTTTTGACAAAAGAGATAACACCCCCCCATTACGTCATGCTTCAGAAATGTGGAAAATGGTCCGTTTTCAAATGTTTTATTTTTGAATGTCAGTTCACATTTGTAGGTGGATCATCAGTGTTAGAGCTAAAATTTGCATGTTTAAAGTGATTTTCATGCTTCCAGGGGCCCTAAACACAAGATTTATGGAATGGTTAAAAGTGCATGAAAATGGCCAATTTACTCACTCTGAGTTCTCAAAAAGGGTTTCTTCACCCCGGGAAGTTAATTAAATACCATTTGGAGGCATTTAATGTTCGAGCAAAAACGGCTGATTTTCGACAAAAGAGATAACACCCCCCCATTACGTCATGCTTCAGAAATGTGGATAATGGTCCGTTTTCAAATGTTTTATTTTTGAACGTCAGTTCACATTTGTAGGTGGATCATCAGTGTTAGAGCTAAAATTAGCATGTTTAAAGTGACTTTCATGCTTCCAGGGGCTCGGGAAGTGAATTAAATACTATTTGGAGGCATTTAATGTTCACACAAAAACGGCTGATTTTCGACAAAAGAGATAACACCCCCCATTACGTCATGCTTCAGAAATGTGGAAAATGGTCCGTTTTTTCACATGTTTTATTTTTGAACATCGGTTCACATTTGTAGGTGGATCATCAGTGTTAGAGCTGAAATTAGCATGTTTAAAGTGGTTTTCATGCTTCCAGGGGCCCTAAACACAAGATTTATGGAATGGTTAAAAGTGCATGAAAATGGCCAATTTACTCACTCTAAGTTCTCAAAAAGGGTTTCTTCACCCCGGGATGTTAATTAAATACCATTTGGAGGCATTTAATGTTCGAGCAAAAACGGCTGATTTTCGACAAAAGAGATAACACCCCCCCATTACGTCATGCTTCAGAAATGTGGAAAATGGTCTGTTTTCAAATGTTTTATTTTTGAACGTCAGTTCACATTTGTAGGTGGATCATCAGTGTTAGAGCTAAAATTAGCATGTTTAAAGTGATTTTCATGCTTCCAGGGGCCCTAAACACAAGATTTATGGAATGGTTAAAAGTGCATGAAAATGGCCAATTTACTCACTCTGAGTTCTCAAAAAGGGTTTCTTCACCCTGGGAAGTTAATTAAATAACATTTGGAGGCATTTAATGTTCGAGCAAAAACGGCTGATTTTCGACAAAAGAGATAACACCCCCCCATTACGTCAAGCTTCAGAAATGTGGAAAATGGTCCGTTTTCAAATGTTTTATTTTTGAACATCAGTTCACATTTGTAGGTGAATCATCAGTGTTAGAGCTAAAATTAGCATGTTTAAAGTGGTTTTCATGCTTTCAGGGGCCCTAAACACAAGATTTATGGAATGGTTAAAAGTGCATGAAAATGGCCAATTTACTCACTCTGAGTTCTCAAAAAGGGTTTCTTCACCCTGGGAAGTTAATTAAATACCATTTGGAGGCATTTAATGTTTGAGCAAAAACGGCTGATTTTCGACAAAAGAGATAACACCCCCCCATTACGTCATGCTTCAGAAATGTGGAAAATGGTCCGTTTTCAAATGTTTCATTTTTGAACGTCAGTTCACATTTGTAGGTGGATCATCAGTGTTAGAGCTAAAATTAGCATGTTTAAAGTGATTTTCATGCTTCCAGGGGCTCGGGAAGTGTATTAAATACTATTTGGAGGCATTTAATGTTCAATCAAAAACAGCTGATTTTTGACAAAAGAGATAACACCCCCCCCATTACGTCATGCTTCAGAAATGTGGAAAATGGTCCGTTTTCAAATGTTTTATTTTTGAACGTCAGTTCACATTTGTAGGTGGATCATCAGTGTTAGAGCTAAAATTAGCATGTTTAAAGTGATTTTCATGCTTCCAGGGGCTCTGGAAGTGAATTAAATACTATTTGGAGGCATTTAATGTTCAATCAAAAACAGCTGATTTTTGACAAAAGAGATAACACCCCCCCATTACGTCATGCTTCAGAAATGTGGAAAATGGTCCGTTTTCAAATGTTTTATTTTTGAATGTCAGTTCACATTTGTAGGTGGATCATCAGTGTTAGAGCTAAAATTAGCATGTTTAAAGTGATTTTCATGCTTCCATGGGCCCTAAACACAAGATTTATGGAATGGTTAAAAGTGCATGAAAATGGCCAATTTACTCACTCTGAGTTCTCAAAAAGGGTTTTTTCACCCCGGGAAGTTAATTAAATACCATTTGGAGGCATTTAATGTTCGAGCAAAAACGGCTGATTTTCGAAAAAAGAGATAACACCCCCCCATTACGTCATGCTTCAGAAATGTTGATAATGGTCCGTTTTCAAATGTTTTATTTTTGAACATCAGTTCACATTTGTAGGTGGATCATCAGTGTTAGAGCTAAAATTAGCATGTTTAAAGTGATTTTCATGCTTCCAGGGGCTCGGGAAGTGAATTAAATACTATTTGGAGGCATTTAATGTTCAATCAAAAACAGCTGATTTTTGACAAAAGAGATAACACCCCCCCATTACGTCATGCTTCAGAAATGTGGAAAATGGTCCGTTTTCAAATGTTTTATTTTTGAATGTCAGTTCACATTTGTAGGTGGATCATCAGTGTTAGAGCTAAAATTAGCATGTTTAAAGTGATTTTCATGCTTCCAGGGGCCCTAAACACAAGATTTATGGAATGGTTAAAAGTGCATGAAAATGGCCAATTTACTCACTCTGAGTTCTCAAAAAGGGTTTCTTCACCCCGGGAAGTTAATTAAATACCATTTGGAGGCATTTAATGTTCGAGCAAAAACGGCTGATTTTCGACAAAAGAGATAACACCCCCCCATTACGTCATGCTTCAGAAATGTGGAAAATGGTCCGTTTTCAAATGTTTTATTTTTGAACGTCAGTTCACATTTGTAGGTGGATCATCAGTGTTAGAGCTAAAATTAGCATGTTTAAAGTGATTTTCATGCTTCCAGGGGCTCGGGAAGTGAATTAAATACTATTTGGAGGCATTTAATGTTCAAGCAAAAACGGCTGATTTTCGACAAAAGAGATAACACCCCCCCATTACGTCATGCTTCAGAAATGTGGAAAATGGTCCGTTTTCAAATGTTTTCTTTTTGAACGTCAGTTCACATTTGTAGGTGGATCATCAGTGTTAGAGCTAAAATTAGCATGTTTAAAGTGATTTTCATGCTTCCAGGGGCTCGGGAAGTGAATTAAATACTATTTGGAGGCATTTAATGTTCAATCAAAAACAGCTGATTTTTGACAAAAGAGATAACACCCCCCCATTACGTCATGCTTCAGAAATGTGGAAAATGGTCTGTTTTCTAATGTTTTCTTTTTGAACGTCAGTTCACATTTGTAGGTGGATCATCAGTGTTAGAGCTAAAATTAGCATGTTTAAAGTGATTTTCATGCTTCCAGGGGCCCTAAACACAAGATTTATGGAATGGTTAAAAGTGCATGAAAATGGCCAATTTACTGACTCTGAGTTATAAAAAAAGGGTTTCTTCCCCCCGGGAAGTTAATTAAATACTATTTGGAAGCATTTAATGTTCAAGCAAAAACGGCTGATTTTCGACAAAAGAGATAACACCCCCCCATTACGTCATGCTTCAGAAATGTGGAAAATGGTCCGTTTTCAAATGTTTTATTTTTGAACGTCAGTTCACATTTGTAGGTGGATCATCAGTGTTAGAGCTAAAATTAGCATGTTTAAAGTGATTTTCATGCTTCCAGGGGCTCGGGAAGTGAATTAAATACTATTTGGAGGCATTTATTGTTCAAGCAAAAACGGCTTATTTTCGACAAAAGAGATAACACCCCCCCATTACGTCATGCTTCAGAAATGTGGAAAATGGTCCGTTTTCAAATGTTTTATTTTTGAACGTCAGTTCACATTTGTAGGTGGCTCATCAGTGTTAGAGCTAAAATTAGCATGTTTAAAGTGATGTTCATGCTTCCAGGGGCTCGGGAAGTGAATTAAATACTATTTGGAGGCATTTAATGTTCAAGCAAAAACGGCTTATTTTCGACAAAAGAGATAACACCCCCCGATTATGTCATGCTTCAGAAATTTGGAAAATGGTCCGTTTTCAAATGTTTTATTTTTGAACGTCAGTTCACATTTGTAGGTGGATCATCAGTGTTAGAGCTAAAATTAGCATGTTTAAAGTGGTTTTCATGCTTCCAGGGGCCCTAAACACAAGATTTATGGAATGGTTAAAAGTGCATGAAAATGGCCAATTTACTCACTCTGAGTTCTCAAAAAGGGTTTCTTTACCCCGGGAAGTTAATTAAATACCATTTGGAGGCATTTAATGTTCGAGCAAAAACGGCTGATTTTCGACAAGAGAGATAACCCCCCCATTACGTCATGCTTCAGAAATGTGGAAAATGGTCCGTTTTCAAATGTTTTATTTTTGAACGTCAGTTCACATTTGTAGGTGGATCATCAGTGTTAGAGCTAAAATTAGCATGTTTAAAGTGATTTTCATGCTTCCAGGGGCTCGGGAAGTGAATTAAATACTATTTGGAGGCATTTAATGTTCAAGCAAAAACGGCTGATTTTCGACAAAAGAGATAACACCCCCCCATTACGTCATGCTTCAGAAATGTGGAAAATGGTCCGTTTTCAAATGTTTTATTTTTGAACGTCAGTTCACATTTGTAGGTGGATCATCAGTGTTAGAGCTAAAATTAGCATGTTTAAAGTGGTTTTCATGCTTCCAGGGGCCCTAAACACAAGATTTATGGAATGGTTAAAAGTGCATGAAAATGGCCAATTTACTCACTCTGAGTTCTCAAAAAGGGTTTCTTCACCCTGGGAAGTTAATTAAATACCATTTGGAGGCATTTAATGTTCGAGCAAAAACGGCTGATTTTCGACAAAAGAGATAACACCCCCCCATTACGTCATGCTTCAGAAATGTGGAAAATGGTCCGTTTTCAAATGTTTTATTTTTGAACGTCAGTTCACATTTGTAGGTAGATCATCAGTGTTAGAGCTAAAATTAGCATGTTTAAAGTGATTTTCATGCTTCCAGGGGCTCTGGAAGTGAATTAAATACTATTTGGAGGCATTTAATGTTCAAACAAAAACGGCTGATTTTCGACAAAAGAGATAACACCCCCCCCCATTACGTCATGCTTCAGAAATGTAGAAAATGGTCCGTTTTCAAATGTTTTATTTTTGAACGTCAGTTCACATTTGTAGGTGGATCATCAGTGTTAGAGCTAAAATTAGCATGTTTAAAGTGGTTTTCATGCTTCCAGGGGCCCAAAACACAAGATTTATGGAATGGTTAAAAGTGCATGAAAATGGCCAATTTACTCACTCTGAGTTCTCAAAAAGGGTTTCTTCACCCAGGGAAGTTAATTAAATACCATTTGGAGGCATTTAATGTTCGAGCAAAAACGGCTGATTTTCGACAAAAGAGATAACACCCCCCCCATTACGTCATGCTTCAGAAATGTGGAAAATGGTCCGTTTTCAAATGTTTTATTTTTGAACGTCAGTTCACATTTGTAGGTGGATCATCAGTGTTAGAGCTAAAATTAGCATGTTTAAAGTGGTTTTCATGCTTCCAGGGGCCCTAAACACAAGATTAATGGAATGGTTAAAAGTGCATGAAAATGGCCAATTTACTCACTCTGAGTTCTCAAAAAGGGTTTCTTCACCCAGGGAAGTTAATTAAATACCATTTGGAGGCATTTAATGTTCGAGCAAAAACAGCTGATTTTTGACAAAAGAGATAACACCCCCCCATTACGTCATGCTTCAGAAATGTGGAAAATGGTCCGTTTTCAAATGTTTTATTTTTGAACGTCAGTTCACATTTGTAGGTGGATCATCAGTGTTAGAGCTAAAATTAGCATGTTTAAAGTGATTTTCATGCTTCCAGGGGCTCGGGAAGTGAATTAAATACTATTTGGAGGCATTTAATGTTCAATCAAAAACAGCTGATTTTTGAAAAAAGAGATAACACCCCCCCCATTACGTCATGCTTCAGAAATGTGGAAAATGGTCAGTTTTCAAATGTTTTATTTTTGAACGTCAGTTCACATTTGTAGGTGGATCATCAGTGTTAGAGCTAAAATTAGCATGTTTAAAGTGATTTTCATGCTTCCAGGGGCTCGGGAAGTGAATTAAATACTATTTGGAGGCATTTAATGTTCAATCAAAAACAGCTGATTTTTGACAAAAGAGATAACACCCCCCCATTACGTCATGCTTCAGAAATGTGGAAAATGGTCCGTTTTCAAATGTTTTCTTTTTGAACGTCAGTTCACATTTGTAGGTGGATCATCAGTGTTAGAGCTAAAATTAGCATGTTTAAAGTGATTTTCATGCTTCCAGGGGCCCTAAACACAAGATTTATGGAATGGTTAAAAGTGCATGAAAATGGCCAATTTACTCACTCTGAGTTCTCAAAAAGGGTTTCTTCACCCCGGGAAGTTAATTAAATACCATTTGGAGGCATTTAATGTTCGAGCAAAAACGGCTGATTTTCAACAAAAGAGATAACACCCCCCCATTACGTCATGCTTCAGAAATGTGGAAAATGGTCCGTTTTCAAATGTTTTATTTTTGAACGTCAGTTCACATTTGTAGGTGGATCATCAGTGTTAGAGCTAAAATTAGCATGTTTAAAGTGATTTTCATGCTTCCAGGGGCTCGGGAAGTGAATTAAATACTATTTGGAGGCATTTAATGTTCACGCAAAAACGGCTGATTTTCGACAAAAGAGATAACACCCCCCATTACGTCATGCTTCAGAAATGTGGAAAATGGTCCGTTTTCAAATGTTTTATTTTTGAACATCAGTTCACATTTGTAGGTGAATCATCAGTGTTAGAGCTAAAATTAGCATGTTTAAAGTGGTTTTCATGCTTCCAGGGGCCCTAAACACAAGATTTATGGAATGGTTAAAAGTGCATGAAAATGGCCAATTTACTCACTCTGAGTTCTCAAAAGGGTTTCTTCACCCAGGGAAGTTAATTAAATACCATTTGGAGGCATTTAATGTTCGAGCAAAAACGGCTGATTTTCGACAAAAGAGATAACACCCCCCCATCACGTCATGCTTCAGAAATGTGGAAAATGGTCCGTTTTCAAATGTTTCATTTTTGAACTCAGTTCACATTTGTAGGTGGATCATCAGTGTTAGAGCTAAAATTAGCATGTTTAAAGTGATTTTCATGCTTCCAGGTACCCTAAACACAAGATTTATGGAATGGTTAAAAGTGCATGAAAATGGCCAATTTACTCACTCTGAGTTCTCAAAAAGGTTTTCTTCACCCCGGGAAGTTAATTAAATACCATTTGGAGGCATTTAATGTTCGAGCAAAAACGGCTGATTTTCGGCAAAAGAGATAACACCCCCCCATTACGTCATGCTTCAGAAATGTGGAAAATGGTCCGTTTTGAAATGTTTTATTTTTGAACGTCAGGTCACATTTGTAGGTGGATCATCAGTGTTAGAGCTAAAATTAGCATGTTTAAAGTGATTTTCATGCTTCCAGGGGCCCTAAACACAAGATTAATGGAATGGTTAAAAGTGCATGAAAATGGCCAATTTACTCACTCTGAGTTCTCAAAAAGGGTTTCTTCACCCAGGGAAGTTAATTAAATACCATTTGGAGGCATTTAATGTTCGAGCAAAAACAGCTGATTTTTGACAAAAGAGATAACACCCCCCCATTACGTCATGCTTCAGAAATGTGGAAAATGGTCCGTTTTCAAATGTTTTATTTTTGAACGTCAGTTCACATTTGTAGGTGGATCATCAGTGTTAGAGCTAAAATTAGCATGTTTAAAGTGATTTTCATGCTTCCAGGGGCTCGGGAAGTGAATTAAATACTATTTGGAGGCATTTAATGTTCAATCAAAAACAGCTGATTTTTGAAAAAAGAGATAACACCCCCCCCATTACGTCATGCTTCAGAAATGTGGAAAATGGTCAGTTTTCAAATGTTTTATTTTTGAACGTCAGTTCACATTTGTAGGTGGATCATCAGTGTTAGAGCTAAAATTAGCATGTTTAAAGTGATTTTCATGCTTCCAGGGGCTCGGGAAGTGAATTAAATACTATTTGGAGGCATTTAATGTTCAATCAAAAACAGCTGATTTTTGACAAAAGAGATAACACCCCCCCATTACGTCATGCTTCAGAAATGTGGAAAATGGTCCGTTTTCAAATGTTTTCTTTTTGAACGTCAGTTCACATTTGTAGGTGGATCATCAGTGTTAGAGCTAAAATTAGCATGTTTAAAGTGATTTTCATGCTTCCAGGGGCCCTAAACACAAGATTTATGGAATGGTTAAAAGTGCATGAAAATGGCCAATTTACTCACTCTGAGTTCTCAAAAAGGGTTTCTTCACCCCGGGAAGTTAATTAAATACCATTTGGAGGCATTTAATGTTCGAGCAAAAACGGCTGATTTTCAACAAAAGAGATAACACCCCCCCATTACGTCATGCTTCAGAAATGTGGAAAATGGTCCGTTTTCAAATGTTTTATTTTTGAACGTCAGTTCACATTTGTAGGTGGATCATCAGTGTTAGAGCTAAAATTAGCATGTTTAAAGTGATTTTCATGCTTCCAGGGGCTCGGGAAGTGAATTAAATACTATTTGGAGGCATTTAATGTTCACGCAAAAACGGCTGATTTTCGACAAAAGAGATAACACCCCCCATTACGTCATGCTTCAGAAATGTGGAAAATGGTCCGTTTTCAAATGTTTTATTTTTGAACATCAGTTCACATTTGTAGGTGAATCATCAGTGTTAGAGCTAAAATTAGCATGTTTAAAGTGGTTTTCATGCTTCCAGGGGCCCTAAACACAAGATTTATGGAATGGTTAAAAGTGCATGAAAATGGCCAATTTACTCACTCTGAGTTCTCAAAAGGGTTTCTTCACCCAGGGAAGTTAATTAAATACCATTTGGAGGCATTTAATGTTCGAGCAAAAACGGCTGATTTTCGACAAAAGAGATAACACCCCCCCATCACGTCATGCTTCAGAAATGTGGAAAATGGTCCGTTTTCAAATGTTTCATTTTTGAACTCAGTTCACATTTGTAGGTGGATCATCAGTGTTAGAGCTAAAATTAGCATGTTTAAAGTGATTTTCATGCTTCCAGGTGCCCTAAACACAAGATTTATGGAATGGTTAAAAGTGCATGAAAATGGCCAATTTACTCACTCTGAGTTCTCAAAAAGGTTTTCTTCACCCCGGGAAGTTAATTAAATACCATTTGGAGGCATTTAATGTTCGAGCAAAAACGGCTGATTTTCGGCAAAAGAGATAACACCCCCCCATTACGTCATGCTTCAGAAATGTGGAAAATGGTCCGTTTTGAAATGTTTTATTTTTGAACGTCAGGTCACATTTGTAGGTGGATCATCAGTGTTAGAGCTAAAATTAGCATGTTTAAAGTGATTTTCATGCTTCCAGGGGCTCGGGAAGTGAATTAAATACTATTTGGAGGCATTTAATGTTCAATCAAAAACAGCTGATTTTTGACAAAAGAGATAACACCCCCCCATTACGTCATGCTTCAGAAATGTGGAAAATGGTCCGTTTTCAAATGTTTTATTTTTGAACGTCAGTTCACATTTGTAGGTGGATTATCAGTGTTAGAGCTAAAATTAGCATGTTTAAAGTGATTTTCATGCTTCCAGGGGCTCGGGAAGTGAATTAAATACTATTTGGAGGCATTTAATGTTCAATCAAAAACAGCTGATTTTTGACAAAAGAGATAACACCCCCCCATTACGTCATGCTTCAGAAATGTGGAAAATGGTCCGTTTTCAAATGTTTTATTTTTGAACGTCAGTTCACATTTGTAGGTGGATCATCAGTGTTAGAGCTAAAATTAGCATGTTTAAAGTGATTTTCATGCTTCTAGGGGCCCTAAACACAAGATTTATGGAATGGTTAAAAGTGCATGAAAATGGCCAATTTACTCACTCTGAGTTCTCAAAAAGGGTTTCTTCACCCCGGGAAGTTAATTAAAAACCATTTGGAGGCATTTAATGTTCGAGCAAAAACGGCTGATTTTCGACAAAAGAGATAACACCCCCCCCCCATTACGTCATGCTTCAGAAATGTGGAAAATGGTCTGTTTTCAAATGTTTTATTTTTGAACGTCAGTTCACATTTGTAGGTGGATCATCAGTGTTAGAGCTCAAATTAGCATGTTTAAAGTGATTTTCATGCTTCCAGGGGCCCTAAACACAAGATTTATGGAATGGTTAAAAGTGCATGAAAATGGCCAATTTACTCACTCTGAGTTCTCAAAAAGGCTTTCTTCACCCCGGAAAGTTAATTAAATAACATTTGGAGGCATTTAATGTTCGAGCAAAAACGGCTGATTTTCGACAAAAGAGATAACACCCCCCCATTACGTCAAGCTTCAGAAATGTGGAAAATGGTCCGTTTTCAAATGTTTTATTTTTGAACGTCAGTTCACATTTGTAGGTGGATCATTAGTGTTAGAGCTAAAATTCGCATGTTTAAAGTGATTTTCATGCTTCCAGGGGCTCGGGAAGTGAATTAAATACTATTTGGAGGCATTTAATGTTCAAGCAAAAAAGGCTGATTTTCGACAAAAGAGATAAAACCCCCCCATTACGTCATGCTTCAGAAATGTGGAAAATGGTCCGTTTTCAAATGTTTTATTTTTGAACGTCAGTTCACATTTGTAGGTGGATCATCAGTGTTAGAGCTAAAATTAGCATGTTTAAAGTGATTTTCATGCTTCCAGGGGCCCTAAACACAAGATTTATGGAATGGTTAAAAGTGCATGAAAATGGCCAATTTACTCACTCTGAGTTCTCAAAAAGGGTTTCTTCACCCCGGGAAGGTAATTAAATACCATTTGGAGGCATTTAATGTTCGAGCAAAAACGGCTGATTTTCGACAAAAGAGATAACACCCCCCCATTACGTCATGCTTCAGAAATGTGGAAAATGGTCCGTTTTCAAATGTTTTATTTTTGAACGTCAGTTCACATTTGTAGGTGGATCATCAGTGTTAGAGCTAAAATTAGCATGCTTAAAGTGATTTTCATGCTTCCAGGGGCCCTAAACACAAGATTTATGGAATGGTTAAAAGTGCATGAAAATGGCCAATTTACTCACTCTGAGTTCTCAAAAAGGGTTTCTTCACCCCGGGAAGTTAATTAAATAACATTTGGAGACATTTAATGTTCGAGCAACAACGGCTGATTTTCGACAAAAGAGATAACACCCCCCATTACGTCAAGCTTCAGAAATGTGGAAAATGGTCCGTTTTCAAATGTTTTATTTTTGAACGTCAGTTCACATTTGTAGGTGGATCATCAGTGTTAGAGCTAAAATTAGCATGTTTAAAGTGATTTTCATGCTTCCAGGGGCCCTAAACACAAGATTTGTGGAATGGTTAAAAGTGCATGAAAATGGCCAATTTACTCACTCTGAGTTCTCAAAAAGAGTTTTTTCACCCCGGGAAGTTAATTAAATACCATTTGGAGGCATTTAATGTTCGAGCAAAAACGGCTGATTTTCGACAAAAGAGATAACACCCCCCCATTACGTCATGCTTCAGAAATGTGGAAAATGGTCCGTTTTCAAATGTTTTATTTTTGAACGTCAGTTCACATTTGTAGGTGGATCATCAGTGTTAGAGCTAAAATTAGCATGTTTAAAGTGATTTTCATGCTTCCAGGGGCTCGGGAAGTGAATTAAATACTATTTGGAGGCATTTAATGTTCAATTAAAAACAGCTGATTTTTGACAAAAGAGATAACACCCCCCCATTACGTCATGCTTCAGAAATGTGGAAAATGGTCCGTTTTCAAATGTTTTCTTTTTGAACGTCAGTTCACATTTGTAGGTGGATCATCAGTGTTAGAGCTAAAATTAGCATGTTTAAAGTGATTTTCATGCTTCCAGGGGCCCTAAACACAAGATTTATGGAATGGTTAAAAGTGCATGAAAATGGCCAATTTACTCACTCTGAGTTCTCAAAAAGGGTTTCTTCACCCCAGGAAGTTAATTAAATACTATTGGGAGGCATTTAATGTTCGAGCAAAAACGGCTGATTTTCGACAAAAGAGATAACACCCCCCCATTACGTCATGCTTCAGAAATGTGGAAAATGGTCCGTTTTCAAATGTTTTATTTTTGAACGTCAGTTCACATTTGTAGGTGGATCATCAGTGTTAGAGCTAAAATTAGCATGTTTAAAGTGATTTTCATGCTTCCAGGGGCTCGGGAAGTGAGTTAAATACTATTTGGAGGCATTTAATGTTCAATCAAAAACAGCTGATTTTTGACAAAAGAGATAACACCCCCCCATTACGTCATGCTGCAGAAATGTGGAAAATGGTCCGTTTTCAAATGTTTTATTTTTGAACGTCAGTTCACATTTGTAGGTGGATCATCAGTGTTAGAGCTAAAATTAGCATGTTTAAAGTGATTTTCATGCTTCCAGGGGCTCGGGAAGTGAATTAAATACTATTTGGAGGCATTTAATGTTCAAGCAAAAACGGCTGATTTTCGACAAAAGAGATAACACCCCCCCCCATTACGTCATGCTTCGGAAATGTGGAAAATGGTCCGTTTTCAAATGTTTTATTTTTGAATGTCAGTTCACATTTGTAGGTGGATCATCAGTGTTAGAGCTAAAATTAGCATGTTTAAAGTGGTTTTCATGCTTCCAGGGGCCCTAAACACAAGATTTATGGAATGGTTAAAAGTGCATGAAAATGGCCAATTTACTCACTCTGAGTTCTCAAAAAGGGTTTCTTCACCCCGGGAAGTTAATTAAATAACATTTGGAGGCATTTAATGTTCGAGCAAAAACGGCTGATTTTCGACAAAAGAGATAACACCCCCCCATTACGTCATGCTTCAGAAATGTGAAAAATGGTCCGTTTTCAAATGTTTTATTTTTGAACGTCAGGTCACATTTGTAGGTGGATCATCAGTGTTAGAGCTAAAATTAGCATGTTTAAAGTGATTTTCATGCTTCCAGGGGCTCGGGAAGTGAATTAAATACTATTTGGAGGCATTTAATGTTCAATCAAAAACAGCTGATTTTTGACAAAAGAGATAACACCCCCCCATTACGTCATGCTTCAGAAATGTGGAAAATGGTCCGTTTTCAAATGTTTTATTTTTGAACGTCAGTTCACATTTGTAGGTGGATCATCAGTGTTAGAGCTAAAATTAGCATGTTTAAAGTGATTTTCATGCTTCTAGGGGCCCTAAACACAAGATTTATGGAATGGTTAAAAGTGCATGAAAATGGCCAATTTACTCACTCTGAGTTCTCAAAAAGGGTTTCTTCACCCTGGGAAGTTAATTAAATACCATTTGGAGGCATTTAATGTTCGATCAAAAACGGCTGATTTTCGACAAAAGAGATAACACCCCCCCCATTACGTCATGCTTCAGAAATGTGGAAAATGGTCCGTTTTCAAATGTTTTATTTTTGAACGTCAGTTCACATTTGTAGGTGGATCATCAGTGTTAGAGCTAAAATTAGCATGTTTAAAGTGATTTTCATGCTTCCAGGTGCCCTAAACACAAGATTTATGGAATGGTTAAAAGTGCATGAAAATGGCCAATTTACTCACTCTGAGTTCTCAAAAAGGGTTTCTTCACCCCGGGAAGTTAATTAAATACCATTTGGAGGCATTTAATGTTCGAGCAAAAACGGCTGATTTTCGACAAAAGAGATAACACCCCCCCCCCCCATTACGTCATGCTTCAGAAATGTGGAAAATGGTCTGTTTTCAAATGTTTTATTTTTGAACGTCAGTTCACATTTGTAGGTGGATCATCAGTGTTAGAGCTAAAATTAGCATGTTTAAAGTGATTTTCATGCTTCCAGGGGCTCGGGAAGTGAATTAAATACTATTTGGAGGCATTTAATGTTCAATCAAAAACAGCTGATTTTTGACAAAAGAGATAACACCCCCCCATTACGTCATGCTTCAGAAATGTGGAAAATGGTCCGTTTTCAAATGTTTTATTTTTGAACGTCAGTTCACATTTGTAGGTGGATCATCAGTGTTAGAGCTAAAATTAGCATGTTTAAAGTGATTTTCATGCTTCTAGGGGCCCTAAACACAAGATTTATGGAATGGTTAAAAGTGCATGAAAATGGCCAATTTACTCACTCTGAGTTCTCAAAAAGGGTTTCTTCACCCCGGGAAGTTAATTAAAAACCATTTGGAGGCATTTAATGTTCGAGCAAAAACGGCTGATTTTCGACAAAAGAGATAACACCCCCCCCCCCATTACGTCATGCTTCAGAAATGTGGAAAATGGTCTGTTTTCAAATGTTTTATTTTTGAACGTCAGTTCACATTTGTAGGTGGATCATCAGTGTTAGAGCTAAAATTAGCATGTTTAAAGTGATTTTCATGCTTCCAGGGGCCCTAAACACAAGATTTATGGAATGGTTAAAAGTGCATGAAAATGGCCAATTTACTCACTCTGAGTTCTCAAAAAGGCCATCCATCCAAAATATATGTTTATTATGACCTTAGTCTTTAAACAATACAGTGAGTAACGCCGATTTGAGTATGCGACATAAAATTGTACACTTATTTTTTAAAAACGTGTCCATTAAAATATCATACACACCATTATTAAAACTACATAATTTATATACAAATGTTAAAACCTATGCACTTTCTTATCCCTCCAAGAGTCTCTTCTGCTAAGATAAAAATACAGTAATGCAGGTTATTCTTTGGCCCTCAGCGCACCCAGGGCCTCCTTTAAGAACTTCCCGAGGGCTATTACAATATCCAAGTATGGAATTTCAGAAAGGAGTCTGGCCGCCTGAGACCTTGTTTTTACCTCATATTTTAGGAATACTGGGCGCAGCCACCTTTTCCTATATTCTAAGAGTACCGCACAGTCTAGCAGGAAATGCATCAGGTCCCCCTTGGTTCCCAAGTAGCACCTACAGTGACCTTCCTCATCTAGCATTCTTATATTGAGGTCTCTGTTTGTTACCCATGGGTTGATACCAATTCGAAGCCTCAGTATCTCTTGCCTGAGTCCACGATTGGGTAATCTATCGAGATATGGGAACCAGTTTTCCTGGGGCCACGCATTTAGCATGTGTGCCACAGATTTTTTCTTAGTTAGGTAACCCATATCAGTTAATTTCGAGACCTCTTTCCCCCTTTGCTTCAAATCGCCTTTGGTGATAAGTATTTGATATGAGCTCAAATCTAAATCGATCTCTAGTGCATTGCAGATTCCCTTCAATTTTTCCCTACTGGACTTTGCCCATTTTAACTCGCTTTTCTGAATTTCTTTACGACACCAATATGCTACTTTTTTACTTTCGGGGTCGTCTAGTCTCTTCCAAAATCTGATCACAGCCATCTGGGTTAAAGTTACCCAAGACTTTATACCTAATTCAGTTCTGATGGCTTGTATCATTGCAGATTGAGGAAGAGATAGGAGCCTTTTTATGCAGTTACCCTCCATCGTGTCCCAAGATCCCTTACCGCTCAAATAAAGGATCTCTGCGCCATATAAAACTTGCGGGGGGATCATTGCGTCAAAGGCTCTGAGTATTGGTCGGTGTGATTTCTCGCCATAGTCCCTATTGAACCTTTTTAGGCCGCATATGGAGGAAAGTGCCTTTGCTTTTTGCGTTTCCATGTGTGTAGACCAGTTCAAGGCCCTGTCGAACCAGATACCCAAATATCGGTACTCATCTACTGTCTCAAGTTTAAGGTTCCCTATGAACCAACTAAATCTGTTTGGCTTTTTCCCAAAGCATAGGGTTTTAGTTTTGTCCAGATTGATGGTTAAGAATTTGTTGGCACAGTAGGTATTGAAAGCATTTAGCTTCCTTTGGAGGCCTCTCTCGGTCTGGTCTACTATCACCAGGTCATCCGCGTACAATAGGCAGGGTATCTTGTTTCCGTCCATTTTGGGGCTGGCACTACCCTCCACCTCAAGGTGTGCCGGAAGGTCTGACAGGAAAATCGAAAATAATTGGGGGGCCAGCACACAGCCCTGTCTTAGCCCGTTGGCGATGGGTATTTTGGGAGTTAGGGAGCCCCCAGTGTCTTTAATTACTTGCCCCCAATTTTCCCTATGGAGTTCTATAATTATAGTGAGAAGGTCTTTTGGGATATTTAGCCTCTTTAATGTATCCCATAGGCTAACTCGATCCACAGAGTCAAAGGCTGCTTTAAAGTCGACGAAACAACAGCATAACTTGCCATTTTGTTCCATCGACTTCCTCGCCATCGCCCATAGGGCAAACCCGTGCTCTATTGTCGAGTGGCCCGGTCTAAAACCGCCCTGTTCTATGGGGATTATTTGGTACGCCTCAACCCACGTATTCAGTTGTTTTAGGACAATCTTAGCGAATACTTTTTCTCCAATGTCTAGGAGATTAATCAGCCGATAATTTCCTGGAGCATCTTTGCTCCCCTTTTTATGGATCGGTCTGATTATGGCCCCTTTCCAGGTTGGGGGAATTACTCCTTCTTTTAGCACTACCTGGAACATCTTTGCGAGGAATCTTGCCCACCATTTGACCTCGGTCTTCAGGATTATTGCAGGTAAATTATCTGGGCCTGCTGCCCGGGTTAACTTAAGATCTTTTATTATGTACTCGACTTGTTCTTCATTAAAATTAACTAGAAAATCTTCTGAGATTCCTTGCCAGGTTTTGGCCTTCATCTCCTCTCTAGGACCCCTCACCCCGTACAATTCTCTTATATAGGCATCCCATGCTGCCTCGCTCACCACACAGCTTAATTCGCCCTCTGATGATCCAGCTGCTGCCTTTACTAGCTGCCAGAATTGCCTTAGGTTTTTATTCTCTATGGCAATTAAGAGTTCTTGCCAACATTCTTCTTTGTGTGACCATTTAGCTTCCAGAGCCATTTGCTTGAATTCTTTTTTCAGCTTAGTTAGGTACTCATATCTCTCTTGTGTAAACTTCTTTTTTTGTTTTCTTTGTTCGGCTCTTATCTCCCTTTTTTTATTTTGGCACTCCACAGAGAACCTTTTACCACGATTTGATTGTTTTGCCCTTATCGGCTTGACCCCTTTTAATTTTATCTCCAGGCATTGAACTAGTTCTTCTAGTTTTACCATAAACCATTCCAGTTTTTTATTTTCATAGTTTTCGGGAGCCATTTTTATTTGCATGGCCTTCAATTTTTCTACGAATTCCTCTGTTAATCGTGTCGTCACTTGTTTAGGATACTCAACCTCCTGGGTGGACACTGTTTCTCGCTGTAATTTCTTGCCCCCCGCTATTACTAAGTGTAAGGTTTTGTGGTCGCTCACCTCTTTCTGTTCTACCTTGAAATGCCTAATCTGGTGGAAGTTCCAAGCCTGTAGAAAAATATAGTCAATTGGGCACTTCTGTTGCCCTGGAATAAATGTTTTTCCCGCTGGTGTATCAGACTCAGTTCTTCCGTTTACACAGTGGAACCCCCTGCCTCCTAGGCTATTTATTAAGTCGTGGTCTTGTCTCGCTAATTCCCCAGATGGGAACCTTGCTGGGTTTATACCGCATGCCTCTAACTGTTCCCTATTCCAAATGTCAACCTTTTTTGGGTTCAGTTTGTGGTTGAAGTCCCCCAGAATCATTACTGTATCTGCTGGATAATTTTCTAAAATACTGTCTATATCCTTTTTAAAAAATCTCATTTCCCTTACATACTCCTCCCCATTTTCCCACTGCATGTATACGTTTAATAAAATCAACATTTTGTAACTTTGATCCACCGTCATAAGTTCGATCCTACTTGCTTGGACCCATTTACAATTTGTTTTCAACAGTTTTATTTCCCTCAATACTTTTGTTGATACCAATGTCAGCAGGCCCCCAGACGGCCTCCCGCGGTTTTTCTTTATGGCGGGGTGATTAATCTGGGCATAACCAACCAAAGTTGGGGTATCGTCGCATAACCAGGTCTCTTGTAGGCAGGCAATGTCTACCTTAATTATAGTTTCCTTTATATATTCCCATTTTTGATCATTGCCTAGCCCATTTACATTCCAAGATAAGAGACCTAGTTCTTGCGAACCCCCTCCATCCTATTCGACGTCGCTCATACCGCCTTCATCCTCTGTATCCATGGTATTTCTTTCAATGCTTTCCCCCTCGGGGGTATTGTATAACGACCAGTTACCCCATGAAGAGTCGTTGCCTGAGTTATTGATTACAATATTCAGCGCGCTTCGATCGCCTTTTGGTTCTTTATAAACTGTCACTTGTCTCTTCTGGAGCCCCGCATGATGTTTTAAGAAGTTATATTCTTTCGCAGATTTTGTCTCACACTCGGGGATAATCCTTATTCCCTGTTGCATAATTTCATTTGAGGCATTCAGGATTGCCCTTTTTACCAAGTCGGAATATAGGGTGATTTTTGTTATTTCCTTTCCCTGCTTATTTTCTTCAAAGCCAACCTGCTGAAGGTCATTTGAACCGATTCCTCTCAGGCTGCCGCAATTTGCAAATGCGGCTAGAATCTGTGCTCTATTCGGGGGGTTTATGACTCTTGACGCCTTCCTTTTCCTCCCTGCTATTATCCGATCCAGGAATAGCCATTTGTTCTCTTCACTCACACATAGATTCTTATTCATTTCGTTCCCTTGGTTGATGCTTGTTCTTCCTCCTCTCCGCCCTTTGTTTTTCCTATTGGGTTCACCATGTAGCTGTGATCTTATCATCCTTTGATTAATAGACCGCTCCTCCCTTGGCCTTGCTCTTTGGCTTGTCATACAGTTGGGGGGAGGGATCACTGTTGCCTCCCGATGCGTCTTCTTTTCCCTTGGCACTCTCGGGGTTTTAGGTGGCATAGGTGATTTTGCCTTTGTCTGGGCAGGTCTAAATGTTGGGGCTGTTGCTTTGAGTACTGATTTCTTCCTCCCCTTCCTTGATTCTTTCACTTTCCTTAAACCTGCTATTTTCTTTTGCCTGGTTCTTCCTGCCCTGTACCTGGGCCCGATTGTGGTATACCCTCTACAACTTTTTATCAGCATTGGTCTTCTTGAAATATACACGTTGTCCATTGTGATTGCTGGGTCCTTTGCAGTATATACTACGAAGTTCGCTTTGGTTTCCTGAGATAACACACTTTCTTCTTCCAGTTCTATCCTGTTGTTTTCCTCCATTGGTTGGGCTGTATCTGTTAGCTTCACCCTACTTGGTAAATGGCTTTTTATTTCTCCAAGTTCGTCCTCAATTTTCTTTAAGTGATGTTTCTGTGCTTTTAATACTCCGTTATTTGCAAGGGATACTTCCAGGATTCCCTGGAGTGCTTTCTGCATTAACAAAATTAGCTCCATCAGTGAGGTTGTGGGAGTTTCAGAGATCTCCGAATCCTGCGTCGTATTTCTTGCTGGGATTGCTGGGTTGCTTGCCTTTAGGCTATCTCGCTGAGTTGGGGATTTTTGCAGTGGAGGATGCTGATGGAATTGATCTGGTGCACCCCCCCAGATTGCGCTCTGATTTTGATCTACATTACCCCTGAGATCCTCGATCCCTAGTGACAGTAGTGAGAACATTTTTGGTGAAGATGATAGACGTGGCGCCGAGATCTGGTGGTTTTGGCTCTGCAATGTCTGGTTCAAAGAATTGCGGTACGTCCCTAACTCCTCGTTATCGGGGTTGGCTTCTTCCTGGCATTCACCTTTATTAGCCCGACTCTTCTTTTCGTTGGATAGCCTTACAATTTGACCACTATCTGCGCCAAATTCCATTATGTCTTCATCTAGCGCCAATGATATTGCTGGGTTTAATGATTTGTAGTGTTTACCTACAAATTCTTTAACAGACTTTGATGCTGCCGTGTTCTCCTTCAGTTTGCCGGATATTTGATTGCATCCTCTTTTTGCCTTCACAGGGTTCTTCGTTACTCTCTTAGCTTTTCCTTTCTTACGTCTCACTTTACTATTTTCCACGGATGTGGCCTGGCTTTCCTGGCTTTCGTCCGGAGATTTTGAACCCTCCAGTGAATTACTCTTTCCTATCTCGTCTGGTAATTTTTGGCCTCTTTTAGGTGCCATTTCTTGGCGCCAAACTGTTGCTATGCTGACGGTGGTAACTTAATTTTACTTATATTAAAAAGAATCTCACTTACCTCTGTTCTGCCTTAGGTGCCTTCTGCCTTCTGCCTGCTGCCTTGCCCCACTTGTAACTCTATCTGTTTTGTTTTCGCCCACTTCCCAGTGGGATTTGGGTTTTATGCTCCTTGAGCTGCCTGTGGTGTCTGTTGCGCTGCCCTGGAATCAGCTTCCGTCCTCAGCGTTTTGCCTTAGACAGTCATTCGACTCTGCTTAGCCTGCATGCCTTCGCCTCTTACTACCGGTGACTGAATAAGCTTTGGGGCAATTGCGTTCTCAAACGCGGCTGTTTTTTTGCCACAGCTGCATTTTCCTGTGTCCCCCAAGCCTTCCACACGCGCTGCACCCGTGTTCACAACCGCACCCCCGACTCTCGCTGCTCCGCGTGCTCCGCAGCTATCCGAGGCGGGGGGGGGTGGGGGGGGCTTGGCGTTTGACTCTGCCGCAAGGCGAGGGCTTACTTCTCCAGGGTCGCCGCTGATGTCCGCGGCTGTGGCGGAGGCTGGAAGAAAGGTTTTAGCGGTTTGCGCGTTTACCGCCAGCAGCCTGTGATATTAAAAACCTCCGTAGGTTCGAACTCCGAGACGCCGCTCTGCTCCTCACGTCTCCACTCACTTCTTCGAACTCTCGGCGATCACTGTGCTTGGACTGCGGGGGCGTGGTTAGGCACGGCACGGCAGGCTCAGCTAGGAGAACAGAGGTCAGAGTCCATAGCCTCAAAAAGGCTTTCTTCACCCCGGAAAGTTAATTAAATAACATTTGGAGGCATTTAATGTTCGAGCAAAAACGGCTGATTTTCGACAAAAGAGATAACACCCCCCCATTACGTCAAGCTTCAGAAATGTGGAAAATGGTCCGTTTTCAAATGTTTTATTTTTGAACGTCAGTTCACATTTGTAGGTGGATCATCAGTGTTAGAGCTAAAATTCGCATGTTTAAAGTGATTTTCATGCTTCCAGGGGCTCGGGAAGTGAATTAAATACTATTTGGAGGCATTTAATGTTCAAGCAAAAAAGGCTGATTTTCGACAAAAGAGATAACACCCCCCCATTACGTCATGCTTCAGAAATGTGGAAAATGGTCCGTTTTCAAATGTTTTATTTTTGAACGTCAGTTCACATTTGTAGGTGGATCATCAGTGTTAGAGCTAAAATTAGCATGTTTAAAGTGATTTTCATGCTTCCAGGGGCCCTAAACACAAGATTTATGGAATGGTTAAAAGTGCATGAAAATGGCCAATTTACTCACTCTGAGTTCTCAAAAAGGGTTTCTTCACCCCGGGAAGGTAATTAAATACCATTTGGAGGCATTTAATGTTCGAGCAAAAACGGCTGATTTTCGACAAAAGAGATAACACCCCCCCATTACGTCATGCTTCAGAAATGTGGAAAATGGTCCGTTTTCAAATGTTTTATTTTTGAACGTCAGTTCACATTTGTAGGTGGATCATCAGTGTTAGAGCTAAAATTAGCATGTTTGAAGTGATTTTCATGCTTCCAGGGGCTCGGGAAGTGAATTAAATACTATTTGGAGGCATTTAATGTTCAATCAAAAACAGCTGATTTTTGACAAAAGAGATAACACCCCCCCAGTACGTCATGCTTCAGAAATGTGGAAAATGGTCAGTTTTCAAATGTTTTCTTTTTGAACGTCAGTTCACATTTGTAGGTGGATCATCAGTGTTAGAGCTAAAATTAGCATGTTTAAAGTGATTTTCATGCTTCCAGGGGCCCTAAACACAAGATTTATGGAATGGTTAAAAGTGCATGAAAATGGCCAATTTACTCACTCTGAGTTCTCAAAAAGGGTTTCTTCACCCCGGGAAGTTAATTAAATACTATTTGGAGGCATTTAATGTTCGAGCAAAAACGGCTGATTTTCGACAAAAGAGATAACACCCCCCCATTACGTCATGCTTCAGAAATGAGGAAAATGGTCCGTTTTCAAATGTTTTATTTTTGAACGTCAGTTCACATTTGTAGGTGGATCATCAGTGTTAGAGCTAAAATTAGCATGTTTAAAGTGATTTTCATGCTTCCAGGGGCTCGGGAAGTGAATTAAATACTATTTGGAGGCATTTAATGTTCAAGCAAAAACGGCTGATTTTCGACAAAAGAGATAACACCCCCCCATTACGTCATGCTTCAGAAATGTGGAAAATGGTCCGTTTTCAAATGTTTTTTTTTTGAACGTCAGTTCACATTTGTAGGTGGATCATCAGTGTTAGAGCTAAAATTAGCATGTTTAAAGTGATTTTCATGCTTCCAGGGGCTCGGGAAGTGAATTAAATACTATTTGGAGGCATTTAATGTTCAAGCAAAAACGGCTGATTTTCGATAAAAGAGATAACACCCCCCCATTACGTCATGCTTCAGAAATGTGGAAAATGGTCCGTTTTCAAATGTTTTATTTTTGAACGTCAGTTCACATTTGTAGGTGGATCATCAGTGTTAGAGCTAAAATTAGCATGTTTAAAGTGGTTTTCATGTTTCCAGGGGCCCTAAACACAAGATTTATGGAATGGTTAAAAGTGCATGAAAATGGCCAATTTACTCACTCTGAGTTCTCAAAAAGGGTTTCTTCACCCAGGGAAGTTAATTAAATACCATTTGGAGGCATTTAATGTTCGAGCAAAAACGGCTGATTTTCGACAAAAGAGATAACACCCCCCCATTACGTCATGCTTCAGAAATGTGGAAAAGGGTCTGTTTTCAAATGTTTTATTTTTGAACGTCAGTTCACATTTGTAGGTGGATCATCAGTGTTAGAGCTAAAATTAGCATGCTTAAAGTGATTTTCATGCTTCCAGGGGCCCTAAACACAAGATTTATGGAATGGTTAAAAGTGCATGAAAATGGCCAATTTACTCACTCTGAGTTCTCAAAAAGGGTTTCTTCACCCCGGGAAGTTAATTAAATAACATTTGGAGACATTTAATGTTCGAGCAACAACGGCTGATTTTCGACAAAAGAGATAACACCCCCCCATTACGTCAAGCTTCAGAAATGTGGAAAATGGTCCGTTTTCAAATGTTTTATTTTTGAACGTCAGTTCACATTTGTAGGTGGATCATCAGTGTTAGAGCTAAAATTAGCATGTTTAAAGTGATTTTCATGCTTCCAGGGGCCCTAAACACAAGATTTGTGGAATGGTTAAAAGTGCATGAAAATGGCCAATTTACTCACTCTGAGTTCTCAAAAAGAGTTTTTTCACCCCGGGAAGTTAATTAAATACCATTTGGAGGCATTTAATGTTCGAGCAAAAACGGCTGATTTTCGACAAAAGAGATAACACCCCCCCATTACGTCATGCTTCAGAAATGTGGAAAATGGTCCGTTTTCAAATGTTTTATTTTTGAACGTCAGTTCACATTTGTAGGTGGATCATCAGTGTTAGAGCTAAAATTAGCATGTTTAAAGTGATTTTCATGCTTCCAGGGGCTCGGGAAGTGAATTAAATACTATTTGGAGGCATTTAATGTTCAATTAAAAACAGCTGATT